>NC_141140.1:83119087-83719087 GCF_053477565.2 Lygodium microphyllum
TACACACACACATTCTCTCTCTCTCTCTCTCTCTCTCTCTCTCTCTCTCTCTCTCTCTCTCTCTCGATCACCTTTCTCTATTTAAAAGTTTTTGGTCCAAGTATAATTAGACTAAAAGGTCACATTTTGATTATAGTTTCAATAGTATACAACTTTTTTAAATCTTTGATACATCTTTATTTTTCCACACGTACAATGCAAAAGACAATAGCCATTATATGTTATGTTAATTATTAGTTTTCTATGCTAGGAGAAAATAAAGTCCTAAAAGATAGAACTTCTTTTTTTTCATAAGGTCCAAATATTTCACTATCGTTTATTCAAAAAGACTCAATCTATTATATCTTATATTAAAACATATCATAAATATACACATAATTTGATCTTCCTAACTAGTAATTATTTTTTTATCTCTTCTCTCATCAAATATTATTTTAAAACTTTCCTCTTATCTTCTTTCTCATCAAAAAATTATTGAGAGATATATCTCTCTCTTCTCTCTTTCTCTAATGACTTTAAAGAGAGAGAGAGAGAGAGAGAGAGAGAGAGAGAAATAAAGATAACGGCCATGCACAAATACATACATATACACATATAAAGAGAGAGGTGCATATACATGTTCACTAATTAATTTATTATTGAGTCAATAATTTAATCACTAATTATTTTTTAATTAATTACTAAATAAAAATATAAAGAGAGGGGAGAGAGAGAGAGACAAAGATGAATGAGAAAAGGAGAAAGCCAGAGAAACGAGAGAGAGAGAGAGAGAGAGAGAGAGAGAGATAATGTGATTTACTTTAACTTTTTTCGGTCAAGAAGGGGATTGCTAGCAACTTGTTGGGAAGAGGGTTGCTTGCAACCCCTTCTCAAGATGTTTTTTTTTTTCACAAGTCTCCTCCATAATTTCTTTGGGGGGACTTGTGAAATTTTTTTTCGCCGAATAGGGGATTGCCAACAATCCCTTCTCAATGAAAGTTTTTTTCACAAGTCCTCTCTAAATTTTTTTCTCACTAAACATGGAGCTATTAGCAATCCCTTTCTAACAAAAAATAATATTTCATAAGTCCTCTTAATGAGATGGAAGCAGCTTGTCAATTTTTTTTGGCCGAGAAGGGGTTGCTAGCAACCCTTGCCTGGCAACCAAAAAATTTATATCCCCTTAGAGAGATGATGGAGGGGAGTCGTAATCCAAAGTTATATATATATATATATATCGCAATGAGAAAACTACTACAACATTCAAGTGAACAAAGATTTATTCTTCTAGTTCACATAGAAGATAAAGAGAATTTCAAACTAGATGACGATAGAGTCTCAAAAGTCATATGAGTTAGCAACATGGAGACTTCTCTATAGGCATAACTCGGTATCCTTTTATAGAAGCATATTTGCAATGGTATCTTGTTGATATGTTCTCTGTATGTAATAGAACTATAAATGGTAGGTTCATGTGTAGGTGATTGGAGAAGGGGATGCAACAAACTTTGCCAAGGAAATGCATAGATTAGGTGCACTTGAAGGAGAAGTAGCTCATACATAAGGATCACCAAATTGAGCAACAGTGGAATGAGGAGGTATATTGGAGATATTCTGTAAGAAGCTGGGAATAACAAATTAGTGTTAATAACATTGATATTATGCCATGTCACACTGACATTGGTATAAAAGGAGAGAAGATGTAATTTTTCACATCTTTTTAACACAATAATACAATTACAGACTTTCTCTCCCTTCTTGCTCACAGCTTCTATGGCTTCCCCATCTTTCCTATCTTTCTCTCTAAATCTAGTCTTTCTCTCTCCTCGTCACTCTTCTTCTCTCTCCTCCTGCAGTCTTTCTCTCTCTTCTGCAGTCTTCTCTCTCCTCTTTCTCTCTCCCTAGTTCTCTCTCTGACAAGTGGTATCAGAGCTTGAGTCTTTGATCCATTCTTTTCTTCCATTTTCAGTCCTATTTCAAAATCAATTTCACACAAAAAAAATGGTACAAGATAGTGACTAGTGGAGTGTTGTAGGATATCTACAGTTAGTAAGAGACTACATCTGGAGATATCCAAGGTCAGATATGGTGGATAATGGCTTAAATGGCAGGATGTCATCAAATTTTATGCAAAATTGGAGGTAATTAGGGTAAAAGATGGTTAACCGGGCTTAGTTTGGGAACAAACTATGGTTACTTTGAAAAGAGGGAGTTCTCTTTCCCCTTTCCTAGAGTTTCTTGTAGGTTTCATGGAAGTTCAGCACCAAGATCTGTTCATTTCTCTCAAACCCCTGATCTTCTTGGCCAACAATCACTTGGATTAGCTTCCCCTGATCATGAGCTTCAGAATGAGCACAAGGTTGCTCAACCTTCAGCCAGGCAGCCAGGAGCAGCCCCGAAAATTGCGACGCAATTTTCGGGCTGATTCCAGCCTGCTCCCTGCTCAGTCTGCTCTTCCCTTCAGCTCTGGCACTCTTCCTAGTCTCTTGCAAGCATAAATCTTCAGCAAGATGAAGGTTCTCAACTCTATTCAAGGTTCTTCAGCCTCTTCCTAAACCCTAGGTGAACAGTCCATGGCAGCCATGAAAGCTTCAGCCCGACCTTTCAATTTTCAACAATTTCTTGAAGATTCTTCATCCTTTTAGCCCGCGGGATCATCTCAGCAAGGATTCTTCAACAAATTGCAAGGATTAAGCACAAAATGGCTAAAGATTGAAACTAAGAGCTTCTATGGAGAAAAAATTTAGGGGAAACGAGTTTAATGCTTCAATTTCAAGCATTTGAGGCTCCAAGATTATTCCTAAGTACCGGATAAACAAGCCTTATGGATTATTTTACCAACATTGGACAATTGGGGGCTCTATCAAGCATATGAGATTGATCAAGTTATCCTCAGCCATGTCAAAGGTACTCTTCTTCAATTCTTAATCTCTCTCATTATTCCAATTGCTGAGCTTAATCCATTTGATTGAGAGATTAAAGAATTGAATATTATTCATCAAATTCTCAGCCAACCTTTGCTTGAGTCCATCTATTCATGAATGCAATGCTTGCTTTATGCATATTAGCAGTGAATTAGAGGCTTCAATCTAAAATTTCAGCATAATACTTGAATCCCATTGACTGAATCCATTGATTGATGAATTTTTTTTACTCTAATCCAATTGATTGGCTGAATTTCTTTTGCCCAAGTTGAAATATTGTAAAAGGGTAAGTACTAGCAATCAGTGAGTCACTAAATTGCATTGGTAAGACCCTTCTCCTATCCCAATTTTTTCAAAATCTCATTCAATTGCATCTCATGAAAAGCTGAATGAATATTTCAGAAATGCATATCATGCTGATTGCTTAGAACACTAGCCTCTACCATGTTGATATTCCCACCGAGGAAAAAGGTGGATGCCGGGGGAGATAGTGGGACAAAAGAGAGGTGACCCTCCCTCACTATCGAAGATCCCGAAGGGGTGCAACCAACCGACCCGGGGGGAACTTTGCCCACCTCCCGGTGATTCGGAGCCCGTGTAGGGAGCCTGTCATGCCGTTTTATCCCTCACACTAGTATAGCGAGTGGAGAATTGAAGATTGAAGACTTTCCAAGGGCTCAAGTACCTACAGGACCAAAACAGGGTAAAACAGGGAATTTACAGGTCACTTATAGGGTACTTACAGATGGTTACAGGTACACCATTCATTACTGAAGCACAGATGCAGGTACTACAGGGTATCCACAAGTCCTATGTACCCTTTTGTAGGGTTTGGTAACCATTTGGGGTTACTATCTTGCATTACAGGGTCAAAACAGGGCACTTACATGTCTAGACAAGGTGTAGGACTGGACAGTTCTGACTCTGAAATCCAGCTACAGAATTTTCTATCCTAAACCTGTTATAGCGTGCTATAGCTCATCTCGAAGAGGGCATTCTTAGCTTCAATTTTCACTAAAAATTTCTGAAATCGGAGCTCCGTAGCAAAAGTTATAGCCATTTTTCTGATAGGGGGTACTATAAGACTACACTAATATGGCAGGACATAAAGGCAAAAATAAGGTCCAGGAAGATTATGCTCAGCAAATCAGGGATTCCATGATGGATAGTACACTTCAAGAGAACCCTGAAGAGCTTCAACAACAAGGAGAAGTCAATATACTCAATAATACTTTGTGTGCCCATGAACAAAGACATAGGGAACGACATGAGGCCATCTTGTCACGAATGGAGCAGATGGTTCTATCTACTGATCAAACCAAGGCTTCTATTGATAAGTTGGTGGAATCCAATGAACAAATTATGGCACAAATTTCTAAATTCATGCAGTTGCAAATGGCATTAAGAGAAGTTAATGAGAAGGCTTGTTCAAACAGTGGCCCTTCAGCCCCACTTCAGCCATCTAACCAAAATGGTCATGGAAATGGGATTATTGGAAGAAGAGGCATTCCCAATAGTCAGTATGAAGTAGGAGAAGCTTCACAAAGGCATGATGACTATTTGGGCAGTTTGAATGGGGCCAATACTCAAGCTTTTGGACTGCATACTCAAAATTCCAGGGGTGCTCTACCAACAGGAAGATTACATAGTAATTCTTAGCCACCTATTGGAAGATTTCCGTCTCAATTTGAAGGTTCCGTACTTGGTAATCCTGATCAGTCAATTTTGGGACAGCAACCCTTTCATGAAAGGGAGTTTAAGGACAAAATTGTTTTAGCCAAATTTAATGGCCAGTCATCTTCACCATCTGATTCAGAGGAATGGACCTCTAAGATGGAGTCCTACTTTGATATATACCCTAAAACTGATGATATGAAGATTCACTTTGCTTCCTTGCATCTAGAAAGATTTGCCCATACTTGGTGGAGGTATATCAAGAAAGAAAATATACTTGTAGAGAATTGGGAAGCTTTCAAGGCACTTATGAAGTCTTTGTTTCGCCTCTTGAGAAAGAGAAGTTAGCACGGAGATGGTATGGTTTGGAACAAAGGGGCCTAAGTGTAAGAGAGTATACAAACCAATTCCTCAACTTGACCATGTATGTGGAAAGCATCAGTGATGAGGCTAAGCTTCACAAGTTTATGTATGGTCTGGAACCATCTTTATCAGCAGCAGCTGATGTTATGGCACGAAATCCTACTTCACTTTTTAAGGCTATTGAGCTTGCGGAGTGCTATGGAAGAAAGTATAGAAAATAATCTTCATTTCAGCCTGGTTTTGGACAGCCAAGGACTGTTTTAAAGCAGGGACAAGTTGGTAACACTTATGGCAATAATCATGTGCCTAATGGGAGCTTATGGGTACCAACTTATCCTCCATTTAATGCTTCTAGGCCTCAAAGTAATTTCAGGACAGCAAATAGTCCAAAAGTTGATTTCAAACAGGGGGACGGCAAGCCTAAGTCCATTTCAGCTAATACAAATCTCAAATCTATTCCCATGGATCTTTACAAGGAAAGGAATGACAAAGGCTTATGTTTCAAGTATGGGGAAAAGTTTACACCTGATCATGCTTCAAAGTGTGTATACAAAAATGCCAAACTTAAGCTTCAGAGTATGTTGGTTTTTGAGGATTTTGAAGATGACATAGATGAAGCTAATGCAGTGGCATTTAATGCTAAAAATGAAGATCTTGAGGAGGAAGTTGGACAGGAGTACTTTTATGATCCAGCCGACTCTTTTCCTTTTGATCCAGGTGAAAATGTTCCGTTTGATCCTGGTGGATCTTGTGATGAGTTGCTTGCTGCCACTAATTGTTCTATCTATATGGATGCTTGGACGGGGTCTACGAGCCCTAATACACTTCGTATGAAGGGAAGCATATGTGGAAAGCCAGTGTTCATCCTGATAGACAGTGGCAGCACTCATAGTTTTGTTAATAAGTCCATCATGGACAAGTTAAATTGTGTTCCCAAAGACTTACATCAGCCCATTAGAGTTCAAGTGGCTAATGGTGAAGAAGAAATCAGCACACAGATTTGCCCATAGGTTTCTTTGCAGTTGGCTGAAAATTTTGAAACCAAAGTAAACCTGATCACTCTGGAAATGGGGCCCATAGATATTGTACTCGGTTGTGATTGATTAATGACATTAGGCAGGATCACTATGGATTTCTCACAGTTATATATGGAGTTTATCTCCAATGGCCAACTTATCCATTTACAGGGGATTCCTAGTAGATCAGATTTTCAGCTTATCACCATTCAACAACTCAAAAGAGAGTACAAGAAGCGCTCCCAAATATTTGTTTTGCATTTGAATAAAGAAACACAGGATTTACCCAATAATTCAGCAAACCATCCAACCTTGACAGCTCTTCTTGAGGAGTACAGAGATCTGTTTGAAGTACCTACTTCATTGCCTTCTAAGAGAGCAGTGGATCACCCCATTGATTTGGAGCCCAACTCAAAGACAATCAATAAGCCACCTTACAGATTATCAAAGTTTGAACGAGAGGAAGTAGCCAAGCAAATCAAAGAACTTCTTGAAATGGGATTCATTGAACCAAGTTCTTCACCTTACGCATCTCCAGTCCTGTTAGTTAAAAAGAAAGATGGATCTTTCAGAATGTGCATTGACTAGAGGGATCTCAATAAGATAACAGTGAAGAGTATGTATCCTATACCCAGGATTGATGATTTTCTTGATGAGCTTAAGGGGGCTCGATTCTTCACGAAGATTGATTTGAGATCAAGGTATCATCAAATTCACATGCGAGAGGGTGATGAAGTCAAGACTGCTTTCAGGACTGATCATGGGCTCTATCATTTCTTGGTGATGCCATTTGGGCTTACAAATGCTCCAGCTACCTTTCAAATACCGATGAATAAGATCTTGCAACCTTTCCTCTTTCAGTTTGTCTTGGTGTTCTTTGATGACATCTTGATCTATAGCAAGACTTTACAGGATCACTTGGCACATATGAGGAGGGTTTTTGATGTACTGAGACATCATAGGCTTTTTGTTAAGGAGAAAAAGTGCTCTTTCATGCAAACTGAAGTGGAATACTTGGGACATATTGTCAGTGAAAAAGGAATACAGGCTGATCCCAAGAAGGTACAATGCATAAGAGATTGGCCAATGCCTACTACTACTACCTCTCTTAGAGGATTCCTTGGTCTATCTTCATTCTATCGCCGATTTATAAAGCATTATGCAACCATTGCAGCTCCTTTGACTGACAAATTGAAGAAGGAGGCTTTCTTTTGGGATGCTCTTGCTGATAGCAGCTTCAACCAGTTAAAGGAACTCCTTGCTTCTGCTCATATCTTAGTATGCCCAGATTTCTCCAAAGAGTTTACTATACAGTGTGATACTAGTGGCCGTGGCATTGGGGCTGTTTTGCTTCAGGAACATGGAGTAATTGTATTTGAGAGCCGTAAGCTTACAGATAAGGAAATGGCCATGAATGTTTATGACTAGGAGATGTTGGCTATCCTGCATGTGATCAAGAAGTGGCACCATTACTTATATGGCAGCCGATTCAGAGTACATGGTGATCACAGGGTACTCAAGTATTTCCTTACTCAGTCAAATCTCACTCCAAAGCAACGTCGTTGGGTAGCTACATTACAGAATTATGATTTTGACATCACTCATACAAGGGGCAAAGATAACATAACGGCTGATTCTCTTTCTCGTATGTGGGCCTGCAAAGTTTCAGCTATGAGACAGAATTACATAATGACTGGATTGAAGAACTACAGGAGGCCTATCTTTTAGATGAGGAATTCAGCCAAATCTTCCAGAAATTACAGCAAGGTCTTATGGAAGAAAACTCGCATTACCAGCTTAAAAATGGTCTTATTTGGTGGAAAGGCAAGATTGTTATTCCCTCTACTTCTTCTTTTAAGCGAAAAATTATGGAGGAGTTACATTCTTCGCCTCTAGCTGGACACTTAGGAGTTTTCAAGACCTATGACAGGATCAGCAAAAGCTTTTATTAGAAAGGACTGTGGAAAGATATCAAGGACTTTGTAATGAAGTGTATGCCTTGTCAGCAAAATAAGGACAGCACCCATAAGCCAGGAGGTTTGTTACAGCCATTGCCTATTCCTACGGGTAAATGGACTCATATTACTATGGATTTCATTACTGGCTTACCTACTACCAAGAAGGGGTGGAATATATTTATGTGGTGGTAGACAAACTCACCAAGGCAGCTCATTTTATCCTAACCAAGATTTAGTTTACTGCTTCTCAAGTGGCCAACCAGTTTATGGAGCATATTTTTAGACTACATGGATTACCGCAGGTGATTGTCCATGATAGAGACTCAAAGTTTATGAGTAACTTTTGGCAGGTGGTATTTACATCTATGGGCACTAAATTGGCTCCATCTATGGCTTATCATCCTCAAACTGATGGACAAACAGAGATAGTTAATAAATGGTTGGAGACTTATCTTCGCCATTTTTGCTATGATATTCAAACTTCATGGGATTCTTGGTTACACTTGGCTGAGTTTGCTTATAACAATTCCACTCGTACAAGCATAGGAGTTTCACCATTTGAGGCTTTGTATGGTTATAAGGTGTCCTTACCCACAGTCATCTTTAATGAAAAGATCAATGCTCATGGGAAGGAGGAGTTGAAAAGAATGCAGACCCTTCTTCAGCAATGCAAGGTGAATCTAAGGAAGGCTCAAGATCAAATGAAAATGTATGCTGATGAGAAGAGGAGGCCTTTAATGAGAAGAGGAGGCCTTTAGAGTTCCAAGAAGGAGAGCTAATTTTGTTGAAGGTGCCCAAATCCAAGTACTCTACGTTTAAAGATGGATCTAGTAATAAGCTTGCCCACAGGTTTTATGGCCCTTACAGGATCCTCAAGTGAATTGGAGATTTGGCATACAAACTAGAGCTTCCCTCTTCTACAAAGATTCATAATGTTTTCCATGTTAGTCAGCTCAAGCCCTATTATGGTGATCCAGTGGATATAGTTGATGAGCTGCCACCCATTGATGAAGATGGTCTTATTCAGTACATCCTAGAGGCTGTTATAGGTCAGCGAGAAAAGAAGCTTCGATCACGTTCTATTGTGGAATATTTGACAAAATGGAGAGGTTTACCATCTGAAGATGCTTCTTGGAGACCTGATTCTACATTGGATGAGTATCCATACTTGAGGGAGACATTGGTCGCTGAAGCCTATTGCTTATGGAGCTAGTAATGATGCATACTGGTTCAGGACAGCATGCTATTTTAGAATAGTTTTTATCGTACCTAATTTTCAGAGTTAAGCTATCTATATAGGCTTAAAGTACTCTTCAAGAGCTTCGTTTTGATATATGGTACATCCCATTTGGACACTTCTATCAAAAGTTATGGCAGATTTGGTCCAGCAGGGACTGTTTACTCAGCAAGCTGTCTACTTTGTTCTGGGATTATTTATTGAAGACTTTATGGCTCCATTTGCCTCTGAAGTATTTCAAATCATGTATATAGCTGAGCTTACTTCCGTTCTTCAGATTCAGCTCATGTAGTGGTCATCTTTCATTCATTTCCCATTTGTAAAGCTATAAAACAGAGTAGTACTCTGTTCTATCCATCTCCTTTCTAGTTGTTTCTAGGTTTGTTTTTTAGAACAAAAACTTTTGGGATGGGATGGATTGTAAGAAGCTGGGAATAACAAATTAGTGTTAATAACATTGATATTATGCCATGTCACACTGACATTGATATAAAATGAGAGAAGATGTAAATTTTCACATCTTTTTGACACAATAATACAATTACAGACAATCCAAAGACACGAAGATGCGCATAAGAGGAAGGTTTTTCAGTCCATACCTCCTCTACAACCTGGAAATCCAAACCACTAGAGGGTGATCTGTTTATGACATGCACAGCTGTACTAATTGCCTCAGCCCAAAAGCTTTGTGGTAGGCCTGCATAGCTAAGCATACTGCATACATGCTCCTGGATGGTTCTATTCATCTGCTCAGCCAAACCATTCTGGGGGGGGCGTACGGGGTGGTCAACTAACGCTTAATACCCCTCTCATCACATAGCTGCTCAAAAGCACGTGAGACATACTCGCCCCCATTATCTATCCTTCGGCATTTTAGACTATACCCAGACTGGTTACCAACCAATGCAAGCCATCTCTGAAACACAGCCAAGACATCGAATTTCAACTTAATGGGATAAGCCCAAACTTTCCATGAAAAATCATCTATGAATGTAACAAAATACTTTGCACCACCCATAGACTGACAAGGCATGGGCCCACAGACATTCGAATGTACCAATGCCAAGGGCTCACTCATGCGTGGCCTACCAGACTTCTTATGTGTAGACCTAGTTTGCCTGCCATAAAGACAATTCTCACATGAATCAAAACATGCATAATCAAGGGGCGGTAAGTACTGCAAACCAGAAAGCATTTTCATTCCCTTCAAAGACATATGGCCCAAACGGACATGCCAAAGAGATACATGTGGGATAGAATCCACAGACAAAACATGATCAAGAGAAGAAGCTGATACAATCAAGGGGTAGAGACTGTCACCCTTGGCACCTCTCGCAATCACAAGTCTGCCACAAGTGATCTTCCATGTAGAGTCTCCAAAACATACATGATATCCTGCATCATCAAGCTGTCGAGCTGACATGAGACTACGTGTCAAAGCTGGTACATGACGTACATCCTACATAACAAAACTGCTGCCAAAAGGAAACTGCACCCTAACATCACCAATGCCCACAATATCAAGAGAGTTGTCATCACCCAAGTGCACAAAACCTAAAATAGTACGGTATGAATGAAACCACTCTTGGCAAGGTGTCACATGAAAGGACGCACCTGAGTCCAAGAGCCAACACTGTGCATACATAGAGTGTATCTCTGTCATCTGCGAAGCAGTAGAAGAAGCTGCTAGGATATAATCATCATCATCAACATTCTCAAGCTGCATAACATTAATCTCTTCAATTTTAACACTAGACTTTGCAGGTACTATGCTGTAATCAAAAGACTTATCCTGCACTTTGTCTTTCCCCTTATCTTTGCGCCTTTCATTGCGCAATTCATGGCATTGTGGCCTACTATAGCCCTTTTTCCCACAATGGTAACAAGTAACATCTGCATTCCTGCCATGGGATTTGCTACGTGACTTCCCACGAGACTTGGACCGAGATTGCTGAGAATCCCGTCCACGGCCACTACCACTGCCATGCTTTCCATATCCATCATTCCTGCCTCTAACTGTCATAGCATGAGACACACGAGAGGCATCCAAATTCTTACGGTTAACCTCTTCCTGCAGAAGAGCACTCTCAACATCAGATAATTTCAAGGTAGCAATAGAGGCACATAATGCAGTGTGGAATATATCCCATGACTCATTAAGAGTACCAAGAAAGAAAAGAGGAGTGACATCCTCTGCAAAAGTGATGTCCTGCAAAGTCAAGTTCTTGAGTACAACATGGAACTGGCTCAAGTGAGCAAACATAGTCACATTCTCCTTCATGCGCAGATCCATAAGCTGCTTAAGCCCAATACATCTAACTTGTTGGACTTTTCTTGACATAGAGATTTTTTATCTTTTCCCACAACTGCCATGCACTCTGTTCTTCCTCAAAGACATTATAGTGAACCTGTTCTATGAGAGACAATACAATAGTGGACTTGCATAACTCATCAAGCTCAAGCCATTCCTCATCTGGCATAGTTGCAGTCGGATGCCCGCTTAACCTCAAAGGTTTGATTTGCGATTTCTACACCAACACCTGCCAAATCTGGCTCTTCCAATAAGAGTAATTCGTACCATCAAGATGTTGAAAATAGCATGATCAGTGGATGAACTCACCATAATGTAGGCTGGAAGACTGTAGATAGTTCAAAAGTGCTTGCTGTTTATTGCAGAAAATGACCAAAAATTTACCAAAATCGAGGAAAAATGGCAAAGAAAGTGAAATCAAAGGCGCTGCCCACCAAGTACTAGTGAAAGTACATCATTTCAGAGTGGTTCAGCATGAAAAATCCATGTCAGTTATACGCTTACTGTAATAAATTTCAGATTTCAACAAAAGAGAGCTAACAATGCCAAAATCGGATCCCAAGGCAATCAGATACTGCCAAGACCAAAGCGGGCATCATGCGGGCATAGCATAAGCATATGACGGTCGATAAGCATGAATCCAACACCCAAGTATGTCATACAAACATCTGCTAGTGAGTAGGCACACCTCCCAGGCAACGAGGCAAAGTGTTCCTGCCACTACCAAAACTTGACACAAGTAGGTGTCAATTCACAAAGATACGGATCCAAAACTAAGACTTAGCTCATAAGCATACAGTGAACCAAGACATATGATGTATCATCCCAAAAGGTAAGAAGCCCCAAAGTCGCAAGTGTCTGTAATTGCTCAATAGCATGTAACAGCTCAATGCATAAAAGTACCACCTGCTCAATGTTTGATAAGCATTCAAGAATGCTCCCACTGGCATAAAAGTCATATGTACGAGCTCAAGAGCTCAAGCCAAGGCAAGACACAGTGCCAATGACATAAGTCCAAGACAATACATCAATAGTACATCCCGAACATGTAGGCGGTAGAGCATCCGTATGTAGCATCCATAAGCATGTAAGACATCAAGTACATCCCAAGATACAACTTTCATAAGCCAATAAATAGCTCAAGTAAGCTCCGAGAATCCAAGGTCAAGCAAAGACCAAGCTCCAATAGCAATAGGCTCCAAACAATGTAATTAGCATGTAGTAATGGCATAGGCTAAGTATGTCAAGACCGATCAGACATAAGCAACATACATGCCATAAGTACATTCAAGACATATCATCCAAATGCTTTGCAAAGTGCGCTCAAGCTCAACCAATGATCCCAAATCAAAACCAAGCGCTATGTCGAGCCCCAAGTGTCAATACATTACCATATATGTTCGAAACATAGCCTGAAAAGCATAGGCATAAGTATACATAAGTAAAATGACTTCAGCCCAACTGTGTATAGCAATGATTTACTATTCAAAACTGAGAATTTTAGCACCAAAATCTGCTCCAAATGGTTGCCAAACAATAGGCATTACATTTCCCTAACATCCGGGCATCAAACGAGACCAATCGGGCATCAAATGACAATGCCAAACAAGCTGTAGCATCAAATGTCAATGTAACACTGTCATAAACTACCTGTGGACTATTATGACAGTCCCAAAACAGTGTTAAATCAGTCCAAATGCTATGCTAACACATCAACCATCAAAACCAAGCATCAAAGCATGTTCATATGCCCAAAATGGAGCCTTTCCAAGTGCCAATGGAGGGGGAGAGCTGCTGTTGTGACTGTCAATGCTGAAGACACATATGGGAGGGCTGCGTGATTCCGCCAACTGTAAATGCTGGTCCGGGGGCTGCAAAAAATGGTCGCCAAGCTTCGGAGGGGTTTGGTCAAAGCCAAGGAAGACCTCAAATAAGCTCCAGCAAGTCTTGTTCAAAGGCAAGTGATATAAAGCAAGGGAGCTTCAATGGTGGCTGTCCCAATCTTGTTTACAGCCTGTGAGACCTGAGAACTCAAGTAAACCCTAAAGAAAATGATCAAATACCTCTGATGTAATGCCCTGAAGGTACCCAACAATGTTGGGAAGGTGCTCGGGAAGCTGGGAGTGTGACAGGAGCTCGAAGAAGTCGGATATGGCTGCCGGGAAGGAGACCCAATGCAAACAGGGAGTCGATGGGATGCTGAGAATGCCACGAACCAAGGTCAAGAGTCGGAAAGGAAAGCTCTGATACCAGTTGAAAGGGAGCGATGGATCGAAGGTTGGACTCGAGAGCTATGGCGCGAGAGCAAGAGCAAGAAAGGGAGAGACTAGAAATGGGAACTCCAAAAGTCACAATGTGTGACCGGGCCTTCCTTGATTCAAACTGTCACTAAAAGAATAAAGAATAAAGTGACGGTGATGGGCGCCCGCCACCTATAGTGTGCAGTGGCGGTGACTGTCAGTGTAGTAATACACGGGCAGCTAAGCAGAGGCGCCTTTACCCCCCAACAATATGTATGTGTAATTGAACCATTAACATTGTGATAATATTATCAAAGATAAGGAGATACGCTTAATCTAGTGATGTAAGTAAGTTAAGCAGAGAGAAGTACTAATGCATGGTGAGAGAGAGACACACACAAAGAGAGAGAGAGAGAGAGAGAGAGAGAGAGAGAGAGAGAGAGAGAGAGAGAGAGAAAGAGAGAGATGATAAATGTCAGAGATGGGGGTGAAAATGACAGAGAGAGAGAGGGTGTTATTGAGGGGGAGGAGGAGAGGGGAATGCATGTTGTGGGTCTCCAAAATATGAGAGAGAGAGAGAGAGAGAGAGAGAGAGAGAGAGAGAGAGAGAGAGAGAGAGAGAGGAGAATTGATTGTGGTTCTAATGAGGAGGAGAATCAAATGTGGTGGTAAAGTGGCGGTGCTAGTGGTAGAATTGTTATTGAGGGAAGTGTGATATCAGTGATTTGTCCCCAACATATGAGCAGAGAGAGAGGATAATTGGTTGTGGTTCTAATGAGGAGGGGGAGAGTAAGATGTCATGGTGATGGTGGCGGTGCTAGTGGTGGTGGCAGCAATGGAGGAGTAGCATTGGTACTTGATATGTGCCCAAAAGAAAAAGAGGACCAAGTGGACTATGTGGAATAAAACTCAAGGTTGCCAAAAAAAGCTAGCCCAAAAGCTCGCTTCTCACACACACTCAGAGAGAAGAATATTTAGAAATCTACAAAAAACGTATAAATAAACTACTTAGCCAAGGCCTGATTGAACCAACCATATCCCTATGGTCTTGGGAAGCATTTTATATGAAGAAGCATTTGGAGTAGAAAAGTGGAAAGAATGGATAAGAAACCTCTTAATAAATTCCTCATTGGGCCATGGGGTCAATCTATCCTAAACAAAGATTTTCTTATCAAAAGAATTCAAAAATACAATAATTTTAGCGATTTTGATCTAAAATCTAGATTTTTGCAATTAGTTTATCAAAGAGGAAGATAGGTTGAAGATAATATTCTCTATTTCCCAAGTACATTATCAATGGACTATTTGACCATTTGGCATCAAGACAAGACCTACGTATTTCTAAGGATGGAGAGACACAATATTTGGCAAGTTTCACTTTTTCCTTCTTTACATAGTTGATATGTGAGTGTCGTTTGAAACTATAGAAGCACACATATCTGATCTCAAATAGTTTATCGAAGTGGTAGAAGAAGTAGGAATGGTTTTTCACCAACAAAGTCTATTATCTTTGCCACAATAGTAGAATTCCTTGGATTGAAAATTTATCATAAAAAAGTTGGACTCGAGCAAAATGTTGCTAAGAAAATTTTAAATTTTCCAGACACATTTCCAAATGTTAATATGCTTTGGATATCTCAATTGGATTAATTTCTCAACTCCAAATTGGGCTCTCTACAATGTAGAACTGTATCCTCTCCTTCACCAAAATAGTTTCCATTTGGAAGGTCTACATACACTTTTACCTCCCTTATACTTACCCTCTCATTATGATCTTGTATTCTATTCAAATGCCTCTGAGATAGGTTGGAGGTGTGTAACATTTGAAAGTATTTCAAAAAAAAATGTAAGGAAAAGGCTCCAAGTTCGTAGATATGCTATGGGGTGTTTAATTCCACCCAAAAGAATTGCCATATAGGAGATTCTTGATATTATCAAATCTATGACATATTTGATGAGGTAGGTATCACTTTTGAGAAAATTAAAGTAAAAGATATTGTTCTAGAAAACCTACTCTTCAAAAGGCCTAACATCTCAATTGATGTGACATATGATCACTTTTTATCTTTCCATCCTATGAAAAGTTTCATTTTTATTATTATGCATTGGAAAGGAGAACATGCCTAATGTACTAGATTCTCTTTCCACCATCTTGATATAACCATTCATAATTCATCTCCCTCAGTTGTATCTATATAAGGGCAAGACCCTCTCATTTGTGAATAGGCAAACATTAAGCAATGTATTAGCCTCCTTGTATACTCTCGTCTTCTTGAGTATCCACTACTCTCCATTTTTCTTCTCAGTCCTCTCTATTCTATCCATTTCACTCGCTTCCCATTGTGCTCACTCAATGTTTGGTATCAGAGCCATTTCTTTAAGTGTATATTCTAAATGCTTTAATTCTACCTTATCTAAGAGGGTTTTAGTGACATTGTCATGGTTGTGGTACTTTGAAGATTGTTTGCGACCATGTTATCATGTGTTGTGATGTTGATGTGGTGAGGCCTTAAGTCATCAAAGAGTGCATAAGTAATGGCAATGATGAGCAAGAACCCTTTCTCATTAGCTCTCAAAGGCTTAACTAATCACTACAAATCATTGGGAAATTCTACTATCATAATAGATGAAGCAAATCTAAGTGCAAGATGGATCCTGTCCAAGAGTGATACTACAAACATCTACAGAGAAGAAGACAATGTTCAAGGTTAGAGCTTTAAATCTTACCTAGAATATTATGACTCCCAATCCACATAGAACACATCACCTGCAATCGAAATCACTTGATCCATCCATGCATCACCATAAAAAGGCCGCCCTGACTTGCTAGGAAAGACAACTTCAATCCCTTGATTGATGGTGCATTCAACATTCAAGGAACATAATGTGGTCAATGCTTTAAAAATTTTTGAATATGCTTAACAAACCCCAACTGCTAACTTCTGATTAGCCTCATCAAGAACCACATACTTTATAACATTGAGATTCAAAGCATCTCGCTTAAGTAAGTCAAAAATTTTGCCAAGTGTACCGACTATAACATGTACTCCCTTTTGAAATTTCCTGATTTGACCATCAATAGATACATCTCTATAAACATTGAATATCCATAATTGGGCATGATGCTTTAACCATCAATGGTGCTTTTCCATAACCCCTTGACATATGACTATTCTCCTTTATAATACTATCCAAAATCGAAATACCAAAGGCTTGAGTCTTCCCAATTTGTCTTCCATCCCCCCCCTCCCCTTCAGTCATCAAAGAATGTTTTTTTCCATAGTTACCTGCTTTTGATTCAGTGCAATTGTGTCCTATTCAAAAAAACATGCTTCCAAAATGTACACAAATGCTCAATCACATATGTGTTGAGAAAAAATGCAAAGTCAAATCCATGCTATGCAATCATACAAACAATGCTCCACACGAAATGATGGATGCACTGAAAAAATAGTGCCTAGCCTAACTACATGTGCATGTATATTATGCAAAATTGCAAACACAATTCCTTGATTTAATTATGATCCTTAACCTCACCTCTCATCTCTTAGCAAGAAAAATATTGTACTTCTCTCCACCCTCCCAAAATCTCACATTCTCTCAAGAAAATAATGGTCCTCAAGATGTTGACCAAGAAAAAACCCCATCTTACAATTGAAGGCATCCTTCACAACCCTCAAAACTCACCCAACCACCTTTCCTACTCAACCAGTGGTTCCTATTTTGGTGATGAAAATCCCAACACTCGTGTGTGCAAGAAACAAGGTGTGCACAATGAAAGGTGCTCTCTCAAGTGTGTGTGAATCTAAGATCTACTGCATATAGCTACAATGGGCATCATGCCGTACTAATGCTCAATAGTGGTACAAAACATGCATCAACCCAACCCATGGCATGGAAATATTTGATAAAATCAAGAGGAGACGACCATTGAGTGCAATGCATTGAACAAGTGCAACGTGAAGTGCTCATGAACCCATAATCCCCATGATGCGGAAAATTATCAGCATGAAAATTTACATTTTTTTAGATGTTCGACAGCTACCAACAAACTCTAGCTCCAATCTGTCCAAGGAAACACAAATCTCAACCAAGGCTATCAAGTTTCCACCAAATAGTCACACAAATAACTAAGTTGTAAAATCCTACCTATCTAAAGTTTAAGGGTTTTCACTTTACTCAAAAATGCTCGACAATGTGAAGAAAGTTTTCATACTGCATTCTCAAAAAATGAAAGTAATAAAAGAGCCAATGAAGGTTATGAGATCTACAATATATCCCATGTACTTCCACTAGAAACAACCAATATGCACAAGTTCAACCCCATGAATGGGTCAAAAATATTCTCTTTAGACTTTCCACAAATTCCTACAACTTATTCTTGCAACCTCCAAGACAAAGGCAAAAAAATTCTCAAAGACAATTTCTAGAGAAGAGAAGACCAAAGAAGATAATAATATACAAGAAAGCTAATATGTTGCTTAATGTTTTCCTATTTACAAATGACAGGGTCGATCCCTTATGTAGATACAAATGTCAGATGAATGATGAATGGTTATATCAAGATAGTGGAAAGAGAATCTAGTACCTTAGGCATAAGACTTTGTGCAGTGTTTTCCAAAGAACCTTAGGACTAAAAAAGAAATACTCTACACTTCTACAAGCATCCATCAACAAATAAATTCCTCAATGCCACTTGAGCAATGAATAGAGCTCTGAGATGTCAAATAATTGAATCAAAACCAATTCAAGCCATGGACAAAGTATTTGCTTAGCATAAATACACTTGGAGGGGGAGGTCCTATCGTAGCTATTTGTGTAAAAATGAGATTTTGAGGTAAATTAGCATGTTCCAAAGAATCTTATGGATATAGGACCTAATTTTATAATAATTGCTCCATTCGAATTATTTCCTTATACTACTATTGAGGAAAGGATCCCTACCTTCTTGGAGATTTCAAGCTCCCTATTTGAATTCAACTAATGAAAGGACTAAATTATGATCTAATTATTACAAATGATATCCTTCAACTCAACATATAGTTTCATAACTTTTTGTTCTAAGCATACCACATTCAATTTTAAAAGATAGCAAACAAGAGTTACAATGCTTAAGGAGCATATCACATTTAGTTTGAAAGGATAACATATATGATTGACAATGTTTAAAAATATTGGTGACACCATCTTCACCATGACTCAACTACCGAATGAAGAGAAGGAGAAAAAGAAAAAACAATGGCTAAAACAAAAAATGCTATAGCATGAAAATGAAGTAGCCCAAATCAAATCTAAGCATCAATATTTATATGTCTCGAAATCCCCTTGAATTCAAAGAAAAGAGAAAAAAAATTGCTATCACTTTGCCTTTAAAAGAGCATGCTAAGTGAACCAAAGTAGTGCATAAAGGGCATGCAAGATGAAGATGTAGAAATCTATAAAAAAGGATATAAATGGACTACTTAGACAAGGCCTCATTGAACCAACCATATCCCCATGGTCCTACCAAGATTTTTATGTGAAGAAGCATTCGAAGTAGAAAAGAGGAAATAAGAGATTATTGATTATTAATTAGAAACTTCTTAATAAATTCCTCACTGGTCATGTATATCCTATCCTAATCAAAGATTTATGAATCAAAAGGATTGAAAAATTCAAAAATTTTAGTAAGTTTGATTTGAAGTCTAGATTCTTGCAATTACCTACTATCAATGAGGAAGATACATAATTGCCAAAGTTTGAACTTGGAAATTACCTATCAAAGAGGAAGATATGTTTAAGACAACATGCCTTGGATTACAAATGTATAATGGAAAATTGAACTTTAGAAACGTGTTCCTAAGGAAATTTTAGTATTTCACACTAACGGGGGGTTGGGGGGAATCATAAGACCATCACAAGATCCCTCCTCACATTCTGTTGGTCCTAGAGCTAGCACAATGTGAAAAGATGTTGCTCGATACCTTCTATCCCAAGCCTACTTTCATATGATACGAGATTGACAAAAATAACAAGGAGGATTTAAAGAAAACAACAAGAAGAATAGAAAGCTACACATGGATGATAAACAATATCACTATTTACTATCTTAAATTTCTCAAGATCCTCTTACTTTATGTGCTTCAATAAATCCCCCCCACAAAAAAACTTAAAATATTTTATCCCTCCTCACATTTTGTTGGGCCTAGAGCTAGCACAATGTGAGAAGACCATTGTCAACACAATGTGAAAAGATGTTTCCTGAGACCTTCTGTCCCAAGCCTACTTTCATATGATACGAGGTTGACAAAAATAGCAAGGAGGATTTCAAGAAAACAACAAGAAGAATAGAAAGCTTCACATGGATGATAAACAATATCATTATTTAGTATCTTAAATTGCTTAAGATCCTCTTACTTTATATGCCTCAATAAATTTCCCCCAAAAAACCCTAAAATATTTTACATTGAAAATGATTAAAAATGGAATAAAATATCTTTTAAAATGAAAACTTTTCTATTTTACCATGATGGTAGCTCTTTGTCTACTAGTTGAGACACTTTCTTTTCCTAAAACTAAAAGGCCCAAACATGAGTCCCAATTTTTGCTAATGCCGCATGACTATGTCTTCCAATTTCCTATTAACATTAGCAACCCCCTCCTTTCAAGACAACTGCTAGTCCTATGGAACTCACGTCAAAGATACATGTGGAATGGTGGGATGAAGCACTAGACCGATAAAATGATGGTCTTGACAAAGAGTAATGTGTGTTGTTGGTAAAGAATTGTGGTTAATGAAAACAATGTTTCTACTAGATGATTGGTGTACTCATAGATGATGAGTGAAGAAGTTGTGATAGAATGATGAAAAGATTATGGCTACTTGAAAAATCATTGGTAGCATCACTAACGAAGAAATGTAGATCATGGAATGATGATGATATAGGAGCCATGTTGATGGGTCTTCACATGGTCCATCATAAAAACCTTCAAGTCAACTTGTGCTCTCCTTAAGTGTTGTATCTAGCTTACTTGTGTAGTGACTTATATACATGCATATGGAAATAGGAGATGGATCGAACTCCAAGAAAACCTAAAGTGTTATCCCTAGCTAATCAATGTAAATGGGCTTACTAAAGATCAATCCAGATATAGTGCATGGATTTGCCTAAGGATACTAGTGTGGTGCTAAAACATGTTATTCACTTGAGTGATTGGGAGATTAACTAAGCATTTTTTTAAGCTTTCATGCTTGCAAAAGGCTATGATTTCCATGCACGCATGATATTTTTCTTCTTGCAACAAAACAAAACCAACTCATCAAAGAAGAATCATCCAAATTTTCTTTCATCATCAAATCGAGAGCAGATTCAAAACTTTGATAGAAATCAAGAAGACCATTGACAATAATCTACACAAATAAACTATCTAGCAAGATCATCTACATCAATCAATTACTCCTTAAGATCTTTGATATTTGTCAAAGAACTATCTATAGATTCACTTCATCCATATGGTTACTCAAGTTAATTGCTTATGTAAAAAGCAATATGGGCTTCATTTCTTCCTTGATACAAACATGTAAGTATATCCTCAGCATTTTAAGTTGTCTTACATGAGTGAATATGTGAGATTATGGTATGTTTAACAAATAATGAAATCAAATCATAAGCCTCTCCATGTCTAGCACCCCAACAAATCTGCTCAAGAGTAGGTGGTGGTGGTGCTCTAGCATTAATTGGAGCAAAGCTAGAACCTCCAACATCCTCAAGAGCATTTATTTTTGTCATACTTGCAACTAATAGAACACCACCAAGCCATACTTTAATTTCACATGTAATATCCCCTTGTATGTGAATCCTATATATCACATGTGTTCAAGGGGTATTAGAAAATACACTTTCCTTACATGTTGTAAGGCAATAAAATTACCCCTTTTCCTTTAACCAGACTTACAAATTCTTTCCAAATTGTCATTTAAAAGCCCCTTCTATAAATATAATCCCATAAATTTTACTAAATAAAATAACCCTTCTATTGATCACACATGGTACACTTACATTTTTTGAGGTGTCCCTCCCCCCTTCCCTAGGGAGGTCAATCATTAATATATGTATGTATCATGTGGGTTCAACATAAGGAATTTTTAAAATACTATTTTTACACTTTTTTACATCCAAAAGGGTCCCATATAAAAGGGTTACTTACATATTGAATAGAAAAGGATTATGGTTTATTAGGGAAATTTTCATAGATAAGGATGTTTATAAATAGGCCTTGAATGCACGTGATATAGAGGGTATAAATATAGTGAATTCTGTAGCACCCCCCAAACCTCAAGAATGTTCCAAAGCCCTTTTGCAACCAACATGCAATGTATCATATAAGCCCACAATAGATTGTTGGTTCCATCCAACTTGTTCTCATTATCCAACATACAGAATATAACCTTATTACTAGCCATGGCCATTAACAACATTTGCTACAAAAGTTGCTTGTATAAAGGCAAATATGCATATTAAAACTAACATGTGCTATATAGTATATACTAGGTTGTAAAGGCTCTCACTTGAAGACTTGATTGCTATAAAAAACTATGAAAAAAAGAATGAAATGGCTTCCATAGTAGTACCAAAAGTGCAATCAAGAGCCAAAACCATGGCTTGAATGAAAAATCCAATGCTTATATACTAATCACATCTTGTCCCAATCAGACAAAATCAAGTTGATGTTGTTGATGGCTTTGCCCAAGAGGTGGATGCCCATTGTGATATTAATTATTAGATTTAGGATTGTAGAAATGCACACATGTAGCTTGGAGAAGAAGAAGCTTGAGAGCACACAACTTACAATATATTAAGTGGCATCGATAGATAAAATTTATATGACCAAGTATACCCTAAATTGAATAGGTATATATACAAGGTCAAGCAACAAAAACTCCTAAAGCGATATAAAAGTGCATCAACATGCCCTAAGTGTATTCACACCCATCACTACTTGAAATGGTAACATAGGCTATGAGTTATACATGTAAAGTAGTTGTAAGATTGCATTCATTTTGAATACAACCTCTTTTGTACAAAAATGAAGGGTTAAATATAAGTAAGAACTGTTGTAACATTATTAGAGATAATTTGAAGTATTGATGTTGAATCAACTATGTGATATAGTCAAATAATGGTCTCTAAATAATACATCCATGAGGAAGTAATATATGAAATGTTAGCATGCTTTCACATAATGGATGCCTTACCAAATATTAATATCAAAATAAATAGTATGAAGAAGCATGTATATTAATTGTTTCTACCTACTATAAGCAAAGCTAAGTATAGCATGCCCCTAGCATTATAAAGACAATAATCAATTTGTATTTCTAGACATCACTATGATGAATAACCATACCTACATTATGTGGAAAGACATATAAGGGTAGTTGTCTTGATCATGAAGAATGATAATAGCCATATGGGGTCCTAATCCCACCTACCCACCTACTTCTTGAATTGCTTCAACACCCAAAAAAACATTTATTACATTGATTTAATAATTGCTCCATTTAAAAGTTCAAAAATTTTAAAGCATAAAAAGGTTGATGAGATGGGTTGGTTTATTAGGTGACTGCTGAAAAGTGACACTTATTGCCATTCAATGCAATGATTTTACAAAAACTACTATGGATCACGCCCTCTCCCATTGTCTATTATGTTTGAAAACCCAAAACCAGTTGCAAATTAAAAAGCCATGGGGAAATGTGAACCTAACAATGGGTCTCGAACTTGATTGCAAGCCTAGTCTTGGTGGGAATAGGAACTGAAAAAACAATTATTCTACTCAAATATAGATGCTTATCAACATAAGAAGGATGCTATATAAATGTTTATCTAGGGAGCATTACTTCCTCCGAATAATGGATTCTATATGGATAATTTGGAGTTTTCCCAAATAATACATGTACATCCAAATAAATAGTCTCT
This sequence comes from Lygodium microphyllum, assembly GCF_053477565.2. Lineage (NCBI taxonomy): Eukaryota > Viridiplantae > Streptophyta > Polypodiopsida > Schizaeales > Lygodiaceae > Lygodium > Lygodium microphyllum. Next base: position 83,142,749 of record NC_141140.1, read on the forward strand.
CGATTAAAAAGGTTTTTAATCAAAAACTTTTCAATCTAAAACTTATATTACACAATTGGTACGTGTTTTTGCCAACTTTAAATGTCTATTGAAAGAGTTTTGAACTCTTGACCATCAAGAGGTCCTGCCCTTATTAAGCTATTGGTGTAGGTGGAAGGATCTCCTTGGCAATGTTTAAAGTGCTAGAATAAAAGGTTATATTGGTGTAGGTGGAAGGATCTCCTTGGCAATGTTTAAAGTGCTAGAATAAAAGGTTATTTTGGAGATGCACCTAGAATTGAGAATAATTGGCCTTTTGATTCAAAACTTCTAGATCTAAAGCTTTTAGGTATAAAAGTCTTTTTTATCAAAAAAATAAATAACTCTAATATGACACAAGGGGAATTCTAATCGTTTATAAGCTTCTACATTTCAATTGAAGCCTTTTTGAGTGAAATGTTTTTCAATGGAAACATAAGCATTATTCAATCCTTCTCCAAAATAGTTATGTGCCATTGGAATTTTTACATACTAACATAAAATTCAACCATTATTCACATTAAAAATGTATTTTGAATAACATAAGATGCAACCTAAATGTTTATATATATAAGTTCAAACTTCTAGATTAGTAGCCTATGCAACAAAAGGGGTGTTTGGACCACAAGTGGCTATTGCTAGGACATGATGTAATTATATTGTATAAAATAAAACATTATGTAATATAATATTATACTACATGCCTAGAAATCATGGCTAATGGTTGTGCAAGCATGGAGATTCTCCTTCGGTAGGCATTATTGGTAGGGCTACCCAATTTTAATATAAAACTTGTACATATTTAACACCTACTAATACATGCATGTTAATCCTACCATATACAAATGAGAGGGATCTACACAAGTAAGCTAATAATTTAACTACACAGGTAAAATTGACCCATAGTGCTAGCATGTTCTAGGGCAATGTAGTTTAGCTTGAAGAGGGAGTCAAGTATGGGGATGTATGAAAGCATCATAATCAATAGCATCATAACTAATAGTGAGATGTTATAAGAATGAAAGGAGAGTGTTGAAATAGAGTAGGGGTGCCATCAAGCAAAGTGTGTTTCTAGCATTGATATACTTGAGTAGATTAGGTGATATAGGATATTTAGACTTGGTAGCCATGGATTCACTATCATGAAGGCAACCATTGCTACGATAGTTGTTAAGCAATGAAGTTAAATACCATATAAAGATAGTGCTCAGTAAGAAGTGAATGTAGAGAACTTAGATGGTAGCTCCACCATCTTGATTGGAAGATCCACTTTAGCATATGAGAGGAGGTTGTGTGGTCCATCAATAAAGGGGAAGAGAGAGAGAACTGAGAGTCGAGGAGTGAGACTCAACCTATGGAGGAGGCTTAGAGTTTATCCTCTCTTGGTCATTGCATTACAAAATATCTATACTCCATAAAAGAAAAAGAGGGTCTTAGTGATAAGCTCCTATTTTTATAATAAGGATAAACCCTAGAGACGTGGGCTCCCCAAGAGGTGAATGCACTATTCCGAGAGAGAGAGAGAGAGAGAGAGAGAGAGGCATGGAGCTTCATTTCTCGTGTGTGGATGTTGGTGACATAGCAGCAAACGGTCCGTTCTCGAGTAATGGACAAGATGCCTTCTTTGACCACCTTGCAGCCAAATCATCTTTGCTTTTTCCATTTCTTGAGATGGATTGCTCTTTGTCACATAATTTGGTACACCCATAATGCCTTTGTTTTCAATTCTGCCTTAGGTATCGCTAGTGGTCGAGGATTACTATCATAGCAAATTTCTTCCATGGTTTTCCCAACCCCTCAAAGTTGCAGCAGTGGCTATGGCGGCTCTACTTCAAGGATAAGCCCTACTCGTGCAGGGATGAGGATAAATAACTTTACATTAAGTTTGTCATTTTCTCCAAGACACAGACATGTGTGGGTTGCCTCCGAATGGCACGCTCAACAATACTTAGAGAAAAAACGGTAGTGCAGGAATGAAGAAAAAATTAGGTGTGCAAAATTTTATTACCCAAATACTCGAAGATATGAAACCCAGATAGGTTTCCGGGATTGCATCACCTGTGAAGTTTGGACACGGAACACTCGACCTTCATGATACGATTATTACGATACCATTGAATTACCAGCACGCCACATCAATTTGGACGAACGACTTTGCTTTTGTTAGCAATCTACACACGAATAGATTCTCATAAATTAATTTTTAAAATGCGGCGCATGACATCGGCGCCCCCGCCGCCGCCGACACACACAAAAATTAACACCCGGAAACCGGCTACTGCCGGCACCTTTGCATCGATATTCCTCCTCTAGTTTACTAATGCACGTGCAACTGGACGGATGAGCAAGCCGAGAATCGTTGAAGCTCGTGTGATATCAGATGGTGGGCCCGTGCCGAGCGAGGCGATGGTGAAGCAGAAACATGCGCATGCATAGAAGGAGAGCGCATCAATAGAAGAACGCACGACACCATGCGGCGGATAATTAAACAGACCAAAACTAGTCTCTCTTTTAAATATTATAAGTGCTGGACGTCGGAGATCCACCACCCGGTGAGCGCACCCACAACACACGGGAAGGATCTACGCTCTCTCTCTCTCTCTCTCTCTCTCTCTCTCTCTCTCTCTCTCTGAGATGCATGCTTGTGTAATATATACAATCAACGGAGGCCTCCTCAGATCGCTGAGGATGTGCTATTCTGTGAAAGCAAGGTGTACCGCAAAACCACCTAGTTTGGATACGCCTTATCATCGCTGCTTCCAAAACTGGGTCTTGATATTCTTCCTCAAACGCCAGCTTGCTTTCTGCCTCCCCCCGCCCTCTCGTCCTGTACTGTGCTTAGTCTGCCGCATTTCTCCCACTCCGTGATTCACGAGACGACGAACATAGGATCAGATGAATGGGCAATATTTTATACGAATCTACGTTTTTGCTTTTCTGCATTCTCATCCGATTTTTAAAATGCGCTTTTCCATTCAGATAAGTAAAGAAATGTTTATATCGCCCTTTTAAGCGTTTCAGGCCATTGGCCATTGACATACAAAATCAAGGCATTGAGCCTAGCTTTTTGCCAAAAAGCTTGAAGATCCAGTGCTTCTAATTCTATAGTTCTAAGTATCATAGCCGGTTCAGCATGAAGGGACTCAGACCAATTGGCTAGGTTGTTAACTTGGGCACTTCTGAAAAGTATATTGTTTCTTCTGCTCCAGATATGCTTCATGACTATTGTTGAAATAAGCAATATCAATCTCCACGTGGCTTCATCCAAGTTGGCCTTGTCGCCAAAGAAAATAGTGGTAAAGCCAAACTCAGCATTCAGATTTGCACAGCGGGCAATCCCATAGTAAGTGTTTTTCATCCTCTTCATGTCTATTGCACAGCGGGCAAAGTGGAGAGATGGGGATCTTTCTAGCTAGCCTTGCCCTTACGGGAAGCTTCTTGATAAGAAGTCTCCATTTGAAGCAATTGAGCCTATGTGATGGTGTGTTCTTCCACACTCGCTTAGCTCGTCGTTGCCAAGTGGCAAGAGTGGCCAAAGGGCTGCATTTCTTCCATTTATCCTTCAATGTGAGAGGGATGGCCATAGAGGGAGGGCTAAAGTCCTTCAAAGACTTGCATTTGATAAGTTGTTTGCCCGCTTGGCTAGTTAGTGCAAGAAGGGGCGGTGAGTTCCTGGACACCGGTGAAGTGGACCAATCATTTCTGAGCTGCGCAAGAACACTCTATAACCACAATGACTCCCTACTTGTCAAGCCAAAGTTGGTTTTGACCGAGTCAAAAGGAGACCAATCATTGCGGGTAGGGTCCCAAAGCTGCAACTAGAATCTTAAGCCTTTAGTAGCTAATGTTTTTGCAAGAGATCTATTGTGAAGCATAGGTCAGCCTGGAGGATCAAATGGAAAGGGATTAAGCCAAATTGACGAGGATAGGGCCGTGTCACCTTGCCTGCTAAATTTAGGAGAACAGTCATATTGTGAGATGACAACTTGCCAGCTTCTTACTAAACTTTGGGCTGTTGCTGATTGCGGGATGTGTAACATTTTCTGGTAATTACATACCACATCGGTCCAAATTGCCCCAATCCATGCTCGTTCAGCTTTTCCTTGGAGGCCGTGATCCATGTCTTCAATATTACTGACCATGGCTGGTTGTCATTCAGCCTTGTGAGTACTCTAAATTATACTAGTCAGTTGGTCTTGTCTGCTAGGGCTTCTATACCAACACCCCCTTCATCTCTTCTTGAGGTGATTAGGTCCCATGAGATTTGGTGCATTGCAAGGCCTTCCTTCTTCTTCCACAAAAACTATGTGAACATCTTTTCGATTTGCCCCCAGGCTGTCTTCCCAAACACGAAGAGGGATGCCATGTACACAGTCTGTGAAGACAAAACATTCTTGATCACGGTGATTCGCCCTGCCATAGACAAGGATGAATTCATCCACTTGACCATTTTCTACTGGATCTTCTCTAGATACCATTTAAATCTTTGACTAGGAGTTATGCCAACCCATATTGGAGCTCCAAGGTAACGTACAATTTCCCCTGGCTTTACCACCTTAAAGCCATAATCAAGCATCCAGTTTTGTGGGTCCCCCAAAGTAAGAGGGATGAATTTAGTCTTGCTTCTGTTTATGACCAAAGAGAAGAGTAGTGCAAAGTCATTGAATGCGCCCATCAATTCATCCACTGATCTTAAGATCTGCTATCATCTGCAAAGAACTGAGGTGGTGAGCATGATCCGTCAGGCAAGGGCATCCCTTGGATCTTGTACTTTCTTGTCTATGTTGCGAAGGAGTGGATCAGTTATTAATGCAAACAAAAGTGGGGCCACACGGCACCCTTGGCAGATCGACCTCCTAAGAGAGAAAGGCTGGGTCACTAAGCCATTAAGGTCCACAAAGAATAGAAGATTTAACACTGCCTCGGGTGTACAATCTTACCCATTAGGTTTTTGATTAGGAGGGTAAGAGCTTTAGAAATTATCTTATAGTTGAAATTAAGCATGGTGAGTGGGCACCAGTTGTTTACCTTATTTCTCATAGGAGACTTAGGCAACACCGTCTTGATTAGGCCTTGATTAATTTCTCAGGTGATGCATCCAGACTTTCGGATGATGTTCATCATGTCCAGCAGGTCTTCCACACACGATGTCTAGAGGGCTTGGAAGAGCTTGGATGGCAGTCCGTCAGGGCTAGAAGCTTTGCCCTTCTTCATTTTGAAGACGGCTTACTAGACTTCCTCCAAAGTGAACGGTCTGTCTAAGGCAAGAGAGTCAACTGGTGTAATGGGGATCACAACTCCTTCCAAGAATCTAGCAACCTGCTGGTCATAGTCAAGGGGTAGCTCAGGCTCCTCCCCTACTATGGAGGACCGATGCTTCTCAAAGAGTCTCGAGATGGTGTGCTCATCAGTGTGGAGTGTTCAGTGTTTATCCTCAATCCCTGTGATGGTCTCTCTGGTCTGTTTTGCTCTAAGTGATGAGAAGAATAAAGCATTAGGTGCGTCGCCAAACCTTTCCCATTGGCCCCTGAGTAGAGTTTTGGCAGTCTCAACTAAGTAGTCCTCCTATGTTTTCAAGAAGTGCTCTATTTGCCTTAGATGGCTCTGAGCGGTGAGGTCTCCAGGGGTCATTGCTAGAACCCGCAGAAGGTGTTCTCTAGCATTTACAGCAGCTTGGATGTCCCTTTGCCTTCTCGCTGCAATCATTCAACCATGCTCTTTCGCAGTTTTGATGATAGCGTTCATGCATTTTTTTCCATCTAAACTCTAGTGCACCATGAGTTGGAAGGTGGTCAAAAGCTGTCATTTCACTTAGCATGTGGTATTTAACTCTCCCACACAACCACCATGCACCATGAGTTGCATAGAATTTATCAAGCCTGCGTGCATGCCACGTGTCGCCCACATGGCGATTATGCCAAGTGTAGGGAATTGTGTGCCTAAGGCAAGTGTGGCCACATCTCTTAGCTCACACGAGGTCTCAAACATGTGCCATGCTTCCAGCTCCTCTTGGAACATACACCGTGTGTCATGAGAGCAGTCTATGGGGAGGGCTGTCATATTCCAATCTCCAACTAAGAGTGCAGGCACATCCCCAATATGCTCCTTCATTAGTCGCCATTTCTTAGCACGCTGGGCAGAATTGTTGGCTGCATACACAGTGATGAGTATGAAATCTACACCATTGGCGTCCATTTTCACTTCCTATAATGCTATCACATGCTATTTGTATTTTCTGATTATTCCATAGCACACTTATTTGCGCCCGGTCTGAACTAAAACCTCTTACATTCCAGGAGATCACTTTTAGTCTAGGTGACCACTTGCTCTGTTCAGCACAATACATCAGGGGAGTCCATGAATTCGTGGTTATCGATGGCAGCATAGAAGTTGCGATCCACCAGTTGGCTGACAAGCATGCTATTTAATGGAAGGTTTGCCATTCTTCTTGTTGTTGCCCTTCTTATTTGGCAATAAGTTCTCCTTATTTTGTGTTGATGCATGATTGATGGGTTTTGGTGCCGCCTTCGAGGAACTAGGCTTATCCTTGCCATTAGCCTGGGCATCAACAAGGGGCTAACCTTGCTTTTGCTTCCCTTTGTCAGGGATTGGACTCGAAGCTTACCCTTTGCTGTCTGTTTGAGGCTGAGCATTGGAATTTTGGGGTGAGCTATCCTTCTTTTCCTCCTCGCTTTTTTCCTCAGCATGGCATTGGGGGCACATTTTGGGAAAGTGCCCGCTCCCATGACACAAGTAGCATGAGTCAGGGAATGCCGAGAACTTAAGTGCAAGGGTGATCTCCATTCTTGACGCATCTTGCAATTGGAGAAACTCCAATGGAGGGTTCCTATAGCCCCAGAGGAAGGGTCGTTGCAAAGGAGTCCCCATGCATTTGCAATGGTTGGGGTGTAGAGCACCTTCCCAAGTGATGAGGCAATGGAAGCCAGTTCTCCGTCTAGCCAAGGATGTAGATCCATAACATTAACCTAGATAGGGCATTCATGAAGTACTCCTTCAGGGGAGAATGTGGACAACCTCCATTCTTGACACAACTTGCAACTGGAGAAACTCCAATGGAGGGTTCCTATAGCCCCAGAGGATACAGAACCAAGGGTCGCTACGGAGGAGTCCCCATGCATTTGCAATGGTTGGGGTGTAGAGTACCTTCCCAAGTGATGAGGCAATGGAAGCCAGTTCTCGCCAAGGATGTAGATCCATAACATTAACCTAGATAGGACATTCATGAAGTACTCCTTCAGGGGAGAATGTGGACGACCATGGTAGTGTGTAGACAAGGTTATCACGGTAGCCGACAGATGAGGCAAGAAGCCAATCCCGCTCTGACTTGGTGGCGAGGATGACAAGATAGAATCCTTTTCCAATGAAGCGGAACTGGAGGAGGGTGGCCTTACCTTGGTATGTGCCTTCAAACCATCGTGTGAACTCTTCCTCCATCGGGGGTCTCCCCAGAAAGTACAGGTAAACAACAGTAGAAAGCAGATCAGAATACCTTTGCTTAATCCTGTCAAAGGATAGGGAGACGCTTGCTTTGTGGACTTTGGCTCCTTGTTCGATCTTGGCCCTGCAATCAGCGCTCCTTCTAGACTGATCGAAGCGTAGTGTCCTCTCCACTTCCGCCATATCCACCGCATTGCATTTCAGATCCTATTTGTAATCTTGCTTCTCATTCTGCAAGTCTGAACTCATGTCCTCAATTTGTTGTGTTTTGCAGGTCCTTCCTGCATGCATGCACAGTCAACACGTCTCGCATTCTTGCACCATGATGAGGCAAAAAATGTGGTACCAAGCGTCTTGAAGATGAAAGGGAGTGCCAGTTCTCTCTCTCTCTCTCTCCCCCTCTCTCTCTCTCTCTCTCTCTCTCCCTCTCTCCCCCTCTCTCCCCCTCTCTCTCTCTCTCTCTCTCTCTCTCTCTCTCTCTCTCTCTCTCTCTCGTTCCTATGCTACCAAAGGTTCTTAGTGCACACTACAAAGTTGCAGGTATAAAGTGGCATCACATAGCACATAAATTCAAACCTTTCCTGCATTCTCATCCGTTGGTGAGCATCTCCATTCCTTTTATACATCACGATAGACCACCCGAGGTAGATAATTGATATTGCCCCAGCCCTGACCTTGCCTTGCAAGATGACACACCACCACAATGCCACACACCCCCACCCCCGACTGAACACGTGCATGAGTTTAAGAGAGAAAATCATTTAATTTAGTATAAAATTACTGATTTATCATTTACATCAACCCACCTTCCATATGGTCCCAACTCAACAAAAATGATGATGATCATTATTATAGTCTTTTGAAAGTGGTTGTGCGATAAGGTTACAAAAGGACAATGAGTGCCTTTGAGGCCAATTAACATGGGAGGAGTTTCAAAATCCACATATTCATGCCCAATGTTAGTAGCATGTTCAGTGATGTTAAAGCAATTGAAATCCAAACAATGGCTGTTTTGCATAAAAATAAATCAAATTAAGGACTCAAACAAAGAAAATGGAGATGTTGGCTTGATCATAATCCATTGGAGCACCTTATATAGATTCTACATGCATTCTTAACTATTTTGCCAAGAAGCAAGTTAATATTGATGGACTCAAACAAAGAGCAATTAAGTGTATATTTCACTACAAGTCCTAAAGAGCATCCTATGCAAATTGTATTTTCATTTTAATCTCAACAATACAATGTGCTTTTTCATTGCCCCTAAGAGTAGGGCTTTTTCATTGCCCCTAAGAGTAGGCATAGGTAGCATCATTTATGTACTTATTTATAAACTTCAAATCTAGCACAAGCATAATCATTAAATAGAACCTTATGAGCCCACTATATATTGTAGTACAAGCATGTTAATATTTAAGTGATGTAACTCTAAGGGTTTCTATGTAACATTATTTGGTGCTTTAGTGGGGAGCAAAGGTAGATTAGGTAGTCACATATGTGACAATAATTTTACCTTGAGATACAAATTTTTTTTTTGAAACCAACAATCTATGATGGGCAAGTGATCATTATAGAGAGTGTCGTTCTGCATGATAGTGCACAATCTATGAGACTTTGCATATGATTAGAATTGTAATGGAGCCTTAAGACTTGATGCTACTTTGAATATGCTTTTAAGAACTCGAATATTGCTATGTACATAGATACACACTAGTATGTGGGTAGTAGCTTACCTAATGTACATGGATACAAATGGAAAAGCACATATCGACCTCAACCCGAGGCTTGGAGGGAGGAGGGGGTCAAGTGTAGCTATTTTGTTTAGAGAAGGTCTATGAGATATGATCCATGTGATGCATAGAGATGCAAAAGCAAGATGCATGTGGATTAGAGTGTGCATAAATAAGCCACATGATATCTATAATGCAATATGTTACTTTCCCCTAACATACTCTAGATTCACTACTAGAGAGATATCACCATATGCATCACTTTACAAGTACATCATGAGATTCATGAGTATTGGAGGTGTCTTACTAGTAGGAGATTTCAATGCTTGCATAGGGAATATCCAATCTACTTTCTATGACACAAGTACTGAGATGTCTCAAGAGAGTGAACTAGACAAGGTGGAGTTGCTCAAATCAGCCCAAGATAGAGGGTTGACAGAGTATGGAATACACCTACTGGCATTGGGAACTGCACAAAGCGTGGTTATCCTTAATTGACTATCATAGTGGGCAGGATCCGATGGTTTCACATGCTAGAATAATAAGAAAGGAGCGAGTGCTGTGGATTACTTGATTGGTTCACCGAGCTTAATACCATATATATCAGGATTTTGGAGATCTCAAGTAGACCAATTGGCTAAGGATCAGACCATGCTATCCTGACTTTCATAATGGCATGTGGTCATGCACATGAGGCATAGTCATATGTTCCTAGATTTCCATGATATGTATCTATGGAGTCAACCTCACATGTATACAACACTACAATCCAAAACTCATTGCTAGTGTTAGATTTGCAAATTCTATTAGGTGAGTTCATGAGACATTTGGCTAAGATACTACATTCTTCAATAGCCCATGCCTTCCCACACACGGTGCCATCCATTATAGCACCAAGAAGCTCAACCCCACAAAGTGATTGGTATGACGATGATTGTAGAGAGACACACACACATTTCTGGTGAGAAATGGCACTTGATATATGTACCCATAAGCATACTCGTATACTTTTCACATGCCTAGTGTGAAAAAAAAATGAGAATATGTAGCTAGATTAAAAGATAGAGATGTATTGTACGTTTTTGGTGCAAGAGAGAAAAACAGCATGGAGAAGGCTTTAAAAGAGCCCACATCGATAGAGATTACTAGACTTGAGAATTGGCATGGTTATGCTTGTATGATTTATGATGTTCGAGGTCAGCACCCTAAGCCCCTCCTATTGGCCTCACAGAAAAGAAAGTGAAATAAGCCATTGCTTGCTTATATTTTTAAGAGACTAGTTTGTGAGGGATTTATAGCTAGTTGGTTAGATCATACCATTATACTTCATTAGGGCCAAAAACGCTTCAAAAATGGCACTTGTAAGAAAGTGATTAAGTTGCTAATTAGTTGAGGTTTAGGAAGAATAAAACCTCTAAATTTGGTTGTCCAGATGTGATTAATGAGAGAATATTTGGTTCATTGAAGAGGTCGGCCATTAATTGCCCTCATCTTTTAATCCAGGTCAGGGGTCACCTTTTCGGCCGTTTATTGTCTTGGAACTCGAGAGATTTTGTATTTTCGAGATTTTCGTACGAACTTCGCATTTGTTTGCTCCCGCGTTTTCTTTCTATACACTATTCTCTTTTACCATTCCTTTTGCTGCACTTGCTTTCTATCACTGTGAGATTCTTGCTCGGTTCATTTGCTAGAATGTCTAGCAATACTACTTCAAATAACACAGGCGCAAGCACACGTAAATACAAGCTATCTATTCAGCTAGATCTGACTTACACATCTTGGAGAAGTATACATCATCGAGTATTGATAGATGAGATTGAAGCCAACAGGTTGCGAACACAAGGAATGAAGCATATAGATTTGTGGGTGGATGGAAATATCTATCCCAGGGATCCTTCTACAGGTAAACCACCTCCTTTTTTGAATGTCCATGACTATATAAGATATCCTGGAGAAGGTTACAATGGAATGCTTGGCTACTGTATGAGGTTATACTCTGCATCTTACACATATATAGCTCAAGTGCACGAAATGAAAAAAGCACTAGAAACTACACAAACAAAAATTTTAGAGTTGACAAGTCAGATTGATATTTTGAAAAATGTTTAACAATTCATTGCAGAATAAGCTAATACGCTTGAGAGAAACTCCAGTAGGATTTAGAGAGAGGAAGAGACCGTTAAAAAATATAACCAACTTGTGTGAGAGAGCAAAGAAAAGGAGACTAAATCTTACAAAGAAATATGTCTCTAACATATTAGGCATAAATATCCGAGAGAATGAGGAAAGAATCAAACTTTTGAAGGAAACCATGAATAAGAAAGACATTTTGAGGATTCTTAAGTCACCAGAAAATGTGGATTTGAGAGGTCCAACTCTGAGAGAGTTAGTGAAGGATTTAAAAGGCACAGTGAAAGCAAATGAAATCGTAGAGACATGCGATACTGTGGGTATAAGTCGAAAAGGTTACCGTGCTATCTCTGGATTATGGTTTAAAAATCTTAAACGCAATAGGGTAACTATATTTGGATTGCCCCGAGCCCTTGCAGTTTCCACTGCAAGAATTTCCATGAATCGCAAGATTCCACATGTTTTTGGAGATTACTTTCACATCGAAAGGTCTATGTCCTATGAAAAACAAAAAAAACAGGAAATTTTTTATTACAATGAGTTTAACAATATATGGGTTGATCTAAAAAAGGTGCAAATTGCAATGGTTCACATGTATAAAATCACAGTAGAAGAAAGTTATGGTGTTCTAAAGTTTGCCTTGAAGTTGGATGAAGCACAGATTCAAAAGGAACAAAAGATGGAAAGAATTAGCATTTGCCTCATGAACATGGCATTGGACCATGGCAATGGCGAGGGCAAAGCTCCATTGCATAAGATCCAATCCGAGATGGAGATTTGGTGGATTGGTGCAGCCCAGGTACCAATTGAAAATCATCAAACGTTGAAATGGTTGTTCAACCATACAGGTATTCCAAATATCATTAAGTCTCAAAGTGAAGGCGAAATGTTGGTAGTTGATGGGGTTGGTAAATTTAATGTGGAATGGCATATGAGTGCTGATTTGAAAACTATCAAATGTATGCTTGGAATATGTAATGGTGCAAATGCAAAATATCCTTGCATTTATTGCATGGAAAGTATTGGATCCAAAGATTGGAGTAGTTTGCGACCAGTAAGAAGAGCCCCAAATAGAGACTCTATAGATTTGAGTAAATTTAAAAACATAGAAGACATCTGGGATCCCATTCTTTCCATCTCTCTTAAGAATGTTCATATTTGTACTTTGCATGCAGAGATTAGAATAATCGATAAGCTTCTCAGGTTGCATCTTGACTACGCATATTCCATTAAGCCATTATCTTTATCAGATGAGTGTATTGATAAATGCGAGGCATTGCTATCGAAAATGGGATTTCATGGGGGCCAAGTTCACTTGAGAAAGGATCCAATACTTTCAGGAAAAACAAGAGACATCTTGGCCGATGTCTCTATGGGAGGCTCAAAAGCTAGATGATTCTCAGGAAACCATTCAGGAAAGCAGGTGAATGCGGCTTGGGAGTGTTGGAGAGAGCTATGTGAGATCACAACAAATGTTGCAAGCACGCCGAGGCTTGCGTTTCTTAGAATGGAGATCTGGATACACCTTGATGTTTTTCTGAAACTCCTCAGGCAACATAAGACAACATATACATATGCGGAAGAGTTCAAAAGATCAATCACAAAGCTTGTTCAGGCGATAAAAGAGGCATGGGGAGAAAAAGATATCACTTTTTATCTGGTAAAGTAATAATTATTTAATATCGGCTTATTTTGACAAGTTTTTCAATTGGTATAAAATTTGTGTTACTTTGTATTGCAGCATATTCTTCATATTCATGGACCTTTCTTTGTGGAGGAGCATGGCCCCTTAGCAACTTATAGCAACCAAGGCATGGAAAAATCCCACTATCAAGCATGCACAAGTTATTTTCGAAGCACAAGGCATGGGGGAGGAGTTACAAAAAGCAATGCTTTGGAGGAGCTATTCAACTGGTTTTTTCGACGACAACTTCAAAGAATGCAAATAAAAGACGGCAATGACACATGAGCGATCGCACTTTTATATATAAGAAAGAATATATACAAAGCTAGTTTTTCAAAACTCTCACATTCTCTTCCTCCTCAGGAATCTTTCCTCTATAACGTAGAAATTTTTTTCTCTTGTAGCCAGCTATAGATTTTACATCAGTTCTGTCTGCAGCTAAGGCGTAGGATGAAAACGCCAAAAAGTATCCTGCTCTGGAAGCAGAGTAACCTGGACTGTAGCCAAAAATCCTAATTGCTGCAGTCTTTTCCAAAAACATTATTTTGTGGGCATTATATTGTAATCCTGAGAAACCTAGAAGCCTTGTAAGAGCTTTAATACAAAGTATCGGCCATGCTGCGTCCTTTGAGAAACTACTATGAAGTACAAAAAAGGATTCAGGGTCAATCCTAGCCAAGTAGTGGCCGAGTGCAATGTCTTTGGTGGTGTTACTAGCAGCTCTCGATCCTTTGCCACGCCCCAAGAAGTTATCTGATGCTGTCTCATTGGTGTTAGTCAATTCTTTAACATATTCAGACTCCTCTCTTCCAAAATTGGAAATGTCGAGCTCGCTTTGAATGCGATCGAAGTCCTCATCAGTAATACTCAACTCTTTTTCAGCTTCTTTGGCCTTTTCAAAACAAAGAGAGAATGCCTCACCAGCATCAATAAACTTATCATCTAGAGTTTCTTTATCAAGTTTCAGAATCTCTTCCTTTGATTCATTTTCTGTGTCAATTATCCCATTAGCAGCATCAGATGCCTCTGCAATAATTGCAAGACAATAATCTTCCCTGAGATTAAAAAGTTTTTGAATATCTGATAGTAAAATGTACTCCTTGTCCTTGAAAGGTATACATGGCAGGGAAGGAACAATATGGTGAGAACTCTCATCAGGTTGAGGGTTTGTATCTCTTTGGCTCTCCTCAATGATAGTCTCAGCTTTGAAGTGAGCAACATCCAAATTCTCAGCAATGGAAGCCTCAAAATCTGTATCTACAACCTCCTCTGTTTCCCTTTCATCTGCCAGATCATCCAACATGCAAAAGCTGGCAGTCTTTGCTCCTTCCAACTGTTGCTCCTCAGCTTTCATAGGGTATTTGACAAGGATGAATATAATAAAAGCAGCAGATTTTCTCATCATCTTGCAGTTTTTGGAATGAGTGCAGCAAAATATGTCTGTTGAATGAAACCTCTCCAGAGAGTGGGCCCTGCACTTTCTAGTAAATACTGCCTTTTCATTTCCTGTTGACCCAATGGGAACATGGACATATTCAATTGTGCCAACTTCAACAGAAGGACCTGCAAGAGTTTCAAACTCCAAAAAGTCCTCCACAATATATTTTTCACAAGATTTCAGAACTTTGTCAAGTTCCCAATCAGGATTAAAAATATTTTTCACAACTCCATAGAATGAGAGATCCATTCCATTCTGAAGCATAAAATCAAGTAGCCTCTCTGATGGAGTGATATCAATGAGCTCTGATACTCCTTGACCTCTCACTACTGGCATTCGCTTCCCTGGAGATGTACTTGGCTTTCTCACACTGGTGGCAGAGGATGGAGAGGAAAAAGAATGCACAGGCTGATCAGCTGTTGATGCACTTGAGCCTTTTGAAAGCCTTCTTCTTTTACCAGTTCCTGAAGAAACCTTGGATTGTATGGGTTCAGACATGTTTCCAACTTCTGACGATACGGCGCGATAAGAGAGAAACGATTCAGATGGAAAGGCCCCCTCGCGCCGTATCGGTGATCCCAATAAGAAGCGCTAGAGCCACAACAAAGGTGGTCACACGAGCTTCAGGAACGCTGAAAGAAGACTAGATCTACAGAACCTCCAAAACGAAGCGAAGAGAGGAAAGCGAAGAAAACCAACAGTCGCTCTCGCGCCGTATCAGCAATACAAACAAAGGTCAGAAACCGAAAAAAACCGTACAGATAAGAAACACACCCTTATGTAGGCGCGGATTATGCCACCTGGCAGTATCCATTAGTCTCATACACGTGGCAGTAGCCGTTGGGCAACACGTGGCCGAAAACCACGTGGCGAACAAGTGGACCGGTCATTACTTGACACGTAGCATACGGACCATAAATGCAGATACGTGGCACAATCAGTATCGGACACGTGTCTGACACGTGTCATGATTTACCTGGGTATATAAGTGGTCATTTGTCCGACGTGTACACTTTTCATCTCTCGAGCTCTTCCCGCCTTGCTTCCCGATACGGTGCGATAGAAGTCCTTTTTTCGCTAGCAAAAAGAGGTGTGCCGATACGGAGCGAGGGCGTCCAAACGGTGTGCTCGTTTTCTCCTAATCACACCGTATCGTCTTCTCATCTCCAATACGGAGCGAGGGCGTCCAAATGGTGTGCTCGTTTTCTCCTAATCGCGCCGTATCGTCTTCTCATCTCCAATACGGAGCGAGGGCGTCCAAACGGTGTGCTCGTTTTCTCCTTATCGCGCCGTATCGGCTTCTGATCTCCAATACGGAGCGAGGGCGTCCAAACCGTGTGCTTATTTTCTCCCTATCGCGCCGTATCGGCTTCTCATCTCCAATACGGAGCGAGGGCGCTGTTCCATTCTGCTCGCTTTGTTCATATCGCGCCGTATCGGAATTGCTCATTTCGTCACTTTCCTCGCCAGTTTGTCTTTCAGTTATTGTCCTTCTGGTTGTTATTTTTCCTTTTCTGGATGGCAAGGACAAAGCAAACTGCAAGAAGAGTGTATCTAGATGGGAAGGACAGTGGGGGTAGAAGAAAGTTAAAATTTGATGAATCTAAGGGGGTAGAAGAAGCTGGTCCATCACAGGCTCCAGAGCATTTTACAACAAAAATCCCTCCTACACCAGGTGTTGTCCTTACATCTTCCATAAATGTTTCTTCACCTGAAGTTGAGGAAGCAAAGGATGAGGCTAACCCTGTGAAAGATTCATTCCCTACAATGGTACCTAAGCCCATATCTGCTGAAGCCACTGAACACCCCAAGCCACAAAAGAGAAAGAGGAAGTCCAGGTTCTTCTATATGCAAAGATGTTTCAGTGAGATCAGGAAAGCCCGGAGAGCTACACAGCATGTCATTCCAAAAGCTGCTTTTATAAGGGTGGTTAAAGAGATCTCTGATAGATTGTCTCAAGTGGCAACTGTCTCTGGTCTAAATAAGAAGTGGCGACTCTCAGCCATTCTTGCCCTGCAAGAGGCCGCAGAAGATTTTGTTATTGATTTCATGAACGACGCTTACATTGCTGCCGCCCATGCTCATAGGATCACCCTTATGAATAAAGATTTCAGCATCATTAGCAGAGTGAGGTATAGGTTTGACAAAGTCCTGAGGCCCTTGCCTTCCAATGATCAAAAAGCCTTTGAAATCCTTAACATTCCCCCAAAATTGTCCATGAAAGAGAAAAAGCTAAATGTTGAGGATGTTAGTCACCTTTACCCTACAAGGGGTGCCACCCAGCAGGAGGCTTTCTTGAGTGAAAAAAATCAGGAGGTGTTTGAAACTGAAGACGATGTTTACAAGAGGAAAGCCGCATCACTTGCTCCCGTCAACAGCGAGAGGATGGGCAAAGTGTATGGGCAGATTCTTGTGAATGTTGCTGGGGAATTTGAGGAGGAATATCTTAGTATATCTCCCGAGGACAAGCCCATGTTGGAAAAAAGGGATGTCCAACTATCTGACTCCGTGGTATTTTGTTGCATAAGGTAAGGTTTTTTGTTGCATAAGTTAAGTCTTTTCAATTATATTTTGGATGAAATTGGTATTGAATAGCTTTTGCTATTATCTGCAGGGCATTGGTGTCCTCTCTCACTCTCGATATCCGAAGAACCATATACATTGTTGATCCACTTCTCTCTGTGGGACTTTTTGCAAAATCTGGTTCTAATATTTCACCATTTTTTCGTAGCTTCGATAGTGTGAGAAATTACCACATCTTTTTCCCTTATGTAGAAAGGTATTTTTCTTTTTCTGTAGAGGAGAATTTATGTTCATTTGCTTTCACCCTTCTACTCACCTCTTTTATGAATTTGCAGAGGGCATTGGAGTCTCATCTACATTAATTGTCTTTCAAGGGAAATTATCTTTATGAATTCTCTCAGCGGTGTTCACGGTCAAGCACGAATGTATGTTGGAAGAAAATTACTTACTTTGATTTCTTTTATAAATAATATTTTGAACTTACAAAGCTTCCTTTTGCAGTGCTGGTAGACTCGTTTCTACATTTTTGGATACAACATACGAGGATCTTGCTAATCCTCAAAGGCCGTATACTTTTCTTCTACAAGAAGTTCCATTGCAAAGCGATGCGCATTCTTGTGGATGGAGAGTTATCTCAAACATTTGCAGAACAGTGGATTCAAAGCTGTTACAAATAGAAGGAGTGAATGTAAGTTTATTTCATTTGATGTTTGTGTAACCCTTATCATGATGTCTTTTCACTAACTTATAACATTTATTCTTACAGTGTAGAGACTATCCTGAATCATATGTTTGGTGGATAAGGGAGAGATGCATCGAGCTGATTCTAGACAAAGCAATCACACCGTATGATCCTGACTCCCCTCTTCCTCCCAAAACTTCAATGGCAAAGGGCACAAGCAAGGGAAAGGTCAAGGGAAAGGGTAAAGACAATGGCAATGGTAAAGACAAGGGCAAGGGAAAAGGCAATGGGACCACTGCTGCAGAGTCTAAGAAAAAAGGAATGCCAGTGCTCTCTCCTCTTAAATTTGATCCATCCCCTCTTAAACCCCAAGAAAGGAGACTACCTGTAAAGGTCAAATTTTTTCAACAATCAAAGAAAGGCCCTGTGAGAAAAAATATCTTTGAAGAAATCGATAAAGAATGAAAATAGCAAACATAAGCATACACGAGCCATTTTATTTTGGCTTTGTACATTTTTATGCAATTTTTGTACCTCATTGTGTAATGAAAATTTTCACTTGTAAATCGAATGTAATGTACATTTTATACACGAGCCTTATTATTTTGGCCTTGTACATTTTTATGCAATTTTTGTACCTCATTGTGTAATGAAAATTTTCACTTGTAAATCGGATGCAATGTACATTTTATTTATGCACATTCGAAAGGCGACTTGCTTCACGATAGCTTATGAAGTTCCCATTAAAAAATATCTTAAGGACAGTCTATTAAGATAAATTTCTGCCAAGTTTTCATTCTTAAGGCCCCAAACTCACAATTGTGGGAGACAAACAACTCGTACAAAAGAAAGAGCGCTCGGCTCTTTTGCCAATTGTTACACCATTCACTTTGAACTTATATCTAGGGGATGTATTGTCTAGCAATTCCAAGGTATCCCTCACATCTTTCACACTCCAATTGGAAGTAACACTCACCTTCTTTACTTCTTCATGCGGAAAAACGTGCACCACAAGTTTATATGGTGTGTTCTCTGTATCAGAATCCAAGGGAACCCAAATACCCAATCTTAGTTTGTATCGCCTGTAATCAAAGGCCAAAGCAAGATTTTGGCGAGGGATACTGTAAGCCAAAGCCAAGGATTGAGGGCATGCACTGCACCTCAAGATATCACCTTTATGATCGCACTCTCTAGATTTCCAATGCGTCCCTATAGTGTTGTCCAAATCCTCTTCCGAAAAGTTTCTACTTAACCAGGATACCTTCGTTCTTTGTAAATTTGCTGTTTTGAAGCAAGCCACGAAGATATGGAGGGGTACAAACCATGATAAACGTATTCTTCTTGAGATCCTTCCAGCTGTCATGGACTTTTTAATATCCTGAGATATTTTGAATTTGAAACTCTGCACTGTTACCTTGTCAGGAATCTCCCGCCATGTAAACATGTTGCACCTTGACAAACCAGCCTTCTGGCATAATTTTGAAGGCAATGATACGCCCCTTCCAGTGATGTTTTATATCTTCTCGTTTTCTTCTTTTCACCTTATGGGAGCCCTTGCAAGATGGCAGCATGGTAACCCAATCGTTTAGAGCAAAGGTTTTGGGCTCAAAATTTCCATCTACTCCCTGGCTATAGACTGTGCAAGAGTGTATTAAACGAGAAGGGCGCCTGGAGGAAGCCATGAAAAGAATGAAAGCGCGGAGAAAGAAGCTCAAAGAGGGGTGAATGAACTAAAAAGTAGCGCCAAGAACCCAAATGAGTATGTATTGGGCGCCAAAAACAATATTGAAAGATCTCCCGACTTTCAAAAAATTCATTATTAATTTCATCACATCTCTGTCATGTATTTTGTCAGATTTGTAAGTAAATAACGTCTTTGGGACTCCAAAACATGTCAGACTTTAGGGGTTTTGGCTAAAAAAGAAGAGAGAATCACGAAATGGACTCCACTATCTCTAAAAAAGAGAAGACAAGAATACCATATTCTTGCACACGTGGCGAACTCTCTTTGGCCCTTTCCTTAATCCCGTGATTAACAAAAGTGCATTTTTTGAAGCGTTTTTGGCCCTAATGTCTCTTTAAGAGTGGAGACACTATGAAACCAAAGTAATTACATAACAATTATGAGATCTACTATGGAGCAAGCCTTGAATGATTAGGCTGAGAAACATGGCATAAGATCAAGAGGTCAAGCTTGTTTCGAAGAGGGATATACCACACTCGACCATATCTTCACTCTAAGGGCTATTATTGAGACATATTATTTCTTTGTGGATTTCCATAAGGCATTTCATATGGTACCATGTGCCATAATCATGCAAAGATTACACGATATTCATGTCCCTCCGGAGATATAGTAGAGTGTCTATGCTCTATATATGAGACAATGATAGGCATAGTACAACAAGCACTAGGGGGTATCTCAGACTCACTTGGCAACACTGTCAAAGTGAAACAAGAATGCTCACTCTCACCCACCTTGTGTAGGCTCTATGTAGATGAGGTCTCAAATTATTGATTTTGGAGGAGTTGGAGCTAGTTTAGTTGGAGTGCTAGTCTCAATATTTCTTTATGAAGATGGCATTGTGCTTATATTCAACTCACCTAAGGGACTACAAAGACATTTGAAAGCACTATCAATCTTCTACAAAGATAGAGAGCTTAAGGTGAACCTTGAGAAAAGGTTGTGATATTCAATACCTCAATCACTTTAGTGACAATATTCAAAGGGCCACAATTTTCTTAGGGAGATACATCGGAGACTTGACTAGTAGGAGTGTATGCAGCATTGGGTGTATTAGAGAGACAATGTGCATATATATAGTTCCATGAACCACACACCAAATTGTGATTCTTTGATACAATGGTTACACCCACACTCCTCTATGGGTCAACCATTTGGGGCCAAAGCCTCTATTACATAAGAACAAAATGACTAACAGACCATGATGGACCTGAGAGGAATTTTTATGATGGATGGCAGCATATGAAGTGACAATTAGTGGTGATTAAATCACATATAATATGAGCAAAGAGCTCAACCCCACATGAGATCATCAAAGTAGAGATGGGGGAAGCACCTATGGTGGTTGAGGCCTTGCTCTAGGCAATGAATTTTCTTACATAGATTATGAGAGCTACCTCAAAATTAATACCCATGGTTAGCACTGGCTTTATCTACACATTTAGCAACAGAGGGTGACAAATATTGTTCATATGCTCAAGTGGGTACATGGATGAGTTTGCATGGTCTGCACAAAGATAGATTACCCATGTGAGTACAATTTGGTTTGCCATATACGTGAGCTTAGTCAGTCAAAGCTAAACCATCCAATCAGAGTATATATATTGAGATTGGATATAAAGATGAGTTAAGTTAACCCCCTTTTCTTACACGTCACAAGGATGGCACACTATCATAGTTATTTCCTTTACCTCTATGGAGATGGTTTTGTCACCCAACCAAGCTATATGGATACTCAACTACCACATGGGTTACATACAACTATTGGGTGATTCTACACCTCAACACATCACTTAAGGATTGAGACACGAAAATGGGAGGGCATGGAGATTGAGGATGCCATGTGCCAACTTTGTGATAGAAAGCCATTAGAATGAGGAGCATTACATCTATCAATACACAATATATTATGATATTCAAGGCACATACCATTGTCTATTTCAAGAGTGTCTTGGCTCTCTACAACGACACATGATAGAGTTCGAGGATTAGAGATGTTTGGGATTTTCTTCTTTTGGATCTTCAAAGGTTTAGATATTCTACGGAATAGAAGCCCCCCCATAGCCACACATGATTAGATAGAGAGCTATCACTAACTCTTTCATTATCACACAGTCAAGCACGAGTTTGGCCACCATTGCTACCGATAAACAACCAGCAATGCCAAGTCATGGAGGAGCTTCACCTTCATGGGATATTTCCTTGGATAGAGCACTACCACTCAAGCAAGCAAGATACCCACACTCACTTATAACGGTGCCTAGACACCCTTATCATAGATAGGTTAGAGCTATCATTAAAGCACCATAAAAGACAAATACCAAGGTACCTCAGTCACAGAGAGCTGGATTTCCACTTAAGGGAGATACTTCATTGAGGAAAAGAATATTTCTATCTTTCTTTTTCTTCTCTCTTAATAGTATTGCTTACATCTGCACCACAAATATACTCTTACAGAGCGTATCGCCTAACATCTAGTCTCATTGACCTATCTTTTATCTTTTAAAATGATAGATACATTTCTTTGTATATTTTAGTGTAGTCTCATAGGCCACATTGGCTTTTTAGATATGTTAATTCTCTCTCTCTCTCTCTCTCTCTCTCTCTCTCTCTCTCTCTCTCTCTCTCTCTCTCTCTCTCTCTCTCTCTCTCTCTCTCTCTCTCTCTCTCTCTCTCTCTCTCTCTCTCTCTCTCTCTCTCTCTCTCTCTCTCTCTCTCTCTCTCTCTCTTTATTCTCCCCCCTCTCTCCTCTCTTTTTCTTCTCTCCCTCTCCTCTTTTTTCCTTTTTCTTCTTCTTCTTCTCTCTCTCTTCATTCTCTTTTTTAATTTTCTCCTCTCTCTCTCTCTCTCTCTCTCCCCCCTCTTTTATTCTCCCCCCTCTCTCCTCTCTTTTTCTTCTCTCCCTCTCCTCTTTTTTCCTTTTTCTTCTTCTTCTTCTCTCTCTCTTCATTTCTTTTTTAATTTTCTCCTCTCTCTCTCTCTCTCTCTCTCTCTCTCTCTCTCTCTCTCTCTCTCTCTCTATTCTCCCCCCTCTCTCCTCTCTTTTTCTTCTCTCCCTCTCCTCTTTTTTCCTTTTTCTTCTTCTTCTTCTTCTTCTTCTTCTTCTTCTTCTTCTTCTTCTTCTTCTTCTTCTTCTTCTCTCTCTCTCTCTCTCTCTCTCTCTCTCTCTCTCTCTCTCTCTCTCTCTCTCTCTCTCTCTCTCTCTCTCTCTCTCTCTCTCTCTCTCTCTCTCTCTCTCTCTCTCTCTGCCTCTGCAATCCAACATCGTTTGACTATGACCCATGACAAGGGTAGGTGTAGAGATGTGATGACCATTAAAAATACAACCTGGAGGAACTAAATGCATGGCGACAAGACATGATGAATTGACCAACCAAAGGGTGGCAATGGAAGACAAAAATCATCTCCTCTTAAAGCTTCACACACACGCACGCGCGCGCACGTGCACGTGCATGCACACACACACACACACACACACACACACATACATACATACATACATACATACATACATACATACATACATACATACATACATACATAGAATATTCGCCACTCCTACCTACCTCTTCACATTACATCATTAGATCCCCAACTTGAATTTGCAAAGATTGCACTTAATCTCCAAGGCCATGTTTCACCATGCCCCAAACATCCAACCAAAAACAAATATGCCTTTCTATTAGGAATCCTTATCTAAAAGCAAATGTGCAAGTAAACCATATCAATAGAGCTTTGTTTTGGAGATATATAAAAAGGCTAGCAAGTCCAAAAAAATTTCAAAAAAGAATAATGAGAAGGTGAAATTCAACCAAAAGAGCCAAGAAAGTCTTAGAGACATGGGAGTCACTACTTTTACACAAGTAGGAAAAAAATTTCAAAATTTTCTGAGTGCTAGATATAAGATAGTATTGTGATGGTGTAATCAAAATGCTAGAGGTCTCGTAACATCAATGATGCAATTGAGAATAAGGATATAGCCAATAATAATAGTATATCAATTGTTATCAAAAGCTGACAATACAAGTGTTTTCGTGGACATCAAAGATTTCGCAAAAGGTTGCAAGGGAATAGGCCTCAAGGTTAGCAAAGGGTTCAACCAAGAGCATGCCATTATTTTGGAGCAAACAATCGATTTGTTGGACTTTCGATAAGGAATAAGGCTAAGAGAACATCCTCATAGCATGAAATTGCAAATGACAGATGGTTGACATGACTGTCCCACCAATAACACCCATTTACCTGGGTAGTAGTGATATAAATAGAGATGGCTAAGGAAAGTGAAGAACGGTATGGTTCTCACATCAAAGTAGTTGAAGCAAAGTGAAGAATGACAAGGTCCCAATATCAAACTATTTGGAGCTTGTAGGGAGACCCAATCCAAAGAGTTCTCACTACGGGTGAGATAACAAACAACCAACGAAGTCTACAATGAGCCCCATGTTAGATGTAATTGTTGAAATGCATTGTGGTTGAGGAATGCATGGAGGAAGTATGGCCATTAATAGATGCTAAAGCCCAAGTCAATTTGTGTTACTTAATTTCACTATTCTTAACGAACTTTGAAGGAGTTGCATGGTAGAGATTTGAATGTATGGGAGAGAATTGTCCATTAGGAAAAATATAAACTCAAAAAGGGCATCATAAGAAATTGAATAGGAAAACTTACACTTATATTAGCCCCTCTTCCATGGTCATTATTACATGCCTTTATGTCCCGTAGCCCCCTTACATTCCTAAGGTCCAACCTACCTTTTGCCATGAACTCCATCTAGAAAAAAGGTCTTCCCCTTTCTTTTCACCCTATTCACTACTCTTTTTCATCAACCAAGATAGGATCCACTACTTTTCCAAATGTTCCATATAAACAAGTAAGTTTTAAAGGAGGCTGCCTATGTGTGCACAGCATGCAATTAAGTAAGTTTTAAAGGAGGCTGCCTATGTGTGCACAGCATGCAATTTTGCATGCCGTCTTACTTGACTAAAATTTAATGCTTGTCATATCTTACTTACCTGACTCCTTCCTTCTTTTACTTTCCTTTTGTAAATACTCTTACACTTTGGTTTCTATTTCCATAACTCCATCTTCAATCTTCCTATCCCCTTATAGCCCCCTCCTTGCCAACATTTCTTCTAGCATCGTAAAAAGTGCAAGCTCTTTGATAAGTGACTCCTTCAAGACCACATTTTTGTCTCAAGTTGCAAGCTCACTAACAAGTATTCCTCCCAAAGGCTTAGCTCTCACATTGGCTTGGGTGATTTTGCCAAGATTATAGAGAAAGTATTTGGGAAACTCTTATTGTTGAGGCAACAACCAAGTCTAATCCTCCTCTAACTCAAAAATTTACATCTCCAAAATAGATAGAGCACTCCAATAATTTGAATGAATGGAGGTGGCAAAAATGCTCAGGTCCCTAAAGAAAATATTGTGATTTCTAATGTCACTCCTCAAGAAAACATATTGCATTACAACTGAATGAATATTGTGATTTTAATAGAATCTACTCACTATTTTGAACCCAACAACATGACTACAAGAAGCATGATTATTACCCCTTGTTAGCCTATTGTCTCTACAACTCTTATATATTGTAAAGAGCAAAGCCCCTCTACACTTGTAAAGTTTAACTCTCGTCTCTTGTAATACAAATTCACTACAAATTTATAAGTGGCAAGTTGAGCCTATTTGATTGCCAAGTTTCAAGTTCAATTATTGATTCAACCAACCGAGGTACTTTTTCCATTGCTTAATATTGCCAATTTATAAATGGCAACTAAGCTTATTTGATTGCCAAGTTTCAACTTCAATTATTGATTCACCCAACCAAGGTACTTGCTTCATTGCTTAATATTACGCCTAAAATGTAAGTAGTATTTGCTTCATACTTAGGTTTCATTGTCAATACTCTACTGATACATATTGGCATTTCTATTAGTGAGTGTAGCTCCCTTATGCCAATTGTTTATCTGAACTAACTGCAAAAATATTTGCTCAAAGTATTGTACTAAATAAGGGATTGTATCCCATAGTATCCAACATAATGTGTAATTTTTCCAAATAAACAAAGTAACAAGCAATGCATATGAGAGTATTACATAGGTTCTACAAAACAAAACATTACATTTTTGAAATGATGAACGAATTAGAGTTAAGTCACTTAATGAGTGCATTACGAATCAACTTGGGGTGCTTGTTGATGGAAGTTTTTCATTGGGAATGAAACTCAAAAATTGAGTTTCATTCCCAATGAAAAACTTCCATCAACAAGCACCCCAAGTTGATTCACTACTTTCATTTATCCTTTCCTAACGATCATTTAGATCATTTCCTACCAATGCTTCTATATAAGGTGATTTTTCTTTTTTTTTAAGTGACAAATAGGGGTATTCAAACACCTTAGCAAGGATTTTGTAACCTACAAACAAGATAATTCAAAACCTATGGAGCAAAGAATAGTCATTATTTATTCAATCTAAGCGCTATCATCATGTGATTCAAAAAAAATGAAATTTAAATTTAAATCACAATGGCAACATCATTTTCTACAAAGCATGCTTTCACCGACTTGCAGTTATGTGCCGTTAGTTTCAATTGGTTAAGAGATTTTGGGCAGGCAACCCATGTAACTTGAATTGCGGACTATCACATTGCTAACGATGTGTATGTGCATATTATAGAGGAATGTACATCCTTCATGGTGGACAATTTCATTACCATTGTCACCAAACCATCATATGCATAGAAAGTTGAGTTAATGCTTTACCTATGTCATCACATCATCATCATTGTAGAAAACAAATAGGATTTGACATTGTCTGTGAGCCAAACTTTTTGAAAACCACCTTTGTGAAATCAATTGATCCTCTTTAGCAAAAGTCAACCAAATTACATGCTTTTGAACCATAAGGAGAGGAAGATAGGGTCTCTTGCAAGCAAGCTTGAATTGAGACAAGACTTTTGTTTTAATAAAAACCTTGAAGGATAAGGGGGGAAATCTTATGTCACCTAAGACAATAGCATATGGTCAAATTTATGAAACTGAGGTGCATGTGCACAATATTAATATTTGTATATTACAATTATCAAAACCAGTATGGTGTATTCTTCATTCTTAATATTACATTGCATTGTAGAGTCACCAATATGACACATTTTAACAAATTAGATACCGGCACGTAATGTGGAAATCCTAAGACTATGCTTCTCTTCTTTGCCTTGAAAATTGGAGGGGCACATGCCTTACTAGTGAATGACACCTTGTCGTTAGACTCCCCAAGCGTGCCAACCTCTTCTGATTTCTTTTTCACTTCTTTGCATGTTCTCTCTCCTAGCACTATTCAAGAAAATGTCAAAGACGCAAAAAGGTTGCATTATATTACATCAAACTACTACACACCTAAGCTATACATATCTTCCTACTTACCAAAGAATTTGAAAAAATGACCATCTCATGATGCACCTAAGGTCACCTAGCATGCAATTTCTAATACATGCATGCATTGTAACTTCACATCAATGAGAGTCCTGGCCCAGTTCCCGTTTGCTTTTTCATGTATTCATCTGAGAGGCGCATTTGCATCACCATATCTTGCTCCTCCACAAGAGACCTCCCAGCCTCTATTAAATTTCCTACACTTTGCTGAATGTGAAAAAGTAAATGATTTAGTTCTCTCTCTCTCTCTCTCTCTCTCTCTCTCTCTCTCTCTCTCTCTCTCTCTCTCTCTCTCTCTCTCTCTCTCTCTCTCAAACACACAAACACAAAGACACACAATGAAAACCTCCATACATAAGTAATAGGCTCTAACACTTTGCTAAATGTGATATTGAAAACCTTTCTTCTTTTAATTTGCGATGCAAAAACACTAGAAGGTAATTCAATAGAATAGGATGCTTGGGGATTGTGCCCCCTAAAATTGTCTTTCGCACCAAAGGGCCGGTCTTTTATCCTTTCCCTGTATATTTTCCTTTCCCTCAAATATACAAGGTGTAAGTTTTAGAGAGTACTACAAAATTGCTGGAGTCAATAGATATCCAATTTGAGACCACATCCATTCTCATGATGAGAAAAAGCCATAGAACGATTAGAAGTTCAACAATTTGACTAAGGCTGGAGTTGAGGCTTTGAATCCCTTTTTTCACAATATTCCCTTGGTATGTTGGAGTGGAGATTCTTGATTAGGAATAGAGTAAGAAAAAGCAAGATTAGTCACACAAGTCATGTGTATTTTGTTGGAGTTGAGGCTTCGAATCCCTTTTTTCACAATATTGCCTTGGTATGCTGGAGTGGAGATTCTTGATTAGGGATAGAGTAAGAAAAAGCAAGATAAGTCGCACAAGTCATGTGTATTTTGATGTGTTTGGTGGACTTCTATGAAGACTGTTTGATTACCATCACTCAGTAGTGCTCAATGACTAATGATTGGACATGTAAAAGGATTCTTACGCTTATTGGAGGTGGCCTGCATATTCTCCTTCATTCTTTTTCTTGGTGGCGTTTATGGCATATATGGATACATTTTCTTATGATTGGCAAGACTTAGTTAACTCATGCTATTGGCAACATTCTTCTTTTGAGATCTTTAACAAAACAACAATAACCTTGCGTTCAAGTAAAATTTGGGCTAAGAGAATAGCGCGATAGCCTCACTTGAGGTTTTGCAATGCCATTCACATGGGCCTTTCAATTGGCCTATTGTAAATGTTGAGTCTTTTGATTACCTTTAACTCTTGTTTTTCTTTTGGGTGGGGTATGTGTGCACGTGCACACGCGTGTGCGTGCGTGTGTGCATGTGTGTGCATGCGCTTGGGGGGTGGGGGGTGTGTGTGGGCACATGTTATTATCAATGTTTAAACATTAAATCGCCACCAAGCATTTTTGTTAAATATATAGCCTACTAAGCAATGCACAAATCTAAGCACAAAACCAAACCAGGCAAACAAAATGGTGAACACTCCGAAGAAAATTAAGTCTAACCACATCTGCTTGTTGAGCTAGATTACCATTAGGTTTCATTAAACAACGCCAAAACTCAAATTAATGAATATCAACCATTCTTTTAAACAAGGAGTGATTTGAGAGAGTTTCAATGTTCCACACGTAAACCCTAATTGGGAGGACCCAAACTTTCTATAAATAGAGAGCTTGCCCTCCCATTCAATCTAATCTCACTTTTGCAACTTTCAATCTAATCTCACTTTTGCAACTTTCAGGTGCTAGACTTTCATTGTCCACACCTTGTTCGTGGAGGACACCTATTTCTAGCCTCTACCTCGCATTTTCTGTTATTGCCAACCTTCTAGAAGCTACATTTTGCAACTACCGGTTTACTTAAGGCTACATTTACTGCACTAACATCCTCCCTATCAATTGATGACATCATACCAAGCTGTGTTTGCTATTCATCAAGCTACATTTGCAAATATTCTTATGTTTTGATATTCGGAGAGCTGTCAAGTCTGCCTACACACTAAAGGCTATGTTTTGCGGTTTTCTCTCTCCTTACTACTGATCCAGCATCTACTGCTACATTTGCTGCTACCAAATGTCTTCAAAGGTTGGCTTACTACGTTTCAAGATCCATTAGAGTATGACACACTCTCCAACTCATTAACTCTGCATCAGTCCTTGACACATGAGAGTTTAGGATACAATATTCATTCACTACATAGTGTGTTTACTACATAACCATTGTGCTATACAGATTTTAGACTCTTCGTTGTGTTAATTGTCTCTAAGTTAGCCTATCCCTAACTATATTTTGTTCAATTTGTGCTTTGTCGTACGATTTTATTTGTATTTCAATGTTATGGTATTTTTTTAAACATGGTATCAGAGCTTGGATCTCTCTAAAGAAACCCAAGCTTTTGATATGAAAGCCCTTCAAAAGAAGCAAGAACAACAAAGGGCAAGGTGACTTTGAACATGATATCACCATTTCATTCTCCAAAGTCAAATCCATCAATAAACTAGTGAGAGTGGGTCTCACATCTTACTCGTCCAACATCCGATATGGCCAAAGAGACTTCAAACTACATGGAGTCCAAAGACCATACAAGATATCTAGAGCCGAGCACAACTTATTCTCATGTATCGGGCTCAACAAGAACTCTCTCTCTCTCTCTCTCTCTCTCTCTCTCTCTCTCTCTCTCTCTCTCTCTCTCTCTCTCTCTCTCTCTCTAACAAATGCTGCCATGTATTCAACCTAACAAGATGAGGTAGCCACTATAGGTTGTTTCTTACTTAGCCACGAAATGCATGAGCAACCTAGAAAGAAACAATGTCCACTAATAGACTGCCTAGTATCTAAATCACCAACCCAATCTAAATCATTGGAAGCCTGTAGGTGCAAGGGCTCCCCCCCTCTCTGACGGGAAATAATACATATAACTAAGTACCTTGCAAATATCTGAAGATCCACTGAACAACTTGCCAATGTATTGTTCGTGGACTATGCATAAACATACTCACATGCGATACTACAAACTGTATGTGAGGACGTGTTGCAAACGTAGATAAAACAGCCAACAACCTCACTGTAACTTGCAGCATCAAACATCTCTTCACTATTATGCATGGACAGCTTTGACCCTAGCTCCATAGGAGTGCACATAGGTTTGTAATTTTGGATATTAAACCTATGCAAAAGCTCATCCACATATTGTGATTGCAACATGATGATGCCATGTTGATTTTGGGCGAATTGAATCCCTAGATAGGAGGGTAAGCAACCCATATTTGATATAGCAAAAGCATGTAGCATACAAGTACACACATGACCATGCAACAAGGTTGGCTCGAGCAATGCCCTCGCAAGGGGTGAATCATCCATGCACAAACAAGAGGGGAAGTAGATGAAGTATGCACAAACAAACCAAACCTTGAAAGTATACTAGAAAAGAGGCAATCCTCCTCGTACCAAATTGATGCCGATAGTGGAAGAAGAACCAAGACCCACCCTTAACTCGATGTGGAGGGGAGAGACCTATACCAATGCTATCATGCAAGCACTGGAGTGTGCTTGCATGAGTGTCAATCCATTGACCCCCTTCATGAAAAGGTCAACAAAAGATTTGGATCATAAGGAGAGGGCCAAAGAGATTGCTTCTCAAAGAACCAATCTACTCAATGATATCAAGCCAACATAGCTTGTTTCAGCCCATAAAGGGCTTTCTTCCAGTGAAACACCGTGTCCTCGTGGCCACCACTTTAAGTGGCTAAGCCACATAGACCTCCTCTTCCAAAATACCATTCAGATAGGCACGTTTTACATCCATCTAATGTAGTGGCCACTTATAATGGGCAACAAGCTCGAAAGGACATGGATGAATGTCAAGCATGCAGTAGGGGCAAAAGTCTCCTCAAGGTCGATACCTTCTTTTCTAATAAAATCCAAGCACCACTAAGCAAGCCTTATACTTGTCCAAAGTACCATGTGCCTTATACTTAACTTGAAAGATCCACTTCTTGCTGATCACCTTCTTGTAATGAGGATGGTCAATAAGATTTCAAGTCCCATTTCAATCCATACTCTCTAGTTTGTGCTCTATGGTTGAATGCCAATCAAGATCTCAGAGACCTGCCTTCCATATCTCAAGCTCACTATACGCAAGATAATCAGTTATAGGGACTGACTCATTAAAAAAGCATCTAGGACCATCTAAGGGAGTATCACAATGAAGTATACCCAAATCACACAAGGTCTACTAGTAACAACAAGGCAATGGGTCCCTCAGAGCTTGTCCAAACGTAGACCACTCTATTATGGGATCAAGAGCGAGAAGTGATCTAGACTCACAAGGCATAAAAGAGAGCATCTCATCAATAGATGGAAGAGAATTTAGGATATCCCTCTCAACAAAGGTGATAGCTCACCTAGTGTAGATCTTGTTTATGTGGGGATCAAACACCCAATAAGCCTTTCCCTCTAAAGAATTTCGACCACTTGTCATCTCTCTTTTTTGTGTGTGCACACACGCATAAGCACAACACCCAACTTGCACGTGGGCAAGAGAAGGCTTTTTGCCATAAAATGCCCTAATGGGGGTCAAACAAGGTACTATCATAGTTGGTGAGGATATACACCATAGTGTTAACTACATCAAACCACATGCACTTTGAAAGCTCCACACCAAACAGCATTAGAACAAGCCATATTCATGATTGTCCTATTATGTCACTCTACCACATCATTCTATGCGGGGCACTCTTTGTTAGATGAACTCTAGCACAATCTACAAATATATTTGGCTAATTTTAAGCAAGGAATGCCATCAACAAGCTTTCTCCCAATGACTCATAAAGAGTATCATACAAGATGTGTCCAAGACGATAGTGCCATAAACTATCTAAATCAAAGGAGTCTCAAGTCACATGTGTGTACCTCCTGAAACTCGAGTTCTGTGTGTGAACGAGAACTCAGTCATGTAATAGAGGCCATCCAAATGTGTAGTGCCACAAGCAGAGCTGGCAAATCTAGATAACCTAAAGTAGACTGACTCGAAGCTAGAGGAGAAACTAAACTTCATCAAGCGTGGCTTGATTTGGGCCTTAGTCAGTATCAAAAAAATCAAACAAATAGTAGAAATTTAGGCCTTAGAGTCATTACAATGACAAATAGATCCACATTTTGTGAGATGAAAATGTTGCAAATGGGGCCCATATGGTGAGAAGCACCACTACAAACAATCCATTGGATTGGATGGCCCTAGAGAAGCAGGGGTGGGCCTCAATTGACTGCTCTGACAACTCAATAATTTGGAGTAAATTGGTTCTCAACAAAGGCTAAATGGGCTTGAAGACCAAGGTCCATCAATGGTCTAGCTAACCAATCAGATATATCCTTATATCCTTTTAATGTGTGAAAGGGTGCTCGCTAAGAGGGATTGCCTTGGGCTGCCTTACCAACAAGTTGTGTATTGCACCACTCATCGTTATGAGTATTTTGATTTAGATTTTCAGATACAATGTTTCCCCCTCTTTGCCCTTGTTTGTCTAGAAATGCTAGGGTTAATCTCTTAGGCCTTGGCACAACATGCAATGTCCATATGGCCATGTCCATATGGCCTGCCTTCAAACACTGGGTATAGAAGCCGTTTTTCTTAGGCATATTGCGCCACAACTACTTAGGGTCCAGTTGCGTGGAATTATTTTGCAGAGTATGACCTTTTCCTTCAGACAGGGCGGGCGGCAAGGGGGGGGGGGGGGGGGGGGTGGCTCATTACGTTGCACAGTATGACCTTTTCCTTTAGACTTGACCCATTAACCAATTTTCACTTATGTGAGATAG
Source organism: Lygodium microphyllum (assembly GCF_053477565.2). NCBI lineage: Eukaryota > Viridiplantae > Streptophyta > Polypodiopsida > Schizaeales > Lygodiaceae > Lygodium > Lygodium microphyllum. The sequence goes on from NC_141140.1 coordinate 83,175,443, forward strand.
AAAGTAGGACAACTTCTAAAGAAAGTGTATTTTTCTTACGAACTTGATCATGTAGCCTTACAAAGGATGAGAGATGGCAATCAAGGCACATGAGGTGATGAAATGATTAGCTGAAAAAAAATTACTTTGGAGGTAGCTTGTTTAAAAATTTGTGATTGTCTTGTGGCTTTGGTGTGTGGGTCGAGAATCTCTAGTTAACTAAACTGACTAATCATCTCTGAGACCACTAGCATGCTAGGTGCAAGAATCAAGAGTCCATGTCTTTGAGCGCCTAGAGGCATGCACAGACTTGATTCAAAGGAATCCCCATCATAACACTCCTAAATCCAATTGGCATAGTAGCTAGGACCTGGTGCACATATGGAAATCCTAAAATTGGAATACTCGATAATAGACCGTAAGTCACGTCCACAAAGGCTAAGGGTTTGCCTGATGGAAAACCAAAAATCTAGCTCCTAGTCATGCCCAAGGAAACTGGATGGCCAAGAGAGGCAAAGTTGGGGACATGTCTAGGGATAAACTACAACGAAATTGAAGTCCCTATGTGAGTGTTACCAATAGTCTCAATACGGCATCCCAAGATATTTAGATGGCAGGAAGAGATAGGAGAATTCATGTATGTGTGTATGGAAGCATTTGTAGGTACTACATGAGATGAATCGTTCAGCAAAGAACCACTAGAAGTAGGAAGTTGCAAATTAAGAGAAATAACTGCTCTGTGATGGGTACCTCACTTGTTCTAGTTCACATAGTTTTGTGCCAAATTTTCATAGTACGTTTTGTTGGTTGCATGTTAGCTAAAACAAGATGAAAGAAATGATTTATAAAAGAGTCATGCAAACCTGACTACAACAAAGTGGTCGTAGGATACCCCTCTTGGTTGAAAGTGGTCAGTTCTCTTGCAGAAGAAGATACTAGATTTTCCTCAATTACCTTCTCCAACTATGTGCTACTTCCAAATAGCCTATTAAAGTCAAAACTTAGATACTGTGAATTCATCAATAAAGATGAATAGAACTTCCTCATAGCTTAAATCGATGGACTTTGAGAGGACTTGAGGAGAGTGTTGGTGTCATGAGGACATGTATTTGTGCAAGCTTCACTTAACATGTGGATTAGTTTTTAATCACAGGTTTAAGTAAATGTTACACATGTGAGGTGCTACTAAGGTTAGTGCAAATTTATGAGCTCAGGACCTAAGGGAATTAATAGATGTCAAAACAAAAGTTACAATTATCACACTAGGTGGTATCTAGTGTCACAAGTGTCAGTTGGTAACACTAGAGATATGGCGTTTAATGGTACTTAACGTCGATCTAATAGTCAAGAATGGCACAAGGATACTCAAGAGATGAAGTGCCCAAACCAAGTTAATTGGTTAATTACTAGCTGGTCATACTGTTTATCTAGGTATTGAAATAATTATTATGTATTGATTTCAATAATTGAGACTGAAAAGTAACATAATAATGTGGATAATGCTGAAAATCCATTTGGAAAGCTTGCCACTTGTTAAATTTTCTAAAGGGAGGCTCGAAAAAACGTGGAGAAATCTAGGAGAGCAAAAACAGGGCCTTACACACACGCGCGCACACAAAGGATCATTCATTCTTGCTGGAAACACATCATGAGGAGCTAGAGCAACCATCTTGAGCTGAGTTTCACCATAACTATTAGGTATTTGGAGATTTGGAGCAACTAACAACTGAACGAGATCCCAGGTAGCTAGGCGATGATCCCAGACTGAAAGCATTAGCAAATTTTGGGTCTCCAAGTGTAGGTGATAGCATTTATTGCTATTGGAACAAGATTGCAACTGCATTTGACTGATTTTCAATTATTTCTCGTGACAAAACTCTGAATCTTCTCTCCCCTCAACACTCTCTCTGATTCCCTAGCCATTTCATAACCTTGCTCCAAAAATCTTAGCATTTGGATCTTTGGAGGTTGAGGAATCTTGATTTTCTTTGCTGTAAACCCTAATTTACAACAAAAATTAAGGTTAAGCAACTGCCTCGGAAAGCGTGCTAGACTTTGAAGACTCCAAGACTTGAATTATTCACGACTAAAGGTGATTTTCAATTGAAATTAGGTGGAGGACCAACTAGCCATCAAATTGGGGCATTTCCAATCTTTTCGAAGTGGATGAAGACCAATTGATTACCCAAATCAAAGGGCAAATCAAATTGAAGACTTGCTATCACTTTGGACAGCAAGGGAAGTTTGAATTGGAAAGGGGATAGGAAAAATCCCATTGTAAATCCACTTCTACTTCGATAAAGCAATACCAAAAGGGGTGTCAATTTTGAGGCAACTAGGTGTCCATTGTCCAAAGAATTATAGGTAAATTTGTATTTTTAGTTTTGCAATAAATGCTTAGTGTTGTAATTAAGTTGTAATCAAGGAATTAGCTCCCATCCACTGAAGGAAGGCTGGCTACATGGTTCCGTTGCCACAATACCATCAAATCCTATGAATCTGTAAGCCCATGGCACTTGATTGCAACTGGCAATCATTACAATCTTGCTGAAATTGCTCTCAGCACTGAATTGCAGCAAGTGTGTCTTCACATGGTGATACGGGATCAAGTGGAGAGGATGCATCACTCCTTGGCCATTCATGCAGTGAAGGGGGAAAGTGCAATGATTGTTGTTGGACATGGTTCTCAACATGGAAAACAAGCTAAAACGTGAGAAATGACCCAAATGTTGGCAATTCTGTGCATCAAGAGGCTGATGACCAACAAGAGGTTGAAGAATTCAATAATAGCTCAAAGGATCGGATGCGAACAATAGCAAAACTCTATGCTGAATTAACAAAGTATCCCTAGTTTACCCGATTCCTGAAAGCTCCAAGGAAGGACAGCAAAGGCAAAGAGAAGAAGACCTCTTCTAAAGCTTCAAGATAGTCGAAAGAACCAAAGGAGATGCCTAAGCCTTCTTTGGAGGAGCCCAAAAAGCTTGATGAGCACAAACAATTGGTACATGTGGGACAACAAGTGCAAATGCATGGCCAACCTGGTAGTGCTAATCCATGGGAGTATGGATAGCAAGGTATTCATGCAAATGTAAGCTTGGGGCATCAAGGATACTTTGATGGATGTACCATTTTTCAAGCTATGGTTGAACAAGCACTAGATACAGGAATGTGTGGCACGAATCCCTATAGTATGCAACAACTAATGCATGGCTCACAACAACCAATATATCCTGGTAATGTAAGAGGAATGCATAATCCTATATATGGCAGCATATGCATGATGCCTAGGGCACAAAGTGGACCACATGGACATGTATCTGCACCCCCATGCTGGAGCACAAGGATTTGGTACTAGTCATGCAAGTGCACCTAATAGTGTTGGTTTTCATGTAAATACAACAAATGCACCCCTTTTGCAGCAGCCTATTTATGATAATTTGACACCCATAGGACCACAAAAGGACTATGATGAAGGTGGAAAAAGTATGATGTTTGATCCTTTCAGTGGTGCACAAGATAGGCTCAAAGCACTTACCTTTATTCAGCAGTTTGATAAAGCCTATTTTGGAGGCAACTTCACAGAGGCATTTAAGATACGCAAGGCAACCACATTCTTGAAGGGAAATGCATTGCAATGGTGGTCTACATTTCTCATTCAAGGAAAGGCACCTACCACTTGGGTCAAGTTCAAGTAAATGTTTGCTTCAAATTGGTTGACAAGTACCTTTGAAGTGGACATTGTGACAATTGGTTGGATTCCGAGGATTGCAAGAACTTGGATCAGTACAATGGAAGTTTTGGGATGCTTTGTTGCATGTTACTTCCTATTGGTCAGTACCCCTCTATGAGCAAGTGGAGAAGTATGTTTGTGGTTTGCCAAAGGGTATAGGGGATTTTTGCATAAAGTCCACTGTTTCTAGTATGCCTCAACTCATAGAAACTGCTACTACAACTGATGCATTGGCTGTGTGGAAAAGATACATGGTTCCAGGACATTGATGCCAAGTCACATATCAAAGAGACCAAGGCTGAGAAAAAGGGCAGATCTGAAATAAAGGTTGAAAATCAAAGCAAATCTGACAATAGGGTTAAAAAGAGGAACAAATGGCAAAGAAAGAGTGGGAAAAATAATGCACGATGTAAGAAATTGATGGATGTGAATAAATGCTTTATTTGTGGGCAGAAAGAGCACATGGCAAGGACCTGTCCTAGTAGGGAACATGCATTGATGAGACATGATCAAATTTTCTCTCTTGATATGGCAGCCCGTTTAGGCATCAGAGAAGATGCGATGGGACCCATGGATGAGATTGGTATGGCATGCAAGGAACATGCAGAGCTAGTCACTCCTATCATTGAAAAGCTTCCTTTGCACATTCAGAGCTATGTGGATAGTGAAGAGTTCTTTATTGCTCATTTGGAAAGATGTCATGTCTTGCTTGGTATGCCTTGGTGCCATCGTGCGCATGCAGTGATTGATGCTCATGATAAGATTGCGACCCTCTTTCACAAGCAAAGTTTATACTTTGGATGTAAAGTTGAAAGGGAAATCTCTCCCTATTGTATCTATTTCTGCTATTTCCAAAGTAATGAAAAATCATCTTTCATCTTACTTGGTTTTCACTAAGGATAAGAGTGATAACGAAAATGTTGGGAATGTCACTCGTTTGGATAAAGATCGCATGTCGTTTTTGCAAATGTATGCTGATTGCTTTTCACAATCACTTTCAGGACACTTGGTACCTGAAAGGCCTGAGGATCATGACATAGATTTAATCCTCGACAATAACCCTCCTAATAAGCCGCCTTATAGAGTCAATGCAGCCTAGCAAGAGGAGATAATGAGTCAGGTTAATGAGCATGTGCACTGACTATCATACTTTGAAAAAAATCACGATAAAGAACAGATTTCCAATCCCTAAGATCGATGATATCTTAGACAAATTGCAAGAGGCAGCCATTTTCAGCCGCATAGATTTGAAAAGTGGTTACCATCATATTTCAATTAGACCTAAGGATGCATCCAACCAACCTTCTAAACATCTTTTGGTTTCTATGACTTTCTTGTCATGCCATTTGGGCTTACAAATACTCCTACCATGTTCAATAGAATGATGGATCGCATCTTTCAATGACAGAGAATTTATGGGCACTTTCTTTGATGATATGATTGTTTATTCGAAGAATGAGGCCAAGCATCACAAGCATTTGGCGATAGTATTCAATGAGATGCACAAGCATCGATTGTTAGTTAATGACAAGAAAGTGATTTCTTTTTGCATGAGATTCACTTTTTGGGCCACATTGTTTCGGCAAATGGCATTCGTATGGATTCTACTAAGGTCGACGCAATTTGTTCATAACCACATCTTTGGAATGTATGTGAGATCCAGAGTTTTATGGGTTTTTGTTCGTACTACAAGAAGTATATATAGAACTTGAAATTGCTTCTCCATTGCATGCTTTGCAAAAAGAATGTGCCATTCAAATGGACAACAGTGAAATTTCAACATTTAATGCATTAAAGGATAAAATAACTTCGGATCTTGTACTTGTATTGCCTGATCTCAAGAAGTCATTTGTTGTGCAGTGCGATGCATGTGAGAACAACATTGGGACTATTTTAATGCAAGGTGGCCATGTAATTGCTTATGAGAGTTGTGTTCTCCATGGTGCAAAGAGAAATTTGCAAGTCTATGAGAAAGAGCTCTTGGCTGTAATTCATGCACTTTTCATATAGAAACACTATCTTTTAGGGGCTAATTTCAAATTGCAGACAAACCATCTGACTTTGCACTAAACTCACACGAAGTTATCTGACAAGCATATATAGTGAGCAAATTTCTTGTCTATGTTTCACTTTCAAATTGTACACATAGGGAATAAAAAGAATGTAGTAGCTGATGCACTATCTCTAAGCCTCAATTTTTGACTATCAACATGGTTTATCACACTTAGTTGGATGCCATGGAGGATCACTATGCTTCTAATTCAGACTTTGGAAATGTATATGATCAGTTTTGTAATGACCAGAGGCATTATCGCTTTGTATTTTGAGAGAGCTTTTTGATGATGCATGGACAACTGTGTGTCACAAAGCAATTGAGGACTAAGGTGATGATTGAGAATCATGCTCCTCCTTATACGGATCATAGAGGTATTAATGCTACGATTAAGGCAATTGAGCACTTCTTTTATTGGTCAGCTTTGAGGCATGATGTTGTGCAGTTTGTCCAAACATGCATAGTATACAAGAGAGTCGAGTATGATAGGTAAAAGATGTCAGATTTATTGCATCCCTTGCCTATTCCTGATAGGCCTTGGCATAGCATTGCTATGGATTTTTATCTTTGATCTTATACATACATCCACACGGAATGATGAGATATGGACTATCATATGCAAGTTCAATAAGCAAGCCCACTTCATTCCAATGAGTCAAAAGATAAAAGCTCATCATATGGTACATCTTTTTATGCAGTATGTGTTTAAGTCCTATAATATGCCAGAGTCAATCATTAGTGATCATGATCCTCGGATGACAAGCTTATTTTGGAAAGGACTATTTGACAATATCGGCACAACGCTGAAATTCTCTTCAATCGTCCATCCACAAACTGAAGGTCTATCCGAGGAGGCTAACTCCACAATTTTAGACCTTTTGAAGTGCTATGTATCAAACCACAAAGCACAGTGAAAACAGTATTTGTTGTTGGTTGAGTTTGCATATAACAGCACGGTGCATAGTTCCGCTGGTAAGGCTCCTTTTGAGGTGGTAGAGGTGGTAAGAAAGTACCCCCTATTTTGCACACAAAAGATGAGATCTTTGAGTCTGATCGCTATGTGAAGAGCATAGATGCAACTTATTAGAAAATTAAGTATAAGCTTCAAAGATCATAGGATAAGCAAAAGAGAGTAGTTGATCATCATAGGCGTGCTTTCCACTTTGCAAAGAGCAACTATCTGTTTCTGCGTTTTGAAAAGACACAACTGAAAAAGACCAAGGGCAAAGAGAGATTATATCCAGAGCTAAGTATACAATACTATGGGCCATTTCAAGTGTTGCACAGAATCAGTGATGGATATTGTAGGCTGAAATTGCCTCCACACTGACAAATACACAATGCCTTTTGCATGAGCTTGCTTAGGCCTTTTCATGGTGATGTGCCACAGGATGTATTTGCTTAAAGGTTGAAAAGCTTGATGAGATACTGGTAGCAAATCAGAATTTGGTACACAAAGAGCGGAAGATCGGGGGTAAGGTTTCCACACAATACTTGGTGAAGTTTCAAAACTATTCACCAATGGATGCCAAATGGATGGAGGACGATGACTTGGCAGACCCCCCCACACCATCCTCAATTGTTGCAGCTTTACCTTCATGCTTTCTAATTAGAGCCCTCAAGCTCAATCAAGTTCAGCAAAGTAGGTGTCCAGATTATTACCCAATGCTTATGAGGGAGCTAGCACCTCCACTCCTGAGTGATGGACAACTCTAGATGTAGTGGATCTTAGATGTGTTCAACATACATTTAGGGTACTGTAGTTGACAATATGTTTGGCACCAGATCACTATTCAATGTCCTAGGCACTATATGTTTGGTATGCATTGTCAGAGTGAAGCAATGCGGAAGCGAATGACCAAGACAAAGAGTGAACGAGAGAGAGAAGAGAGAGTGAAAGAGACAATGAAACGCAGAAAATCTAGAGTGAAGAATGTTGTACAAGGATCTGCATCCGAGAATCTCGATCTCCACCTAGAGGATCTCAATCTTCGTCAGCCCCGAGAGCAATCTCCACAATCTGCATGCTAAAATCAGTGAGACACAATCGCCTAGACTGCAGAAAACACAGCCTATTTATAGGCTGAAAATAATGCCTAAAAATGATCAAGTCAGCTGCATTTAATGCAACCGACTAATGCAATCCAATTTTTGCCACGTGGTAGCTTGCCTACGTGGCCAAGCCTGCCGATCCAAGGAATGACTCTAAAACCGCCTCTCAAATCCTAGACAAGGTAACAGACGGTTCCGTCTTAAATATTCCACATCGATGGTCTCATCCAGAAGCTTCTCCCTAATGAAGTGTACTAGATCTCTATGTGCTTTGTTTGGGCATGGAATACAAGATTTCGTACCAAGGCAATGCAACTCTCATTGTCGCACCTCAAAATAGTAGGACGAGTCTGGAGGCAACCAAGCTCCTCCAACAATCACCGAAGCTACACAATCTCACATGTGGTAGAAGGCGCGGCCCGATACTCTGCCTCAGTCCAAGATAGGGCTACCATGGGCTGCTTCTTGCTACTCCAAGAGATAGCACCAGCAACCACGGTAAAACAATAACCTCTAGTAGACCGCCTTTGGTCCACATCGCCAACCCAATCTGAATCACTCCAACCTGTAAGAATAAGATCAGAAGCACATGTACATACTGGATAGGAAATCTCGAGGTCGGAGGTCCCCCTCAAAAACCGTAGTATCCTCTAAGCATCCTGTCAATGCACCTACTGAGGTGTATTCATGAACCCAACCAAGAGACCTACATTAATGTCTTTAGCTTCCGCCTCGATCGATTCTCATCAAAGAGCAACCAATCCTTGAAGTTGGAGAAAGCCTCCGACTTCAGCTTCAAGAAATAGGCCCATGTAATCCTGTTGTAATCATCTACAATGAGCATGAAATACAAGCTCCCTCGAAGGGATTCCATCCTCATCGGCCCACAAAGATCAGTAGAAACAAGCTCCAAGGGTGCTGAAGACTATCTCAAAGCCTTACTAGGAACAATATCACGAGTCTGCTTCCCACAAATGAAGGATACACAAGGCTGCTGACTCACCACAATATCCAGCAAACCTCGAACAAATTGATTCGACGCATTCCAAAGGTAATCATAATTGAGGTGGCCAAACCGAGCATGCCAAAGCTCAGGCTGAGTTTGAGAGGTAAGAAGAAGAGAAGTCAAGGCAAAAGAAGACTACATTAAAGAAAGAACCTGTCTCGATCTGCGATCAAGAATCTGAAAAGAATCCACATCAAATTCGACCAAGAGCCCGAGGACACAAATCTTGTGCATCGAGAGAAGATGATAGCCCAAAGCTGGCACATAAAGTACCTCAGATGCATGGGCACCACCACACCCATCTAGAACAAGATGCATGTTGCCCCGTCCCTGAATAGGAATAGACGAACTATCTCCAATGAGAATCTAACCATGAGAAGGATGCAAATGAGTAACACCTGTGGAAGGAGTCATGTGCCTAGAGGCACCACTATCAACAATCCACTCCCGAGTGAATGGAGCCGTCAATGCAGCATCAAAAGCCGGCAGGGTCAAATCCTCAAGTACCTCCAAATGGAGAAAAGCAGCCGATGAGGGAGCAACCACCGCTCTAGAATCCTTTGAAGATTTCTCCTTCTCCTTCTTCTCCTTGTCAGGGCAATCCTTCTTCCAATGACTTGTTTTGCCACAAATGTAACAAGTAGACTATTTGTCTTTGTCCTTCTTAGATTTTTCCTCATTCTTTTGGTCCTTCCCCTTCTTCTAAGAGGATTAACCAACCAAATTCTCAAATTTCGAAGCATTGGTTCCTTTCAGTTGCTCCTTTTGGTCCAAGACCATAGAAACCAACTCTTCCCCCCGAAAAGTCTCAGACCGCCCAGAAGCACTCAAGGTCAAATAAAAACTAGTAAAGCAAGGCGGTAACTGTGAAAGGAGAGTTATCGCCATGTCTTTAGAAGTGATCACCTTCCCTACGTTTTGAACCTGCATCTTTGAACCTACATCTGAAGCTACCTTAGCTTGTTGATATGCTCCCGCATGGACGAGACTTGTTGACACTCATGGTCCTCATTTGCACTTCCAAAAAGACTCACTTCATGACGGTCATCCGATTATACATCTGATCCAACTCCAGCCATATCTCCCTAGCCACCGTCAAATGCTCTATATGAGAGATAACAGCTCTAGTATATGAGAGAATTAAAAACGAGCGAATGCAAGCATTGAGTTCGTCCCAATGTGCTTGAGCCTTTGCCAACTCCGCCTTCTCACTGAAAGAGAGTTTGGACTCGTCTCGCGAAGAAGGACGATTGATGGCCTCCATAGCAAGCTCCACCAAATCATAGGACTCCAATATGGCAAGCATCATGACCAGTCAGATGCAATAGTTCTCACCATCGAGCTTTTAATCTGAAGGAAGAGCCTATAAGACGGACACCTTCCAATCCATGATCGCTTGAAACTCTCTCTCGACCTCAAAAGACATCTTCACGTACAATGCATGCACCAAAAACACAAAGAGTAATCCCCTCTGACTGTGAAAATACAACCTGCTAGGGCTTTGGTTCTTTCGTTCCGCTCCTTCTTCACCCCTGCCGGAGGCGATGAAAATGTAAAATTTGCACTTGAAGGCCCAAAATGCAGCTTCTTCCTTCTCTTACAGCAAAAAACAGCAGCAGCTTCAGCAAATCTTCTCTTTTCTTGTACGCCCACGCTCGTCTCAGCCTTGTTCTGATGTGTAGCCCACCTACTCGCACTTGAACATTAAAAACGCAGCCTTGTGTCACACTGAAAACTCTCCAGATGGGTCCATCTTAGGTCAATCCTTCAATGCTCTGATGCCATGTCAGAGTGAAGCAATGCAGAAACGAATGACCAAGACAAAGAGTGAACCAAAGAGAAAAGAGAGAGAGAGAAAGAGACAATGAAACACAGAAAATCTGCAATGAAGAATGTTGTATAAGGATGCAGAATTATACACACATGCAGAGATAATATCTGCGTAAGTCTCCACCTCGAGGACCTCTATCTCCGTCAGCCTTGAGAGCAATCTCTACAGTCTGCAAGCTGAAATCTGTGAGACACAATCACGTAGACCGCAGAAAACACAGCCTATTTATAGGCTGAAAATAATGCCTAAAAATGATTAGGTAGGCTGATGCAGTCCGAGACTGCTGCCACGAGGCACCTACCTGTGTGGCCCTACCTGCCAGTCAAGGGAATGAATGACTCTAACATGCATATGGTATGGTTTATTATTTGCATCTCTAAAATTGTACATTCGCACGCCAATTAATGATAATTAGGGACTGATTATCGAATGCTAGTTTTCAATCTATGGTCATTAATTTTCAGTGGTATTCAGCTGATTTTATGAAAACACATCATGAGCAGTTGGAGCAGCCATCGTGAGCTGAGTTTCAACCATTACTAGCAAGCATTTGCAAATTTAGAGCAACCAACAGCTACATGAGATCCTAGGCAGCTAGGCAACAGCCCCAAGCTGAAGATGTCATCAGATTTTGGGTCTCCCATTGCAAGCAACAGAATTTATTGCTATTGGGACAAGGTAACAACTGTACTTTAATTGATTTGCAATCATTTTTTGCGACAAGACTCTAAATTCTCTCTCCTCTCAGCACTCTCTCTCATTCCCCAACCATCTCACAGCCTTGCTTCAAAGATCTCAGCATTTGGACCCTTGGAGGCTAAAGAATTTCAGTGTAAACCCTAGTTTACAATAGAAATCAGGGTTTAGCAACTGCCTCACGAAGTGTGCCAAACATTGAAGACTCCAAGTCCTGAATTATTCAGGGCTGAAGGTGATTTTCAGCTGAAGTCAGATGGAGGACCAGCCAGCCATCAAATTTGGGGCATTTCCACTCTTCTTGAAGTGGGGAAAGACCACTTGATTGCCCAAATCAAGGGGCAAATTAGATTGAAGACTTGCTGGTCACTCTGGATAGTTAGTGAAGTTAACTCATGCCACCCTTCGTCTCACAATAGCTCTGGTACCATGTGACGAGAATACATTAGGGTTTGCAAAGAAAACACAAAGTGAGTATGGACTCATAGAGTGAAGGAATAACTCAATGAACTGGCCAAAAAAAAACTCAAACTATTGTCTCTCTAGGAGCAAGTGAGCAGAGGAAGTCAATGGAGACAGCCTCCAAATGATCTCGGAGCACCAAACCACCAAAGCTTGGACATCCAAGGATACCATGGAGGCTAGAGAAAAATGCAGCTGTAGCAATCCCGAAGATGTGAGCAGCAGTAAACCCAGCCTCTAAAGAAGAAAATGCATCTATCTAGATGATCAGGGAAGCAAGGAGCAGCACAAACAAGAGAAAACACAGGCAGCAGACTGTCCTGATGATGATGTCAACCAGACCAGTCAGAACAGCAGCAAAACACAGCTGTTCCGCTGCTGGCAATGCCAAATAGACTGCTCCAAACTGGTCAAACCACGAGCCTGGAGTAGAGCCAGAAGTTGGCAGCTGTACGGCAACAAGGCGGCCTCTTGGCCAACAAACACAGCTGATCTAGGGGTGCCAGCAGGTTTGGCAGCAGGCAGCAACACATGGACAGCAAGGGTGAGGATACAATTGATGAATGTTAAAAAGGGGACTAAAGTTAACTAACCTTTTGTTGCTTAACAACTCTCTCTCCATTCTATACTCCCTCATGCCCTCTCTACACCCACGAGCTCTCCATACTCTCCACTCCCTTAATCTCTCCACCCTCTCTATCCTTAAGCTCTCTTTCCTTGAGACACTAACTCTCTCTACCTCCCAAACTCTCTGTGAAATGTCCCCCTAGGATCCAACCTGCACATGAGACACAACACAAGCCAAACTCACCATGAAAGGGACTGGACATCAAACTCACCTCCCACCCATAGAGCCAAATGAGCTCACCTTCGAGCCTCCGAGCTAGTAGCACTCCAAGTCACAACCGCATCCCAAGGGTTGGCATCCCATACCCCCAACTTACACCATGCTGATGTGCAAATGCACCGGCCAATAAGCCAAGAGTCCAAGAGTGGTAATCACACAATGAATGTGCACAATAGGACCTTGAGTCCTCTAAATAGGACTCGACTGCCCTAACCCTGAGGTGCGCTTAGTGCATTCATACTAAGTCACCCCGTGACCACTATGACCAATGCTACTAGCGCCCATCCACGTGGCCAAGGACAAGCACATAACACTTCCCCCCTTTTGAATGATTGTTGTCCTCAGCAATTTCCTCAAAAATGAAGTGAGAAAAATGACTCTTCAATGAACATACCGACTTCCAAGTAGCCTCCGCCTCCAGGCGGTTTTTCTCCTTTACCACATACTCACGATAGACAATCTGATGGGGTTGTTTAGTCCTAAAATCAAGAGCCCATTCGGGATCAAGTGGAACATAATGAGAAATATCCTCAAGCTTTGAGACTTCCTCAATCGGGACAATCTACACACCTTGTCCCAGACGTTTTTTCAAAAAACTCACGTAGAACACATGGTGAACTTGGATTTCCAAAGGTAAGTCCAACTCATAGGACATGCTACTTATCTTCTTGGTAACTAGAAAGGACCACAATACCTCAAAGATAATTCATAGCACTCGCTAGTAGTCAGTAAATTGAAACCCTTTGGGACTTTAAGGTAAATCCACATGCCTTCCTTGAGCTTTCTAGGAGTATGATATATCATATTGGTTAGCATTAAATGTAGCACAATCCTAGGCCATTTTAATGCTTTCCCTAGCAATCATCATCATCTCTCGCATATCATGCAAAAAGTTAACTATGGACTACATTGTTTAGAAATTAATCCATCAAGCACACACACTTTGCCTTGTTTATAAAGCAATCCTTCTCCGCCATCCTTCTCTCAGTAGCTAGCTTACAATCATCCAAAACGCTAGACCTTCTTGGGTTACTAGGTCTCTCTTGAACAGTGAACTATTCACATCTTCCAAAAGTAAAGATAATTTTAGCAACACTCTTTGAGAGAAAGAAAGAGATTAGTGGAAATTTTAGAGAAGGTTAAGACATTGACTTCAAGAATTCGACTAACAGCATCGACAGCCATATTAATTGCGCCCTTCCTATAGCAAAGTTCGAAGTCAACTCTTCTATAAGCTTTGCCCAGCTTGCCTTGCAACCATAGAGATCGGATTGATCACATAAGTATTTCAATGAATGGTAATCCATCCAAATAACAAACCGAGCATGATACAAATAATAATGCTATACTTTAAGAGCATAGATAACCACCAATAATTCCTTCTCTTGGGTAGTATAACGTGTTTGGGCATCGGTGAGCTTATGGATCTCGAATGCAATACGCTGGGCATCTTGATAAAGGACAACACCTAAAGCATAGTTCGTCACATCCATATGAACTTCAAAAAGTTTATTCAGATTGATAATCTACAACATTGATGCAATGATAAATGAGTCGTTTCAATGTTTGAAAACATTCATCGAGCTTACTAGTCCAAACAATTGGTGGACTAACATGATTTTTCTTGCTTCAAATATCTTTAAGCAAATGTGTCAAGGGTTCAACAATATGGGCCTAGTCCTTTATGAAATTTCGAAAAACCCGGTAAAACCTAAAAAAGATTTTGTTTGCCTTATGATCACCGAAATAGCCAATCAAGGACTACTCCTACCTTTTCGAAATCAATCTGAATGCTATCAATCAAGATAACATGACCAAGATATAACAGCTCCATGCAAAAAAAATTGCACTTGGATAGTTTGGCAAACAATTACTCTCGACTTTAGAGACATAAGACGATATGCAAATGTTTCACATGTTCCTCAAACACCTTACTATAAAAAAGGATGTCGTCGAGGAAAATAACTATACACTTTCTAGGATAAGGACGAAATAAATCATTCATGATCTGCTAGAAAGTTGCAAGAGCATTGGTCAATCCAAAAGATAAGACCAAAATTTCATAATATCCATATTGTGTTCAAAACTCAATTTTCAAAACATCCTCCAAAGCTATCAATATTTGATGATAGCCGAACCTTAGAATAATTATGGTGAAGTATTGCGCACCACAAAGCTAATCTATAAGGTAATTCATCCTACGTAACAGCAACGTTTCAATCCTATGATCTAAGGTTCCACGAGAGACGATGGAAGTTTGACAGCTAGCTCAAATGGAAAGGTGTCAACATAATCATGAGGAAGAAAATCTGCCCTGAATCCCAAAAGAATGTTGAATACAAATAGGACTGATTAGTCCTTGCATGCAGCCCAAGCCGTCGGTGAGGGCACTGAATCAGGCTAATGACTAAAGGTAGCACCAAAAGACAAAGAAGAATCCTTGTATGTTGGAGCAACCTGAAACCTGCAAAGGATAAACCTGTAGCAATGTTGCCGCCCATTGGATCTGCTAGTCACCTCATGCTTGCCAATGTTAACTTAGTCCAGATCCACTAAAAAAGATATGTGCTGAGCTGGAAAATAATCAGCCAGTGTGAACACTCCTACATCCGACTGAAAATGAAATACATGCTCTAGAAAAAGTTGCCTCCTCTATCAAAACACAAGACAAACTAAATGTTAGAGCTCCTAATGTCCCCATTGGGAACTCAAACTGAGAGGCTCGCAAGCAAGAGACCTAATAGAAGCATAGGAAAAAGCCTAGAGCAATTTGGGGATACTATCCTTGCTATAGTTGCAAACACATTTCCAAAGAAACAAACAACAATATCCTTTCTTAGTTTTAATTAGCATATTAAAGGGCTCCTAATCAAAAATCTTCTTTTTTTCCCCTTATAAGATTCTCTTCCAGCAAACCTACTCCGAAAATGGAGAATGATCATGAGTTTGAATGAACAAAATTAAGGACCAATGGGAAAGGATTTGATAAAGCCTGCTATTCTCCACTAACTAGAGTCCTTCTGATGGGAGAAGAGAAATATTCAAGTGTATAGGGCTTGTGGTAGGACCCAAAAATGATGGCATCTTGGATGATTGAGTGGTGGAGTAGGTCATGGCCAGTTCTACCCATCATAAAACCCTTCTCAAATTTCTAAAGCAAATATCCATTCAATGTTGGAAGTATGAATAGTGCTTCCAAAGCACAGACAGGAAGACAACCCTTTTTCTTAAAACCTTGCAATCTTGAGATATGATCTCTTCTTCAAGCAAGGGATTGGTGGCAGGTTTCAGACATTATTCATCAGAAGCATATACAATCAATTACCCTGACCAAGGTTCTGTTTGCATTCCCCAACCAAGAAAGTCTTTTAATACGCAACCTCTTCTCCTCTAAATTCAAAAAGAAAGTCTTTTAATACACAACCTCTTCTCCTCTAAATTCAAAAACTACTGTGAAACTATCTCTCAGTTCTATATATTTTTCTCATTGTAAATTACCTAAATCTTATGCATGAAAAAATGCAAAAAACTTCAACACAACTTGTGGTACGGGATGGTTCATCATCAATTATATATTTATGAAATATTATTTGAGAACCCTGGCATACTGAAAACTGAAATTGCAGCAATCACTTTCTGCATTCATAGACTTCTTGTGCTTCGACATTAAATGTAACTCACCTTTGGTGCCACAAATTCCGGGAGAACCTCCTCTTTTGGTCTCCTTAGTAATTTTTCACCCAATTTCTCAGGTCCACCAATTTTTTCAACCCACTACATCAACCAATATAGAAAACACACAAAGACATGTGATACTTTCAAAAAGTGAAAGTGTGACTTTGTTAAAAGGAAACCATACATGCTACCAAAGACATTTAAATAAAAATCAGATGCAGACCTTCAAGATGTGTTGATCATATGTGTGAGACCGAAGAGCACCATAGAAATCTAATGCTGCAGAAAGACATAAAGTTGGTGTGTCAATACTTCAAGTTTCTACTTCCACATCTAAAGCATCTTCTAATAATACCTTGATTTGGAAAGGTATCTAAGATCTGACTGATATCTTCTCTTGATAAACCATCTTTTCGATACATTTGAAAGACAATGTTCAGAAGATCTTCTCGCGTTGGCTGCCTGAAAGATCCAATTAACCAAAACATTACTTGCTACCCTAACTGAGACAATGTTCATTTCTCAATCATCTATGTCTCTACTATTGCTATCTTTTTAACTTTTGTCTTCTGTAGGAGCTTTGTTACCAGAATAGCAGTCTGTTCCAATTATGGCATGGCTCAACTGGAGTGATGAGTCAAAAGGTCTCTTATATTTTCAAAAGTGCAAAGCTCACCAAATCTTTCATGTTGTTGGCAAGCCTCTCCCCACAGAGACAAGGCTACTGCATAAGATGGACTTGGCCTCTAAACTATAGACTCTTGCCAAAGACATGTTTCTTACTATGCAGGTAAGGGAAATAAATATGGCACACTTTCTAGTCATTACTAGACAATTATGTATGGAGTTATGAATTCAAATGCCTTGGATGCTTCCATGCTTCAATTTGGTGCTAAGCTTACCAATAAAACTTATCCATACGACCATCTCTAATCAAAGGTGCCCAAATTGTAGAGAAATCGTTGCCTGTCACAATTATTGGAACACGATTAACTATGTCTGCCTCTCGCCAATCTTGGCCAACGCTAACACGAGTTGGATTATCGGCGAGGTTCATAAGCGTTCCAACAACCATCTGATTGTTCACCGTCAATTGGGTGTTCTCTGCAAGTAACCATTTGACAATGAACATTATATAGAAATTTATCATCAGATATCATCGATTTTAAACAATCAGCTACTTCTAAACTAGGCAACAGCACATAAGATTGTTTTCTCAAGGTTAGGCACATTTTTCATGTAGTAAATCAGAGGCTGTGAAAAAAATCATAAGACGATTATAAAGACATTTAGTTGGTACCTTTTGACCCTCAAAACATTTTTATAATTTTCATTGTGACCAAATCAATCTATGACAAGTTGTCTGACTTGGCTATGACACATTCTACACAAAGATGCCGAGCAAGTAACAACCAGCCATGATGAACACTCCATGCACAAATAACGGCCCCTCAAATCTGAGGTAAGAATTCAATAATCTTAACCCTCTTTGACCCAGCAACCTGCTGAAGTGAGAGTTTCCAAGACTAAATACAATCAAGGAGAAACAAAGACTCAAATTGTCAATGCCTTGAAAAGTTGATTAATATACTCCGTCTGTATGCTAAGTTCAGATCCAGCATAAAGAACAAGAACGAGGAGGAGGAAATATTGGTTGAAGAATATGGAAAACGCAAGGTGCTTTTGGTGTTCTTTTCTTCCCTGACAGACAAAAAGGACTCCTCATGGGTCTGAAAGAGGCATGTCTAGGTACTTGGTAATAAATTAAGAACTGATGGGTTGGAATACTCATTAGATTGACAACATTGAATGGGAAAAACTTATGACCCAAACATCAACACTTTCGAGAGAGTTACAAGAGTAATAGAAGAACTTATGACCCGAATCTCAACTTCTTTCAGAGCAGTACATGTAATAGACGAAATAATACAACAAATTACAAGAAAATTAACCTCATCAACTACTATCATTGCCGTCCTAAAACAATACAGAAACCCAATATCCACTACCAACATTTCTCAAAAACACTAGTGTTTAGATATACACAAAGTGGAGAAGCTAAACACACACCAAATCGTCCAATACCCGCATCAAGATCATTAATCATCAAGCAACTCAATACTCCCTGAAACACAAAAATAATTTTAGAAACTGCAACAAGTTTCAGCAAGCACCCCTTCCCCTCACCTTCCCTTGCACCCCTCCCCCCAAATCCAAAAAAAAACAAACAAACAAACACAAGAAATTAGAAACAACAAGTGATTTGCAGCAATCCTCCCCCTCCCTCTCTCTCCCTCCCTCATCACAAAGAAATGGCTTTTATTGCATTGTCCTCACTTGAAAAAGCTTTTTCGTATAACCAAAGGATTTTGACATAGCATTCATGAATCCTTCACCTATCCACTTTGCATCGGTTGTTGCTAGATATTTATGTTTCAATAAACATTTAAAGTTTAGGATTCAAGGCAAAGGACAGTTTCGCAAAGAAGTATCATCTTTGATTAAAAGATTCTATTGGAATATCCCAAATATCAAAAATAACATTTCTTAAACATACTATAACCAACATTTTGTATATCAACTATTACCAAGATGTATTGGCTCAATGATTCAAATTAATTTGACACTCACGTGCCTTGAAAGGTGATTTTAATTATTTGAGTGTTTCAAACTATGGTTAAATGTTTCTGTCTCTATTTAAGGGTGGCCAATGGCCAAAATGCCCTACAATTAAACTTGGGTCATCATTGATGAGATGCCCAATAGAAATTAAAAGATCTACCAAAAAGCCCAAATGACTAAGAATTGTTAAGTCGGATAGTCATATCGACTAGAAACCCATATAATGTGTGGTTTCAAAAAGCAAAGCCAAATGCTCATGATCAAACAAACAAACTATGAACCCGTAAACCTATACAATTAAGCTATTCAGAATCTAAATTTGGCGACTTCTAAAATTTAAGAGGTTACTATATTTGAATGTTGCTCAAATGGAGATTCTATTCATGTCAAAGGCTCTGAAATTTTGCAAGAAACAATTTTGTCATCAACACAGCTATCTCAAATTAACCTGACAGGTTTGTTCCTGGTGCAATTAATGTGGCTGATTATGTCATGCTGATAGACTGTGGTGAACCATCTTGCTTCAAAGAAGCAATGGACAGACAGGACAGCAAGAAATGGTATAAAGCCATGCTGTCAGAGATGGAATCTCTTGAAAAAAATGACACTTGGGACTTAGTGCAGTTGCCTAAAGGGCAAAAAATCCTTCCATGCAAATGGGTTTACAAAATGAAGGTCACTTCTGGTTCCTCACCAAAGTACAAAGCAAGATTGGTTGCAAAGGGATACAAGCAGGAGCATGGAATTGATTTTGATGAGACTTTCTCTCCTGTAGTCAAGATAACTACATTGAGAACCATTTTGGGCTTGGTTGCAATTGAGGATATGGAGCTCATACAGATGGATGTAAAGACTGCATTTTTACATGGTGATCTGCATGAAGACATATATATGCAGCAACCTGAAGGGTTTGTTGAACAAGGGAAGGAAAAAATGGTATGTAAACTCAAAAGGAGTTTGTATGGGCTGAAACAAGCACCAAGGGAATGGTATTATAATTTTGATACATTCATGCAGTCCCAAGGCTTTCATAGAAGTCAAGTGGATCATTGCTTGTACACCAAGAAGGCAGCAGATGGCAGCCTAATTATCTTGGTTTTGTATATAGATGACATGCTGATTGCTGGCAGGGATACTCATGCCTTGGATTCATTGAAGCAAAGTCTTCATGGCAACTTTGACATGAAGGATCTGGGTGATGCAAATCACATTCTTGGCATGCGAATACTCAGAGATAGATCGAAAGGCTTACTCTGTCTATCTCAACAGGAGTATATCTCCAAAGTTTTGCAGCGTTTCAATATGGAGGGGGGAAAAGCAATTGGGGTTCCATTGCCTCCATATGTGAAACTCAGTGCAGAGGACAGCCCTACATTTGATGATGAGAAGGCTGAAATGGCCAAGATAGTTGTTGGTAGTTTGATGTATGCTATGGTTGCTACACGTCCTGATATTGCTTTTGCAGTGGGAGTGGTTAGCAGATACATGGCAACCCCTGGCAAAAAGCATTGGGATGCAGTGAAAGATATTATGAGATACCTCAAAGGCACAAAGGAGTTGTGCATCTACTTTGGAAAGCACAAGGCATCTGTTGGCTTTACGAATGCAAACTATGCTGGTCGTGCAGACTGCAGGAAGTCCAGTTCTGGGTCACAGGAGGAGCAGTCTGTTGAATCTCCAAGCTACAAAAGTGTGTTGCATTGTCTACTACAGAGGCAGAGTATGTGACTGCCACTGAGGCATGTAAGGAGGCTTTATGACTTTCACGTCTGGTGGGAGAGCTTGGCATCACAGAGTTACCTGTTCTCCATTGTGATAGTCAAAGTGCTATCATGCTAGCACGGAATCCTGTCTTTCATGCAAAGACAAAGCACATACAGGTGAAGTACCACTTCATTAGAGATGTACTTGACAACAAGAGCATTGGAAGGTTCTTGGAAATAAAGGGCCATCGTGCCTTTTATATGTGCAGGGGTGTAAACACACCCTTAGCACATTGTACTTTCAAACATATATCTATCTAAAAACCTAAAGTGGTACACTCGTCATTGTACCGAAAAAAATGTTCACTCTCTACTCTGCTCTCGGACTCTCACACAGCGTGCAATGACTATCTACCTCAATCTCCATGCCTAACCTCGCCCTACAGCCCCCCTCAACTGCAATAAACTGTATGCCAAGATAGTAGTGCAAGTGGCCAAGATCTCTCACATCAAAAGCATGATCCAATTCAGCTTTCAAAGCTAAAATATGTGTCTCATGAGGTCTAGTCAACAACATGCCATCTACATAAAGAATGAGAATCAAGAGGCTATCCCCATCCTTGCAGATGTGAAGTGTGCTCTCGGTGTGAATTATTGAAGCCAAGAGCAATCAAGTATGCATATATCTTCTAATACCATGCCCTAGGTGTCTACTTTAAACCATAGAGGGCCATATGCAAACAGCACACTTTGCTTTATGACCCTTTTTTAACAAAGCCCGAGGGTTGAGTAACATAGACCTCCTCGTGAAGATCACCATTCAAAAAGTTGTCTTAACATCCAACTAATGCACACGCCAATCATAATGAGCAGCCAAAGCAATGACACTACAAATGGTGGTCATATGTGAAGTGGGTGCAAACATCTCATCATAGTCAATCCCATGATGTTGGGCATACCCTTTGGCAACAAGACGTGCCTTGTAGCAATCAATGCTACCATTAAATCTATGTTTTTATTTATAAACCCAAGTAGTGCCAATAGCACGCTTGCCAACACGCAAGTCACATAGCTTTCATGTTCCATTTTTGTGAGGTTGAGGATCAAAGCTCAGTTGAGAGTGCAATAGACAATGTGGAGAGTGAAGCATGACACCCAATGCAATAGATTGAAAGAGTGTAAGCTGAAAGTTCAAATTACAACCCTTAAACATTAGGATTGTAGGGGGTGTTCACATCCGAACATGATAAGTACCCATAAGTGTGTAATGTAGGCACATACAAAAGAAGAGAATACGTTTGGGGGAAAAAACCTCTCATACCGAGAGTAGAAAGTGGCCTAGTGTCCTACTGATCACTGACACTCCTCTGTGAGCGTAGGCGTAAGTGAAACCCAACAAACCCCCCTAGAGTGAAGAGTGATCGAAAGTACAAGGATCATCCGCCACCAAAGGAGATCAAATTTAAAGCATTGCGAAATGCTTCAAATTTATAACGAGGAAGAGCTTTGGTGAAGATGTCTGCCACATTGCTGGTGGTAGGACAATAGACAAGGCTGATATCACCTGCATGTAGCCTCTCTCTGACAAAGTGATAATGTATCTCAATGTGTTTCGTGCGTGCATGAAGCACTGGGTTCTGTGCCACTGCAATGGCAATCTAAATGTCAATGAACAAAGAAGTAGGATCCATAACAGATACATCCAGATCAACTAGCAAGCGTTTAGTCCATACACATTCAACTGTGGTAGTGAAAGCTGCCTTGTATTCAGCTTCACATGACGATGTGGCAATAGTGGATTGTTTCTTGCTAAGCCAAGATATGCAAGATGAGCCAAGAAAAAAAAATTGCCACTAGTGGAGTGGCGTGAATCATAATCACCAGCCCAATCAGAATCGTTGTAAGCATGTAAATGCAGTGGTCCCCCCTTGGCATAAAGCAATCCAAGAGATCTAGTACCTTGCAAAAGTAACGAAAGACACGCTTAACAGCTTGCCAATGTGACATGCGTGGCTGATGCATATATCTGCTCAGGGCTGAAACTGCAAATTGTATGTCTGGCCTAGTGTTGCATAGGTAAATAAGGCATCCAACTGCTGGAACATATGTGTATATATCAAACAAATCATTGTCATCATGTAATGACAACTTTAGTCCAGGTTCCATCGGTGTACAAACTAGCTTGCAATCCTGTAAGCCAAACCTCTCAAGGAGTTTACCAATGTACCTTGACTGTGATAAACCAATACCTTTAGCATCATGAATGAACTGAATGCCCAAGTAATAATGCAAAGACCCCAAGTCTGACATCTCAAAAGTTTGCTGCAAATTTTGTTTAAATATTGAAATCTGATCAACATGTGTCCCTGTAAACAAAAGGTCATCAACATATAGACAAATGATCAACATGGATCCCCCCTCTTTACATACGTAAAGGATAGACTCAAATGAGCTGTTTATAAACCCTTGGCTGAGTAAAAAGGCATCAATCTTTGCATACCAAGCTCTAGGAGCTTGTTTCAAGCCATATAAAGCCTTTTTGAGCTTGTAAACCAAGTGTTTGGATCCCTCAACTGCAAAGCCAATGGACTGTTGTACACATACTTCATGAAGTTCCCCATGTAAAAATGCAATTTTAATATCTAACTGATGCATAGTCCATCCATAATGGGCAGCCAAAGCAACCATAGACCTGATAGTAGTCATTTAGGAGGTAGGAGCAAATGTCTCCTTGCATAGCTACCATCCAATGCACACTATGTTGTGCATCTTCAAAACATTCAGACTCCTCGTCATCAACTGTACTTGCTGCCATAACAAACTCCATGGTATGTGCAGTATCATGCATACGAGCTTGTCTTCTAATACAACTAGCTATGGGTGCATCCAGATGACTATGTTTCATAGCTTGTAAATACCATCTAGGCATTTGTCTAGTCCCCCTGACTGTGCACAAGCTCTTGCTGAATTTCAGATTCAGCACTTTGCTGAATATTCAGATCAGCCAATGGCTGATTTTCTGCATTTTCCAATGGAGTAGTTGGCTGAACATTAAGTTCACTTACTGAAACTCCAAGTGAATCACCAAATGAAATGGGCAGCAGCCCTTCAAATACATCACGGTCAGCCTGATATGTGTCAAAACCAACAAGGGATAATTCTGATTTTTCATCAAAGAGTACATCTCTACTGACAAATACCTTTTTAGACACGGGATCATAGAGTGTGTACTATGTAGCCTTGGCTCTCACCACTATATCCCACAAAAATGCATTTGACAGCCTTGTTATCCAACGTTTTTCTGAGTACCTAAGAAATGTGTGCATATGCAAGACACCCAAAGATACGAAAGTGCCCAACAGAAGGTTTCCAGTTGTTCCAAGCCTCAAAAGGTATAACATTCTTTAATGCTTTTGTGGGGCATCTGTTTAAAACATGGCAAGAACACATTACGGCTTCCATCCAAAAACTGTGCTGCGAGCTCTTTGCTTTCATCATACATCTGGCCATCTCCATGAGTGACCGATTCTTCCTCTCTACAACCCCATTCTGTTGTGGAGTATAAGTAGTAGTGAATTGGTGAACAATGCCCTTCTGCTTCAAAAAAGAATTCAGCATAGAGGACATATATTTCCCCCTCGATCGGAACGGAGAGTCTTTATTTTACAGCCAGATTGGTTCTCAACAAGTGCTACAAAAGCCAAAAATGCATCATACACTTCTGACTTTTTAACCATAGAATAGACCCAACAGAAGCGAGTAAAGTCATCAATAAAAGTCACAAAATAGTAACATCCACCCAATGACTTTGTCTGCATAGGGCCACATACATCTGATGCACTAATTGTAACCTAGCTGTGGCTCTAAAGGGAACATCACAGGGAAGCGAAAACCGATGCATTTTCCCCAAAATACATCCTTCACATAAGTGCTCAGGAGGTCTCTCCAAAAGAGGTAATCCATCTAGCATCTGTGTACGCTATAAGAGCATCAAGCTACCATAGTTCAATGCCCCATGCGAGCATGCCATAACTCCGTCTGTAACATAGCAGGAGTAAAAGTGGATGCTAAATACACTAACTAATCAACTAAAAGAGCATCTAGCTCATATAACCCATGACATAAAGTGACAGTCAAGACCAAAGTCATGTGTTCCTTATCTCTCACCATGCATCTGTCATCATCAAAGGTGACCTGCAATCCACAAGGTGCCAAAGAAGAAATAGAGAGCAGATTCTTCTTTATACCTAGCACAAAAAAAGCATCCTGTAGTCGGAGAATAGAGCCATCAATGGCTATGAGCACAATCTCCCCAATACCTCTAACAGGGTATGATGCATTGTTGGCACACTGAACAGACTTGCCAACTGGAGCTGCACCAACAAAAGCAAATAAATCTCTACGAGATATGATGTGCCTAGAAGCACCACTATTAAAAAACCAAGTGCATGCATCCTCAATAGAGCTAAATACTCTCTCAACCCAAGAAGAGTCATAACTGCATGTATAAAAGCAATAGTCCCTGTCTGCAACAAAGGACGCTAACTCAGTAGCAATGGAAGGAACATCAAAAACAGACATCCATGACTCCTTTTTCTTCTCCTTGGCGATGTGCTTTCTACACTCAATGATGTAGTGGCCTTGCTTCTTGCAATAATGGCATTTGTCTTTTTTGGCTTGCACCCTTCTGTCTTGCTATAAAAGCCTGCTTAGAGGCTATGACATCCACACCACTATTTCTTCTTGTTTGCTCCTCCTCTAGAAGCAAACTGACTAACTGAAGAAAAGTGATCGGTTGTGGGGCAATCCTCATGGTGAGGTTTAGGGCCGTATGAAAGGCCAAGCACGAAGGAGGTAATGAGTTCAATGTAGTAGATATCAACTATGCATCTGAGTAGTACTCATCAACATTCATAAGCTGCTCTCGCAAGTCTTGAATTTTGTTCAAGTGATCCTGCATAGAATCACCCTCATCCATCTTTAATGTCTCACGCTCTTTCTTTAAGAAAGAGATGCGGGTCTCGTTCTTACCAACAAACATCTGCTCCAAAGTTAACCAGGCTTCTCGTGAAGAAGCAATAGACCGAATGTGAGGGATGGTAGACCGCTGAACTGCCAATGCAATCAGCAACAAAGTCTGTGCATCCCATGTATCCCATGCTTTTTGAGCTCTTGATCTCTGGGGTAGTGACTGAAGTGGAGCAGGCTGAACAGGCTGAGATGCTCGGTGTCCACGTCAAACCACAACTCCAAGCCTAACTTCTTCTCTGCTTACATAGTCCCAAAGATTTTTCGCAATTAGCATAGTCTTCATCATGAAGGACTAAAGTGAGTAGTTGTTACCATCCAATCTCTCCTCCTTGGATACACAGGTAAATGCATCACCTCCCTGATTTGCCATGATAATCAATGCCAAAAGAAGCAAAAGAGCAATGTCCAAGTTGGACCAACCTAGAAATCTCAAAATTTCCAAAAATTACAGCAAATAGCTTGCTGCAATTAGCAAACTGAAGTACACTCTGTCAAAACTGTCTATAATGCACACAGTCCATGTTCAGCAGTACTATAGAAGCAAAAGCCCCAAACTTTCTTGCTCCAAAATTGTCAAACAAAATCTATTTCAGACTGAGACTGCAGTACATTTGCCAACCTTTGAATTTACAACAAAAGCTCCAAATTTTCACAAAATCTCTGCGTGAAATGTGTCCCAAACACTTGCAAATGCAGAGATATGCTGCCCAAGCACAATGCTTTCCTGCGAATAAGATTTAAAATAAAAATTTGATTTTAAAAAATGTCTTTTTACCCTGATCTGGCTATCAAGTAAGCTCGAACTACAGGTTCACTGAGCCACACTGGCGAGCCGCTGCTGCGACGTGCTGGGGCGTGCAAGTCCTACATGCACGAGCGCCGCAGTTTCGGTGGCGAAGTGGCTGACGACTTGCAAACTGGCAAACTGGTGGACAAGTAGCGCTAGCACGGGGTGTAGGCTAGGGGCGGGGATGGCACACACTAGGAGCAGGCCCACAAGGGCAGCGCACAGCACGGCAGCAACCGCAGGAGACGGAGCAGGTAGGTGCAGTGCCAAAGGACTGCTCAGAAACCAGAGGTGGTACTGGGGTGGCACTGGACTGGAGGCAGTCGAGTGCTGCTGGCAAACTGGAGGCGGACAGCTCCAAGGGGAACTGGAACTGTGCATGAGCGGGCAGTACTTTCGAGCTACAGGTGAGCAGCAGTTGAGACCAGAGCAGAGCTGGACTAAGATGGGACACTTGTAGATTGAGGCCAGAGCAGAGCTGGCTTGCTCTGATACCAAATGTGAGGCTGAGAGGATCGAAGCTCAATTGAGAGTGTAGTAGACAGTGTAGAGAGTGAAGCATGACACCCAATGCAATAGACTGAACGAGTGAAAGTTAAAAGTACAAAGTACAACCCTTAAACCTTAGGGTTGTAGGGGGTATTCACATTCGAACATGATAAGTACCTAGACGTGTATAACATAGGCACATACGAAAGAGGAGAATAAGTCTGGGGGAAAAAACCTCTCATACTGAGACTAAAAAGTACCCCAATGACCTATTGATCATCGACACTCCTTTAAAGAGCATAGGCGTGAGTGAAACCCAACAATTTTTATCAATAGAGTTTAACTCTCATTGCATAATTTCCATCCAATGTTCATTTTGTAACGTATCATGTAAAGAAACGGGTTCTTCATTGCAAGCAATAGCTACAAGTCCCTACACAACCAAGTTACCCTATGCATGGCAAGTGGCTGCTCTAGTTCTACTAGGAAGAGAAACAGGTTGTTTGCTGTCCCATAATGTATCTAACAGCCATCTAGGGACTGTTTTAGCTTCCCGAATAGCAGCCCTCTCATTGGCCATGTCATAATCAACAATGCCTTGATCAATGGGCTGAAAATTAGGCTGTTGTTCAGCATGAGTTTGTTGCTATAACCCCTCAATAGATTGCTGAAATTGACCAAAATCAGATCCCCCTTGCTAAAATAAAGGCAACAAACTGTCCAACATGTCCATAGGCCCCACATTGCGCTGATTTTTGCACTCCATGAAGGGCTAACCAGCATATTCAGCGAATACCACATCTCTACTAACAAAAATCTTGTTGGTGGAGGGTTGGTACAAGTGGTACCCTTTACTTTCTGCACTATAACCAATAAAGATGCATTTGACAACCTTGTCTTCTATTTTATGTCTTTGTGGTTGTGGCATTATAGCATATGCCAAACAACCAAAGACACGGATGTCAAAAATAACAGGTATGCTCTGATACCATGTCAAAATAAGTGATAGTACAAAGAGACAATAGGGTTTGCAAGGAGTAACAGTGAGTGTGTACGGCAAACACTCAGAGAGAAGAGAAACTCAGGAACACAAAAAGAACACGGTGATGATGCACTGAATCATGCTATGAGAAGAAAAGCCGATACATCGAGCCAAAGCTCAAAAGATAACTACACTATCCTATATGAATCAAGCAAAAAAGGAAAAGATCTCTACACTGAAAAACGCAGGTGAAGGTGGAGCCTAATGAAAAAGGGTACTGACGCCAAGCAGATGATGGTGATGCCAACTGGAAGATGCTCCAAACCCAAGGCCTGATGTTGGAACAAGGCGCCTGAAGTAGAAGAGGAAGGGTGAAGGCAGCCACGAGCCACGAACCGCAATGTCCTTCTAAAGAGGTGTGAGGGTAGTGGAAGGAGCTGCTAAGAGAAGAGAAGGGTGTCTGATGACAGAGGGTGAAGAATGACTGAAGAGTGATAGGAGTGGTAGAAGTGCGGAATGAATGAAGTGACTGCCTAATTTATATGCATCAACTGTCTAGGGTGGTGCACCACTATGTGGGCATCCACTAAAAAACTGGCCAAAATGTGAACATCAACCCGTTTTGGGATTGTTAGTGTGAAACCCTAAATGAAGTGTGTAAATTGAAGAAGTGGTTTCTCAACACCCCCTCTCAAGCCCAAAAAGGGATGAAGAAAAAGGAACGAAGAGAGATACGATGAAAATGTAGAGGATCCCGAAGATCCAATATTGCCACCTGAAAGGTAACCCGTAGTAAGAAACAGTAGACCATATGAACTATAGAAACTGAATCCACCTTGGGAGAGAAGCCACTAGCTCCATAACTCCATGCTGGAAGGATTTCGAAGGCCTCATCAACAATTCGTGGCTAAACCTCCAAGGCCCCAATCTAGGTGGTCTTTGAAGATATTGGGTATCAATAGAAGAAATGACTGCCCAAAGATAGCCATTCCAAAAGAGTGAAGGATAGATGATGAACTTCATAATGAGGAGGTGCCTCCCCTAAGGGTGGAGGTGCAAGGACCCCCTCTGAAGCCGAACAAGTAGAAGCTCCCTCTTAGGCAAAGAGTATAGCCCCCTTTGAATCCCCCTCTATGAGGGAGAGGGAATCTAAAAACTCATGGATCACGAACACTGAATCATCTGATGACGAAGAAAGTGTCGTCCATCGTGCCGAAGAAAGTATCTAGGTTATCGAAGATATTGGAGAACTCCTACAGAGAGACAGTAGGGTTTGCGAAGAGTAACACTGAGTGTGTACGGCATGCACTAAGAGAGAAAAGAAACTCAGAAACACAAGAAGAACACGGCAATGATGCATTGAATTGTGCTATAAGAAGAAAAGTTGATACATCGGAGCTGAAGCTCAAAAGATAACTACATTGTCTTGTCTAAATCAAGCTGCGGAAAAATCGACACAGTGAAGGGAGCAAAACGCAGTTCTCCGGCCAGTGGGCTATCGAAGTAATCACTGGAAGGTAAGAGACAACTGTCAAGGGAGCAAACCACAAACCTTGATGCAGTCGAATATGTGGAAGATGATGGATCACCAACAGTCGAAGGAGTAAACCGCAATCCTCTAATATCGAGGAGTGACCTGGGCAGCAAACGCAAATCCCAAAGTGTCGGAGCTCTCAAACACAAGGAGAGCAGCCCAGATGTTGACGCCAGGTGGATGGAGAATGAGTTGGGCTGCAAAAATGCAGGTCCCAACAACCTCTATGAGGGACTAATGACGCTAGGTGATGGAAGGGGAAGCCAGGCTGCAAAAACGCAAATCCCAACAACCCTTGTGATAGACAAATGATGCCAGGTGATGGGAAGCCAAGCTGTAAAAACGTAGGTCCCAACAGCCCTTGTGATAGACAAGTGATGAAATCACTGATGCTCCATGATGTAGATTGGTGCTAGAGGCTAGGATGCTAATGTCAAGCTTGAGATGATGACGCCAAGTAAGGAGAAGATCTCCATATTGAAAAACGCAAGTGAAGGTGGAGTCTGATGAAAAAGGGCACTAACGCCAAGCAAATGATGGTGATGCCAAGTGGAAGATGCTCCAAATGCAAGGCCTGATGTTGGAACAAGGCACCTCAAGTAGAAAAGGAAGGGTGAAGGCAGCCACGAGCCACAAACCGCAATGTCCTCCTAAAAGGGTGTGAGGGCAGTGGTGTGAGTGTGCAACGGAAGAAGGAACTCGAACACAAAGGAAGAGAGAGACAATCTGCAAGAGAAGAAGAAAAAAAACCTGCACTGAATAAGGAACAAATGCTAAATACATAAGGACTGATCAATCCCTGCACACAGTCCAT
This sequence comes from Lygodium microphyllum, assembly GCF_053477565.2. NCBI lineage: Eukaryota > Viridiplantae > Streptophyta > Polypodiopsida > Schizaeales > Lygodiaceae > Lygodium > Lygodium microphyllum. The sequence continues at coordinate 83,205,736 of NC_141140.1, forward strand.
AGCATCAGTGAGCGCACCGGATTAGGCTGATGATGATAGTAGCACCGAAGATGGAGGAAGATGACGGAGTCGGAGTGTGCACCTGCCAAGGAAGGAGGGAAGATGATAATCTACCTCACTGCCAAGTGGAAAATGGCTATAAATAGCCAAAAAACCCAAAAACTCGCCAACCTGAAATTTGGGGCCAAAAATATGTTCGACCAACATTTAATGCTAGTAAAAATGCCAGAAATGCTCACAAAAATCCCGAAAAGGGTGGACAATGTCCAACAGGTGAGGCAGGCTGAAGAATGCAGAAACTAGCCCGGGGAATATATACATAAAATCACGACTAGAGGAGAAAATGCACTAAAATGCAATAAACTGAGTGCTCTAAAATGAGCTACCTCCTTCGTCAAAACAAGTGATAGACAAGTCAGAGCTCCTAAAGTCCTCATCTAACTCAGATTGCAGCTCGCAAGCAAGAGATGGCAAGGCATGACAAACATAACTTCTAACAAGTGGAAAGGGTTGATGAGAGAAGGAAAGGGTGTCTGATGACAGAGGAAAATGGGTGAAGAGTGGTAGAAGTGGTAGAGGTGAAGAACGAATGAAGTAATTGCCTATTTATAGGCATAAGCTATCTAGGGTGGCACACCACTGAGCGGCTGAAAAAGTGGCCAAAATGTGGACACCAGCCCGTTTTGGGTTATCAGTGCGAAACCCTAAATGAGGTATGTAAACTGAAGAAGTGGTTTCTCAACAACAGATATGTGACACCACTCGTTTCTGGCCGTTCCAAGCCCCATAAGGTATACAATCAGCCAATGCTTTAGTTGGCCTACGATTCAACACATACATTGCACACATGACAGCATCAAGCCAAAACTTTGGGGACAATTTATTGTGTGACAGCATACCACGTGCGATTTCCATCGAAGTGAGGTTTTCTTTCAACCACACCATTTTGTTGAGGTGTGTAAGGTGTAGTACACTGATAGATAATGCCCCTTTCAACCAAGGAGTGGAACTCCTGTGACATATATTCCCCCCCTCCATCGGTACGGAGTATAATCAACTTACATCCACCGCCATTTTCAGCCAAGGCCAATAAAATTTGTGTTTCAAAGCATATGCCAAACAATGACGAGTCATGTTATCAATGAAAGTAACAAACTGCAAGTACCCTTCGATGGACACATGGACCCACAAACATCACTATGCACAAGCTGTAATTTTTTATCAACACACATAGTACCACCCTTAGGAAATGAAGCTACGTGTGGACAATCAGAGTACTCTAGCTTTGGCAAAGAACCTTGTGTTTCACGATCGCATGAAGCACATGGAGGTTCAGTACCACTATGTTCAAGAGCAAATCCTGGATTCCAAGTTAGCGGTGACCTATTGTCTCACTGAGGACAATGCGGCAGATGTCTTCACGAAGCCTTTGCCCAAGGCTTCTATGCTTCATCACATGAGGTTGTTGGGTGTTCAAATACTCCTAGGATCTGAGAAGGGGTGTTAGCCTACCTATGTTAGTTATGTCAATCTATCATCTCCTAGTAGTGAGCTCCTCTCTGAGTCTAACACAAACGTAGGAGCTTTGGTAGTTTAGGTGTATTTTCTCTATTTGTCGGCTTCCTGTGTCCATTCCTAGGCTAGGTACTGCTTTCCACAGTCTGCCTACACCTCCAGACATTGTCATTGTCATCTAGGATTTTTCTAGGGTCACGCCTATTTTTCTACCATTTTTTTCTTCAGTGACCAGCATTTATTGCTGGTCGGCCAACATTTATGGCCTCTTGTGGTGCAAGTTGGCTAGATTTGGGCATTTATGGCTATTATAGCTAGCCCCCCCCACTTAGCAAACACACACAATCTTCAATCTTTAGTCTTCTCTTTGCAAGTGCCTCCAACTCTTCGTGCTTGGTGCTGCCATTGTCATCAGCCTGATCTAGTGCCTTCACTGACGCTTTGGGCTACGTGCAAGGATTGATCAGTCCATCATCATTGTATCAGCATTCTTCAACCAGTGTAGTATTCTTCCTTCATCTTCAGCTTCCTCTCTTTCTCTCACTCTACTTCTCTCTATGTTCGTGTTTTTCTTCCGTTACGCACTCTCACAAGACCATCATCAGAGGCCAAAATCTTGTAGCCTCGATAGGCATTAAACTATTGTTGATATTTTTTTTGTCAATTAAATATTTAATGCTAATGCAAGATTAAATGTTGCCGTTACATTGAATTTTAATGTTAGCATTCCTTTTAATTTTTACATTAAGATTAAATGTTATATGAGTATTGTAATGAATGTGGGTATCGAGGAGAGAGAACACTATTGATGATGATGGAGAGAGAAAACAGTTGTGATCGAGGGGGGAAGAGGAGAGAGAGAGAGGGAGGGAGAAGTGTCTCCAATATCCTTTTACGAAAAAAAAAGAAGTGTCTCCAATAGAAGACAGAATGTTAACCATTTTACTCATGGTGAGAATTGAAGAGGGGTTTGAATTTGGTTAAACTGGGTGACAAATAGTGACGGACAGAATGTGCAAGGAGTGGAGTGAATGGAGATGAATGGGCTGGGTAGGAGGCATTAGTGGCATGGCCCCTTACCCTAGCTACCGTGGTCACTTGGTGGCCGAACTATTGCACGGACTTGAAAGGTCCGCTTGGCACATGGATTCTTGAAACATCCTGTTGGTAGTCTAGATGCTCTAGTTTTTTTAGTTGGGGGGTTACATGTTGTAACCTTTAAAATTTTCTTACCCTTCTTCACCATAAGTTATCCATGTCCAAATCCGTTGATCAACCTTTTGTAAAAGGGTCAAGATCTCATCCCTTAAGCTATACCCCCCCACCTTACACTTTCCACCAAAAAAAAAGAGTCAATTCTGTTAGCAGTCCAGACAGCTCATGTGAGAGTCTGTGGGCATGGCTAGGTTATTTAGGCATTTTATTATGGTTATTATGATGCTTATTTGGGGCATTTTATGCTGGCCCACCAGCACTAAATGCTGGCTAACCTGCCTCTATTTGGACATTATTTTCTTTTTTATGTACCTGGCTCCCTCCTCATTTAGTTATATCATCACCTACAGGTTCTGTGGAGAGAGGGAGCCAATGCCAATGCCTTGGAGTTAGAGACTCACTATTGTACGCATCATTCTCATGTTTGGTATATGGATTTCATTTCCCGAGCACATCTCTGAGTTTTCTTTTGTAGTATTCTTCTGTTTTCTTTCTTTTCTATCTTGTGTTCAACAATTTATTTCAGCACTTGTGGTCTATGCTTCCATTGCTGCATTTTTGCTACAATTTTTCTATTGATTACAGGTTTTTCTTCCCCTTGTTGCATAGCAACATGGAATGGGAAACGAGAACTGGGAACACCATGATTTGCTATATAGCCAAATGGAATAGGCATGGAACAAGGATGGGGAATGGGGAATGGGGATGAAGAACCCAAAACTCGCCATTCCATGTTGCTATGCCTTGCTGATCAGGCCTGCGTTTTTTAGACCAGCAACTTGTGATTTCAGCCTCCACCTAGATTCTAGCCTATAATCGTCAATTTGCTGCATTAAATGCTCCATCAACATGTGTTTTTCATTTTTTTCCCTTAATTGTTGTTGGGCGACTGTACGTACAGGCCGTTTTTGCTGTTTCTGGCAGCTTTTGACTGGTTTTTTTTTTCATTTTGCAGCAGTTGGCCATCATTTCTCATTGGATTTTTTGTTACGCTGCATGTGAACTCTCATTTTGTGAAGTCTTTGCTGTTGGTTGGCTGTATTTCCTCTCCCTATACCTTCTTTCCTCTATCTTCTCTTCTTCTCTTCTCCAAATGGCTCCTCCGTGCAGCTCTACAAAAGATAAGTTACATGGCCCTAACCATCTTACATGGAGTGCTGTGATGAAAGCTTGGTTTGAGTAGAAGCAGATTTGGTACATTGTCAATGGAGCTATTCCTCGACCCCAACGTCCTTTTTCTCTTCCCAATGATTTTGATGCGGACAACCATGGGTAAGCTTTTCTTACATGGGATTCAAACGATGCATGATACACTTTAATGACGCCCAGTGCATCAGGCAAATACAACTTATGTTACAAGGGAAGGCACATGCTTGGTGGGTAGGCATATGCCCTAAGCCGGTAGCTTGGACTGATTTTCAATCCATTTTTTGGAAACACATGGTGATGGATGATCGGATTGAAAATTTCTGAAAATTATTTTAGCAAGGACTTCGTTTCGCTCCTTTTGCAATGCGAATTCCCTTCAGATACTGCCGCAACATTGCGGTCATCTTTCGAGCTTCAGCTTCACTGTATCAGCTTGGTTCACGCAGCATGATTCAGTGCTTCATCATCATCCTCTTCTGTGTTTTGAGTTTCTCTTCTCTTTCAATGTTTGCCATGCACATTCTATGTTTCCCCTGCAAACCCTAATCTCTCTCTGGTTTCCTTTCACAGCAGTCATTTCTTGATAATTATATTGGTTATGCTATGAAAAATGAGGTCAAAACTATCCCTCATTTAGTGGGCAATTTAGAAGATTCTCATACAGCCCCATAAAAGCCAAACTCAAAAGTTTGCTTTTGGCATTCACTCTACCCAACTCTCTTTGAAGGGAGCCACTTTTTCAACCTAAATATATCCCATCATTTCACACTCTAGCCTTCTACAACCACTCTACTACCACACATTAACACCTCTATTTTAGTGCCCAGAAAATTAATCTGACCAGCCAACAATTAAATTGGCTAGGCCAATTCATCTTCCCAATGTTCCCAAGTCTTCTTTAGCCCTCGGATTGGTATTAAGTATCATTGAATGCCAAATCCCTAATGTCATCAACCAACACTTATGGCTAATAAAATGTCTTAGGCTGATTTCTGACACAAATACCACCTAGCGTTTGTGCAACATTTACTTAAGACAACTTTTGCCTTTGACATCCACAAATTTCCTCAGGTCCTTGGCTCCTAAATATGAAATAATCTTAGTTGCACTTCACATCTACAAAAACATTCGATTAAAAATTAATCCAAATATTAAAGTAAAGCAAGCAAAATTTCACATCCTTGTGACAACCAATCACACATGGCTTGAAGTAGTGACCAACAAAGAGCAACCGTGTCAATCTCAACATCCAAAATAGCCCCATCACCCATGCTTTTGGGAGTATGGAGTCTAGACATGGCTCGACCTCTCTCTCTCACACAGGAGAAACTACACAACCCTCTATGACTAGAGGTCTAGGGCTTTGGGCAGCTAGAGTGTTTGATCACATCATGGATCAAGAGGAGTAGATGGTATTCAAATAGGCCTTGCAGAGAGCAGATAGCTAGCACTTAAGGGTGAGACTTTCGAGAGAGCCTCATAGCTTTGTGTTTTAGGGTTTCAACCAGCAGCACTGCTTGAAAGATAACAAAATGCAGCATTCTGAAAGGGAATGATGATGTGGCAAGCTGTAAACAGCAGCAGCAGCAGCAATGTGGCCTTTAGAAGGGAAAAATGCAAGAGTCTGGAGTGGTCATTAGGTTGAATCAGCTGTATTGTGCAGACTGGGTAGGTCTGGATGGCAAGATCATGACATGGTAGCCAGCTAGAGCTGCGTTTGATGCAGGAATGATGACGTGGACCACCCAGGGAAGTAGGTGGACAGCAGCAAACTCTTGGTCTCTACTACAGATGCGACTTTATCAGCTCGCAGTGTGTTGATGTCTTTCCACATAACCAGACGGGTTTTCCAGATCCCTCACGGACACTGTGATTTACAGGGAAAGATCTCAATGCAGCTACAAGACTGATAGCTCTTCACCACCTTGATTCTGATCATCCTTGGCAGGATTGGAACCTTGAGGCTTGCTTGAGTCTGGAGGATGCTTTGGTTAACTAGATATATCACCTTCTGATCAGGAATCACCATTGGTTGGTGACCAAAGCCAATGCCATGTTTGGGATCTACATAAAAGCAAGGCATGGTGGAAGAAAATAGTCATGGAAGGCGGGCTTAATAAGACTCCATTCAAATGAAGAATTTTTCTTTGGAGAGTGATAATAGATGGCCTGCCCCTTTCCTCAACTCTTTCCAAGCAACATACGTATAATGGCAACTATTTCTTTTGTACTACCAGTGTGGACTCATCTCGCCACAGATTTATTTCATGCCCGTTAGCAAGAAAGATCTAGTCCCTCCTATCTAACATTTGGAGAGTTGTGATGGGACCTTTGCTGCATCCATCTGATTGGAACTTTGGTAAGGCAAAATATCCCACTTCCATGCAACACATATCAAGATCATGTTTCATTTTCTTAGATTCTGGGGCTGTTGGCACCACTAGATCACCCAGAATGCCTTCATCTTTGATTATGCCTCCAAGGTTCAAAGTCATATTCAGCATGCTGGCCTTCTCCCTAGGGAGGATTTAGTTGCTTGGCGTACAGCAAGGTTCTTCTACTACTCTACCATGACTCCTATATTTTTCCTATGATCAATATACCTACTCATTACGAGGTGTTTTTGAGACCAAAAGAAGGGTGTGATCACATGATCGTGAGCTTAACTGACTATTGTGGACATGATCACACCCTTCTTTTAAGACCAAAAGAAGGGTGTGATCACATGATTGTGAGCTTAACTGTCTATTGTGGATGTGAGAAACAAACAAAAGCTTCACATCCAAAGCTTCACAGCTTCATAGCACAGCTAATTTGGCCAGCCTCAAAGCCAATTCTCACACAAGATAAAAGCTAGATAGTTGCTTTTGAACTTTAAAAAGAAAGGGAAAGTTTAGGCAAAAAGCAATCTTAAGTTGAACTAAATCAGCTCTTTACTCAAGAAAAGAAGAATTAATTTTTGAATTGGAATTCACAGTGCCACCGTACCATTGTCAAGCCAATGCTAACAAAGAAAGCATGAGCAGCCCAGAAGCAAATATGCAGACCAAGCACAATAATTACTAACCTTATTTTTAATAACTCTTGATGCCGAACGGTAACGATCTCTTATAAGTTTCCCAGGCGCTCCTAAAATTATGAAAACAACAGTATCTATAGTCAATGAGCTCACAAGTACCTCTCTCACTTCCAATGTAAAGACACAAAGAAACAGCAAAGAAAGTGAGCAATAATCATAATAGTGAAAGTAAGGCAGAAATTTTATTAATAGTTACTGAGCTAAATCAGATGGTCAAACTACAAATGAACTCTTTATACACAAATTGGGCTAAATTCGACGGCCCTGACTGCTCAGTAGTGACTTTCCATAGTAAAGACCACTTCAAGAAAACACCTCATTTGAAAGTTGAAAACATATGACTCAAGCAGTAAACTATAAACTGAAAGGAGGAAACAACATTTCTATAGTGGTCAGATAAATAGATAGAGCCTTAGAGAGAGACATTTACAAATGCGAGTCACTTATTAGTAAAGCCTTAAAGTGAAATTTATCAGAAATTACCTGGAATTTGATAATTGTCTCAGGTACAATGACCTAACTTAAGAAGACACGTGCTGGCTATTTGAAATGTTAGTTATACATTTCTTTTCATCATGTGTAAGAAGGTGCGGCTAAATTGACAAACTTTGTCCTGTCCATTAGCTGAATCAAGACCTTGATATCCTCAAAACAAACTGAAAGAGCTTGATACTGCTGCCACATGAGTTACACTTTCCAAACAGATCAGTTCTGTTTTCTTTTTTGCACTTTTGAGCAGCAGAATGAGCTACAATGTACTATGATTTCATTTAAACTGTTACAATACAGAGTACATGAGATAGCATGCACTCTACCATCATATGCCTGAGGGGGCACCCAAGGGGCCTTGAGGTAATCCTATGTTAATGCAATCCATGCTTTATATCAGGGAGTTTCCTTCTCAAATTCACTATTACTCTCCTATTTTGTGTGTATAACAAAGAACAATGAGCCAAATGTTGAGACCTTTAACCTAGATTGTGAAATCTCTATTCCCATTCAACCAGATAAAAGCTTATGGCATCAAATCTAAAGCCTACTTTGGTATCTCAACAGTGACATGTGTTGACGGTCACCAGAAAATAATCAAATGCTGCAGATTTGGGGTACACTTTTGACTTCTTTGGTTGAAAATGGTATCTGTCACTACACGTGTTTCTACTTTTAGACATAGTACATAGTTTTCCCACATACTTTAGTTCAAAAATTTTATAGTTTAAAAAGCATTACCAGCCCATTCTGACTCAAGCTCTCCTGCAGATAATATTACAGGCTCAATCTTCATAGCCTTGAAAATCAGCTCTGTCTGAAACGATTTTCCTTGTCCTTTTCCACCCCATACACCTGAGTAGTGACCATAAAGTTCAAACACTTTTTAATAGTTGCCCTTTAAAGTGGTTTTTCAAAAGCTAAACAATGTGACCACTTGAATTTATGAATCTAGCAGATTACATATCACTGTAAAGAAACCATTCATCACATGGAAGACAAACAAGCTACATAAATAAGAGCTCCAGCTTCCATGCATAAGTGATACGTTAGTTATGGTATGGAACAGCTGCATTTTTACCAAATGACCCCAGGAGAGCCCCACAAAGCTGCATATATTACCCAAACAGGTCCTATGCTGCTGTGATTTCACTTGTGGCAACCTCCATCAGGTGCACAAGAAGACAAGTATCATCTACTGAAGAGATCCTTTCACTCATCCAGACTAGGAATAGAAACGTCATGCAACTCTATTCACATAACTGGTCACCTGAAAAGAAATTATTATGAAAAAGGCATTTTATTCGACAGTAGGACAATTGTCCAAAAATCTCCTATAAAAGGAAATGTGGGCATCCATTTTCTATCCCTCATTCCCACATCTTTGTGCCAGCACTCCATCACCTTCATTTTCATGATCTTCCCTCTCCAGCTTCTGCCTCTGCATTGGTCGTTGCTGCCAGCCCAGCCAGCTGCCACCCATCCTCGGGTGGCTGCAGCCATGCTGCCACCAGCCTGTTGAAGGTTCCAACCCACTCAGCCAGCTGCTGCCCCTGCTTTAGATTGCTGCATTTTTTTACTGCTGATGCTGCCACCAATCTTTCTCAGCTGCCATCCTGCTTTTTGGGCACACTTGGTGGCTGCCTTTAGGTCCAGGTTGACACCCATCTATTGTGATGATGTCACCTGCATCATCTACACTTCCAGGTGGCTGTGTTTTCACCGCACGCTATCATTCTTTGCCCTCAGAGATTGTCACCCGGCAGTACATTGCTGCATTTCTCTGCAAAACCTAGCATATCGTCACATCCCATGTATTGCCATTGTGATGAAAGTGATAGTAAGCCCCAAGGTGTGTGATTAAGCTCCGAGTTTTGACTATCATTGTGATGAGAGATTAGTTTTTGTAGAAGAGAGTCTGGTACATCACTTTTAGTGCAACTCCAAGACTTCAACATGTCACCTCCTCTCGACGATCTTGATGAAGACAACTTTCTAGACACTTTCCTTCTTTGGAACCACAATGATACCCTCACATATGTGCTGTTTCTCCAATGCACCTCCAAGGAAGTCCTCTCGGTAGTTACTTCCTATGGGACATCTCCAAAGTTGTGGGTCAAGCTCTGGCTCATGTACAAGGCTCTCCATCCACCATGCAAGTTGTCACCCCCTATGATAAGCTCCAAACCATTCGCTAAGAGGCCACCAACATGTATATGATGTGCCACACTATGCTTCTATACCACACCCCATGGAGTCGCCTCCATGGGGTGTGGTATAGAAGCATAGTGTGGCACGACTCCATGGGGTGTGGTATAGAAGCATAGTGTGGCACATCATATACATGTTCTGCATAAAGCTTGCCATGTCCTTGGGGCGACTCCATGGGCTGTGGTATAGAAGCATAGTGCGGCACATCATATACATGTTCTGCATAAAGCTTGCCATGTCCTTGGATCCTTGATGGGTGTTTGGCGTCTGGACTCTCTGAAGCTCCGCTCTAGGGTGATCATGTACTGTCACCATGCATAGTAGAAAATCTTGCATAGATTTGGTGGCCTCTTAGAGAATGGTTTGGAGCTTATCATAGGGGGTGACAACTTGCATGGTGGATGGAGAGCCTTGTACATGAGCCGGAGCTTGACCCACAACTTTGGAGATGTCCCATAGGAAGTAACTACCGAGAGGACTTCTTTGCAGGCCATCTACATCAGCAAACACCTCTCCTATTGTCGCCTCAGTTCCCTAACACTTTGGTGATCAGCATTTGGTGTTTCCCACACTTTGACGCTCTGACTAATGGTCACAGTACTTGGCATCCATCTCCATTGGACATCACTCTCCGACATTGCAACACTCTACCCTTGGGCATTCTGTACGCTCTTTCATTCATTTACGGCATTCATTCACTTCATAGTTTCTTCTCTCTATGTTTGTCCCTATGTTCGAGTTTTGAGTTTTTGCATTTTGCGTTTAGGGTTTGAGTTTTACTTCTCTATCCGAGTCTTTTGTCTTTCCGTCTTGGTCGTATATGCTATGTTTCCTAAGTACAAACCTTAGTATATCTTCACATGGTATCAAAGCCGATGCTCTTCTAACCTACGGTGATTGTGGAGACTAGTCTTTGTGCAAGACACATGCATGACTTGATTCTCACTCATAATGTCTCAAGCACCTTCTTTTTCAGATCCTATGACACCCTATCAAGCTTCTCCATCATTGGAGGCTCTAAGGCATTATGGTCTCAAGGAGAAGGTAGACACACCTTCACCTTTACCATCTTCTTATTCTCGTTTTGGTTATGCTATCGCCTATAGCAAATGGCTGAATTCTGCAAAAAAAACTAATCAGCAGCTCCTCTCTCTCTCTCTCTCCAACTAAATGCACTAAATGAGACTCTCCTAGCCCCAAATAGCCTTGTCTCCCATTGCATGGGCATTTTGGCCAAGTGGCAGCCTTCTAATCCCATTTTCCAATCATTTTCAGTCATTTAATTAATTCTTCCTATCCACAATTTGATTGGCTAGGCCATTTGCAACCCCAAGGGATCCCTACCATCGATTGACCCTTAGAATGGCATTAATTAATTAATTAATTAATGCCTAGTCCCTAGTGTCACCACTACTCACACTTAATGGCCAATTTAGCTATCCTAGGGCCAAACTGACACCAATTGACATCCAAAATCCAATTGGTATAACTTATCACAACTTTTGCCTTTGACACCCACTGCTTCCTTGGGGTCCTTGACTTATTACCATGAAACAATTGCCATGTCTATCACATATGCCTTACAACCGTGCACATTTTATTATTAAATTAATCAAATGTTATTAGGAAGAGTAAAGCATCTCAAAAATTTCATGTCCCCGTGACATGAGTCATCCAATTTTCAGCCTACAAATTTCAATCTTCTGCAGGTGAGAGAGATCTCCAACTGGTGATACTCCAAAAGTCTACTGTATCGATTCTTCTTCAGTCTACATACTTTGTAGTCTTCGGCATTCAACTCTCTATTTCTCTCTCTCTCTCTCTCCCTCCTCTCTGTGTTCACTTCTTTCTTTCAATTCAGTTATACCCTTCCACATTCACATCACTCTTAACAACAAGAAACATGGGATCAAGTCACCACAAGATATGCGTCATTGGCACTTCTAGAGATTGTCCCCAGACATACCTATAAAAGCCATATACCAAGCCATGGCTATTTGATACCCTAGTCACTCCAATTCTTATGTACTCAACAGCGGTCTAGGCCCCAAGCCTAGGCACATCAGTCTGGACACAAATAGAGAGACCTCAGATTATTTTGTTGTCACGAATGATATGCAGCAAACCCTCAATGCCACACGAGATTCTTAGAGCACAATTTATTGCACCACACATGGAGGTAGAGCTCACTTTCAAATCATCACTTTTATATAGAGAGTGCAAAGCACAACACTTAACATGTTACCATGGAGACCACTAGCAACTTCTCAACAGATGGCCCATGAGAGCTCATGGTACTTCCAGGTGGAGCAGCTACTTGCCAAATATGATCTTGGCATGATCAGCTGCCCCCTCCCCCTTTTCCCAATATGACCCCAACTCCAACTCACATGGATAGAGAGAAACGTGATCATTAGGTGAGACCTATGTCAAAGACATATATACAAGACCTAGGTGGCACTCCTAACCCCTCTTCACGGAGGACCAGGTCCATCAAAACCATCGCAGGGATCTAGCATAACAGTAATCCTCCAACACAGGCCACATGACCACAAATACCAGAGGCCGAATCAAAAATGAAGGCATCATGAGTGCACCAAATGCGCCAGAGAGCCGTCCATCTAAGAAAATGGAAGAGAGAGGAATTATCTAACAGCAAAGTGGACAAAGAAGGCATCTTGCCCATGACCCAAGAACAGATGGGCATCTCTTGCTGTTGAGTCACGGAGGTCCACACAAGGAAAACAAAGCTCAAAATCTGTCTCGCAATAGGCAAGAGGTGAAGAGATGAGTTGTGGTCTTGTTGCATATAGTGCAAAAGATACAATGGACACAGGAAAACTTGTGAACACACACTTGTGAGCACACACCATATCCCAGTGTTCAGACCCCCAACAACCAGCCACCATATGAAAACTTTCCGCTAATAAGGAATCTTGGTCTTCCACAGTCGAAAAAATCTGTCCCACCACTTCCCCCTACTATCATGCCATACTTTATTGGCTTTCTTCGTGACCCGTCCCTTATCCTCCACCATCTTATGGTAGATTTGATTAGCTAACTTTTTTGGAGTTTCACAAATATCCAATCTTGCTAAGGAAAAGAAGGCTGAAAAGCAAGCAATGGACTATACTACTAAATCTGCTCCTGCAAGGTCAAGCAATTTGGCTATAGCCTCTAAGCACCCCAAAGTATTGGTAAACATAACAAAAAGAATAAAGACGAGGCTTCCCACGAATGGCAACATAACATACTGCTTGCAACCCCACTCTAGCTATCTGATCAAATTTATCTCTTTTATGAGGCCAATCTAACAACTCAAGAGTGGCTAATACTTCTGCCTGCGATGAATTAGCCTCCTTTTAGAGATCAAGAGGACACCAAACAATAAAGCAAAGAATCTCCTACCACGAGCCAATCAAATGGGTAAGAAAAAAGAACTATGAAATTTTAAGAGGCCACATGAAATTCAGCACATGCCACCAAGAAACCCGGATAAGTATACGACCATGTGAGATACCAATCTCCTCAATAAAAGATTTGGTAATATCAGTCCAAGGATGACTCTACACACACATGGCCTGCAAAAACACCATTCTCAAAAGTTATCCTATGGAGATTGACATCCAACAAAGCTGCTCCCCCAACCGTTTTATGGTAACATGCTACCAAGATATCCATGCCTAACCCAATGATTCCCTTTCTTTTTCCATAACATAAAGCAGATGGGCTGCACTGATTTCAAGAAAGACTTTTCTTGGTCCAAGGAAGTAAAGGCCAAAAATATGAGACCATACTAATCATGATGGACTGAGCCGCACATGAAAAGGCCAGCCCTAAGATTTCCAATACATAAACATGTCATACCAAGAGGACATCCAATCAAGCAAGGCCCCAAGAGCCACATCCACACCAATTTTTCACCTTTAGAAACAACGACCCTGCCAACCCAAAACTTGCAAATCAATCTCCATACAAGAAAGTGGTAAGTGGTGTGGATTTCTAAGCATTAATATGAAGCTTCAAAGCTAAGCCAAGTAGACTCCAAATAGTCATTGCTCAATTCACATTGGTCCAATCAGCCCTAAGAGACATAAAGGAATCATCTACCAAAGATTGATCCAAAAGTTGAGCACCACTAGGAAGAGTCAAACCAACGATCTCCCCATCATCAGAGCCAACCTATCCAACAAAGGCAGTGGCGCGTGAGTGACCAATGCAAACCATAAAGGACTAAGAGGGCATCCTTGATGAAGAGAATGAGACAAGGCAATCTCATATGTAACCCCACAATTAAGCACAATATGTGCCACAACATCCCAGCTGATGGTATCAATAAGAGAAGTCATGTGAGGAACAAAACCCATGGTAGACATCAATGCCGTTGGAAAGACTAACTAGCATGATCAACAGCCTTTTCAATATCTAGTTGGATTATAACAACCTACTGGCCAAAGGCTCTGCATGATCAATCGGCATCTGAACATTCAAAACATTATGCATGATGTTTCGTCCCTCATACCGATGTGGATGAATCAAATATAGAAACACTTTCTGCAATCTATTGACAATGCTTTTGGAAAAGATTTTGTACAAGGAACCCACAACAAAAATGGCTCTGTGTGTGTGTGTGTGTGTGTGTGTGTGTGTGTGTGTGTGTGTGCACTTGGACCCACAACAAAAATATCAATATGGAATTGTAATGGAGCCCTATGCTTGGACGTTGGTTACTTTGAAGATAGCTTCCGAAACATAGACATAGCCATGTACACAAAATCACACCAATGTAAAGGTAGCCAACTACCAGACATGCAAGGATACACGTGGGAGAGTGCATTTTCTCCAGCAGTAGAAAACCAAGAAGCACTAGGGATATTGGAGGTGTGGCCATACTATACCGAGAAGACCTCAAAGGGATGGTGTAGGTAATGAAGAGAGATCATGATGCACAATACTTATGGATTAGGATACATGCAAGAAGACTATGTGACATATTCATTGCAATATGCTACTTTCCTCCTACAAACTCAACCTATGCCACATGACATGGATCTCCCTTTGATGCACTTTACAAGGATATTATGAGATATGCTAGCATTGGGGACATATTATTAGTGGGAGATTTCAATGCGTGCACTGGAGATGGACAGAGTGACTTTTATATGCATGATAATGCCATGTTCAAAGAGATTGACATAGATGAAATAGGCCTATGCAAGAGAGCCAAGAAAGGAGGGGCAAGTACTATGGGTTACTTGATAGGTCCTCTTGTGGACATAAGACACATGGAACACCACACCTCTCTAAACATCCCAATACCACTTTGTGGAAGACACCTCACACATCTACAATGGCGCTCTACAGAATAGTTTACATATATTGGACTTGAGTAGATCATTGGAGGAATATACAAGGGACTTAGCAAAAGCCATACATAGATCAACCAAGTATGCATTCCCACACACCATGCCATGATGTAGACCCACACTCTCTACTTCTCCCCAAAATAGCTGATATGATGATGAGTGTAGAGTTATTCGAGCTAGCTTACAAAGAGAAGTGGAGCGAGGCACTTGGTCACACCGTGGTAAACCTTGGGAAGACCAAAACCTTGGACTTCAATACCTCAACAGCATGGGTGACTAGATCTATGTACCAATTCCCATTTGGAGGAGACGTAGTGGAGTATGTGAGGAAATATGTTTATCTGGGAGTCACCTTCTCTAGCCCACGACTTACATTGAGAGGGGCATCAAAGACACATCTAGCATGAGGCTTTGCAGCACTTGGGGCACTCGAGAGTCGATATGCTCACATATAGTTCCAGGAGCCTTGCACCAAACTATGGTTGTTTGACACCCTAGTCACACCTACATTACTATATGAAGTAGAAGTATGGGGCTGCAGCTTGTACAACAAGGGTCTCAATCCACTCACTAATCAAACCGAAACGCAGAAAGATTATTATGATGGCTCAGATAGTATGGAAAGGACATGGATCATGATGATAAAACGTATGATTAGGAGTAAGCCCTCCACCACACATCCCATTGTCAAAGCAAAGCTGGGGGCAGCAGCTATAGTCACAAAGGCACTCTTTAGGGCAATGACCTTTTGGCATAGATTATGGGATCTCCCATGTCTATGGGCACTAACTTCATCTAGACAACTAGTAGTAGGGGGCGAGAAGAATAGTTGGTTTTCACACATAACTATATGGATGAGTCTACATGGTTTGGATATTGAATGCCTTCCACCTTTGACAACAACCTTGACTACCTACACTTTCTCTCAGCCGATCATAGCTAAATAAAGTGATCAGAGTTGATATCTTGGGGACTAAGACAACAAGGACATGGATCCACCCACCACTCCCTCTAGGATGGAGGATGGAGTTCTACCAAAGTTACTTCTTATGCCTCTCTGATGATGGATTCAATATTCGGTCAGCATACATGGACACCCATCTCTCCCATAGCATACGGGCTGATATCGAACAGATTCATACCTCCTATCACGCACTACAGATGGAGAAAAGTAGATGGACAAATACTCTAGCAAAGGATTGGACTCGCCAACTTTGTGGCCAAGAGCCTAAGATAGAGGAGCATTACACATGGAGATATACAGTATACTATGACATATAAGGGCATTACCACTGCCTATTCCATGATGGTTTTCGACCTCCTCACAGCATCATGGAGTGCGAGGACCAAAGATGCCTAGGTCTTTTCCTCCTAGAGCTCCAGAGGAGCCACACAGCACTATTGCAAGACAAGAGGCCAGCCATGCAGATGTATAGTATACTATGACATACAAGGACAGTACCACTACCTCTTCCATGATGGTTTTGGACCTCCTTGTTGCATCATAGAGTACAAGGACAAAAGATGCCTAGGTCTTTTCCTCTTAGAGCTCTAGAGGAGCCACACCACTACTACGAGACAAGAGCCTAGCTCACCTAGAGGGACCCACACAACAAGCAATGATAGATTTTTTTCCCCAAATCCCGACCCTACTAACACTACTAGCCTTACAAAGATAGAGCCACGCAGTGAGATACCTCCCGTTCCATGCCATGGAGTTGCATTGGATAGATCCATTTCACTTTCTCGAGCATGACAACCCCATCTACTAGGACCATGTCCAAGGAGGTTGCACCACATTGGGATCAAAGCCATTATCACAAGGCACCGAAGACTCACAATCAAGCATATCAGTGGAGTAATTAGGGACCGCATGATAGCTAAGATCATATATAAACCTTGAGATTAGCTACAACCTAAAATCTTCACCACATTTTTTTGAACATAGTTTTGTCAAATTTGGGTTTCCTTTTCTTTCTACCAACGGGACAACACTAGACGTGGTTCTACTCTGGCAAAGTCCCAATGTAAAGTCATTCTTAGAATTATTTCAAAGGCCACTTTGGATTTTCTCATAGGCCACATTGGCCTTATGTAGACAGTAATCTCTCTCTCTCTCTCTCTCTCTCTCTCTCTCTCTCTCTCTCTCTCTCTCTCTCTCTGTGTGTGTGGCATTTTTACCAACATTAAATGCTGGCGGACATATTTTTGGCCCCAGATTTCAAGTCGACTAGTCTTTGGGAGATTTAGCTATTTATAGCCATTTCCCACTTGGCAGTCATATATAGAGTCAATGTTCCTTCATATTGTTGAGGAGCCTTATTCACTGGTTGCCTCATCTTTTGAGAGGCCTTGGTTGGTTGATAGTAGAGCTTCTAGTCATATGACTCCACAAGGTGATTTGTTGTAGGATCTTTGCCCTTCAAAGGGTTCACTCACCATTGGTGACATTGTTTTGGTGCTTATTTATGGTGTTGGCACTTTGCCTTTATTCCCCGACCACGTGTCAAGCTTCCTTTCACATGCCCTTTATGTTCCGGATTTGGGCTTTCCACTCCTCTCAATTTATGGCCTTACAAGGCTTGGTACTCGGGTTGCCTTCACCAAGCAAGCCGTTTGTATTGAGGATTCTACTACAGGGGCTATTGTCGCAACAAGTTGGCAGGAGAGCAAGCTTTATAGGCTCTATTCCCCTTCTCTTATGCGGGATCCTCCATGGCAGTTGTCTATTGCTACACCTGTTCCCATTGGTACACCATCTTTTCCACAAGTTCCTTCCCATCCCCCACCCTCTCCTCTGGTGGTTCCCTCCTATCTCCCATCCCTTTCAAAGGGGAACGATCTCCGTGATGTGGTTGTGGATTTCCTAGCCCCTAGTGTTTCAAAGGAGGTTTCCTAGGATTATGAGGAGCTTCTTCATCAATAGTCTTTCTCGACAAACTTCATCGACATTGGCATTGCTCTTGCCACCCCAAGAACCATTTCTTCCTTGGCCCTTTGCCACATCCAAGATCTGAGAGGGGGTGTTAGCAGTCATGTTTGTCATGCCTTGTCATCTCTTGCCTATGAAGCTCAAGATGAGGACTTTAGGAGCTCGTCTATCATTTCTTTTAAGTGAGGAGGTAGCTCATTCTAGAGCACTCAACTATTGCATTTCAATGCATTTTCTCCTCCAGTCAGGATTTTATGTGCATTTTCTGCGCAGATTCTGCAATCTTCAGCCTACCTCACCTGTTGGACATTGTCCACCCTTTTCAGGATTTTTTTGAGTATTTTTGGCATTTTTACTGGCATTAAATGCTGGTCAGCCATATTTTTGCCCCAAGATTTCAGGTTGGCCACTTTTTGGGATATTTGGTTGTTCATAGCGTGCTGCCATCATCATCAGCCTGATCTAGTGCCCTCACTGACATTGTGGGCTGTGTGCAGGTACTGATCAATCCTCCTCCTGTATTCAGCATTTGTTCCTTGTTCAGTGCAGGTTTCTTTTCTTCTTTTCTTATAGATTGTCTCTCTTGCTTCCTCTGTGTTCGAGTTCCTTCTTCTGTTGCACTCTCGCAAATGACAGCATATTAGAGAGGTCTCATAATGCTGATTTAAACTTTGGGGTGGTAATAGACTAGCTCACTAAGATTATAATATTTGTTGGAATATAATGATGGAGCTTTTGCCTCTGGCAGGACATAGATTGTCAATTGCTCCTCAAATAGTTTGTCTAAGCCTAATGGAGATGATTGTGCCAGCCATGGAGTGTTGGTAGGAGTATCATGATACTTTTTCCAAGAGAGAATTAATTTGCCAATGAGTACAAAGTCCTAAGACCAAACTTCCACCGATCCTTGAGAGCTTAAGAAACTACTCAAATCATAATTCAATCTTCAAATTAGTTAGTTTATGTCCCTGGAATTTGACAAGGTCAAGCAAGATACTATTAGAACAGAAGAAAAGCAAAAGAAAAAACATCGTCCGTTTTGAGGACAAAAGATGGAACCTTTGCTGCTGTTGATTTCTAGAAGAATTGTCTCCACGATCTTTCCTTCCACAAGTGCGACTTCTCACCAAGCATACTAGGGGCCTTTGTAAGCTCAAGTACGGTTCATAGTTCTCTATCCATTCACAGCCTTCTCCTAGGTAAACCTTGTAGGTTTACCAAACGGGCATTTCCCAGTTGATCCAGCAGCTTCTTCAAGGCATCTATCTAATTATGCCTCAAGTTGAATGCGTATATTCATAAGGAATGGACACTTGGGATGATTGTATACCTTCACAGCTTAATTTACTACGGTTGATTCGGATAATCACAATACAGTTTCCTAAGTTTCAGGTACTTCTAGAGTGATGGTAACTGTCATGGGTTACAGAACTATTTGTCAAAACTTGGAACTTTCTAGCAGGTCTTTAAACAGCCGGTTGCAAGTGAGCAGTGCAACTAAGGATATCTGCAATTTCAGTGGGGACTGTAACCCACCGGGCTTCACAAGATGAACTTGGATGTTTCACATTAAGCATAGAAAGACAACTGAGGCTTTTTAATGGGCCTAAAATTGTGCAGGAACAGTACATATTTGAGAGTTTAAAGCAGTTCTTGAGGACACATGAATTGTTTGTTGGACCAGGTCATATTCAAGATGAGGACAGGTTTAACCCAGCAAAAGGAAAGAATGTATGCATGATTACATAACGTATTATTGTGTGTATGCATTCATGGGCATGTAAATAGCATCAGAAATGTGCATCCACAGAGAATAAAAGAGAAAGGCTATGGCATTTGATGCTTAACTAGAAAAAAAATGTAAATAGATTGAAGAAATAGAGATTTTGAAAATAAAATGCTAGTGCAATTGACGCTTAGCTGAAACTAGAATGTTCAGATAGGTTGAGCAACGCTAAAGGCATTTGATGCTTACCCAAAATGAGTGGCACTCGAGTATCCATGCGATCAGCGACATAGTTTTTCACAATGTGCAAAACTAGAGTCACAAAAATACGCTGATAATCAGCACATGTTCACTCATTTAAAGAATCTAACAGATTCAGTTCAAGCACCAATGGAGGCTGAATATAAGGTAAGTATACTCACCGATCTTTTCCTGCACAAGCAAAAGGATGAATAAAAGCTATGCCACATCATATACAAAATCGTGATCAAGCAAAAAAAAAAAACTTGCAGCATACCATGAAGGCAGGCGCTATATAATAGTCTCCTTGCAAGTGCTCAAAGGAACGCGTCACTTTCTGCCGGTAGGTGAAAACTATGTCGGCTGATAACATCATCATGCCCTTAATCAGCGTCAAGATGACACAAAAGCTAACAAATTGGCGAAAATAGGCATCAATGTTACAACATACAATGTGCTGCAACAAATTACTTGAGGCTTGGGGCACTGAACGTACAGTCCTTTCCCAAGAAGTCCCCAACGAACAGGTGATCGATGAGGCCCTGCCTTGCTCCAACGGAGATATTCATGTTGGAGGCTTCACTGCCGAGCCGGTACAAGTAATCCTTGCCCTCCGAATCCTTGGCGTCCCAGGAAGATTGGAACTCTTTCGGCCTCCTTTTCCTCGACGAATTGTCTTCTTCAAGCTTCCCGTTGTCCAGATTATTCTTTTCCAAATTATTCGTATCCATGGCTTCAGTGCCTGCGGAAGATGCTTCCTGTTTGTCTGATACAAGATCGCCGGAGGATGATGATGATGCGCTTACTCGCATTGAAAGCGTGCGGGAGGCACAATGTGTTCTGCAGGTCTGTTGTCCTCGTGTCTTCGCGAGAACACATGACGGCTTCGCATGATGGAAAGATGATGACAGGAAACGAGGTTGAAGGGGGGAAGATGCAGCCTGTGAGAGGCGACAATAAGAGGAACCGAAGGCATTCATGTCGCGGACAGAAAGCTCACTCTAGACCTTGTCCTGCGCCCTACCTGGCGAACGGAAACATTTTAAGAGAGAGACACTCACGGGAGGGGGAGAGAGAGAGAGAGAGAGAGAGAGAGAGGCTTCAGCGCGAGGAGGATCGAAATTGTGGCGCCACTTGTGGTTGTAAACGAGTGCTCTCTTTCAGGTATACGATTGACCACAAATCGCCACGTGTCATTGTCTCGTCACCTAAGAACTAGTCACGTGAGGTTGAGGATTGAAACTCACTCCTAGGCATTAGAGCCGAGTCACACCTTGAGACATGGAGAGAGAGAGAGAGAGAGAGAGAGAGAGAGAGAGAGGCTTTAGTGCGAGGAGGATTGAAATTGTGGTGCCACTTGTGGTTATATACAAGTGCTCTCTTTCAAGTATGCGATTGACCACAAGTCGCCATGTGTCATAGCCTTCTCACCTAGGAACTAGTCACGTTGAGGTTGAGGATTGAAACTCACTCCTAGGCATTAGAGCCGAGTCACACCTTATGTAAAATCAACTTGCACAAGTTCTACATGTGAAGTCACACACAGAGTACGTGCTACGCTTTTGGATGTGTAGGAAGTAAAAGATGTTACATGTAGTATCTTACTTAAGCCTCATACTTGCTATGAAAGGGACTAACTCGCTTATTAAACATTGGAAAAGTCTAGTCATGACCTATGTGTGGCATGACATTAAGAGCCAAAGTCTTAAATCGATAATAGATTTACTCACCTTGATCTCTTTGAAAAAGGAACTTCTCAAAATCAATTTAACACCCTCAAAAATGAGGGTACTACATTTACTTGCTTATGTGGATATTATATGAGGGTCCATCGTGCTTATATCTACTCATGGCCATTACACTCTATTTGCAACTAGTCTCCAACGTAGGTTAAGTGACCTACGTGGGGCTAGCTTCTTAGAGCATCATCACATAAGCATATGTCTGGAGATTTCAACTTGCAAAAAAGTGAAGATCTTTTGCATGGCCATTGAAACATAAGCAACTTCTCATGTTGCAACAACGGTCGTCGACTCAAATGTAGGTAAAATAGATTATTTTGGATTATATCTTTTGATTTACCTACTTCAATGTATATAGTTGATGAAAGCAGAGATCTAGGCAAGCTTTTAATTTTCAAGCTAGCAAGTGTGTATAATTTTCTTTGTGCAAGGATCAACACTATCATTCATTTTGAAGCTTTGAGCTTCAATAAGAGAGTTTTAATTGTCCAATATAAACCACTTCACCATCCCAACTATATATTTTCTTAGTGCATGCTAGTACTTTAAAATTTATGACATTATCACAACGCCTCAGTAATGGCACCCTTACCCTACAGATACGTGTCAAATGGCATGGAAAATGTCACGTCTATAGAAGGCTTAAAAACTTCATAATTTTCCTCAAATATATGTGATGTTGACATCCAATGAAACCATAACACCAATGATTACTTCTTTGTTGTATAGGACTTAGGTCATCAAGGTGACATTCCTCTTTCTTCTTCTTATTCTTATTCTTCTCTCTATTTCCCCCCCTCTCCCCTCTTTTCGTTCTCTCCTCTTTTTTCCTTCTTTTCTCTCTTTAAATTTTTTTCTTTTCTCTTTCTTTAAATTTTCTCTCTATAATTCTCTCTCTGTGTTCAAATTCTCTCTTCTTCTTCTTATTTTCTCTCATTTTCTGCTCTATGTCTCTCTCCCCCCTCTTTCCTCTCTTTTCCTTTTTTCTTTTCCTCTCTCTCTCTCTTAAATTTTATATTTCCTCTCTCTATAATTCTCTTTCTCTATCTTCCTCCTCTCTCTCCTCTTTTTTCTTTTTTGCTCTTTGTATATATATATCTCTCTCTTTCTTTATTTTAATTAAAAATAAAGTTTCTCTTTTTTTTCTTAATTTTTTTTCTCTATCTTTTAAATTTTATCTTTCCTATGTCTATAATTCTCTTTCTGTGTTCAAATTCTTTCTCTTCTTCTTCTTGTTTTATCTCTCTCATTTTCTTCTCTCTATCTCTCTCTCCTCCTCTCTCCTCTCTTTTCCTTTTTTATTTTCCTCTTTTTCTCTCTCTCTCTCTCTTAAATTTTATCTTTCATCTTTCTATAATTCTCTTTCTTTTTTTTAAATGTTATCTTTTCTCTCTCTATAATTCTCTCACTGTGTTCAAATTCTTTCTCTTCTTCTTATTTTCTCTCTCTCTCTCTCTCTCTCTCTCTCTCTCTCTCTCTCTCTCTCTTTTTCTATTTTCTTTTCCTCTTTCTCTCTCTTAAATTTTATATTTTCTCTCTCTATAATTCTCTTTCTCTCTATTCCCCCTCTCTCTCCCTCCCTCTTCTCTTCTTTCTTTTTTGCTCTCTCTCTCTCTCTCTCTCTCTCTCTCTCTCTCTCAGATTAAACTTTTAAATGTAAACTTTTTGTTTAATTAAAATAAGGAGAGAGAGAGAGAGAGAGAGCTCTCTCTCTCTCTCTCTCAGATTAAACTTTTAAATGTAAACTTTTTGTTTAATTAAAATAAGGAGAGAGAGGGGAGGGGGAAGGAATTTAATTAGAAAGGGGAGGGGGAAAAGAAAGAGAGAGATTATAAGTGTGTGAGAGAGGGGGGGGATTTAATTTAAAAAAAGGGAGGTGAGGGGGTTGGGAGGGGAGGGAGTTTTGAAAAAGGGGGTGTGTTTGGGAAGCCCTCTAGGGTTCAGGGCTTTTCGAACCTATAGCTAAAATAATATAGTAGTAAGATATACATTAGGACTAGGGTTTCACTTTAGCTAGTGCACCCCCTACTCTTTTCCATCAGTGATCATTTCTTCTCTATCCATTTATAATACTCAACCTTTTAGACTAGGCCTTTGTGGTTTTCCCATGAATATAGAAACAACTATATAAGACTTTTCGTTTTAATCTTGAGATATTTAGTATGTACAAGCATGCTAGATATTTTCGTCCTACCCATATGTATATACAATTTGCAAGTGAATGAACATGGTGCTTAGGTTTTAAAATATTATTCTCCATATACAACAAGTTGTTATGCAAGTTGTGATTGATGATAACTCTCTCACACAACCAAAAAACGAATGACAAGGAGTGGCGGTGACTTTGTCTAAGTACAATACAAAACAAAAAAATTGGATTCTTTACAACTAAAACACCAGCAAAACTGATCCAAAATATACGATAACTTTGCCTTTTATAGCCTCAATTACAACGAAACCATGCACAATGTACAACATCTAAGACCTTCAACAAAATTTAAAATATGAGCTTGAATAAATAACCACATACAACCTTCACACCTCAAGAGGTTGCAGTTAAACACCGAGCCTTCAACATCAGATTTGTGGAAATTCAACACACTAAGCCCCGCAAGCTGATAAGTGACCCTCCTCTCTTCTCACATAAGAGGTGAAAAAACAAATCATGAGAAGGGCCCTTTGCTATTTGTTTTCTCTCCTTTTATAGACTTCTTCTTGGTCCCGTAACCAAAAGCTAGATGTTTTTAAAAAAAACGTTTTGCTTTGGTAAAAAAGCCTTAAGGCTTTTTCGTTATCGGCCGCCATCTTCCATAGCCAAACACTCCTTTTCCTGCATTTTGAAACAGTCTGTTTACCCATGTGTCACAGCTCATGGCCCATTAAACAAAGCACACAACCCATCTTTTCCTTACGGCCATCCTTACGACCAATTAAAAAGCATACGTTGCTCAACATACATGCCACCCTCTCTACTATGACCTCTATAATCCCAAACTACATCACACAAAAGAATATCTTTTCTGCCTCGGTAAGTCCAGGTCCACTAGTCACAAAACGCAGCTCCTCGATTTTGCATACCATCCCTTGCTTCCATCACGCCAACCCCTCTATCAATCGACCTTGCGTTTTCAGTAGTAGCATGAAGCACACAACCCTGTCGTGCATTTCGTTTTTGCAACTTGTCAACTAACCTTCAATCACCAGAAAAATATTGATCGCTCATTAAGGTTTTCATATCTCTCATTTCTCATGACTCCAGCATTTAGTCTAGAGTGTGTAGCTACCATTGCACCAAGTGGGACATCACGCACTAGATCTCCATGCATAACAAGAATGTGTTTTGCAGTAAAGTCATTAGCATGTTTCCTCAAAACATCTGTTGTTTGTGAATCCTCTTCACATGCCTAGACCTTTATCCATGCCCGCGGCCATCATACATTCCCTCCATCCAACTCACAACTGTTGATTTAGCATCCTCGCCCTCAAAAAAATTTGTAATTCTCTTAAGATTGTTTTCTTCAAGAAGATTCTGCACATAACATAGAAGAGGCCAGTTTCCAACACGGAGCATTGCTTTAAGAAGCTTCTGAGGCCAACAATGTCGCTTATGTTCTATTTTAGTTTGTCTTTTCCTCCAACTCCCAAGCTTCCATCAGAGACACCAACTGATAATCGTGGACATAAGAGTGATGTCATGGAAGCATTCAGTCTAGTATCAGTCTTATTCACATGCAAGATGGCCAACCGCAACATATGTAATTGAAGTGTGTCAGTTTCGATATCTTTCGAATCATGAACGAGTTTCACTAGTCATGAACTCTCCATTCATTTCTCCTTTCTCAGAGAAAACACAAGCTTTCATTTGAAACCTACTGAAAAACGTAATTGATTGTAATTCTTGTCAAGGCAATCAGCAATAGCCTTTGTTTCTAAAACAAGTTCTCTATTCAAGAACTTGTGGATAGCATGTTCAAAGTAGAAACATGCAAATGAACTTCCACTTTTGATCCAAGCAGTGACTATAAACCTATCACCACTTCTTAAAGGTGCAAGAAACTTGAGTGACAATTTTGATAAGGCCAAAGCTTCCCCATTTCGAGCAATTGCATCTGGCTTTATTCCCATTACTTCTAGTAGTTCATGTCATGCATGTCGACAATAGCTTGACTACACCATATTGATTCAGATCATTGTTGCGAACCTTAAGCTCAACTTCAAATGCCTCTTTCAAGTTGGTCTACTTGCTTTTAGTAAGAATAACTACATCCTTCGCTAATCCCCAATTTGACTTCTCTTCAAATGTTTAAAATGCTTTCTAATTACTCTCTCTCTTATTCTTTGAGCCCATCATCTACCTTTTATAGTACACGTATATACCAAAAATATTCAACTTGTACCTCATGAACATATCTTGAATGTATAGCTTTGTCAAGGAGCTCCTAAAACTTCCCTTGAGTCTTCAACAAGTGAATATTTTCTCAGATGTACTTGGTGTGATGTAATGCAATGTGTCCTAACTGAAAATATGCTATTGAAAATGAACTTTGTACTTCATGACACATGATTTGAGAAGTAATGCAAAGTCAAATCTATGCTATGCGATCATACAAGCAATGCTACATACGGAAAGATGAATGCACTGAAAAACATAGTGCCTAGCCTATCTACATGTGTCCATGAGATATGCAAAATGCAAACATAATTCCTTGATTACTTTATGATCCTTAACCTCAGCTCTCATTGCTCAGAGGAAAAAAATATTATACTTTGCTCCACCCTCCCAAAATCTCACATTCTCTCAAGACAATAGTGGTTCTCATGATGTTGACAATATAAAAAATAACTCATCTCACAATTGTAGGCACCCTTCATGACCCTCAACTCACCCTACCACCTTTCCCACTCAACCATAGGTTCCTATTTTGGTGAGAAATATCCCATTCTTGTGCATGCAAAGAACTGTGCATGCATAATGAAGGTGCTCTCTCAAGTGCACATGCAACTAAGATTTAATGCATAAAGTTGTAGCGTGCATCATGCCGTGCAAGTGCTCAACAATGGTGCAAAACATGCATCAACCCAACCCATGGCATGGAAGTAATTGATAAAATCAGGAGACAACCCCCGAGTGCAATGCATTGGACAAGTGCAATGTGAAGTGCTCATGAACCCATAATCCCATGTGTAGTGGAAAAGATATCGATAAGAAAATATATCTATTTCAAGATATTCAGTATAGCTATCCTCAAGGTCCTGCTCTAATCTCTCCAAAAAACTCCAATCTTGACCAAGGCTATCAAGTTTCCAAACTCAAAAATGCAGATAAAATGACAAAAACAATTCTTGATCTAGATAAACATAAAAAATCCAACTATACAGAAAAACAAAACAAATAGTCACACAAAGGACTAAGCTAACAAAAATCCTACCTATCTAATATTTTTCTAGGGGTTTTCTATTTACTTGAAAGTGCTTGACAATGTATTTTAGAATTGACTTTAAAATATAATGGACTAGTCACAAATATAAAAAATGATTAAAGATATAAATTGAAGAGATGCTAAGCCTTAAATATCTCCAAATATTGCATTATTATTTTCTAGGTTCCCCTTTAGTCTCTTCTTGTTATTCGACTATCACCTTGTATTTTAGTAATTAGCTACTATTATTGATAGTTTTGGAATAAGGTTAGTATGTGCCCCCTCCTTGATGAGTGCTAGTCCCTTGGCACTCTCCATCATAGGTAGCTCATACCATAGATGTGAGGATTTTTCGGGAGTGTTAAAACAAGACTAAGAAGATCCTTCAAAAAATCATGTACCTAGCCATGAAAGGAGGAATAAGGTTAGCATGTGCCCCCTCTTAGACGAGTGCTAGTCCCTTGGTGCTCTCCATCATAGGTAGCACACTTGAGCTCATACCCATAGATGTTGTGAGGATTTTTTGGGAGTGTTAAACAAGACTAAGAAGATCCTTTAGAAACTCATGTACCTAGCCAAGAAAGGAGATTCTCAATATTTTTTGGCATCTAAAGTAATTCAAGATTGGGGAGGGAGCATTAGAAGGACATTAGTAAACAATGAGCATGAGACTCTTCATTATGAGTATTTCAAGTTCAACATGAATGAGGTCATACTCACTTGTCAGTGGGAATGGTGCATTTTGTTAATATATGGGGAGGACACAGTCATAGCCCTTGCATAGGAACATGCCATAATAATTTATTTTTTAAAAATATTTCTCTACTATGGAGATATGCCATACATTTTGGCCTCCAAAAATATAACAAAAGAGAGGGAAAAGATGATGTTACAAAGGAAAGATGATACATTAGGAGGAGACACCTCTTGTGGAGGATATAGTGCATCATGTGTGTTTGCTCATGGCATGAGGGAGGAGGGGATGATCAAAGAGGAGATAGGTCTTAGGATTACTCATCCTGGCAGTTATAGTACGCCATGAGGCTAAAAATAGGCACTATTATGAGGCCTATGAAAGGCCATATTAGGTCCTGACATGAAGAATGGGGAGGGAAGGTTAGTTTAGAGGAGAAGATAGATAAGATCTAGGAGGAGTAGGTGCTAAACATGGAGGAGAAAATATATGTAAAGATAATGGCTACAAAAGGGAGGTATATATCCAGAGAAGGCATTGCTTTGTGGGCGGAGTGAGGAGATTTTTAGAGAGGGTAGGTACTATTTTTTGAGGGTTCAAAGGGGCTGATTTACATAGTAAGAAGGAGAAGAAAGAAGATGGTGAGGTGAAGAAGAGACTAGAAAATACGATTGTACTTACTGCTCAAGTACATGAGGCTACTCAACATCAAACTCATGAAGCCCATACAAGGGAACAAGCAAGGTTTGCGAGGCTACTACTAGTTCTTATTCAAAATTGAAGACACTAGTCACAAGTAGTAGGAAGGGTTTGTGTTTTGTAAACCAAGTAAATTGATGAGAGTGGAGGTATTGAGTCTACCTTGTAGTCGTTTCCCATGTGAGTATAAGTCTAAAGTTTCATCGTTTAGTTTTAAAGTTCCTAGATTGTGTCATTTACAATGTTGATGCTGCTCATCATGAGCTATGGGTAGATAGTTGTGTATTTGTAAAAATTACATGACGTAATGAGCAAAATTTGAGCAAGGAGTACACAATACATAGCAAATATGAAAAGAATAGAAATTTCTTAACTCCAAAAAAACCAATACAAAGATGGCTTTGTCCACCCGTGCACTTCCATTGTGAAGTTTAGATAGTGATCCAAATAAATGATAGGCGACAACAAAGCTTAAGGCTACTTGGAAGAACTTTGACTAGGTGAAAGATAGATTGATTATGGCCTTTGGAGGGGTCTCCCTTTTATAGCTTGGGAAGGTAGTTTAGTTGGCTTGTTCGAGCATATTATGAATATTCTTGAGTCACCCATGGAATATTTCCTTGACCATCAAGTCGGGGGGTGCTACCCCTAGACCCCTATCATGGAGCCTCCTTAACACCTCCTAGATAATAGGGGTGACTTTGGAAGCCCTCGAGCCCCAAAATAGGGATCCCTAATAACTCCCACATGCCATAACTTGATGTAGTGTGCCTCAAGTTGCTACTAGCTTAATACCTCTATCAAACCCAAAGGCTAAACCCACAAAGGTCATCTTTTTGCCATTCGATCACATAGACCTTATCTAGCATACAAGTCAAGACCCAACCAATGTTTGTGCTCACACATGGCTTCTCCTCATAATGGGGGCCTCACAACTTAGAGCCACGGATCATTGGTGGACCTTATAAGAGTGGGGCATTGAGCATATCTAACTTTATTTGTTGACAAGAATTATAAATACGAGGGAGCAATTATATTCTCCAAAGAGAGTGTGCTTGTCTTTATCGTTTCAAAGATCATGTCAATTCCTTTGAAGTTCCCCAATGGTGTCATTAATATTGCATTTCTAATTGAGCAGCTTGTAAGATAGACACACTATTATACATTGAATCTATCAAATCGTGGTCAATATAAGATTTTGATGTTTTTACCCTCCTCTTGAGCTATGAGAGGGGCATCTACTCTTGTATTAGTTCAATGTTTATATGATCAAATCTACTACTTATCATATTTCTTATTGAGGCATGAAATGCTACGACTTGAGTTATAGTTACCAACAATCTAAGAAAACATGAAGTAGTCGAGTATAGAAAATTGTAAGCAAGTGATGAATTGAGAATATGGTGAATCAAAAACTTTGATTATTGTAGAAGAGTGCAAAAGATAACTGATATTTCCCTGCCATGTGCTTCTATTAGGAAGCTTTGATAACATGTAGGAAATACTCATTTATGTATACAAAAAAGAGTAGCTATAACAACAAAAAGAAAGCCACAAATCGAGAGGCTAAAAACAGAGTGTTGCGTGTATACTTTTTTGAGCATGCAATCAAAACTAACCACCGAATGTATATACCATAGATCTACAAATTACGCATAGTATTTAGCGTAACAACCCTTCAACCCAAGGCTGATTAGCCCATTGCACCCCCACAAAGAGTAGCTCTACTCGCCTCTACCCCTTCCCCCAAGAAGGCTGGTGGGAAAAGCCACATCATGACAAGGCTCCAAATAAGAACCTAGAGTAGTAATGACTTTAGACATGTATGTAGTCAGGCTAGCAATGTGCCTATTGCAACAATGGCTTGTCTTAAATCTACCTAGCCATACTTATCCACCATTCGGTATTGAAACCAAGACCTACTAGGTGAATGTGCTACTCAAAATCCCCTCTCCTCATCTCGAGGGTTCATAAAGATAGAGTTAACAATTACCTACCATTAGGGGAGTTTTGAGGTCTCGAAAATGCCCTGTAAGAAATCCTAGAGAGAGAAAATATTTTAGAAAATAAAATTATTTTTTATATTTAAAAAAATATATTTTGGTAAGTAAATATATAAAAAATTGTTAATAAGTCATTGTCGTGATATTCTTGTGGTCACATCAAACCTAGAAATCTAGGCCGCCATAAAGGTGACAAAGTTTGTCATAATGAAGATCTTTGTAGAGACGAGCTCACGCTCAACTGCCAAGACCCATGGACCGCTTATTGTTCAAGTGTTTCAAGTGAGCACTAATGGCTACCTCTCACATAGCTAACACGCTATCCCTCTCTACGAGTGTAGTGAGCTTACCTTGATGCCCGATTGAGTTGCTTCCTCCCTCAAGCACTTTGATAGCTCCATGATTCGTGATGTAAGCTCAAGCATTCTCAAGCCTCTTCAAGCCTCTTCCTCCAAGCTCCATCCTTCATAGCCACGCACGAGATGAGAAAAGAGAAGAGAAGAAGAAGAGAGAAGATGGTGGATAGCTTCACCTCAAAGATCCCTCACTCTCACACACTTACTCCCTCACTCACTCACAATCCTTCTCTCAAGCACTCAGAAGCAAGGAAGAGAAGAGAAGAAGAGAATAAGAAGAAGAGTCCACTTTTCCACACACCAAAGAATGAGCTCTCATTCGCTTTTTGAACTTTATATACAAAACCCTAAATCTCTTTTGGGCGGTCTCCTTTTTTACATGGCCGGTTGTGGTCTAGGTCCTTTTTCCCATTGTCCTCCTATCTTCCTAGCTTCCTTCCTACCGCCCATCTACCTTTACAATTTGCATAGGTGAGAGCCCAATGCTTTAAAATAAATCATGGTGCGCCTTGTGCTCTTTTATGAAAGTATTGACTTCACGCTTTTTCTTGTGTGCCTCTCTCCTTGATTTAGGATTTTTTTACACTCCTTGTGTTTTTTGATTTTTCTTGGCGTGCCTTTATCTTTCATTCCACTTTTGCCTTGGCCTTGTCTTTGCTTTAAATTTTTTGGATTTTCCGCCTTGTTCGTCTGAGGGTTAACATTACCCCCCTCCTTGAGTATCAGTCCCATGGCACTTGTTAGGTGGTGAGTCGGACGGTGTTGTTGGGTAGCCATGTGGCTTTTTGAGGTTGTATACAAGCTGTATTGGGAGGTATGTTGGAGGGATTTATGGAACTAGAAGGCCCTTGAGTTGGGTATGAGGCCTAGTGTTGGAG
This sequence comes from Lygodium microphyllum, assembly GCF_053477565.2. Classification (NCBI taxonomy): domain Eukaryota; kingdom Viridiplantae; phylum Streptophyta; class Polypodiopsida; order Schizaeales; family Lygodiaceae; genus Lygodium; species Lygodium microphyllum. Next base: position 83,237,450 of record NC_141140.1, read on the forward strand.
GGATTTATGGACCTATTGGAGGGATTTATGGAGCTGAAAGGTCCGTGAGTTGGGAATGAGCCCTGCTGTCGGAGGGATTCACGGACTTGGTGGAGGGATTTATGGAATTGAAAGGTCCTTGAGTTGGGAATGAACCTTGGTGTCGAAGGGATTTATGGACCTATTGGAGGGATTTATGGAACTGAAAGGTCCTTGAGTTGGGAATGAACCCTAGTGTCGGAGGGATTTATGGACCAGTTGGAGGGATTTATGGGACCGAAATTGAAGGTCATGTTGGACAGATCCCTCTGTTGGCCCTCCGCACTTGTTATTTCTTGCGTTGTTCCAAATGAGCTTCTTCATTCACTTTTTGACTGGGGTTGTTGCATCCACCCCTTACTTTGTTGTGCTTGCCTGGTGGCACGTGGTATAAGATGGGGAGTGTGTTGCATGGATGATGGGTTATGTGGAGCCAGTGGTCGGGGCCTTTGTTTGTACCTGGAAAGAAAGAAGATGCACTACTTGGGGGTGTGTCTGCCTTACCGTGAAGTGCATTGTGCCAGTGCTTGTGGGACTAGGAGACGGGTCCACCAACCTTGGGCAAGCCCTCGGTGTGTTCCCACACTTGCGGACCTAGTTTGTGCATAGGGGAGGTGCGATGCATGAGGCTTAGGATGACATGTCTAACCATAGGCAAGAATTACCTTCCTAGGTGTGTCCTACCCTTGATGTGTCCTAAGCGTGAAGTGGGGAATCAAAATGAGGCTAGGGGGTTAGGGACGAAGGTGGTTGGACTGGGGCTATCGGACGCACCTAACTTGAGAACCCCTAGGTGTAGTAACTATGATTTATGTGCAACGTGCGGTTTGTGCGTGGTGTTTTGTTGCATTTCTTTGTCTTTCTCTTTTTTTTTTTTTTTGGCTAGTTTCTTGAGTTCGGTGGGGTAGTACAAGATAGAGGATCTATGCTTCGGGTTCTTGAGCGTGGGATGGAGAGGGAGGGGGATTTAATGATTTACTAAGGAAGTACCTACTTAGCATGTACTCTTTTTGGCCTATTCTAACATGGAGAGGGGTGGTGGACAAAAATGGATGGCTACATTTGGTGAATTGGCTGTCGTTCATGTCCTCAAGGAGGGCCATGCAAAATGATGGGAGTAAAGCATCACGCAGCATTAGCTGAGTAATGGTGCATCCATCTATTCCCGCATTAATGTCAAAAAAGAGCAGCAGAAGATGGTACTCCGTTGGTGCATGGAGTTGCTTGAGGAGATTCCTAAGTAATCTAATATAATTACATGTTGTTACAAAGGCAGGGTCTGGGCAAGAGGAGAATTCCATTAGGAAATGGGCCATGGAGTCCCATAGATCTTGTTTCGAGAAGACGAGTGCTTCCTCTAATTTTTTGCATTGATGTTGTAGATCTTCGGGACGCCATATTGGCCATGGATGTTGGGGTCAAAATCTACTCCCACCCTTTGAGGATATGGTAGATAGGTATGGTCATTTTGTTTGAAGGGCAAGGAACCACAAAACGACATCCACCCGTCCACGTTGCCGTTCCAAACTCTTCTCCTCCACTTAGGTTGGGATTTGTAGCCTTTCATAGTGTGGGGCATCTCCTTAACCTTGTTTTCCTAGTGATCCGGGGATTCTGTTTCCCAAACCATTGGGTTTCTCTCTCTTTCAGCAAGCCATTGGTTGCCAAGCCTTCTTCCCATGGTGATTACCTCCATTACTGCTTTAGTGGATAGTACTTTGCTCAAGGCTGCTGGGTATCAGAAGGTGAAATTGAAGGGTTGGCGGCAATTTTCCCACTGCTCCCAATTTGATAACTTCGTATTCCAATTTAGGGGTGAACAGTCCCTTTTTAATGGGACGGGAGGCTATGGAACTGTAGGAGGTTGTGCTTTCGCCCTTTTGCATCCTTGATCCAACATTCTGGCCCTCTTCTTTTTCGCTTTCGCCCTCCTTTCTACTATGGCATCTTGTTCTTGAGGGGGCTCTAGTTATGGTGAGGAAGGTGGTGGGATCCACTCCTCGTCTCGTTGTGCTCCTTCGTGGCTTGACCTTGCTTCTTCCTATTGTGGTTTTTTTTCTTCGGGGAGCCTGAGTGTGTCTACTTCTTGCGAGGTTAGGCTTGCCAATAGGAGATAATGGCGTTGGTCTTCCAGGCTTGGACTAACTCTGCTAGGTTGTGGCAGCATCTGTAGTCCTGCTTTCAGTGCTTTACGAGCCATTCCCAGTTTCCTTTTCATTGCCTCTATGGACTCTCCCTCTTCTGTTTGGGTGACGTCCCAATAGGGTATCCAAGAAGGCACGTTACTAGGTCTGGAAGCTCACTTGGGCAGCCTCTACTCTGCTTTCAGCAAGTATTTTTTCCTCTTCTACTTGAGCGAGACAACATGCCACCGAGGCTTTAATGCTTCCTTCATTGTGGGTTTCCCACTCTTCTACTCTCTTCATCACCTCCTCAGAGCTCTCCCCCTACCTGCGTGTTAGGGATGTTATGATTGATTCATGTTCCTTCTTCTTGTGGGTGAGCTCCTTCTTCTCTTTTTCCAAGTGTTCAATTTCTCTCTCTCCAATCTCTCCTGCTCATCGATTTCTAAGAATACTCTAACTACGAGGTCTAGACCTCTCGGTGATGCTCCTCATGTTCTTATTTCCATTCTGCTTCTCTTTCTGCTGCCAACTCTTCCATGCGTGATTGGACTCTTTGTAGTTGAGCTTTCAAATCCTAGTGCTATAGTATCAAGGTCTTATATTCGCGTTGTAGCGTCACTAGCTCTTGGTTTTCATCTTCGAGTTGCTGCCTCCAGGTTTTCTCATTTTCCTCCTTAGCACTGAGGTTGGCCTTTAGCTCGCTAATCTCTTTTTGGTATGTGGTGACCTGCCGAGTTTTTTCCAGTTGGAAGGTTGCCACCGACTCTTTCTCGGCTTCCAACTTAGCCACTGCTATTTTTTTCTCCTCCTTGGCTTTCTCTAGTTGAGAGAGAAGCTCCTTTACATATTCATTGTGTTCTACGGTGGCCTCTCTGTTGTGGGGATGGAGGTTATGGAGCTTGCCACCCTTTGCCTCTTCGGGTCCTGCCTCGACTTGGCATTTGCACCTATAGCTGGTCTTTTGGTCCCTACTAGGTGGGTTCCTTCTCCTACTCCTTGGCCCATTTCTTTATTCACAAAATATTGGACCCATGCCATTAAGTTGTTGGTGCATGTGTAGTGATGAGGCGTTCTTGCTGCACTTGTTTGCGGGAGACCTCAGTGGCAATCAGCTTTGCAGTTGCTTCAGAAGCTTTGACAAACACGAATTCCGATTCTTCCCAAGAACAAGGGAGTGTCTGTATTTCTGTTAACCCCAACACGAAGAAAGCAAAAGAAAAAAGTAAAAGAAAGTGGAAAAGACGCAGGGCAAAGGCGGAAAAAAGATAGCCCGACTGAAGAAAGAAGAGAAAAAAAGACCAAAAGCGCAAGGGGCAACTTTAAAAGTCCAAGGGAAATGCAAAAGGGGAAAGGCGCATTTTAAAATAAAAAGGCGTACCTTGAAATCTTGTAAAAGAGCATCGGGCTCTTACCCGTGCAATTTGTAAATGTAGACAGGCGGTGGAAAGGAAGCTAGGAAGATAGAAGGACAATGAGAAAAGGGGCCTAGGCTAATGGCCGGCCATGTAAAAAAGGGGGATGACCGCCCATGGAAATTAGGGCATGTATATAAAGTTGAAAAGTGAATGAGAAGCTCATTCTTTGGTGTGTGGCAAAAGGAGCCTTCTTCTTCCTCTCTTCTTCTCTCCTTCTTGCTTGTGTGTGCTCTTGAGAGAGGGAGTGTGAGAGTGTGAGGGAGTGAGTGTGTGTGAGAGTGAGGGATCAAGAGGGCAAAGCTCTTCACCATCTCCTCTCCTCTTCTTCTCTTCTCTTCTCTTCTCTTCTCTTGCGCGCGCCACTATGGAGAATGGAGCGTGGAGATGGACGAGGCTTGAGGATGCTTGAGCTAGCATCTAGGATCGTGGAGCTACCGGAGTGCAAGAGAGAGGAGGGTACTCGATCGAGCATCAAGGTAAGCTCACTACACTTGTAGGATTGACGACGCGTCGGCTAGGTGAGAGATAGCCATTAGAGCTCCCTTGAAACGCTTGAAAGAATAAGCGGTCCGAGGGTCTTGGCGGTTGAGCAAAAGCTCCCACATTTTGGTTCCGTTGCCGGGACCAACGGATTCAAGCTTGAGCACTTGCGCGCCTCATATTGAGCATCGAAGTAGGGTATTCATCCCCGAAATGGAGCTTGAGATAGGTAGGAAGTTGGGTGTTTTCGATCTTCAGAACACATAAGTATTTTGGGATATTCTGGTTGTTTGATGATTGGAAAACATGGAGAAACTAGTTCTGTGTTTTGCTTTCGATTTATGTTGTGTTTAGGGTAGATTAACAATAGGAAATCACACACGAAGAGGCAAAGGGTTACTGCTGTGAAACAGGGAGAAAATCGGAGAAAACAGGGGGGAAAATAGAGGAAATGCGAATGTAACTACGTAGGCAACGCCAAGAGAGGAATCTGTAGTGTTCAGGGAAGGACTAGCAGGGTATAAATTCTGGAAGGGCAAGAGAACCCCCATTTGCAACCAACGGAGAGAGAGAGAGAGAGAGAGAGAGAGAGAGAGAGAGAGAGAGAGAGAGAGAGAGAGAGAGAGAGAGAGAGAGAGAGAGAGAGAGAGAGAGAGAGAGAGAGCTTGGCGACCGTCCGATCGACCAGGGCACGGAGTGACATTGCATTCGGCGATCCCCAGGTACACCGATCTCCCCCTCACCACTCCAACTCCATCGCTGGTGAATTTCGTGGTCAATAGTAATAGACATTTGGAGATATTTGGGCGAATCCGTGTGCGCAAGCTCGTCGGGCCAGCGGACTCGGACGTCCGACCCAGTGTTCGATTCCCAGAATCGGACACTCGGACAACCGTCCAATCAGACACTCGGAGACTCGGACACTTTGACTCGAACCCACCCTGTCTGATCAGACGAATTAAGACGTCACCAATCGAACCACCTGCCCGGTCCGATTCCCAGAATCGGACCCGCCCTTGATTGTACCACTAGGATCGGACACTCGGACCAGTCTGCCCGATTCTAGAAATCGGACCACCCTGTCCGATCGGACCATTCGGACGAATCGGATCACCCAAAATCGGACCCCGGACCCCCTTGTCCGATTCATTGAACACTTGCCTGTCCGATTTTTGAGAATCGGACACTCGGACTTTGAGACTGCCACTTAGCCCTGATACACCTGGTCCGATTCCTAGAATCGGACCACTGGTAAATCGGACGTCCGATTCCCAGAGTTTAAAAAAAAAACTTGACCCATCCAGGGACACACTGGGGCACTCCCCAGCGACCCACCCCCGCGTGAACAACAGGAAGCAGCACAAGACCCTAGAACCCGTTAGAACGGCCACGGTTGGAGTAGCAAAGCCTATCAAGCCCGAAATGAGCGAGAGTGAGTAAGACGCCGGGGAATTGCTTGCAGCACTCATGTTGAATTTCCGCACTTGAAGTACACTTAAGAAAGCTGAAAGCCTGATTGAGCACAAGTGCACGAGGAACAACACACTCACGAGTGACCATAAGTTGAGCACTGCATTCAAAAATTAAAGGAACTCACTCACATAAATCGCTCAAAAAACCCACCAATAGGAGAAGACCCAAGGTATAGGCAAACGCGCGAAGCACAGGGTAAAATCAAGCAAGGAGCGTCAACGACAAGGATCTGTCTCACGACCGGTTAACCTGATCGAGAGTGCAGCGAGGTGCAAGAATTCAACCATGATAGAGGAAGGCTCAGACCATCGGTTTACCGAGGAGCTCGATGTGAGCGCATTCCCAGACGCTATACAGCAGATGGTGAGCAGTTACGATGCGCATGCCCGGTACAAGCACCGTGGCAGGACAGCATATGCAATCATTGCGGACCTAGAGGAGGAGAGAAGGCTAGCCCGCAAGGCATTGCAGGGCATAGCCGAGTATAATAGGGATCAACAAGCCAGGAGCCTAAGGCAAAGCATGGAGTTGCATGAGGTGCAGTGAGTGCTGAACTTGGCTGGCCGGAACTGGACAGACCAGGAAAGAGCACTAGAGGGAGACCTGAGGCTGAGCGAGCTCCTCATGAAATAGCTGCTAGATAACACCGCAGTAGAGCAGAGTGCCACTACACTAGCGACGTCGCTGCTTGCAGGATTAGGGGTAAACCGGGGCTCAAAGAACCATGCCAAAATACCGATTGTTGCCAAGCAACTCGACAAGTACCAGCCACGTGATGATCCGTACAGCTTTGTTGAGCAGTTTGAGCAAGTCTGCGAAGCCAATGGCCTCAACGACCAGACTCAACGTTCGCAAGCATTCGGACTTTGCTTAAGTGATAAGGGTAGGACGTGGTATACAAGCCTGGATGCCGTAGAGCGAGCCAACTTCAATAATCTCAAGGATCTCTTCGTCAAGAGGTTTGCTGAGCCTGGATACTCTGACAACCTGCTAGTACGCTTGATGAATGTCAAACAGAAGGAGAAGGAGGACATCCGCGACTATGTGACCCATGTGAGAAGTCTCTTTAAGAGAATCCCCTTGGGCGAGCGACCAACGGACAAAGCAGTATCAATTGTATTCATCAGCGGAATTAGAGATGAGGAGTTGTACAAGGCATTGACAGGCAATTCAAGCTTGCAGCGAGACGTGGTGGCCAGGGTTTTTGAGGAAGCCATCAGAGTCGATGACCAGCTGAAAGAGCGAAGCTCTAGGAGCTCAACTCTGGAAGAGACTAACCCACGAAGCATAGATCGAACGTCAACCTCTAGTGAGCGATCAAACCCATCATCCCAAGATAAGGGGAAGACCACCGAGACGGACCATGGCTGAGGTCAAGATGGAATTGGCCAAAATACAAGACATGTTGAGGCGACTGACGCGTCCGCACATCCAGTGCGTGTATTGTGGAGGAAACCACCTGCCAGCAGAGTGTCAAGACCCTAGGTCAAGACCTTGCACTAACTGCGGTAGGTTCGGCCACGATGCTGGACACTGCAGACTACCACAAAGACTACCATACGCGCAACCCTACGGCCAGCCTTATCCGGCTAACAGGCTGCAACCATGCTTCGGATGGGGAGCCCCGCTAGCCCTACCTACGCCTAATGATATGAAACCATCTGTCCCTAGACTGGACATAAATCCTACCGGCATTCCTAGACCACCTGGTCCCTATGTGACCCACCACCGAGCGACGCTCCCGTACACTACGTGGAGGAGCCTAGTGACGAAAAGACCTACATATACCCTTATGTCTCGCATGATGACGAGGGCAATGCGGTCCTCATGGATTATCGACCCGTGCCGGTGATGGCATTAGGACGAGGACGGGGTAGAGGCCTAGGAGGGCAGCCACACGATCCGGTCACTTGTTGGACTTGTGGACATCCCGGTCATGTCTCATCGTGCTGCCCCGAAAGAGAGCAGCAAAACATGGACAAAGCTGACCAAAGGTGCACAGAGTGCAGAATCACCCATCTTTTCATTGACTGCCCAAAACGGAAGTCGCCCTCCGGTTCAGCTAATTTGCCATCCATCCCGTTGGGGCTGTTTGGTGTTGAAAACCCCGATGGGGAGGCCACACCTATTCCCTTGCGAGTTATGATCCGAGTACAAACGAAGCAGGCCGGCATCTCTCTGCCAGGACCTAGCAATCTTGACGCGACCTCAGTAGGAAAGAAAAGCCGTAGGCGGAAAAAGAAGAGATCGGAAGCTAAGGTCGCACTAAAAACCGACAGTATTACGACCTTACCTAATGGGAAGAAAGTCTCAAACGCAGAGGTAGAGACTTCAGCCCCTAAAACAGCCCAAAAGGGAAGCGCTAAGATAGGGGAATACCCACACCCCAAGCGGCAATTAGAGGCCATAGAAAAGGTGAAGGAATGGGTGAGGGAGGCTCAACAGCACCTCAAAGATGTTGAACCCATCACGGAGGACGAGATCGATGATCTCTCCAGCATAAGCACGCCAATGTCACCGCCTCAACCTAAGTCGACCTAAGTCGGCCGAGGCTACTATGCCACAAGCAGTGCCATTGAGGCCAAGCCTAGATGCAACAGAGCCGCAGATCAGCCACGGCCATTGGCCCGGATAGTCTAGGCTAAAGGAAGGACGAGTGTTTAGCAATCTCCTGACCACACTAGTGACCACCCCTGTAACGTTTGGCCTGGGAGATCTGCTTAAGTAGCACCCTGACCTATGGCAAGACCTCAAGCAGTGGGTCGAGGGATCGCAAGAGCAGGCCATGGCAGATCCTCAAGACCAAGATGTGGAAACACAATTGCCAAGTTTGACGCTACACTCCGGGCCTAAATCCTTGCACGTCAACGCCTTTTGGGAGGGCTCGGAGATGCACACAGTCCTGCCGGTCCTAGCCCTGGGGGACGCAACGAGGAAGGGAATTGTAGACACAGGAGCTGGGGTTAGTGTGCTTAGCGACGAAGTGCTACAGATGTGGGGAAACCCGCCTGTTGAAGCTGCTCGGTTTAATGTCATGCTAGCAAACGGTATGCGAGTGAAGCCATTCGGGGTCTTGAAGAATTGGCCAAGTAAAGATTGCAGGAGTCCAGTTCTTTGTCGACTTTATAGTCATGAAGGGAGTGGACTACGATATCCTATTGGGTCGACCCTGGATGCGCAATGCTAGAGTCATCGAAGATTGGGGTAACAGCTTGATCTTCCTTGGCAACCGAACTGATGCCGTGAGAATAGAGATGGACACTTGGAAGACCTCACCAGTCGACCTAGACGCCATCTCTACTATGCTCAAAGGGAACACTCAGGTCAAGGAACCCTATGGGTCCTTAACTAAGTATATCCCATGCCCAGAGGACGAGTGGGATTGGATGCACGTTCTCGCTACACTTGACCTGCCATTCTCAGACCATGAGGCGTACGAGCAGGCTATCAAAACATTTGGCAAGCCAAACAAAACACTCTCTACACCTGTCTACATGATGGCAGCAAGCCTCCATGAAGGGCCTAAGCATGTCATCTTCCAAGTACCATCCAACAAAAGGGAACTCCAGGGGGTACTGGAATATCTAGCAGACCAGCTAGCGGGTAACCCGGCTGCCAACTTCAAGCTGCTCCAGGATCTCTTAGAGGATCCTAAGTGGCAATGGACCAGAGTGCACGAGCTGAACCTCATGTATAACTGGGCCCCGATACGAGACCAACGAGACGGAGCACTCCAAGCCCTAGGAGACGATGGGCAGTTGAACGACAAAGATTCCTGCGATGAATACGAAGATTGCCAGTCTTTCAGCGGTGAGAGCGAGGGTGAAGTGGACACCATAGAGTACGACACAGATGGACGCGAAATTGAGCAGATACGAGCAGATGCCAAGCCACAGCAAAGGCAGGCCCTTAGAGTGGAGCACGGAGTCATGCGCATGGAATGTGATCGTGCGTGGTTGGAATGTATGGGGGTCATAGACCTGGAGCAAGCAGGCCTAGCCCAAGCAAGAACGGCATCAATACTTAGAACCGAATCGCCATCCGAATTGCTTCAACCACAGGGGACACTGCCTCTTCCAGTGAAGATGGAGGGTTTGAATCCGAATCGGAAGTTACTTCGGATAGCGACCCAGAGATCCCTAGGCCGCCCATGACCAGACGCACCAAGGGGGACTTACCCGTCCACCTGAGACGCAGACGGTCTCACCAGGATAGGGCAAAGCACCCCAAAGATACACGATCAGACGAGCAGCGGAAGCCGCAGGACCTCCCTAAGCGATTCACTAAATTCAAAAAAGGGGATAGGGTAGTGGTCTTGCTAGGCGCCAAGCGTCAAGGATAGACAAGCGAACCGATCGAAGGACCAGCCAAGGTCAAGGAGGTTAACCTAGCCCTGGAAGGGGGGACACCCCGACCAGTGTTCATTGCCAGTGACTTAACTGGTAAGGAAGAGTTGAGTCTTGTTTCTCTCTTGCGGGAGTACATGGACGTATTTGCCTGGTCCTTAGAAGAGCTACGGGGGGTAGATCCGAGTGTTGTGACTCACAATATACCCATGACATCGGATGCAACGCCGGTCAAGCAGCGACCGTACCCCATGAATCCAAAACACGCCCATGCTGTCAAGGAGGAAATTGACAAGCTAATGACAGCTGGATTCATTTATGAAATTGAGCACACAGATTGGGTGTCACCCATAGTCATTGTGATGAAGAAAAACGGCAAGATCCGAGTGTGCGTCAATTACAAAAAAGTGAACGCCGCTACAAAGAGAGACAATTATCCCTTGCCGTACACCGAGCACATGCTTGAGAGAGTGGCAGGCAAGGAAGGCTACAGTTTTCTGGATGGCTTCTCAGGGTACAACCAGGTGCAAGTGCATCCTGCAGACAGGCACAAGACCGCCTTTTCCACTGAGTGGGGCGTCTTTGCATACGTAGTCATGCCCTTCAGGTTAACCAATGCCCTCGCCACCTTTCAACGCCTCATGTGCACCATATTCAAGGACATGCTTCGCAAGGAGTTAGAGGTCTTTGTCGATGACCTGTGTGTCCATTCGACATGGATTGAACACCTAGACAAACTCCGCGCGGTCTTTGAATGGTGTCGCTTATACCGTCTCTCCCTGAACCCCTTGAAATCTCAGTTTTGGGTGAAGCACAGATGCATCTTAGGACATGTAGTGTCAAAGAACGGCATTGCCACGGACTTCTCGAAGGTCAAAGTTATCGTTGACCTTCCACCCTCAAGTAATTACAGGGGAGTTCAATGCTTCTTAGGTCACACAGGATACTATCGACGGTTTGTACTAAACTACGCTCTGATCGCTAGGCCATTGTACAAGCTGCTAATTGTCTTCGAGTGGACCGAAGCATGCCAACAGGCGTACGAAGAATTGAAAAAGGGTCTAACAACGGCACCTATTCTACGAGCCCCAGACTGGACCATTACTTTCCACGTACACATTGACGTCTCTAAGTTTGCCGTGGGGGCAGTGTTGTGCCAACCTGGTGAGCATAACCTAGATTACCCAATAAGTTTTGCTAGCAGGCAACTCACTGAGACGGAGATGAATTATTCGACAGTAGAAAGGGAGGGATTAGCCATGGTGTTCGCTGTGAAGAAGTTCCGGCATTACCTGTTGGCCACCCCCTTTACCTTCTTCGTAGACCATTAAGCCCTGCTCTATTTAGTGAACAAACCTTGTGCTACAGGATGTATAGCTCGATGGCGTTTCCTGCTCCTAGAGTTCGATTTCTCTGTGGTGGTGCGGAAGGGAAAACAACATTAGATGGCTTATCATTTGTCCCGTATACCCACAAGAGAAGCCGCTAGACAAGGCATCATGGACGAGTTACCGGACAGCCACTTATTCCATCTATCCAGCGAAGGAGACCTATTCAAGGCCGATCTGACACCATACTGGGCAGATGACATAGTCCAAGTGCTCGAGCATGGGCTGCCCGAACGACCAATAGAATGGGCACGGCTTAGGCGCTTGATCCCGAAAATCCAGCCCTACCAACTGATTGCAGGCCAACTCTATAGGCTGGGGCAAGACGGATTGCTACGTAGGTGCGTATGTGAGCATGAGATGCACGATGTGCTCTCAGAGGCGCACAACGGTATTGCAGGAGGATACTTTAGCGGAGACATGACAACACGGAAGGTGCTGCAGTCCCAGCTATGGTGGCCCACACTTTTCCGCAATGCTACACAATTCGTCAAGCATTGTGACGAGTGCCAACATACAAAAATCCCGATTCGTAAGGATCAGATGGAGTTAACCGCTATTATTGCTCGCCAACCTTTTGAAAAATGGGGGATTGACTTCATAGGACCCATCAGCCCTGCGGCGCAATACTCACAAGCCAAGTACATCGTGGTGGCCACGGATTACCTCACTAAATGGGCAGAGGCCAGAGCCACACGGAGAAATGATGCTAGGACGATTGCCAAGTTCTTATGGGAGCAAGTAATCTCGCGCTTTGGTTGCCCCATCGAACTGGTTAGCGACCAGGGAACGCACTTCATCAACGAAGTGATAGCCCATCTCCTATCCGCCTTTCAATATCATCCATCGCAAATCCTCACCATACTACCCTCAGGCTAATGGCCAAGCAAAATCAACCAACAAAATTCTCATCAATGTCCTGACTAAAGTGGTCTCAGCCTCACAAAGCGATTGGGATAACAAGTTGATGGCAGCCTTGTGGGCCTACCGAACAGCTTATAAAACGGCCATCGGTCAAACACCTTTTAGGCTGACCTATGGGACTGAAGCCATTCTCCCATTAGAATTCTTCATCCCTAGCTTGAGAATATCGCTCCAAGAACGGTGGGAAGGAAAGGAAGCATGGACGCAACGCTTGGTTGAACTGGAATGCCTATCAGAGATTCGTCTTCTAGCCACCTACGCACTTATCTGTGAGAAAGCTCGATGCAAAAGCTGGTTTGACAAACATGTCAAGCAATAGGAGTTTGAGCAGGGTGACCTAGTGCTCCTCTACTCAGTTAAAGGACATAAGCAAAAGATGAAATTTAGAGGTCTCCGACCCTTCAAGGTTCGGGCAATCAGCCGAACTGGTAATGTCGAGCTTGAGACACTGGATGGTGAAGGAATGGGCTTCTTCAACGGCAGCCATGTCAAGAAGTACTACCCGCCCACTCATCCTTTGCATGAGCCACCAATGGTAGAACCACCCGTCAAAATACGAGTAGCCACAATTACGGAAATCTACGAGAATGAGGAGGAGCCTGTAGAACCCGCCTACCTCCGTGTCACAATCACTGCCAAGCAAACGTACTCCTTCAACGCCCTGATTGATGAGGGGGCAGATTTCAATGTTTTAACACACAAGCATTGGATCCAGCTCGGCAATCCAATACTTCATCCCACAACAGCCAAATTAAGCCCATACAGGGCTCAATCCTACCCCCTTCTCGGCACATGCCAAGTCGCCATTTCTATCGAGTCTGAAACTATCCCCATGTTGTTTTACATGTTGCCAAGTACCATGGATGCAAGCACATAGTCATTGCTCGGGCGAACCTTTAAAAAGCAGACTCACTGCAATGTTGATTATGAGTCGCAGCGCATCCACTTAACGATCGGCAACGTGCATATTGTCACGACTTTCAGCAAGGGCCTCGTAACCATATCACCGCTCACAAGGCCACCGATAGAAACAGCCGTAGGTAGGACTAAGGAGGGGGGCATGCATATCTGCCGCACCCAGATCCCCATAAACCGCAGGCCACAGCACCCAAAGCAAAACCCCAACAGCCTCACTTGCAATGGGTACCTAAACAGCCTCGAGAACCGCCTAGAACTAGATGCGCATGTCTGCATAAGACCTACAAATCTAAATCTAGGAAACCAAGACGCCATCACCGCAAGTGCCGCGTGATTAAACAAATATGGGTCCCTAAAATCCTCCTACGTGCACAAGGCTACTATGAGGGGAATGCCTCGCTGTGGATCCCTAAAATCCCAACTGCCAAAAGCACTAGTCCTACGTCGACCTCAAGTCTGATCAGTCCTTGTCCCCCGATGCCTCAAGACCATGAATCGCAGTGCTCACCCCACTCATCCGACCCCTCTACGCGTCAACCCAAGAGAGTCGCACACGCCTATCGGCCCAAACAACGGCCATCACCACAAGTGGCATCATCCAAGCAAGTCAACCTGCCACTACGCAGCCTAGCTGACTGCAGTAGCATAACTGCTGAGATCAAACCCGACCCATCCATCTTGCCAACAGCCAGATTGCTGACTCAAACGGACCCCAACCGCAACTCTGTACTATCAGAACCTCCAGTTCCAGCAAACCTCAACCACCCATCCGCCTTAAGCCCTCCTATGAACGAAAGTCATTTCTAACGCTGGCCGCTGACCTTGCAGAGGACACTGGAGATGATGTGGTGGACTGCATCAAACAGATCGATGCCACCTTTGTTGCACTGGCCCTCAGCTATGATCGCCTAGACTTGGGTCTATTAGCAGAACCCTTTGCAACAGACGTGAGCAATATGCCTTGCTCTTGGGAGACTTTTGAATTCGCCTTTGCACAGGCTTCTCGCTTTGCCGCCGCTGAGTTGCTCGCTAGCGAGGTCTCCAAAGAGCAAGCCATTAAGCAACGCCTCATCACATCATTTGACCCACGGACAACGTCTGGCATCACTGACCAAGAGAGCCCAAGGTTATCCCACCTGGAAAATACGGGATCACCCTTCTTGAAGCAGTGGTACGCTCTTAGGTTGCAATGGGAAGTCGACGGATGTCGCATAATGACCAACGCTGAACAATGCCGAGCCATCAAAACGGCCGAGTATGATCCCACCTACGTCGCGCCTACCTCGTATAGAGTGTTAACCACTCTTCGGGGTCGGTCCATGGACGATCATATCTCAGGGCACCCTATCTCGACCGTCTCTTAATAGAGGAAGAGCTTCACATCGCAAGTCGGGTCGACTCCGGTGATTTGCTCACAGAGTCCTCACATATATCACACATGTAGGCATTCGACCCTGTGACCTGGACTGCGCTGCACAACTGGAATATAACCCCAACTTCTACGTTTGGCTCCTACACAAATAAACATGAACGCCTTGGCCCCACAATCTCCAATCCTGGTCCTCACATATATCACACATGTAGGCATTCGACCTTGTGACCTGGACTGCGCTGCACAACTGGAATATAACCCCAACTTCTACATTTGGCTCCTACACAAATAAACATGAACGCCTTGGCCCCACAACCTCCAATCCTGGGACGGATTCTTCTTTTCCAAAAGGGGGAAGGGGCAGTAAGGGGATAAACGAAATAAAATCTAAAAAGTAAACCAAGTGTAAAACGCTCAAAATTGAAATGCAATATAAAAGGAGGTGATAGAAGTCCGAAAGGAAAAGTTAAGGCTATGGGCAATAAATTCTGCTATGCTTTTGGTCGTCCAGCAAATTAGTTGCCAAAAAATACTAAAGAGAGAAATGGCTAAATGTGTAGGTGGCGACCATGGCAAGCCAGGACAAAGCAGGCAAGCCTCCCTTCTCGGAGGAAGAACAAGTAAAGTATAGCCTCATAGTGGAAACAAGAGCTTTCAACCAGTTAAAGTTCCGCCATGTATTCAACCTGGAAGACGTAGTCATCGAAGAACCGGCGGTACGTCAAATTATAGAGTAGTGCCACCTACAGAAGTACCTGGATGCAGTGGGCTGGAGGATAAACTACACCCCGTGCGCTGATTTCTTGGGTACCTTCAACAAAAACAGGGGCACCATCACGGTGCGTGACAAGGAAGCTACCAGACAGGTGCAGATCGAGCTAACCCCCGAGCTAGTGGAAAGGGCACTAAGGCTGCCAAATAAGGTGGAAAGGAAGCCAAAAAGAGATATCTATGCCATGTTGGGAATGGATAAAGTGAAGGTTCACACCAATGACGGAATTAGCTTGGCGGACATTTCCAACCAAGAAATTCAGCTGCAGGCAAAGATGGTGCACGCCCTGTTCTCAAGCCAGAGGTACAACAGCATTATGACCCGAATCAATGTACCTCTGCCCGACAGCATTCGGCGCAATCGCTCGACGAGGTGAACCTCAATGGGTTCGTAAGAAAGACAATTGAGGCTTCGGCAAAGGCCCTGGCGACAGGAGGAAGAGCCGTGGCAGGAGAGTCCGCGTCATCCCGATCAACCCGCAAAGCCTCATCCTCCAAGGCCTCCACCATAGGGTTTGGAGGTGTCCTTACGGCAATCACTCAAGAAGCGATAGAGCAGGGACAAGTAGGAGAAGACAAAGAGGGAGGTGACGAGAAAAGTGGCGAATCACCGTCACAGTCCCAGCCTCACGTGGAAGAGCAGCAGAGGTCGTCTGATGAAACGGAAACGGACACCGATGAGGAGGGAGAACCCCAGGCTACACCACAAAGGAAGGCGGAACAACGAACTAAGGCCCTACATGGAAAAAGAGAGGAGGAGCGAAAGAAGAAAGAGAAGGAAGATCTGAAATGGGCCCAAAGGGAGTCGGTAAGGGATGAGGAGGAAAGAAAAAAGAAGGCCGAGGAGGAGCTGAGAAGGAAGGAAGAGGAAGAATTGGATCTGGCAACCCGTCGCTCCATTGAGGAATAGCAAAGAAGAGACGAGGAAGGAGCAGAGGGTCCACACCAACCTGAGGCACCCGGTCCCAGTACTGGTGTGTCGGAAATTGCGCCCCTGCCCCCCGCAGAAGGAAAAGGAAAGGACCTAATCAGGCCAGCTTCCCCTCTCCTCATACCACCCATGCAAGCCACCGCTATCATGATGACACCCCTTGCCACCGCCACCCGAGGGCACACCCCAAAAGTCGACGAGAGAAATGTGGTCACCTGGCTGCAATTTCTGGTGGAAAGGGAGCTGGCAAGGGAAGCGGCCGTGGCCACCCCAGCTTCAGGAGCCAAAAGGGCAACCACGGCCGAACTGGAGCCAAGGTCAGAACTGAAAAGGCAAAAATTAGAAGAGGTCGCTACCACTATGACCATGCCCCACCCCCCCACCTCCAGCAGGCCAATACGACGAGTACGTGAAGGAGCTGCTCGCGCAGTTGCAATGGGCCAGACAGGAAAGGAGGATAGCCGTGGAGGAGCTGGCAGCGGAACGAGAATCACAAGCCGCCCTCCAGCTGGAAAGAATGAAGCAGGTAACAGAATAACAAAGGGAAATCGCTGTGCTCAGGGAGGAAGCCAGCAGTAAGGAGGCGGAAGAATTAAAAGCCTTGGAGGAACGTGACGTTGCCTGGGAGGGAAGAAGAAAAATCTTGATGGAGTGTCTCAACGGGGAGAGGGAAACGAATACCCACCTTCGGCGCAAAAATGATCAGTTATCTGCAGTCAACTTGGAAGCGCAAAGCCAGCTTGACAAAATCAGACATGAGGCTGTAGAGCTGGACCAATTAAGGGCAGAACAGGTGCGAAGGATGCAGGTAAAGCTAGACCAGTTCAATGCGCAAATCGCAGAGGAACGCCAGGAGCAGTCCCGCCTGCACAGTGAGCTCGAGGCCCAGCAGCAACAACTCATAGCAATGACCCTCCATCAGGGGGAGAGCCTGGAAGATATGGAAAGAAGGGCAAAAGAATGGTCCGATGATAACGAGCATAGAGTACGGGACTTAGCATGCCGGCTAGCCAAGGCCGAAGGAGACAGGGTGCTGGCTGAGAATCATGTAGAAGCGGCCCAGCTCTCCATGATAGCCCAATAGCACACCTTTCTCAATACGTTGCTCCATGCCACCAGACCAGAAGGAGATGAAGCTAATGATCAGCTGCAAAGGAAACTAACCGTTGCGCGCAGAGCTCTCACAGCAGGCCTGCACGTGCCGCTGCAGCTAGGAGGCCCACCACAGAGCCTAGAAGAGCAGAGAAGATATCTTGCACAGGTAGGCCTGACGGCGTAGGAGATAGATGACCTCGGTTTCACAGAGAAAAAAACACAAGAAGACGAGCAAGCAGAAGGGGGTGAACCGGAGCTCGATCTGGGACCTTAGAAGGAGGAATACGTCCCACCACCCCCTCAACCACAACAAGCCGAAGTGCAGCCCCTTGATACATCTGCCGAGAGAAGAGCGGCCCAAACCAACAGTAGGAAAGAGATGGTGGAGAAGGCAAGAAGAAAGCTGAATGCCAGACCTGTCCCAAGACAGCCTGCCCTTCTCCTACTGCGCACCCAAGATTCCCCTACTGAATTCCGTGTCGAATTGATTATCTGGGAACAGCAGAAGTATAACCACGACCCCTTCGACTTGCACTTTGAGTTTCCCACTGCCTTGAATAAGGTACTGCCCATTCAACTGGTGGAGGATGTCATTGCCATGGGGGCAAGGCTCAAAGCCAAATGGTTAGTGGAGCGTGAGGCTCACCCAACTGCTTGGGGAGTTGAGGACCGCAAGTTTTGGCAAGATAAAGTCCTCCAGGTGCCTAGATCAGTGGAAGGCTATAATTGCCAACCCATCTAGAGGAGACGCATTTTTGACGTCAACCTGGAAGCATGGATGGCATTTTGCAACACCCTCCCTTCAGAGAGAAACGACCCCACTTTTATGTCGTATCCTCGAAGGGTAGGGGTAGACTTCAATCCATCCATCCACGGCAAGTTCGATTTCCCCATCATCTATAATACCAATAGCACCTCCCATAGAAACACCCTTCTTTTCACCCTCCCCGACTTGTATAGCTCTATAGATAAATTTCTTAGCGAGTTCACCTCTTGCCCTGACCTTGCATTCATCACCACTTGTAATTATCTTAGGTTAATTAGGATCCTAGTCCACCAAGAGCCCGCACCCTAAGAACGCCACCTCCCACCCCTCTATTTTGACCCCAACGCCATAGATAGCAACACCATGACTCGCCTCATGATGCGTGCTTCTCTTTTGCCATCTTTTTGTGGTGCACTACTCGAAGACATGAACGACAGCAAATTCACCCAGTGCAACCACCCCTTCCTTTCTACCACCACCCTCAAAACCCGCCTCCACATCAAAGGCTACTTGTTGAGTCGAAAATTCCTTAGTAAGGCCCCCTGCCCTCCACCAACCCCTACCCACTATTCAGATGACGAGGAGTAAACTCCTGTCATGCCCTTGTACCGCTTGCCTCCATGTATACGCCTCCTCATGCTATTATATATATATATATTAAAAAAGGACGGAAAGATGCACCACAATCACCGCACCTAGGATCCTCCCTAGCACCACCCCCCCCCCCCCCCACTTCACACTTAGGGCACATCAAGGGTAGGACGTTCAAACCTGTCACCCTAAGACTTGCACTGCACCACTAACAAAGCACGAACTGGGTCCTCAAGTGTGGGACATTACCAAGGGCTTGCCCAAGGTTAGACCCATCTCCCAGTTCCACTGGCACGGGCACCATGCACTACACAGTGAGACATACACACCCCCTAGGAAGTGCACCACTTTCCTTGCATGCTATGTTCATGTTTCAAGAATAGGATGTTGGGTTGAAGGGGATCATCTACTACATCCTCCAATGACGAGGAATTTTTCCAGGAGTCGGCCATGACCCCATTATAGCAATTTCAAGAGCTTTGCTGCGAATGTTTCAATGGCTCAACGGATTTCATGTTGCCAGTCATCCACCTACTGATGGTGGCTGCATGACTGAACCAAATCAAGCAGAAGGAAAACCGCGGGATGGGCTGCCACCATAAGTAGGCGGATCGCTTATTAACACCATAAGCCTGAAGATTTTCAACTCAAATTTGAAGATCCTCTACTCCTCGACAAGGGCTTTCAGCCCAGGCCATGGCTTTTCAAGGCAAACAGCGTTCGGAGGGTTTCTCCAGAATAAATCCCTCCAATACCATCCTCCTAAGGGATTACTTATTGTTTCAAGCGTTTCGGATACTCAAAAGATGACCGGCTCCATAGGGGTGTCAGAATAGTGAGAAAGATGCCGCCAATCGTCAAGAAACCTAAAGCACGCCGAAATCTCTCCTGGTCATCATCATCAAACTCCATCACTTCTCATTCACAAGCCTTAGTGTCATCTACCCACCAGTTACACCTAGCAATAGCATCATCTATTCCCCTACTTTCCACCACAGTGCCATGGGACTGGCACTCGTCTAGGAGGGGGGTAATGTTAACCCCAACACGAAGAAAGCAAAAGAAAAAAGCAAAAGAAAGTGAAAAAGACGCAGGGCAAAGGTGGAAAAAAGTAGCCCGACTAAAGAAAGAAGAGGAAAAAAGACCAAAAGTGCAAGGGCAACCTTAAAAGTCCAAGGGAAATGCAAAAGGGGAAAGGCGCATTTTAAAATAAAAAGGTGTACCCTGAAATCTTGTAAAAGAGCGTCGGGCTCTCACCCATGCAATTTGTAAATGTAGACAGGCGGTGGAAAGGAAGCTAGGAAGATAGAAGGACAATGAGAAAAGGGGCCTAGGCTAATGGCGGGCCATGTAAAAAAGGGGGATGACCGCCCATGGAAATTAGGGCATGTATATAAAGTTGAAAAGTGAATGAGAAGCTCATTCTTTGGTGTGTGGCAAAAGGAGTCTTCTTCTTCCTCTCTTCTTCTCTCCTTCTTGCTTGTGTGTGCTCTTGAGAGAGGGAGTGTGAGAGTGTGAGGGAGTGAGTGTGTGTGAGAGTGAGGGATCAAGAGGGTGAAGCTCTTCACCATCTCCTCTCATCTTCTTCTCTTCTCTTCTCTTCTCTTCTCTTCTCTTGCGCGCGCCGCTATGGAGGATGGAGCGTGGAGATGGAGGAGGCTTGAGGATGCTTAAGCTAGCATCTAGGATCGTGGAGCTACCGGAGTGCAAGAGAGAGGAGGGTACTCGATCGAGCATCAAGGTAAGCTCACTACACTCGTAGGATCGACGGCGCGTTGGCTAGGTGAGAGATAGCCATTAGAGCTCGCTTGAAACGCTTGAAAGAATAAGCGGTCCGAGGGTCTTGGCGGTTGAGCGAAAGCTCCCACAATTTCCATCGCCAAAGGTTCCTCCAAGAGCCCCAAGTCTAAGCGGTCATAGCTTTTAGTAAGCGACATGAAAGTCACGTCTAAACGTCTAAGGCAAGCAACAAAGTCATCCCGTGTATTTTCAGCTAAGTCTACGGCCAAGGTTAGGATTGATCACCGCCCATAAGAGGGTTTAAGGCTGGTGGGTGGTTGAGGTTTGATAGAACTAGAGAGTTCAAAAGCTAATGGTCGTAGCTTGGTTTGCTCCTTAGGTTGTAGCTTGGCCTCATGTCCAATGGGTTTGGTTGTAGTTGTATTTGTCATGCTACTAGATGCATTTGAGATTTGAGGGGTATCATCAACACTAGAATTGGGCATTTTGTTAGTAGCAAGTTGCGATTTTGGGTGATAGATTGGTTTAGGCAATGTTGAGCTAGATTTTAGCGGTTCTATGGACTTGGCGGCCCGCTTCTCTTGCGGTCTGAGTGTCTCTAACTCACTATTTCATGTGGTGAAGTTCGAGGGTGGCATTTGAGTAGCAGTTTTCGTTGTTTTGACTTCAGGTAGCTAAATCTAGGGATTACCCTCATAGTAGCCTTGTGCTTGCAACAAGATTTTGGGGACCCATTGCAACTTGATTGTGTGTTTTTTTTTTTAGGTTCTTCTTGGCATCCTAGGTTTCGAGTGTGGGCCATTAGCCTTGGAGGCCATGGGTTTCTGCTCCTAGGTGGTGGCCCTTGCTGCTTAGGTACCAATTTAAACTGGGATTCATGGGCTTCACTATTGGGTTCAGTGGGTAGCTGGCATTGAGGCTTGGTAAGTTGTGATGAGTCACGACCCCCCTCCTTAGTCTTGATGGTGGGTTTCTCTATCGGTGGCTTTGCAGACTTGGAAGGAGTCATGTCGCCCTTCCTGAAAGCTGTAACTATGTGGATGTTACCCACGGCTAGGTGGGTCGCTACGACTCGTAGTTGACATTGCAACGAGCTTTCTTCTTAAAGGTTTGTCCTAACAGTGACTTTGTGCATGGATCTTTAGTGTTGGGCAACACATATAAGATTATTGGCATGCTTTCAGACTCGATAAAAACTGCAACCTTGCATTTTTCCAAAAGTGTATAGGGTTGGCCTCCATAAGGGGTGATCTTAGCATTATGGGCTGCTGCAACTGTTGTTTGTCAATTTGGGTCCAATGGTCATGGGTTAAGACATTAAAATTAGCTCCCTCATCGATCAATGTGTTGATGGTGCATGCGTGCTTAGCAATGACCGTCATGCTTAGATAAGCTGGTGCTACTGCTTCCTCATCCTCACAGTCCACCTTAGTGATAGTGGCTACTCATATGTGGATAGGGGGTGCTAGCATTGGGGGCTCATGCAATGGGTGCCTCCATTGTTCCTTCCTTAACCATTGCCATCTTAGGTGGACGGGTAGGTCCCCCTTGGTGCGTCGTCTTGGGGGGTCAAGGTATTTCAGGGTCACTATTTGAGCTGACTTGCGATTTAGAATTGAACTCTCCGTCTTTGCTAGAAGAGGGGCTCTCTCCTTGTGGTCATAGCACAGAAGGTGAGTCCGTTTGCAGCAGTGGTGCGTTACTAGGTTAGGCTAGGCTTGCCTACTCGTAGTCGATTGCACTTGTGTGCTCCAACCAAGTTCAATCGCAATCCTTGTGTCTAAATCCTTTCTCTACTCTAAGAGCACTCTGCTTACGTGGTCTAGAGTCTACTCATATTTGTTCAATTATAAGTCCCCCAGTGTCGTATTCTATGGTATCGATTTCCCTTTTGCTCTCATCATTGAAGGAACAATAGTCCTCATATTCATCATCAGAGCTGTCTTTGTCCGATTGCTCATCATTCTCCAGGTTTTGATATATCTCTTCTTGCCGGTTGAGGATTAAAGCCTAATTGTACCTCAAGTTTAAATTGTGTACCTTGGACCATCGCCATTCAGGCTCGTCCAAGAGGTCTTAGAGTGGCTTAAGATTCGTTGCTGGATTGCCAGCCAACTTGTCAGTCAAGTATCCCCTAGGATCTCCAGGAGCTCTCGCCTATTGTTCGGGACTTGGAATGCAACAGGGTTGGGTCTTCCACGTAGGCTTTCCGTTGTCATGCAGATTGGCATTGAAGGTGTGTCCTTGAGCTTGCCAGTTGCCTTGATGGCTTGTTTGTACTCTTCAGTGTTTGAGAACGGTAGGTCGATGGTAGCAAGAACATGCATGCAGTCTCGCTTGTCCTTAGGGCACGGGATATACTTGATAATAAGGGCCCCATAAGATCTCCTAGTCTGTCCGTCGCCCTTTAGCATGGTGGAGATGTCATCTAGGTCGACTAGCGTAGTCTTCTAAGTGTCTATCTCTACTCTTACAGCCTTTGTTCGATTGCCTAAGAAGATAAGACCGTTGCCCCAGTCTTCTACGACTCTCGCGTTGCGCATCCAGGGTTGGTCTAGCAGGAT
The DNA here is from genome assembly GCF_053477565.2 of Lygodium microphyllum. Lineage (NCBI taxonomy): Eukaryota > Viridiplantae > Streptophyta > Polypodiopsida > Schizaeales > Lygodiaceae > Lygodium > Lygodium microphyllum. The sequence goes on from NC_141140.1 coordinate 83,260,368, forward strand.
GTAATAGTCCACTCCCTTCATGACTATAAAGTCAACAGAGAATTGGATTTCTGCAATCTTTACTGGCCAATTTTCCAACACTTTGAACATTTTCACCTTCATTCCGTTAGCCAGTGTGATATTGAACCTAGCAGTCTCGACCAATGGGTTACTCCAAATTTGGAGTATTGCATGGCTTAGCACACTCACTCGTGCCCCCATGTCCACAATCCCCTTTCTGGTGACATCCCCCAGAGCTAGGATTGGCAGATGCATGCATTTTCGTGCCTTCCCAAAAAGAATTGACATGCAAGGATTTAGGCATGGAGTGCAACATCAGACTTGGTATTTGAGTTTCTGCGTCGTGCTCAAGCAAGTTTGTGGTAATTGGCTCATTTGGTTCTTCAATGCATTGCTTTAGCTCTAGCCATAGAGTTGGATGTTGCCTAAGTAGGTTGCCTAAGCTTAGAGTTATAGGGGTGGTCACCAGTGTATTGAGGAGGTTACTAGCCGCGTGCCTTTCTCCAAATTTTGTGGTTCTTGGCCAATGGTCATGTCTGGTTTATTGGGCCGGATCATCAATCTCGTTTTCTAGTATGGGCTCAGTGTCTTTTAGGTGCTCCTGGGCCTCCTTCACCCACTCTATTGCCTTCTTGATGGCTTCGAGTTGGCGCTTCGGGTTGGGATACTCCATGACCTTAGCACTTTCTTTTTCACTCATCTGTGGGGCCAACGTTTCTTCCTCTGCGTTAATGACTTTCCTTTCAACGGCAGTGTTGTGGCACTTTCGGTTTTGAGGGTGACTTTAGCATCTGGTCTTTTCTTCCTTCGTCTCCAACTCTTCTTTCCAACCAAGGTTGCGTCAAGGTTGCTAGGCCTTAGCAAGCCTGCTTCGTCTGCGCACAAGTCATGACATGCAATGGGATAGGTGTGGCCTCCCCATCGAGTGTCTCGACATCAAACAACCCCAATGGAACCGATGGCTCATTTGCCAAATTAGAGGATTGTCTCTGCCTACTAGGACAATCAACAAAGAGATGAGTGATTCCACACTCAGTGCATCTCACGTCCGCCTTATCTCTATTTGCTTGCTCCCTCTCGGGGCAGCGTGAAGAAATGTGTCTTGGGTGACCGCAAGTCCAACATACAATTGGCTCTTGGGGTTGCCCTCCTAGGTCTCTGCCTCTCCCTCTACCTAATGCCATCATCGGTATTGGTCGGTAGTCCATAAGGATTGCATTGCCTTCCTCATCGTAAGACACGTTTGGGTTTACATAAGGCTCATCGCCGCTAGGCTTATCCACATAGTGGATTGGGGCGTCACTCGGTGGGTGGGTTACATAGGGTCCAAGTGTTCTAGGGATGCCTATAGGATTTATTTCCATCCTAGGGATAGGTGGCTTAGTATCATTAGGTTCCAGGAGAGCCAATGGGGCTTCCCTCCCAAAGAAGTTTGGTGGCCTGTTATCAAGGTAGGGTTGATCGTAAGACTACAGGTATTGGAGTCTCCAAGGCAATCGACAATGCATGGTGTCATGGCCAAACCTACGACAATTAGCACAAGGTCGTGACCTAGGATCCTAACACTCAGCTGGCACAAGTGGTTTCCGCCACAATTCACACATTGGACGTATGGGCACGCTAGCCGTCTCATCATCTCTTGCAGTTTGGCTATGTCCATCCTAATCTTTTCTAGCTCTTGTCCCAAATCATTGCCCTTCCCTTTGTCCTGCGTGCTTGGGTCTTCTCTCTCACTCGGCGTTGAGGCCCTCTCGGAACTCTTGGCATTGGACTCTTCTCGATTCGAGCCTCTGGAGCCTCTTTCCTTGAGCTGGTCATCTAGTCTAATAGCTTCTTCAAAGAGCCTTGCCAGTGCATCTCGCTGTAAGCTCGAGTTACCGGCAAAGGCTTTGTAGAGCTCTTCACTTTGTATTTCATTGACGAATACCATGTCCTTTTTGCGTTTGACTTTTTGGCTATGTTCTTCACTTGGGCCTACCTTTGGGGATTCGATCACCCATCTATGTCTTTGGGTCTTCTCTTACTGGTGGGTTCCTTCAAGTTCTTAAGTCTGAGCGAGTTCCTTTTTAATTACAATTAGTCCTCAACTTACCCGCACTCTATGAGTGCGTGCATGTGTGTGTTCTTTTCTGTGCACTGTGCAAAATCAGGATTTTAGCTCTTTTCAAGTGTGCTTTGAGTGATGAAAATCAGAGTGAGTGAGAAAACAAAGTGTGTACAGCTCCGACACTCTTATCTACGGGTTGGCTTAATAGGGTCATGTGTTTGGTTCCTAGATGTTCTCGTCGGCTTCTCGGGTTTGGTTATTACTACGCTATCCTATTCGGCTTGTTTAGGGGACTATATTATTATCATCAATGGACTATTTTGCAATAAACCTCTATCTTAAAGTTTAGTATGTTTCACATTACCTTTATAAGTTTATCATTATTGAGATAAATAAACTGAATCAATCTTTTGGCATTTACAATTACTCTCCAACCACAAGAGTAATTATCATCCTGATGAGAACACTGCAATTACTATATAAAGTAACACTATGAAACTTGTTTATGGTAGTTTTTAGGATAAAATTTATTAGTGTGTTCCAACCATATTAATCAAGACCTTACCGCAACTTATCTATATTGCATTGTTGTAAGTAAGTCAAAAGGCATGGGAGGCATTTTCTCTAGCACTTCAATCAATCTTTTTACATCTCTGTACCAAAAATGCAATAAAATTTAGAGTTATTACAAAAGAAAGATCAAAATTTTTAGAGTACCTGCACAAAAAGATCAAAATATCAAGGAGACCCTAGATTATATAGCTTACAACTTGGCATTTCCATGGCTTCCTTTTATAGAATTGATGAGAAAACATTGCCTCTCCACACATCTATTTCAATTAGGCTCCAATGAGAACTAAAAATAAAAATATTTCAATAATCTAGCAAAACAAGATCTCATAAAATCTAGCAAAATATCAAATTACTTACTTTTCATTGTATGAAATTAGAATAAGCTCAAAAGTTTCAAAGTCAATTGAATTGAACCAATGGTTAAGTGCACTTGCATCAAGCTCACTCCTCATATAGTATGAGATAGATGGATCAAGAACCTCAATCTTTTGTTTTATATCAAAGGGGAGCTCATGTATTACACACCTAGCAAAGAAATGGAGATAGTAAGCATCAACATGAAAGTCTATTGCTAGAAAAATATGGGGAGTAAAAACAAACTTTGGTATACTATACCTCATCTCAGCAAGAAGAATCGAGTCATTTACTTCTCTCACTTTATTCTTGAGAATTTGAACACAATCAGAGTCTAAAAATACCATATCAAATCTTTTGTTAATATCACCAAGTAAAAAGCAACAAACATTGAAGCCCTTAGGGTCAGCCCTTTCAAGAAGGGTAGATAACTCCTCTTCAAAAGATGGGAGTTGTTCTGCTTCCTTTTCTTCTTCCTTCTTTCTTTTATACTCCCTCCATTTATTTGCTTGCTCTTTTGTGACATTTTCCTCTTTCTCATGTTGTCTCGTGTCCTCTTCATGTGTGACATCTTCAATCTTCAGACCTGGATCATTTTTCTTCTTTCTATATGGAGGCATATATAAAATATTGAAAGCCTTCACATAAAAAAGAGGGACTTGCTTAAGGACCTTTGAAAACCTGTATCTCAATCTCCTGAGAATTATCATGTCTTTATCCATAAGTGTAAGAGTATGTGCATGAGCAACATATATATAAGAATTTTGGAAAAGCTCAATAAAAAAATCTTCTTTAGCCTCCTGAATATAGTTAAGAGCTGCCCTAGTCCATCTAAAACTATCAAGACTATGCTTGCCACAAATTTCTTTGACAAGCCTTTGAAAAGAAAGCTTTGGAATTTCATTATTCAGAGCCTTCGTTACACTTCTAATCTCCTTTAGGCACCTAATATACTGTGAGAATCTTCTTCTTGGCTTTGATTTCCTTGTAAGTTTGGAAGGTAGAGGACTTATGGATCTTTGAAGCAAGACCTCCAGGATCGATTTTCTGCTTCCTTGCATCTGAAATATAAAAGAAACAAATAATACAACCAAATTAGGAAAGATCCCTAAATCTCTTATATCATTTTATCTACAATCACTAAGTAGCAAACAAACATTAATCACATAGTCTAAATCCAATTTCAATAAAACAATGCACAAGACGTATGAAACGCAAGAAGGCCTTTTGGACAAGAGAATCTAACATCCTCTAGCATTTCATACATCAACAAGAGAAACAATGCATGCCTAAGTGGTATGAAACGCGAGGAGGCCTCACATGGATAAGTGAATCTAACACCCTCTCGCATTTCATACGTCACAAGAGAAACAATGCAAGCCTAAGTCATATATGAAATGCGAGGAGGCCTCACATGGACAAGAGAAATCAACACAATCTCGCGCTTAATACATATTTGATCAAAGAGAAACTTGCCCTCCAAGTGACGTATGAAACACGAAATAGCTCTTGTTGATGTGAAGAGCCATGGCTAATCGCATTTCATACATTCAGCATTTTTTGGGATCGTTTGGTAGGAATTATCAAGTGATTTAGAGCTAACTCATATTTTATCAAAAGAGTTACATTTCCGAGGGTTCGGTGTGTATGCTGGGCGATGAAGCCTTCTTTAGTCACCTTGTGCTGAAGAATAATTTTACACCGAGATGAAATTAGTGTTGCGTTGGTGTGGTTGAGCATAGAAAGAGCCTTGTCTTTGAAAAAACTCTTTTGCCATTCAGAAATTGGGTTTTAAGGATGGTTTACACGTGTGGTTACTGTAATGCGTAGTTAATTTTACACGTGCAACTGCAAACCGTCTTTGCTTGGAAAGCTGTGCCACGTGTCACTTACTTTTTTGGCATGATAGCGCTTTTATGGCTCCACTTTTTAAGTTCTTAGCATTTTCTTTTTCATTTTAAGCGCACCTCCTCCGAATTAGTGCAATGTACTTTGAATAAACGTGCAGTGATCATTGGTATATATATATATATATATATATATATATATATATATATATATATATATATGAACACTTAGCGTCAAGTTTTTGTTACTATTTATTTCATGTATCTTGTCTTGTCTTTAATGAGCTATTTATCTTGTAAGCATCACAAGCCAAACTAAGCATATTCTTATTAAAAACCATTTATTCTCAGGAGCAAAGACTGTAAATATTAGGGATTACACTTTTCTTAATATTTTTCGCTCGAATCCTAAATTTCGAGGTATTAAAGATGTTAGTTGGTTTAAGAGGAGAAAGATACATCATGAACTTAGAAATTCTGTAAGGGTTTTACTTTGTTTTTCTATCAATATTGGTATCATACGCATGTTAAACGATGGGGTTTTGATGTTCTTAATGCATTGTTTTGTTCAAGTTTTTTGGATGTATAAAACACGAATTCGTTAAGTTTTTTTGTCAAAGTGACATGTAAAACACGATTTTGTGAACTATGAGGCAGTCTGGATCATTGTTTTCGTATTTCATAAGTCGTGAATGTAAAATAAAGTTTGATGGATGAGACTTGGAATTTCATGCTTTCTTTGTTGCATAAAGTGTGAATTCATTTCATTCATCTTGTATTATGTAATATCTTACATAACAAACACATTAAATTTGTCAAAATACAAAAGCAGTGCCTTGTAGGTTTTGACTAAATTTTTTAAGCAACCTTTCTTTAGTCTATTGGATATGAGAAAATGTGGATTTGTATATTATGCCCCTAATTTCAATTTTTTGTTTTCTGAATTTGGTTTTGTGAGTAATTAGGATGACTAAAAGGAAGTTATCATTAGAGGGAATGGAGGAGGAGGATCTGAAGGATACTTGTGATGAAAAGTTGTTTGATTTTCTTCATGCAACTGAAAATTCATCTAGATTTATTTACATCAAAGATATGCTCAATGTTCCCTTTGATTTGCAAGAGCTCTTAAAGGATCTTGAAGATAAACTGAAGGATTTTAGAGAGTTTTATGATAGACATGTGGAAGGCCTAGAGATTGAGGGATTTGTCAATTATAGCGATATAATGGAAGCTTTGAATGCTGCTAGAACAACTTTGCAAAGAAGGTTTAGCCTTATTGATGAAGAATTCAAGAAGTGGAAAGCAAATTGCCATTTTCATCAGAATCAGCATCAATGTCTTCTTGTAGAGAAGGATGTTGGATTTCTTGTATATCTTCAACATATGGATAGTTGTTCTTCAGATACAATACAAGAGAAGAAGATGGAGGATATTGCATGCAAAGATAAATAAGTTGAAGAGAAGGGTGAAATGTTTCAGGAGGATATTGAGAACCGGTTAGTGTAGGGATTTGATGTTGCTTTGTTTAAAAGTGAGAACATTATAAAAGTGGAAGAAAATGAGATAGAGTTAAGCGCGGAGATTGAAATAGATCCTCTCAAATGTGTCCTAACATTTCCCAGTTATCTCATCAACCAAAAGAGATATGTATTGCTAAATGATATTCAACATCTTTTTGATCTTAGAGAAGATTACTGCTTGGTAATCCTTGCTGCATGGGGTCAAAGAAGTTGAAGAGAAGGGTGAAATGTTTCAGGAGGATATTGCATGCAAAGACAAAGAATTTGAAGAGAAGGGTGAAATGTTTCAGGAGGATATTGAGAACCGGTTAGTGTAGGGATTTGATGTTGCTTTGTTTAAAAGTAAGAACATTACAAAAGTGGAAGAAAATGAGATAGAGTTAAGTGCAGAGATTGAAATAGATCCTCTTGAATGTGTCCCAACATTTTCCAGTTATCTCATCAACAAAAAGAGATATGTATTGCTAAATGATATTCAATATCTTGAGAAGATTACTGCTTGGCAATCCTTGCTGCATGGGGTCTAAATGATAAGAATTTTATAGGTTATGAAGAGGAATTGCTAGCAACTCTTGATGTTGAGGGAGAGAATTTTCAAGACAGATCTGTAGCCTTGCATTCTTGTATTAATCAGATCGTGGAATATGAAAAGGGGAGGATACCTACAGAAGAAGAGTACTTACAAATTCAACAAAGACTTGGTATTGATAACATGGGATATGAAGAGAAACTGAAGTCTCCATTAGAGGAGAAACCAAAAAGTTCAATAAATCTATGTGATGATAGTCTTCTTGAAAAAGATGAAAACCCTAAGGTATGAAAGATAATTCTAAGATATCCATTGTGATTTGTATTAGAGTATGTTATGCATTATAGACAAATATTATTGGATATTTATCTATTGACATATTATACTATTGCGGTTTATTGTGCAGATAGAAATTGAAGATGCAAACAACTTTCTTGGAAGAGACAAGGGCTCAAGGCCATTGAAGCTTGGAAAAATTTAAGGCCTTGGTCATTCTATTGGAAGCTTAAATAATCAAACAGTTGCAATTTATCATAACAGGTTGTCAAGCTCTCCAAGCTTACCAATAATGGCTTTGAAAGCTATCTCCAAGGTGATTGGATCCCAAGCTTTCAATAGAGGTTCAAACAAGATAATTTTGGTGGAGAAGGAAGAAGCCGTAAGAGTTTTTGGCTTCATGCCTGGATATAGTGGATCTAGGGCAGGATACTTTGGAGTTCTTGCCTCTTATTTACTCTCCCATGTAGGAGATGCCAAGAATTTGACGATCCTTCCAGGCTATAGGAAATAAGAGTTCCTGAAATGTAGAGGTCTCATCGAGTGGGATGAAACAAAAGATTCTTTTAGAGGACTTAGTGAATTACCTGAAACTAAAGACTCTTTAGCAACAAAGTCAGACTAAAAGATAGTAAGGGTTTTTTGAAACCCATATTTTTCCATCTCTTTGTCTAGTTTGTAACCATTCTCAGTATCTTTGCTTTGCACAAGAGTTTAAATATCCCTCTTTTCTTCTTTGGGTAACGGTGGATATAGTCCTTGCCAAAGATGATATATTACATGGTGTGGTTGTGTCTTTGAGCTTGAATTTGTGCCAAATTTGTCTATAGAACCATTGAAAGACCTCTAATAAACTGTTTGCTTTGTATTTTCCACCTCCATGTCTTGTGTGTCTAAAGTATTTTGTTCTTGCTTGATAATGTGTTTTTTCCATACATTCGATTGACCAAATAGATAAAGATCCATATTTTTTGATAAAATATAGAGTATGGTTGTATAAAATATGTTGCATAGTTAATAAATAAAGAGATTCAATTAGAAAACCCTATATAAGTCAGACAATAAAGAGGCATACATATGCAAACTTCTTACCATATAGTAAGTGAAGTGTTGATTACCCCAAGCTCTGTCATTGCCTTTTTAAAAAGGTTCAATTGGTTTTTGAAGTCTTTGAGATTATCATCATTCCACTATGTTTTATTACAATAAAAGAATACTTTGTCTAGTGTTTTCCAAACATTGGCTTTTCTATTCCAAGCTTGTCCATTATCAGCACGATCCTTAACTACATTATGTAGACACTTCCACTGATTGTATCTAATAGTTGAGCCACCATTCCTAGAGTTTATCTTAGCAAGTCTCCCATGAAAGTCTAAGAACCTTCTAGCCTTCACTCCACCAATAGATGGCTTCAATAACAACATTACCACCATGCAAACCAATTGCAGATAAAACTTTTTCAATCTTTGTTATAGCATCTGTTCTAGCTGATAATGGCTTCAGCTTCCATACAAATCCTATATAAAGATGAACAAGCTTTTTAATTATCCTACAAAGTGCATGAAGTGTACAGATATGAGGAATAAAATATGGAGCATGGTTGTATAAAATATACTGCATAGTTAACAAATAAAGAAATTCAATTAGAAAATCCTATATGAGTTAGACAATAAAGAGGCATACATATGCAAACTTCTTACCATATAGTGAGTGGTGTTGATTACCCCAAGCTCTATCATTGCTTGGTTTTTGAAGTCTTTGAAATCATCATCATTTCACTCTGTTTTATCACAATAAAAGAATACTTTGTCTAGTGTTTCCCAAACATTGGCTTTTCTATCCCAAGCTTGTCCATTATCAACATGATCCTTAACTACATTATGTAGACACTTCCACTGATTGTATCTAATAGTTGAGCCACCATTCCTAGAGTTTATCTTACCAAGTCTCCCATGAAAGTCTAGGAACCTTCTAGCCTTCACTCCACGAATAGATGGCTTCAATAACAACATTACCACAATGCAAACCAATTGCAGAGACTTTTCCAATCTTTATTATAGCATCTGTTCTAGCTGATAATGGCTTTAGCTTCCATACAAATCCTATATATAGATGAACAAGCTTTTCAATTATCCTACAAAGCACATGAAGTGTACAGATATGAGGAATATCTAGGACGACTTAAACTGTGGATCCTTGTTGTGCCTAGAGGGAGATCTATTCCAATTGCTTGAGTTCAACTATATGGCTGGGGACATGCAATATAAGCAAGGAGATCTAGAGTTGGCTCCCTTTGATACATTGTACATACATATGTATATTTAAGTCACTAGCTATGTGCCACTCAATCTTATAGTTCTCAAATCCTTTAATAAATAGCTCTTCTCCTGCTTGTTGTCTCTTAATAACATCAGGTATTGGTGTTCGATTAAAAACCCAACACAATATACCAAAATCCTCTACATCTACTTCGAATGCTTCTAGCCACCAGATATTGTGTTCCGATTGAACACTAAATGACATTGAGTGATTGTAATGATCTAATGAAAGTGCTCTATTCATCAAGGTAATAGAGACCCTCTCTAGTTTTATACATTTTAGAATCTCACTTTCATCAAGTTTAACTACAAATCTAGCCACTCCTTGTGCCATTTCTAGTGACAAGTTATAGAATCTAATCACTAAGCATTGTAGGGTGGGACAGTCAAGGAAAATGTTGTTAAATTCATTGAATACAACTTCTTTTTTCTTGCCCTTAAAGCTAGCCTTGATATGGGAAGGCTCACCCATAATCTCCATTACTTTGTTATTTCCTCTCTATCTAATAGTTCTAATCACAGATGGCCTTGGAAGTATGCAATTACATACTTGTCATTGCTTCATATTTGATTGTAAAAGTTGGAAAAGTTTTATATAAGTATCTTGACTGATACCAATATTATCTAGTGTCTTCTGTACTAACTCAGTATCCAAAGAATGATCCTTTATAAATGACTCCAAGCACTGTTTCTTTGCCTTCTTAAATTTATTCTTCTCCAAAATATCTTTTGAAAGTACCGAAGGAAGAAGATGATAATAAAACTGAGATGCTTTCAAAGAATCTCTTTCACTTGCAAACAAAATCATCACAAATCAATACAATTAATTATAAACAAAGTCATATTTCGTATTTTTAAAGTGAAAAAAATGTACATTGTTGCTTGGATTCTTTTACTACAACCACCTCCTCCTCGTCTGAGACTCTCAATATTTCTAAGAGCCTTTTGTCGATTTCAAAGTCCTAAAATAATTTGCTTTCGTTGATAAGATTTGATGTGTTTCTCCAACAAATGAATCCTCTGTTGATAGCCCTCTAGCTTCTGCAATAACTCGTTGTTATGTTTTGATAAAAGATAGTTCTCCAATTTGAGGACATCATTTTCTACAAGCAAGTTAAGTGTATAGCCTAGAAACCCATTATAACCATCACCAATGAACCTCAACAATGAAGAGCTATTATAGAAAGGCGGAGTGCTATTTTTACTAGAATCTTTGGGATACAGCCTCCTATCTCTAACTAAAGATCAAGATTCTTCTTTCTTTCAAATAGGAGTATACATTTCGTAGACTCTGTAATAGTAATGGATTTTGTTCTCTTCCTTATTAGTTGATACTCACTATCCAACTCAATATGAAGATGATAGAGAGGCCTTTTACTAGAGCTACAGATATCATTGGATGACTGATCCATATCTAAGGATGTGATTAGAAGATTGGATTGAAAGAGTATGCGAATTAGAAACAAGAAGGAAAACGAAAAAGAAACTAGTAAGAATGGGAAAGAAAGAAGAGAGTGAAAATGGAGGGAAGCAATCAAATGTCAAAACAAAATTCAAATTGAATATTAGTTTTTACTTTAATGAGGATAAGTAAGATTGTTAACCCTTAGATGAACAAGGTGGAAAACCCAGAAAATCTAAAGCAGAAGACAAGGTCATGGAATGGAAGACGAAGGTGTGCCAAGAAAAATCGAAAAACACAAGAAGTGTGAAAAAGTCCTAAATCAAGGAGAGAGACACAAGTCAATACTTTTGGAAAAGAGCACAAGGCGCACCATGATTTATTTTAAGAGCGCCGTGCAAATTGAAAAGGTAGATAGGCGGTAGGAAGGAAGCTAGGAAGATAGGAGGACAATGGGAAAAATGGCATAGGCCACGGACGGCCATGTAAAAACGGGACTACCCAAAAGGGATTTAGGGTTTTGTATATAAAGTTCAAAAAGTGAATGAGAACTTATTCTTTGGTGTATGGCAACGTGGATTCTTCTTCTTCTTCTCTTCTCTTGCTTGCTTGTGAGTACTTGAGGGAGGGAGTGTGAGTGAGTGGGGAGTGAGTGTGCGAGAGTGAGGGATCTTGGAAGTGAAGCTATCCACCATCTTTTCTCTTCTTTTTCTCTTCTCTTCTCTTGTCTTGCGCGTGGCTATGGAGGATGGAGCTTGGAGGAAGAGGCTTGAGGATGCTTGAGCTTGCATCACGAATCGTGGAGCTATCGAAGCGTTTGAGGGAGGAAGCAACTCAATCGAGCATCAAGGTAAGCTCACTACACTCGTAGAGAGGGATAGCGTGTCGGCTATGTGAGAGGTAGCCATTAGTGCTCGCTTGAAACGCTTGAACAATAAGCATTCCGTGGGTCTTGGCGGTTGAGCGTGAGCTTGCCTCTACATTTTGGTTCCGTTGCCGGGACCAACGGATTCAAGCTTGAGCGCTTGTGCACTTCAAATCGAGCATTGAAGTAAGGGTTTCATCCTCAAACTTGAGCTTGAGATAGATAGGAGGTTTTGGGTTTTAATTTGTGCTATAAGTAAGTATTTTTGGTTTTTGATGATTATTTGAGTAGGAGAAATCAATTCAATACTTTGCTTTTGATTGTTGTCGCATTTAGAGTAGGATAGGAAGGAGAAATCAAAGTGGGAAGCTTGAATTTCACTAATGTAAAACAATCATGAACAGGGAAATAACATGGAAAAATGGGAAAAAAGAGGGCTCAGATGTCTTGGAGTTGCAGGTGGAGTGATTGGGTAGGCTAAGGTACTGGCTAGCAAAGGTTTAAGGTCTTGAGTGACCACGGAAGACCTCATTTGCAATCCTGGCTTTGTGTGTTTGTGAGAGAGAGAGAGAGAGAGAGAGAGAGAGAGAGAGAGAGAGAGAGCTTGTAGAGCACAAGACTATGCCGAATCGATTGGAGCGTGTCGGAGCTTTCAGTGAGATTCAGGTATAGGACGCCCTTGGTCTACACTCCTCCTTGATTCCTAGAAGTCCCTATAGGTAACTGGTGGAATCAGATATTTTCCACAGTGTCCGATTCCCAGAATCGAATCTAGTTGACTGGTACGATTCCCAGAATTGGACTCCCGGAATCAAATGTTTCCCACAGTGTCCGATTCCCAGAATTAGACCCAGTGACTAGTCCAATTTCCAGAATTGGACTCGAATGCACCCGTTTTGTCTGATCCGACGTACCTGCCCGATTTTGAAAATCGGACTAGCTCCAAATCGGACCAGCTCGGACCACTCCCTAATCAAACACACCACCTCTGTTCGATTTCAAGAATCGAACAAGAAGGAATCGGACAACACTACCCTGTCTGGACTGTCCGATCGTCGCAATCAGACCTAGTATCCTGTTTGAGCGGATAATCGGACCAAGAGCCCTTCTCCGATTCTGAGAATTAGATGTATTCCACTTGGACCAACTCAAGATGTTCGATCGGACACACCTGACTGATTGTGACAATTGGACCTGACTCTATCCGATTCCTAGAATCGGACATTGGTAAATCAGACGTTCGATTTTCAAAATCGAACATCGATAAATCAGACACAACCTGAGAAAGAAAATCTGGAAATTTGACAAACCCTAGCTAACGAGAAGCCTGACCGTCGTTGAAGAACCCATTGAACATCTCACAAGTAGTTACAAACCTAGAAATAATGGCCGAACAATCTGGAAGGGTGTCTGGTGTTGTGGGTTGATTGCAAGACCCCAAAAGTAGCTTTGCCTCATTGATTGTAAGCCCTTGTGTATAAGTCATGGAGATGGTTGAAAACAATTTGTACATGTATTTTATATCGATAGTAAAGAGCTATTTTCTTCAATATCCTTACATTGTATATTCTTCTCTCTCCTTGTTGATATCTGGTTTAAAGAAAGTTATAAATGTTTATTAATCAGAAAGTGAAATCAAATATACACCTAAGTGGATATAATATGATATAAAAACTTACTCATTTGTTATTAAGTTGGAACACAAATGAGCATGGTAGTTCAATATCTTCATTCTGTAAATCCATCCTTACTTGATGTAGCATACATGATGATCTAACATTTAGGATTGCAATAATGTCCTCATTGTACCAAACATCAAGATCTACTATAGGATCTTTGCTAAAATGATTAAGATTTTGGTCTAAAGCAACAAGACTACCACCAACATAATGCTATCTACTATAATAAAAGCTAAGGATGAAATTTTGAGTAGCAATCACATATTTACAAGCTCTAGAGTCTTGATCTATCTTACATATAATTTTTCCTTCTGTCCTAGTGTCCCATCCCTCATCAACAAATTGTATAACATGATCATATGTTAGTCTCTTCTTACTAAAAACATAGCCTTTGATTTTCTTATCTCAGCATTAGAAAAGAAGTAAAAAAATATATTAATAGGCATGAACAAAGTAACTTTGCTTAGTCTACTTGAGATACTAGGTTTTAATACTCTCTATATCTCAGAAAATATTTTACATCTATAGCCCTCACTAGTAGCTAGACTTGGCAAAGGCCACAAAGCTTGAAAAATATTCCATTCTCTGTAAGCTCTATCTTCTTTCTACCTTTATACATCTCTTATCCAATCAAGCCATGTATCACATCAATCACATCACTAATAGAGTCAACCGGTTGTCATTTCTCAAGATTAGAGGGATAGACATCTACAAGACAAATGAACAAATGTTATAATGAAAAACCTTAAACCAAGTTCAAGAAAAGAAAGATTTTAAGAATCAAATCCTTACAATTTGGTTTATGCATTGGAAGATTTGAACTTCGAGCTTCCAAATATAACTCTCTATGCATAAACACATGTTGCACCGGGACCTCTTTTATGCTATTCTCATTTACTCCAAGCTTGAAATCTCGGATTCTACCCTTCCAAGCAGAGATGAATGAGCTCTCATATCTTTGCCTTTTCCCACGTTTTGCCTATTGCATGGTGATCCAACTGCCTTTGCTAATGATTGTAGGAATCCATCTTCCATCTTTTTCGAATGAGTTAAAAACTGATATGGATGTGATTTGGGAGCTTGGACGCCTTGTTGAAGGTTGACTTTCTATATCCATATGAGAGAGAGAGAGAGAGAGAGAGAGAGAGAGAGAGAGAGAGAGAGAGAGAGAGAGAGAGAGAGAGAGTATATTAACATCTCTAAAGGGCCAATGTGGCCTATGAGACCAAAGCAATACATACAATGATGGTGTGTTTCTCATCTGGAACGAGAAAAGATGAAAAACATGCCTATAAGACTGAAAAAATGAAATAGTGTCCTATAAAAGGGAAACATGACGATGATCTAAAAGTGAAGTAGAAAAAGGAAAACTCTCCATCAATGAGATGTTTGTCCTCTAAGGAGGTGTATCTCTACATGGCTCAAAGAGAGAGAGAGAGAGAGAGAGAGAGAGAGAGAGAGAGAGAGAGAGAGAGAGAGAGGACTAAGCTACCACAAGAAAGGAGGGAAAAACACGAGAGGGATAAAAGAAAGGAGGGAAAAAAATAAGCGTCAAGCTTTTTATTAAATGTGAATTTAGAATAAACATGTTATTATCATTAATCCAGACATATCATTAAATAAAAGTGGCGGATATTGTATATCATTAATGCAAAGAATGTCATAATCACGAATATAAGAGACTAAAAATAAATATTGATAATACAAAGTCATAATATTATTAAATATATATCTTTTTGTAAAATAATTTTTGGTATTTTTAAAAATAGAACTTCCATTACGGAGGCTCTGCTTCTATTGGTCTAGAGCACTCTCTCTCTATCTCCTAAAAGGCATTTTCGAGACCTCAAAACTCCCCTAATGATAGTTATATGAGGGGTAGAGCATTGATCTCCAACAACGAAGGAGCAAAGAATGTTGTTGCTAGTGAGAATTGATATAATCGTGGATGAAGAATGTGTTTAGCATTACCCTTTGATGGGATTTGAAGGGTTGACTAATTGTTAGGGCCATTGAGGATTGTAGGTCTTGTAATTATTGGTATGCTTGACTAGTAATTCTTCCTTATAGGGAAAAACTTGAAGGGTTAGGGAGGATGGATTATAAGGTGCTTAAAGGTCGAAGGCTCACAATAGAAGTAGGAATGATGGATTAGGATCCTCCATAAACTTCTATATTTGCAACAAAAACTTGTGTTTGATTGCTTCCAAGAGGGAGTACTAGTCTTCTTTTTGTGCACATGTGTTAACCACAAAAGGCGAAAGGCAAAGTCAAGGATGCAAAGTCAAAGTCTATTCCAATGCAATATTTGAAAGACAACTCTTTTTACTTCTTGTCTTCCACCTTATGCAGCCATTGCATGACAGTGAGGGAGAGAGCGATTAAGTGAGTGTGCATGAGTGACAGCCTTGGGATAATAAAGTTTATCTCCATCTCTTGATTTCTTGGTCTTCTTCCCCTATAGCTTCCATAGGTTATTCAATAAGATATTGAGTTTGAAGTTGCGTGTGAGGGAGAGTTTGTGAGTGAGAATGAGGGACCTAGCGAGGTGAAGTTCTTCTCCTTCTTCTCTATCCTCTTCTCTTGATGGTGGAGATACTTGATGTGGATGTGGAGTTGAGGTAGTTGCCTGTGTCACTTAGATCATGGGACTAACTATAAGACTTCAAGCTTTCAAACTACAATGTGGAGAGGTTGGGATTAGAAATAAAAAAAGATGCCTCCACGATTCTCTGAATGGTTGATGGTAGTTTAAGACAACCTGAAGGTTGCATTACTAAAGTCCATGTGACCATTGCCAATGTGGAATGCATTTTGGACTTTAGGGTCATTAGGTTTGCAGGGCGACCTAGCTATCAAGTATTGCTAGGTAGGCCATGGATCTTGCAAGCAGAGTGTCAAGTTGATATACTCGCTAGTCGGTTGATCTTTGGCAGAGGTGCTAGATGTGTAGTAGTAGATGCCTACCCTAAATCTTCTCAAAGAGAGTTTTTCTTTATCCTCGTCAGAGTTAGACACATTAGATGCTTCATCTGGTAGTGCAAAAAGGTAAGTAGGTATGTTCACTACCTCAAAGCTAGTCTTGCGTTCTTTTGTTTATTGAGATATAAAGAGAGAGGATGCTTGTTTGATTCAGAGTTGAAGTATGAGCCAAGTAAGTGAGAGATAGTTGAGTCACCATATACTTGGTTGGTTTGGCATTGAGGATGAGCCAACTAAGTGAGAGATAGTTGAGCCATGGTGGTTGGAGATCTTGAAAGAATAAGCATTCCACCCAATGTTCCATTGTTGAATGTTGAGACTAACATTTTGGTTCTATTAGTAGGACTAACTTTTATAGTGTAATAGATTAGGGTGCTTATGTGCTCGAGTATCGGATGGAGTTGTGAGGAGCCTATCTCCTATACTCCTGAATTGTTAACTTTGTAGTGCACACAACTAGATTACGAAGGTGGACTCAATGAGGAATCCGTTTGATGGATTGTTATTGAGCAGGATAGGCTAAGATCAAAGAAAAAAGAGAACTCCCAAACTCAAAAACACGAGAACACAAACCAAAAACTCAAAAAGGTAAAACTCAAACTCTTCTTGCTATTTGAATTGTGTGGCAATATGTTGATTTGAAGATTTATTATTACAACATCTTTTTGCTTGATTGTTATTTGTGCATTGAGCAAGGAAAAGTCAATATTATTCTATTGGGGTTTGTGTTGTATGCATTTTCATTAACATGGAATTTTATAATGAGTGGCTACTTGGCCAACTCAAGCAATCATATCCTAAAAATGCTGCTTTTCCACATATTGTTTCTACACCAACCTATTGAATGTGTGATGTTAATAAAATAAAAACATGAAAAGTAAACTTTTGGTGTTTTGGATTCTTGTCTTCACTATTACCATTCATTAGAATCTAGAGCATCACATCACCACGTTTGAGGCAAACAAGCATGCATGTTGCATTGCCTAACCCTAAATTATAAATATATGTACCCTTCTAGTGTGGCAAACAATGCTAAAGCTTGTTTGAAGCCACATCCATGTTATCCTTACACAAGAAAACCATTCTAAATGTATTGGTAGTAATCAATCTCACAAATATTATCATGCTTTCACAATGTCAATAGTGTTATTCCCACACAAGTCTATGCACAATTTTGTATTGTTGACAAATTACTACATGTATTGACGTGCAACATTTTTTAGTGGTTGTTTCCATATATATTTAGCTCAAAATTCTAATAGTTGCAATACCATTGTGAATCTCACTGCAAGTTGGATATGGACCATGTCTAGCTCTATTTGGTCCATAATGGCTTTAATATAGGGCTCACTATTAAGTTTATTTGTCTTTCTTAACATTAATGTCTTCGTATAGTTTTGCACGTTTTTAAACCCACACTCATGCACATACTGGGATTGAAACTTTAGGCACGGTTTATACACATCCCAAATAATGCACTATGAAATCCATCATTGCCTAAGGTAACTTAATCTATTGAGATGCAAGTATGGAATTTAAAATGTCTGTCTTTGACATATATGGAAATTCTCAATATAGATAGGTTTGCTACATCAAGCGATGAGGGATCCCCAAGTGTATTGAGGAATCATATCACATTTTGGTTCAGTTAGGGCAATGGATTGAACCAATAGAGTGTGATTACAAGTTCCCATGTTGCATTGTGTTGGTTCCTTGGGATCCCACTCACATTACAATAGTCCTTATTGTGGCTAGAGCACTAAATGTACCAAGAGACAACATAACAACCAAAGAATGGCTAAGAAAATAAAAACTTGAAAGGAGCCAAAATGACATTATAGCATGTCCTTGATGGTAAAAAGACTCTTATGATGTTGTTGGGACTCTTAAGTGTTGGATTGGGGTAATGGTAGTTGCTTTTCATATGTAGAACTTTTATAGGCTCAATACATCAACTTTTGGCATTGCTCCTGATTCAATAGTTTTTTGGTAAATATGTTAGTCTTTGATTACTAGATATTGCACTAGTAGTTTCTCTTTGAAGGCTTTGAATTTTGTTAGCAATTATGGCTATTTTGAGTAAAATGATATGTTCTTTCTCAAGAGGAGCTTCTCTTTGAGTTATGGCTTATTTGAGCAGATGTGTTATTTCTCAAGAGGAGTTGTGTTGTGTTTGATGTAAATAAGGCAAAGTGCATTTGTCTCGCCATTAAAGCCAAGAGATTAAAGGTGTCACCTAGGTTCGATAAAATCAACCCCACAATATATTGATGACCTATTATAGGTGGTAAAGCTTGTTGACTTTACTTTAGTTACTAAGTTATGGCACAAATGATAGATTGTTGTATTTTGTAAGAGAATCCCATCTATTAAATGAGTCCTTAGAATTTAGATCTTTTAGCGTCTTTGTAGATACAACCAAGATGACAATTGGGTCTCGTGACACAACTTGCAATACGCATTAGGTGGTAAGGTTCTTACTTTCATCTTTTGGATGGATATAGATAACTAGATCCTTTGCTTACTTAGGCTTGGAAAGACTACTCATAAGGACTCCTTTTGACAAAATTGACTCTCTTCTTCCCCCTCTTGTACATTTCAAGGAAAGTTGGATTTACATACATTCTCAAAGTTTGTGTCATTTTACTATTTTAGCAAAAATATCCCAACTTCAGTTATTGAATTTAAATTAATTAATTATTATTTTTATTTTTTAGAAGAAAAATGGTACTAAAAAAATGTATGCATACTCACTAAAAAAATGTATGCATACTCTCGTGCTTAGTCACTTAGCACACACTTAGACACTAACAGCTCATAAATAGAAGCATATATACACATCCAATTCCCACCTCACAAAATTTGGCCATTCAACCCTTTAAGGGACTTTGAGGACCAAAACCTTAGGCCCGTAGGCACCAACAATATACATGTCTATTATATCCTTTCACTCTCATGCTATCTCATTCCACATAGGAACTTAAGTTAAGGTATACTTAATCCCTGTTCACTTCAACCCATTAGGACAAATGCCATTAAACATCATTGGTTAACCAAAGTGAACTTCACAAGCCAAGTACTGTTGGTAAGGAGAAAGCTTTGATTGGGCACAAGGGCACACACTTGGTGCATTTAGTAAAGGCTACTTGAATTTGAATATTGCATCCTTCATTTTGTTGTAGTGAAACTACTCCCTGTCCTTCGTTTGATGCATGTGTTTGCAAATTGAATTGCTCATTGAAATTTGGGCAACTCAATTGTGTTGTTGTTTGCACACTTGTCTTCAACTATTGGAATCATTGCTCACATTGGGGGGTCATATTCGTTTTCTTTATTTAATAGGTTTCTTTGTGGTTGTGTTTTTGATGCTAGGTTGGGAATGAATCTCATTGAGAATGTGACTAATCTAAGAAAAACTCTGAAGTTTTTGGTTGTTGTAGGCATGGGAAACTCTTGGACTATGTTGACATATTGAAAGATTCACCTTATTTTAAGTGGATTAAGTAATTCTTTGTATAGTTGAAGTATATACTTGTCCTTTTGAGTTCTTCTATCTTCAAGGACTAGTGGTATTTCATAAACATGTGTGCACATTATTTCTTCCTTATTGGCTAGTGCAATGAGTGGGATCAACATTTTGCATTCTTAATTAAACTTAATAATGTTTATAAATTAAAATTGATTGAATAAAATCTTATTATAATTAAGTAAAGTTATTCCCATTTATAAAAACGCTATTACATTACTAAACATGATATAATGTCTTTATTAAGAAAGCGTCAAATAAAATGTGTGCATGCACGCACGCGTGTGAATAATGATACATGACATTTTACAATGTATAACATTCATATACATTAATGTGTTAGTATTATATATAAGTAATGTTAGAAAGCTTGTACTAATCACAATGGCACATAACGTGATTTAGTGTGCAAGCCAAAGAACTAAGGTACAATGTTTGTGTGTGAACCCTCTTGCTACATCAAGCATGTGAAATGTCTCAGGATGCAAGTCACCAAAATTGTCAATAACACCAACGCGAAGTACCAGTTTGGTGGTGCGGTTTGTGCAGCCTACATTACTATATACCAAGGCTCAAGTTCCTTTGAAATAAAAATCATCACAAAAAAGTGATATTGAATACTTTCCAAAATCGTGATCTTTTTCATAAAATTAGTGTGCCATCGGAAACCTTTATTCTATCACGTCACCTTTCAAGAGCACAACGTTCTAATAAAAACTTGCAGAATGCATTCCAATAGATAAGAGCGAAAAGACAACGCACAATAATCGTTTATGTGACAAGGGCAATAAATTTTTGTTTTCTCTATAGTGATGCTTGAAAACATTCAACAAACAAAGGTTTTTGAAAGTTTCCCACTTAAGTTTTTAATTTTAAGATACGAAGCATTTTATAAGAATGTCACAAAGCCATAGAGATACTATGGGCTTTGCCAAAACCTCAAGCGCCCGCCCAATTCGCCATATCTGGAGTGTTCAAATTTTGAGGGATTTGCTCAAAATGCTGCAGATTTTAATTAGTCACCAAAGCTGTTTTTGAAGGCTCGAAATGTGTACGTTTCGCCCATTAAAAGAAGGCTCGAAATTGGTTCTAACCTAAGATAAGAAACTGTATTGAAGTTCTGACTTTATGGCAGACTCCTGGAATCCTGGATCCAGCCCGCCGCTTCACATGACTGTTTTAGGCATGGACCTCCTGGCGAACAGTTGCACGATGGTGATGGTGGAGACAACTCTGTCTCTGAGCGTTCGGAGGGGCCTGTCAGCACTTCTTAAGACCAGGAACATATTTCTGGAAGTGGCGTCTTGTTGCTTGCGCGCAGTTTAAGTATCTCTGACAACCCAAAATATCCCTTACGTCGGGACTCGGCAGCCCCGGCTTTTAATATACGTGTAGAAGTCCATCACTTCCACATAATAGTACAGGGTACAGAACAATGGTGGAAATAGGACTCGTGCACAGGCATAACTAGCAAGGGAAGAAGAATACGAGGATAAATAATCTCTCTCTCTCTGCATCCTTCAGGACCCATCAAATGTCAGCAGAGCCGCAGATACCATCCATCAGCACAGTTGGCACTGATTTTGATGATGTGTTGTATAGTTTTTCTTACCAGCAGTTCGACCGCAGATTTGTGCCTTCCGAGTTCTCCAGGAAATCGCATCCATTCGGTGCTTCCGTCAGCTGCAGTAGGTGTGTCCTTCAACGAGGTAGAAGCGTAGACCCTCCAAAGGCTGACCTGCTTGCTGACAGGGTGCTGCTGAACGTGATCACCTCCTTCTCCCTTGTGAGATCTGCCATCTCAACCTCTCTCTCTCTCCCCTCCTCATTTTTGTCTTCATTATCCATTAAGACTTGAAGAGCTGTGAATGGATGTTGATACTCATGAGTATCAATCACACGTGGTGGTGGTGGACACACAGCTCGAAGACAGCCATCTAAAACATTCACCACGGTCTACTTCACAGAGACAACATGACCACCATTAATGCCAAGAATATGCTCTCCTTTTAATCACTCAACCCAGGATTTACTTTACCTTCATTGTTGGACGGTCATTCTTGTTGAAAGCTGCGCATTCCACAGCAAGTCGAGTGACATCACCATAAACATGCAAAGGCACATTGTCACCCATCCTTGGGTCAAGTATGCCTTCTACGCCACCTGAATTCAGCTTCACTTTCACCTAAGCCACTCGAAGAAAAAGCAAAAGATTACTTTTGGATAGCAGCATGTTGCCATTGCTTTAGAAAGCATGTACTACTCTGCAACGTAAAATCTTGACAACCAACAGCATGCCTGCAGTACAAAGAAGTTACATCAGCAACACCAGTCTCTAAGAATGCAGAATCCAAAACAGGAAAATCCGAAGGTGGAAGTGTATCCTCCGACTAATACATTACAACAGTAATTGTGATGTCTACTTCTCTTGTTCTTCTTTTTTGGTTGTTGGGGTGGAGAAGGAATGTACACGAGTGAAAAGGCTGCCCAACAGCGAATCATTGCTGCACTCCAGTCCGTATGCAATCCCTGCATTCCCTATCCTTGTAATAGGCCTGTTCAGCATTTGTAAGTCCTGAACAGCGAACCTCCGTAACCTCAAAGTCATGAACCATGACCCTGGCACCATCCAACACTGGTAGACGTGAATGGTCACTAAGCAAGACAAGGAGAGGATGTCGAAGACTGATAACACTTGAAGCAGAGAAGAGGTTGCCTGCCCTTAAATAGTCCCACCAGTCCGACATGTCAATTTGTTCCATGCATCACGTTTAATGGTCCACCCCAGGTCTTTGCTAACAGATGACTACTTTGTTTTTCTGAAGGCACAGCCTTCTGACACATGCGAAGCCAATTCAAAGGGTCAAAAAGTGAGACTTGTCCAACCACACGACCTCAGGCAGGTGGTAACCCGTGAACTTGGAGCCAGTTTTTGTAGTTCCCTCCGCCTGGGGTTATGCTAGCAATCTCACCGTAGTACTACGCAACATTACTGACATTAGACAATGAATGCATCCTTCAATCAAAACACAAGTCCAGTCGATAGGTCAGCTTCTCAATAAAGTGTCCTGTGGGATCTCATGCCCTGACCACTTAGTGCACCTCCTGCAACAGACTGGACAATGCCATAATCTCATTCCTAGAGGTGCTACTTGCAACTCAATTTCCAACCAACCTCAGCCAATCTTGCCTACTAGGGCTTTATTGGTCTTCTACTTTGCTTACCACAGGTTTTCTCACATCTGGCTTCTGCCGACTAGGACAGTCTTCACATCTGCCTTGCAGGTCTGCTCCTTTGAATGATCATTGCGGTGCCCTTCTATTTTGTTGCATAATTTGATAACTATTCTAGAACCTCTCTATTGGCTCCCTCCCACTCACCTTCACATCACCTCCCCTGTTGTTGGAGGGCTGATCCTGTGGCCCGAAAGTACATGTATAAAGGTTATGTTCCCCATTGAGAGCCTCTAAACTGTGGCTTGCCTTGATGTACCCTGTGGAAATGTGAGGGATAAGGCTAAACTTGGGGTCCCTTAGAGTGTGCCCACAAACTTTTTTTCATGAAGAATTTTGAATTCATTTACAGAAATATTAACATCAAGCCTTCTCGCAAATCAAGCATGATCAAAGATCACCAACAAACACTCATGAAGCAAAAAGGGTATGAAAACACCATACTACAGGCCTAGATTCTAGAGTGATGTGTGAGATGCCAATTTTCTCAGTAAAAGCAATAACAACGTCTGCCCAAGGATGATGTTGCACACATAGGGATTGTAACACGGCTGTCTGCAAAGCTGTCATATGAATCTTGACAACGAACAACCAGGGCCGATCAGGAACGAGAGCAGGGAAGGGCTCTCTAGGCTGCAATGCAGTCAAAAGGTGGTCCCACAAGTCCCTCTAACCTTGAGGTATGCAAAAAAGACTCCTGGCAGTACGGAAAGACATCAACCCCCAAAGAGTCACCAAAATGGCATCAGAAACCGAAGATAAGCCTAGTCATGCCATGCGATCAAATTTAAGGTGAGCCTCTTACTTCCCACCCCACAAAATCAGCTTGGACACTGCTAGCAATTCCATCTGAAAAGACTTGGCGGCCAAATGATCCTCCATAGGGTGCCACTTGGCCTTTTGAAGGACCAACTTCCACGAGCAGGCGAGGTGGGCAAGCAGGAAGGAAGTGTTAGCAGTCATGTTTGTCATGCCTTGTCATCTCCTGCCTGTGAGCCTCAGTCTGAGTCAGACGAGGACATTAGGAGCTCTGACACGTTTGTCATGTGTTATGATGGGGGAGGCTAGTCACTCTCGACTGGCTGTCTTAGGATGTGTATTTCTTTTTGGCCTCTTTTAGTGGGCAGCCATTGGCTGCCCGGCCACTTTTTGGTCACTGTTGTGGGGCGCCCATTTTAGGGCATTTTTAGGGTTTGCGCCCATTTTAGGGTTTGCACCCATTTTAGGGTTAGGGTTAGGGTTTGTCCTTTTGCCTATTTATTGGCAGCCCCCCTCCCCACTTTGTCACTTGTCTTCTTGCAGATTCCGACACTCCTTCTCCCCCGTGGTAGTGCTGCCATCATCATCAGCCTGATCTGGTGCCCTCACTGACGCTTCGGGCTGCGTGCAGGGCCTGATTAGTCCATTTCAATGTATTCAGCATTCATTTCAGTCAGTGCAGATTTCTCTTCCTTATTTTCTGCTTTCTCTCTCTCTCCCCCTCCGTGTTCGTATTCCCTCTTCTGCAGCGCACTCTCACATGGTATCAGAGCCGAAGGAGAGTACACGGAGTTGAGATTTACGCGGGAGAACACCCACAACTTTGCGTTTGCTGGTCAGGACGTCTCCAACAGCTGAGGCGTCACCTTCTGCACCATCTTCTTGATCAAGGCGGCCTGTTTTGGTGTCACATCTTTGCGTTTGCTGCTGGCGTCATCCCCAACAGCCAAGGTGGCCCTTCCAGGAGGTCCCAAATATTTGCGTTTGCTGCTGGCGCCTTCTCTAGTAGCTGCCACGTCATCAACAACCTCTTCCTGCTTACGTTTTCAGCCAGGCGGTCTCCCCAACAGCTGGGCGACATCTTCCTTACTGGCGTTTTGAGGCAGGATGCTGTTTTTCTGTGGTGATTGCATCATTAGCATTTGCGTTTGACATCATCCTTGCGTTCTGTGCAAGGCGGCCAGCTCAGGAGCTTCTGGTGTTTGTGTTTCGGCACCGGCAACCTTCCCTTGTTGTGTTTTGGTGTTTGCAGATATCGAAGATGTCTTCTCATCAGTTTACGAGCTTTGATGACTCAGATGACGAGCTTTTGTCTCGAAACTCATCTGAACGGAGGCATGATTTCTATCACGAGGACCGTCGTCCGGAGTCTATTCCTCTTTCCCGTCCCCCTTCTATTCATGTATCTCGGCGAGCCTCTTCCAGTGGAAGAAGATGCAGCCTTTGGTACCCCCTGTTCAGGTACCCGTACTTCCTCAGCTGCCCAAAGAAGACCGGTTGGATGGCTCCAACTTTTCTCTGTGGTCCCGCAAGGTGGAGTGTATCTTGGACTCCTTCGATCTTTGGGAGCTTGTTTCTATTCCTATTCCCCGGCTTCAGGTGGATCCCGCAGATGGGACATCTATGGATCGTGCAGCATTATGGGATCGGCTCAATTCTAGAGCCACATCTTTCCTCTTTCTGGGTTTGCAGGATTCTGTCCTTGTTCATGTTCACAGGTTGAAGACTGCAGCAGACGTGTGGAGAAAGCTCGCGTCTCTCTATCAATAGAAAACGTTTGCTCACCGGATATCTCCTGAAAAGAAGTTGCGGATGCTCGCTATTGATGATAGTCCTTCCCTGACGGACCACATCAACAGATTACAGGATATGAGGGATGAGCTTGCATCCCTCGGTCGGACAATATCTTCTGAAGACATGGCTATGATTCTTTTGACTCAGCTGCCATCGCCTCGGTTTGATGTCTTCTACACCAGCCTTCTTATATCGAGGACCCGTGAGAAGCTTCTATGGGAGGAGCTATCCCCGCTTGTCTTGGAGCTAACGAGCAACTCAGAGAGGTCAGTGCTAGTGGATCCGACTCCACTAGAGCCTTTGTTGCAGGATCGGGAGGACAGAAGAAGAAGAAGAAGTCAAAGGCTAAGAAGAAGGACAGTTCTTCAAGCTCTGACTCAGATTCAGAGAGACCGAAGTGCCCACACTGTGGGAAAGGGACACATCCCGAGGAGAAATGCTGTAAGAAGTACCCTCACCTTCGTCCGGTAGCGACGGGTGGATCTACATCGGAGCCTTCTTCTACCTCTACACTAGCTGTTACCCATGAGTTAGTGTTCCTTCATATCCATGCTTTGGAGGATGGCTGCAGTGTCTTCTGCGCAGCCTTGGTTAGTGGACAGTGGTGCTTCGAGTCATATGACTCCCCGAGGTGATTTGTTACAGGATCTCCGTCCATCAGAGGGTTCAGTCACTGTTGGTGACATTTTATCGGTGCCTATTAGTGGTGTTGGCACATTGCCTTTGTTTACCGACCGACCTTCGAGCTCCTTTTCACAGGCCCTACACGTTCCGGATTTGGGCCTTCCCCTCCTCTCAGTTTATGGCCTTACGAGGCTTGGCACACGAGTGATCTTCACCGAGCATGCCGTTGTTATTGAGGATTCTTCTACAGGAGCTCTCTTATCTACAGGTTGGCAGGAGAGCGGGCTTTACAGGCTCCATTCCCCTTCTTTGATGCAGGGTCCTCCGTGGCAGTCTATTGCTACACCCGTTTATTAACGCAACACATGAAGACATACAATCCAATGTAACATCCTAGGTGCTGTGAAATACAGATTGAGAATGCTAACTGCGTAAGCTAAGTCTGGCCTAGTATGAATTAACCAAAGAAGTTTGCCTATTATACCATTAGACATGCATGTATATGTACGACACTCAAAGACTCTGAAGAGGGATATGACAGACCGAGAGCCAAAGAATGCCTCGTACGGGGTCTTTTAAGGAAGAACTGTAATCAAACACAAGTTAAGGATGTACACTGCAGTGTTAGTAGCCTCAACCCAATGGTGCTCAGGAAGCTTTGTTGTAAACAACATAGAGCGTGTCATTTCCACGACTATCGGGTTCGGACGGTCTACGACTTCATTTTGAGAGGGAGAGTTGGTAGAGATAAGCTAGCAAGAGATGCCATGCTGCTATAGAAACTCAAAAAACTTGTGGGAGATAAATTCATCATCGCTATCACTCCTTAAGCAACAAACACGACAACCCATCTTGTTATGAATCAACAGCACCCAAGCAAAGAAATATGTGGAAGCATCAGTGCTTAAGAAAGTACACCCACATGTATCTTGAATGATCATCCACTATTTAAAAAAAAGTACAACATGCCGTTCAAGGTAGCAACGGATGTGGGTCCACAAAGAACCCGTTGTTTCTGCTTGGCATCTTGCCTGAATCATGGGATGTCTTCCGTACTGCCATATGCACGAATAAGCTTGATGGGCTGAAAATCAACGATGTTGAGAGTGCTTTGAGGAAATCAACAAGAAAAACAATGCTTTCCGCTCTTCACATGCATTGACCGTTAGAGGTGGCAGACAAGGTAGGCATGATAATGATCATAAGGGTAAGGACTCTCAGAAGTCCAGGTCAAAGTCACGTGGCCTTAGTAAGTCCCGTGGATGGAAGTTTAATCTTACCTGTCATTATTGTGGGAAAGCAGGACATATTAGGCTGCAGTGCCATAAGATGCGTGATGATAAGCGCGAGGAAAAGAGCAAAGAGAAAGTACAGGAAAAGTCTTCTGAGCGCAATATTGTACCTGCAAAGTCTAGTGTGACGATAGAAGAGGTTAATGTCATGCAGGCCATTGATTCAGATGAGGATTACATACTTGCAGCTTCTTTATGCGATGCCTTACAGGCTTCTGAGATACATTCTATGTATGCGCAGTGCTAGCTTTTGGATTCGGGTGCGTCATTTCATGTGACACCCTATAGAGATTAGTTTCATACCTATCGTATCATCTCTAGTTCTGTGCGTCTTGGTGATGACATGTCTCTTGACATTGTGGGCATTGGAGATGTTAGGCTGCAGTTTCCTTCTGGCAGTTCTTTTGTTTTGCATGATATACGCCATGTACCTGCGTTGACTCACAGCCTTATGTCAGCTGGACAGCTTGATGATGCAGGGTATTTAGTGTCTTTTGGAGACTTTGCATGGAAGATTACTCGTGGCAAGCTTGGGCTTGCGAGAGGTGCCAAGTCTGGTAGCCTCTATCTCTTACTTATATCTGGAGCTACCTTGGATCATGTTTTGTCTGTGGGTTCTATCCCCCATGTATCCCTTTGGCATGCTCGTTTGGGGCATATGTCCCTTAAAGGAATGAAAATGCTCCGTGCTTTGCAGTATCTTCCGCCTTTTGACTCTTCGCATTTTGATTCTTGTGATCATTGTTTGTATGGCAGGCAGACTAGGAATACGCATAAAAAGTCTGGTAAGAAGCATGGGTGAGCCCTTGGCTCTTATGCACTCAGATATATGTGGGCCCGTGCCCTGTCAATCACTAAGTGGGGCAAAGTATTTTATTATTTTCATAGATGATTACTCATGTAAGGTTTGGGCTTTTCCCATAAAGAGAAAATCCGATGTCTTAAACACATTTCAACGTTGGCTTGCATTAGTAGAGAACCAGTCTGGAAATAGGTTGAAATGCCTAAGGTCAAATAATGGGGGTGAGTATGTATCATGTGCTTTTGAGCAATTTTGTGATGAGCGGGGTATTAAGCGTCAACTGACCATCCCTTACACCCCTCCCCAGAATGGTATGGCTAAGCGCATGAATAGGATCATCCAGGAAAGGGTCCATAGCATGCTTAGCCAGATTGGCTTACCGCAATACTTTTGAGCTGAGACAGTTATTACTGCAGTGCATCTTATTAATAGGTGACCTAGCAGTGGCATTGACTTTCATGTTACAGAGGAGGTATGGGCAGACAAAGCCCCCCTCTTATGATCACTTGCCTGTCTTTGGCTGTGAGGCATTCTGCCATGTGGCCAAGGACAAACGCAATAAGCTGGATCCTAAAAGTATCAAATGCATTTTCATTGGCTATGGAGATGCAGGAGAGATGGGTTACCGTCTATGGAATCCCCAGGCGCGGAAAGTCATCTACAGCCATGATGTCATCTTTCATGAGGACAAAATGCATATGCAGCCCTAAGAAAGTGATTGAGGTACGCAGAGTTATCTTTCAAGAGAAGCCACCTGCTTCCGTACAGCTCGCTCCACTGCCAGCTAGACAACGTGCAGCATCACCTGATGCTCATGGCCCAGATGTTAGACATGCTGATGTTAGACAGGATGTTAGTCAGGTAGCAGAGCCTGGGTTGAGGCGTTCTACTAGAGATAGACGACCTCCTAACCGTTTTGCCCCCTCTATGGATTATGTACTGATTACAGATGCAGGAGAGCCTCTCACTTATGATGAGGCAATGTATAGGGGTGATTGTCACTCTTGGGAGAGGGCTATGCAGTCTGAGCTTGACTCATTGCATAAGAATCAGACTTGGGATTTGGTTTTCTTACCTCAGGATAAGAAGGCTTTGCCATGCAAGTGGGTGTACAAGCTGAAAAGTACCCCTGGACACCCCAAGCCGGCATACAAGGCTCGATTGGTTGCTAAGGGCTTTAAGCAGGAGCATGGTGTTGAATTTGATGAAGTCTTTTTTCCTGTGGTCAAGATGACCACCCTACGCTTAGTCTTGGCTTTGGTTGCACAGCTTGAACTGAACTTGTACCAAGTGGATGTTAAGACGACTTTTTTATATGGGGACTTGCATGATGAGATTTACATGGAGCAGCCTAAGGGCTTTGTAGACCCTAACAGGGAACACCTAGTGTGTAAGCTCAAGAAGAGTCTATATGGCTTGAAGCAAGCACCTAGGGAGTGGTACCATAAGTTTGATGCATTTATGCAGTCACAGGGCTACAGCCACAGTGCTATGGATCCGTGCTTGCACATGAAGAAAGCCCGTGACAGTTCTTTATTGATTTCGGTACTCCATGTGGATGACATGCTTTTAGCAGGGACAGCTCATGAGGAGCTAGATGCTTTTAAGACTCAGCTCAAGAAGAGCTTTGAGATGAAAAATTTGAGGCAGGCCTCTCATATCCTTGGTGTGCGCATTACGTGCGATAGATCTTAGGGACTACTCTATTTGTCACAGAGAGAGTACATTCATAAAGTCCTTGAGCGCTTCCGTATGTAGAATGTTAAGCCTATTGGCTGTCCATTACCTTCTCATGTGAAGGTTTCACAGGCCGATTGTCCACAGGCAGATGAGCAAAGGGCCAAGATGGCCAAGATTCCCTATGCATTAGCCGTGGATAGTCTTATGTATGCCATGATAGCCACCCGTCCCGATATTGCTTTTACACTTGGGATTGTGGTACGTTATATGGCTACACTTGGCAAGAAACATTGGGATGCCGTGAAGGGTATCATGAGGTACCTGAAGGGCTCAACAGATATGTGTATTTGCTATGGCAGCTAGGATACAGGAGTCATGGGGTATACTAACTTTGATTATGCAGGACATGCAGATAGTAGGAAGTCCACTTCTGGCTATGCGTTTACTTATGCTGGAGGGGCTATCTCTTGGATATCCAGGGCGCAGAAGTGTACGACTCTTTCTACTATAGAGGCCAAGTATATTGCAGCCGCAGAGGCTTGCAAGGAGGCTATCTGGTTAGGCCGTTTGATTGCAAACCTTGGTATGATAAATGCTATGCCTACACTGCATTCGGATTCTATGAGTGCCATTCAGCTGGCCAAGAATCCGGTCTTCCATGCGAAGACGAAACATATTGAGGTGAGGTATCACTTGATTCACGAGGTCGTTGAGAATAGGTCTGTTGACCTTGTCAAGATTCTGACTAAGCAAAATCCTAC
The DNA here is from genome assembly GCF_053477565.2 of Lygodium microphyllum. Taxonomy (NCBI): domain Eukaryota; kingdom Viridiplantae; phylum Streptophyta; class Polypodiopsida; order Schizaeales; family Lygodiaceae; genus Lygodium; species Lygodium microphyllum. The sequence goes on from NC_141140.1 coordinate 83,291,232, forward strand.
AGACTAGCTAACGAAGAGCCTTACTACAAAGCGCTTTGTATTCCTCACAGGAGATTGATGGGCGTTGGATGAGATGACATCTTTTTCCTCATCCTGTTGTACGTATACATGTTGTACTGTCTTTTCTTTTCTTTTCTCTCTCACTAGGGCAGATTCGCCTTTAAGCGGGAGGTTGTTGGGGATAAAGACTACACTTTACTACACTGACAGTATCCACCACTGCACATTGCAGGTGGCGGGCGCCCGTCACAGTCACTTATTCTTTATTCTTTTAGTGACAGTTTGAATAAAGGAAGGCCTGGCCACACATTGTGGTTGTTGGAGTTCCCACTTTTGAGACTCTCTCTCTCTCTCTTTTTTTTCGTAAAAGGTAATTGTATTAATTACGAAAAATACAAGATTACTTGATTACAAGATAGTTGATGACTCTCTCTCTCTCTCTCTCTCTCTCTCTCTCTCTCTCTCTCTCTCTCTCTCTCTCTCTCTCCATTCGCCATAGCTCTCACCGCCAAGCTTCTTTCTTTTGGGTTCTACTTCCCTTTCACTCAATTGGATTGTTGAATGAGATTTGTTGCCTTGTGGCCAATGGTAGCAGGAACGGATCATCTGGGGAATCAATTAGCAAGGACAAACCAATGCCAGTATTGCTTCAACAGCGTGTTGATGCTACCTACAAAGAGAAGCGTGATAAAGACCATAATGCATGGCAATCCTCTGCACGTCATGGAGAAATTGCTCAAAAGAATCAATGCCCCTTACAAGGAAATCGAGTAGAAACCTATCAACCAACTGCTTCATACAACCATTAAAAAAACTGGGTGCTTCAGATAAGATGAATTAAAATGCAATGGGAGTCTTTCCGAGATTTGTGCAAAAGGGGTGACAAGGTGGACAAGCATGTCAAACTGCAAAGGGAAACAATTCGACAATATATTATTGCACCACCTGAATATCCAAAATCTCTAGCAAGAAAGCATAATTGTGCATAACATACATGTGGTCCAAGCAACACCATGTAGCAAAGTATTGTGTTGATTAAAAAGTAAAACCCAAATCCGATGGATGGAGCAAGACCAAATATCCTACTTCAAAATGATGATCTCAAAATCATGCCACGCACAGCTCTCAGGTGCATCCATCATCGAGTGCTCAGAGGTAGACTAGGAATTATAAACGCAAAGATTAAAATCTCCTATTAATATTTCCATTCTACCAAGAGACAAGCAAGCTACCAACGTATCCCATAGATCCCATTGAGACGAAGTGTCATTTGGTGTATAAAGGCCTACCAGCTATAGCACCTCTTCTTCAAATAGAATTTCAACAACCAAAAAGCAACCATGAACGTCGTTCTTGACAAGGACCAGCTCAAACTTGCCATTCACGACCATAAGCACACCTAAATAACAACGAGTTGAGCTCCTTGCATAGAGCAATCGGAACCCATGGAGATCCATGATTTTGTCAGTTTCACTATGATTTTTATGCTTAACAACACACAACACATCCCATTGATTGTCATGCCAAATGCACCACATATTATGTTGCTTGCTGCGTGAACAAATACAACACACATTCCAAGTGGCAAGCCTCATATGTCATGACCAAAGGATTTAGTGTCGAGGATGAGTTTGCCTCGATTGTACTTTCACAACAAAAAAATCAAGAGTGCCCTTGTCCAAAAAGTTAGCCAAGAAAGGGATCAGGAAGCAAGCACAACCACGGTGGTGCACATGATTTCCATCCATGGAGTAGCCACTTCTTGGAGGATTACACCAGCCAAAACCATGGAAGCAATATCTTTCTCTTGTTTTATTTTCCATGAAGAAGCTTAAATTATATACATCGAGCCTTTAGGCGAACCATAAAAAATCCTGACAATTTACAAGTCAAGCCAAAAGGCTATCAAAGCCTAGAATACAAACATCATGCTGGCGGCACAATAGGAGTAAAGCGAACAATATCCAGCCAAGGAGCAACCACATCAGGGAGGACAAGGTCCACTAAAACCATGGAAGAGATGTGCCATAACAATAATCCTCAAATTTGAGCCACATGACCATGAATATGTGAGAGTGCGCAACAGAAGAAGAACACGAACACAGAGGAGGGAAGAGAGAAAGCAGGGAATGAAGGAAGAAAATCTGCACTGACTGAAATGAATGCTGAATACACTGAAATGGACTGATCAGTCCCTGCACGCAGCCCGGAGCGTCAGTGAGGGCACCAAAACAGACTGAAAGCAATGGCAGCACCAATGCCGGAGTGGGAGAGGACAGAGAGTGTGCTGAACCTGCAGAAGAGAATGCTGAGAATGACTGGGGGGCTGCTATATATAGCCCCAGGCCAGAAAACTGGCCGACCTGCCAAATCTGGCCGACTTGGCCAAATCTGGCCGACCTGCCCAAAATTTGGGCCGACTGCACACCAAAAGGCCCAGTTTGGGCTGTGTGACTCCCGGAAAAGGAATGCAGACAAAAAAAAGCGAATACCAAGCTGACAGAGCTCCTCTGTCTCCTGCCAGACTCTGACGAGAGCTCACAACCAGGAGATGACAGACTGAGAATGATAATAGAGCAGGCTAACACCCCCTCTTAGATCCTAGGAGAGTCTGAAGACCTAAGAACCGCATGTGATGAAGCAAAGAAGCCTGAGGCAAAGGCTTCGTGAAGAGATCAACCGCATTGGCCGCCGTAGGACAATAGACCACCACCAGCTCCAAATCCACGATCCGCTCTCAAATATAGTGATACTGAACCTCAATGTGCTTCGTGCGAGCATGAAACAACGGATTCTTCGCCAGAGCAAAAGCACTCTGGTTGTCCACGCGCAACTCCGTAGGTCCGGTCTGGGAAAAGCCTATCTCCGCCAGCAAGCGACGGAGCCAAACTGCCTCCATAGCGGTCGAACATAGAGCCCGATACTCAGCCTCTGAAGAAGAAAGTGCCACAGTAGGCTGCTTCTTGCTGCTCCAAGAGACAGCACCGGATCCAAGGGTGAAAGCATAACTTGTAGTGGATCGTCTCGAATCCACATCACCTGCCCAATCAGAATCACTCCATCCAGAAAGGGTGATCCCATCTCCATACATGATCCCGAAGGATCGAGTCCCCTGTAAATATCGAAGAACACGCAAGGGTACCTGCCAGTGATCCTGGGTAGGAGTCTTCATAAAAGAAGATAACAAAGCTACCACAAAAGAGATATCCGGCCGAGTGTGAAGCAGCCAAATGAGAGAGCCTACAAGGCACCTGTAACGAGTGGCATCTGTAAGGGGGACTCCATATGCCAAAAGCTTGGACTCTGGGTCCATGGGGCAAGAAATAGGCCGACACGCGACCATACCAAACTCCAAAAGAAGCTCGGAGATGTACCTGTGTTGCGAGATAAAGATGCCCTGGGCCATCTGATAGATCTCCAGTCCTAGAAAGAAGTGAAGGATCCCAAGATCCGTCATGTCAAACTCCTGCTGAAGAATGGACCGAGTATGCTCCACCTGCTGAGTGGCGCTCCCTGTAATGATAAGATCATCGACATACAAAATAAGGAACACAGAAAGAGAATCCACAACCCGTAAGTAGAGGTTGGGATCATAAGCGGAACGCTGAAAGCCACTCTGTAGAAAGAAACGGTCAATCCTCTGGTACCAAGCACGAGGAGCTTGCTTCAGGCCATAAAGATCCTTCCGCAGCCTGTAGACATGATCCTCCTTCCCCTGCACAAGAAAACCAGGAGCCTATGAAACATAAATCTCCTCCTCAAGGACGCCATTCAGAAAGGCTGACTTGACGTCCATCTGATAAACAGGCCAACGGTGGTGAGCTGCTAGAGCCAAAATAACTCGAATGGTGGACATCCGAGCTGTAGGAGCAAAAGTCTCGAAGTAGTCCAAACCTGCACGCTGTGCAAAACCCTTGGCAACAAGCCTAGCCTTGTGCTTGTCCAAGCAGCCATCTGCAAGATACTTGGTCTTAGAGCCTCCTCCACTGTGGAAGGCTCGAAATCCTGAAGAATCTGTGACATAAGAGCATAGTTCACACAAAGTGAACTATCCCGCTGGGCCTGTAATCGGGCTGATCTACGTGGACCTGTAGAGGAAGCAGGAAAGTGAGTAACACCTGAATCCTGCATGAGCCGGCGATACCATAAGGGAATCCTAAGAGACTCCTCCTGCTGCGAGGGAGACCGAATAGGCTCCGAAACCTGCAAAGCACCCGTATCGGAGAGGGACTCCCCCTCACCAAATGAAGATAGATCCTCCGCACCTGAAGAAGGCTGTGTATCCCGAGAAGACTCCTGAAGGGAGGCTGAAGGGGTGGAAGAACTCGTAGAAGAAGGAGTCTCATCCGCCAAGGAAAGGAAAGGGGAAAGGGTAGCCGTAGGAGGAGGAATGGGTGGGGTGCTAAGGGGTATCCTAGAAGGAAAAGAAGGTAGAGAAGGTTGGGGGGGGGGGGGGGGGGGGGGGGTCCCGGCGATGTCGAAGAAGCACCTGTAATAGAACCATCAATCGGATCCTCAGAGGCCGAAGCCTCATCAAAGATCACATCCCTGCTCACCTCAACCTTCCGTGTCGTCGGGTCGTAGAGCCGATATCCTTTCCTGGTCGTGCTATAGCACACGAAGATAAGCTTTCTCGACTTAGAGTCGAACTTCGTTTTCCTCTTCTTCTTGTCCACATGGACAAAAGCATCGCACCCAAAGATGCGAAAGTGGGACACGGAAGGCTTCTTCCCAAAGAAAGCCTCATAAGGAGTGATGTCCTGTAAAGCCGAAGTCGGAGAGCGGTTGCGAATATGCACCGCTGTAGCCACCGCCTCACCCCAAAGGAAATGAGGAAGACTCCTATGCTCCAGCATAGATCGGGCCATCTCAACCATGGTCCGATTCGCACGCTCCACCACACCATTCTCGGATGGTGTGTTCGGATGGGAATACTCCACCCGAATACCATGATCCCTGCAAAACTGAGAGAAAAGGTGAGAAGTGAACTCGCCACCGTGATCAGCTCGAGCGCCACGAACTTTGGAAGTTGTTTGGGTCTCCACAAACACCTGCCACTCGCAGAAACGGGAGTACGCCTCGCTCTTGTACTCCAAGAAATAAGGCCACACATAACGACTAAAGTCGTCCACAATCAGCATCAAATACCTGGCCTTCCCAAGGGAGGCCGTGCCCATAGGTCCGCAAAGGTCGGTGTGAACCAACTCAAGCGGAGAAGTAGCCCTCCAAGAGGCAACCTGAGGGTGAGGCTGCCTATGTTGCTTGCCCCTCAAGCAGCTAGGGCACAAAGTGTGAAGAGGAGGGAAATCTGGTAGTCCCTCCACCATCTTCCTCCGAGAGGCCCGCCCAAGAGAATTGAGGTTCAAATGACCATACCGAGCATGCCAAAGCAGCCCAAGCTCATGGGAAGTCCTCGCAGCCAAGGCTGTGAGCGTATAAAGCCCACCCTCCTGTGTACCCATCCAAAGAGCATCACCTGTAGAAGCATCCTCCACTGTGACTGCATCCTGTGTAAAAATGACTCGGGTACCTAGCTGAGTAAGGCCATGCATAGACAATAGATTAAAACCCAAATCAGGGACATAGAGAACTTTGGCGGAGGAAGACCGCCTGTCAGAAAACATAGATAGAGTCCCCATGCCTCGAACAGGAACTGTAGAATTGTCACTAATGGTGACAGTGCCCCCTCTGGAACGAAGATCCTGAAGCCAATCCTGTCGGAAGGTCATATGGGAAGATGCTCCACTGTCCACGAGCCAAGGCTTCTGCAGAGTGGTAGAGCCTATCCCACAAGGCTGCACGGTCCATAGAGGTGCCATTTGACGAATCCACGGGGGGACGGTCGATGGGCGAAGAAACAAGCTCCCAAAGATCGAATGTATCGAGGATGCACTCCAGCTTGCACGACCAGAGGGAGTAGTTGGAACCATCCAACTTATCTTCCTTCGGAAAGGAAGGGAGAATCGGCACCTGAATAGAGGGAATCAAGGAAGGTATCCGCAAATCTGAAGCAGTCTTCACGGAAGACACCTTCACGGTAGATGGAACCCTCTGAGATGCATGGACTGAAGAGGGACGAGTGCGAGGAGGCTCCTCCCGACGTCGAAACTCCTGATAATCCCACCTCCGCTCAGAGGAATGATGAGAAAGGAGCTCATCCTCTAAGTCGTCAAAGCCTGAAAACCGGTAAGACATCTTCCAATCTGCAAAATACCAAACACCAAAGAAAACTGTGCCGAAGCCGAAGTATGACCAACAGTATGGTCACCAACCACCAAGACGCAGGCTGTGAAAGCCTACAAACACCTGGATCTGCAAAACGCAAAGATAACTGATGAAGATCACCAGAAAAGAAGCCGCCAGCACCAAGACACAACCTGAAAGTGGGTCGCCAGCAGGAGATGTGCCGCCAAGAGTGGAAACGACCATCAGACCTGCAAAACGCAGCCTGATAATGTGTCGCCCAGCAGGAGGGACAGCCTAATGGAAAACGCAAGGAGGGGTCGCTGGTTGACGTGGCAGCCTCGGAAGAAGCCGTCTACAGCAAACGCAGGAAGAAGGGCCACTTAGAGGGGCTGCCTGGGCAGTTGAAGATGGGATGACAACAGCAGAAGAGGGGTGAGGTATCTCCACAAGGTTAGGTCCTCCGTGCTCTCAGTCAGGCGATGATACCATGTGAGAGTGCGCAACAGAAGAAGAACACGAACACAGAGGAGGGAAGAGAGAAAGCAGGGAATGAAGGAAGAAAATCTGCACTGACTGAAACGAATGCTGAATACACTGAAATGGACTGATCAGTCCCTGCACGCAGCCCGGAGCGTCAGTGAGGGCACCAGAACAGACTGAAAGCAATGGCAGCACCAATGCTGGAGTGGGAGAGGACGGAGAGTGTGCTGAACCTGCAGAAGAGAATGCTGAGAATGACTGGGGGGCTGCTATATATAGCCCCAGGCCAGAAAACTGGCCGACCTGCCCAAAATCTGGGCCGACTGCACACCAAAAGGCCCAATTTGGGCTGTGTGACTCCCGGAAAAGGAATGCAGACAAAAAAAAGCGAATACCAAGCTGACAGAGCTCCTCTGTCTCCTGCCTGACTCTGACAGGAGCTCACAACCAAGAGATGACAGACTGAGAATGATAATAGAGCAAGCCAACAGAATACCCAAGGCATGTATTATAGATGCACCAAATATGCCAGAGAGCTGTCCATCTAAGAAAATGGAAGAGGAAAGGATGATCAAATTGCAATGTGGACAAAGAAGGCATCTTGCCCAAGACCCAATAACAAATGGGCATCTACTGTTGAGTCACCGAGGTCCCACACATGGGGAACAAAGCTTCAAATTTGTCTCGCTAGATAGTAGGAGATGAAGAGATGAATTAGTGTCTCATCACATGTAGTACAAAAGCTAAGTGTATCATGTGAGATCTTGCGGGCATGTAGCACATCCCCAATGGGAAGACCTCCCCTAAGCAATCTCCATGTAAAAACTTTCCCTTTATGAAGAATCTTCGACCTCCACAATTGAAGAAGTCTATCCTACCACATCACTTCGCTATCCCAAGCACACCAAACTTTATTGGCTTTCTCAATAACCCATCTCTTATCCACTACCATCCTATGGTAGATCTAATTAGCCGACCTTTTCAAAAAATCATCAGGTTTCACAAACATCGAGTCCTACTAACGGAAAGCACGCTAAAAAGTAGGCATTGGATTATAACTGAAGTTGCACTCTTGCAAGGTTGGCCAATTGTGGCTATAACCTCTAGGCACCTGAAAGTACTGGCATATGTGGCAAAAGAAATAAGACGGGACACACCAAAAATAAAAGCATTACTTACAATTTGCAGCCCCAATCGAGCCATCTAGCTAAATAAATCTCGCTATAAATCTTTACTTGGCCAATCAAGCAGGCTGGTAGTGACCAGCACTTCTACCTGTAACAAACTAGTGTCCTTTCAGAGGTTTGGAGGATACCAAACTATAAAACGAAGCTCTTGCCAAGAGGCAATCAAATGAGTAAGAAGAAAACACCATGAAGTTTTAGGAGGCTGTGTAGAATTCAGCAGAGCTATCATATGAAGATTAACATCCAACAACCATAGTTACCCTCGTACGTGGTACAGATTGGTTCTTACGATACGAACCGTACAGTACTGTACAATACGTATCTGTATAGATTCGTACGATATTTTGGGCTTATTTAGGCCACATCGACTGCACATCCTGCGTCAAACGCATAGAAACAAGGGACGGGGACGGGGTTGGGGATGGGGATTGGCCAAAACTAGGGAACGGGGACCCGAGAGGGGGGGGGAACGGCATATTAAGAAAATGCATTTTCACATATAAAACAGTTTTCAGCTCATCACATTGGACTCTACTGCAATGAAATATATAAACAAGCACAGTTTGAGCTTTAAAAACATCATTTTTCATTGAATTTTATCAACATATCGCATAATGAACATGAGATGAGCAAATGACAAATACAAACCGTATGGATAAACTTTAACAATCAATGTATTACAAAAGAGCAAGCATCCAAACTCCACTGTGACCTGTCATTGTTAATGTGACATGAAAGCTTAAGAGTTCAAACTTCAAACTTCAAAGATAGGAACTAAAAATAAATGTTCAAGGAGAAAAAGAGTCAACATTGAGTAGTAAAAGACGAAAGACTAAAGTAGCTTTATCATTCATGACATCATGTAGGGCCTAGGGCGTAGGCAACAGCCAGCTGCCTGCTAGGCTGTAATCAGCCATAAAGCAATATACAAAATGAACTTTAGCATTGAATTAGTCCAAATCTAAAGGAAATTATCATCTTCTGTAATAAAATGAGCATCTACAATAGGTCATGACATCATATAGGTAGTTGGCAGCTGGATACCAAGCTATAACCAGCCATAAACCTGGAACCAACATACAAAATGAACTCTAGCAAGGAATAAGGCCAAATCTAGAGGGAATCATCATCATCTCCAGCAAAATGCGCATTTGCAGCTCTTGAAGTGCTAGCCTCATGATCATGGGTGCCATGCATAGTCTCCATAAAACGAGTATGCTCCTCCTCCTACTCCATCTCCCACTAGGTAAATAGATCAGCATGTGATGTAACACTTCTACAAAGTATTCTCAAGTTGGCACTAACAAAGACCAAATCATTTGCTTTTTCTACTCCAAGGCGATTCCTCTTCTTTGAAGCAATATGACTGTAGGTGCTCCATAATTGCTCCAAGCAAAAGGAGCTCACTGCTTGACTTAAGATACGAACAGCCAACTTCTGCAACTCTGGCCAATCTGATCCAAAATCCTCCCACCACAAAGGTGCCCCAACCTTGCATCGGTCATGTAGAGCATCCACACAGCCATAAGAATTTTTTGCTCTCCTATAGAGAGCAAGCTAATCTCTAATTTTGTGCCTAGTGTCAATAGCAGGCACCATGCGCTCAAGAAATTTCCTCCAATGGAAATTGACCTCAACATCATTTTCTTGATCTTTACCCTGAAACTTAGGGTCCAAAACAAATGCAGCTAAATGCAGAGGTGAGCTATAGGCATTCCACCTCTCAATACACAAATCATGTATCTCCTCATATTGCTCAGCATTAGGCACTAAGTCTTTTAACTTTTCAATCATCCTATCCATTGCCTCATACACTTTGCCAATACATGGCTGCATACCATCAATGAGTCTCAACAACTGTACAATAGGCACAACCATTGCATCAATTTTTTTTACATTATCCCAAAATTCATTGCTCTCTGCATTTTCTTTGCATGTCATGCCCACAGGAGTGACTGCCAATGAAGAAGTACTAAACTCATCATTGACAAATAACTGTCTCACTGCACCCATGCATTCTCTGAGGCATCCCAACATAAAAAAGTTGCAGGGAAACCGTGTGTCTGAATACTTCAACATCATCTTTTTTTACCTTTTTATAAACTCATAGCGAAGGTATTGGTGATTTAAAATAAAAGTAACCATTTGATTTGCATGATGTATCACAGGATGAACCCATGATAACTCACCAATATCCTTCAAAAGGTTATTCAAGCAATGTGCCATGCAATAAGAAAATGTGATATGCTTATACACTCCCTGAACAATGGCACCTGCTGCTCTATTTGTGGGCTCACCATCAACCACAAAAACAACCACCAAATGTGGCCCAACAATCTCAATGGTAGAGATCCACTCTGCTGCAAGCTGATCTGCGGACTTTCCCAGTCCTTGAAGCATCATGGAATGACATAAAATACATCTCCCCTCGAGAATAAGCTACAATGCCATGTATAGACCTCTTTCTCGTGTCACTCCACCCATCAACAATAAGTGTGACACAATTTATCTCCCAATCTCTCTTTATGTTTGTTGCAGCTTGCTCCACAACACGCTTTTCCTTATCAAGCAAGGTAGTGCGTAAAGTCTCAGAAGAGAGAGGCACATAGTTAGGTCCATACTCTCCAACCTTCTTCAACATGGCTCTAAAGTACTCCGACCTAGGGACATAAAATAATAAATATAATAATTATCATGATGACATGATTTTAGAATAAGTTATAAGTTTATATTATATAAGTTATAACCAAGTTATAAATTTAAAAATTATATTATTTAAAGGAAAAAAATGTAAACAGTTTAGATTCGAGCATATCAATTTGTCACGACTCAAAACCTGGCTGTATGAAATGCAATATGGTCGTGGTAGAAGAAACGAGCCACTGTTGAATCTGTCTCTTCTTTTCTGATTGGGTCGTCCTAACTTCCCTCGAGAGTAGTCTGGCGTCTAATGGTCGAGGACAAAGGCACTGATGGTGAATATGGACTCAATCCAACGACTCCATGTGGTGTGGATGCCACACTTGCTACTGTAGATGAAGCTCTAGGCCTATCAACTGCTGCTGCTGCCGTTGCCGCAAGTGTAGCTGGATCGACCGCCACTCGTGCACGCCTCGATGCAAATAGAGCCTCTTGTCCAACCACATGATCTAGAAGCTCCCTTCTCTTCTCCGGCGTGACATTGGGACAAAATTGCACTTCCAATCTTGGCTCATGCAATAAATGGGCCCTTACTTTATTGCGCCACTCGTATGCCGATATGGACACAACTTGCCTGACCAAGGGCGTGATCCGCCTCTACTTGATGGGCGTTCAGCATTTACCTCATTTCACCACGACCATGTGTTGGTAGGTCTGCCTCTCCCTTTGACCTGATGAGCCGGTCGTGAAAAAGCCATGCTGGTTGCTCAGTTGCTCACTGTGGGACCCGGGTGCCCAATGTAGGGAGGCTAGGAGTCCAAGCTGCAAGGAACAAGAAAGAAGAGAAGATGATGATGATGATAATGAAAAAGAGGAGGAGGAGGAGGAGACACGAAGAACAAGAAGAACAAGAACAAGAAGAAGAAGAAGAAGAAGGGCTATGGGCTGAGCTGCAGGGCGGGCAGTAAGGTGGGCTCCAGGGCGGGCACTAAGGCGAGCTGCGAGGGGAGTGGGAGTTGGTAGCTTGAGCAAGTGTTGGAGGAGCTACGAGTTAGGCGAGAGATGCGCGAGGTGTCCTGGCAGAAGTTGCCCGGGAGGCAAGACAGCCCAAAAGCGGGGGATGGTGACTGTTCGTCTCCCGACAGTCTGTCCCCGACAGGCAACACGTCCCCGCCCACTACTACACATGCCCAAACTCACTCATGAACTGACTAGACTGCTAACGATAATACCGATAACAATGGTGGTGATATTGATGATCAAGTTGATGACAATAATTATGATGATAATGATTGTAATGAGTATCATGATGATGATGAGGAACGGCTCAAGTTGATGATCATAATGATGATGAAAAATGGAAAATTTTTCTAGGCAACACCCAAATGAGGCCCAACCAATGTCACCTCATTTAGGCCTATTTTTGGAAACATTGTTTCATCCTCATCATAGTTGTCGTCATCATCTCCTAATCATCAGCATCATTATCAGAACTTCCGTCATGATTCATGAACCCCTCTCATTTTTATGATAGACATCATCTTAATCATCAATATCTCCATAATAACCCTTATCAATGTTGGTTTTTATACCAAGGTACATGATCAGCTTTGAAAACTTCTACTACTGCAAGAAATGCAGGTCCTCAGTCCAGACTCCAATGCTCCAACAAACAGCAAGTGACTTTCAGAGTGGACACAAAGAGAGTGAAAATCATGAAGATGATCCAAAACGATCTCGCATTGTGCTCCCTGGCTGGGAATGGAAGACCTAAATACTGATATGGAACCATACGTACTCAATCTCAACAAATCTTGCCCAATAAGTTTCTGTTACTAATATTTATGGTAATGACCATATTACTCATTAAATAGATAATGTACTGGCAGGTTAATGTTCCATAAAGCAAGTGCATTAGCAACAATATTTAAATGTGTTTGGAGGATGTGAAGGTTATCCTTCACACCATCACAGAGCTTAGTGGAAATTTCAAGCTGTGAACAAACAATAATGAGCCAGCGGCTACAATTCTGTAAAAAAAGCCAAAATGTTACCACTGGTGCAAGAACTTCAAGATCATTAATCATATGGATGAGAATAACACATGCACATTGGGATTAGACTTCTACTTTTCATTTAAATAAGAAGTTTGCGTGGACAAAGCTTACCCATTCTACTAAATTGTGATCCTCAAGCCGAAAGGGATCTATTGCTTTCTGACCTGTGATCAACTCCAGTAGCACAACACCAAATCCATAAACATCACTTGCTGTAGTAAGCTGGCGCCTCAGAAAATACTGAGGATCAATATATCTACCACATATAATACACCCAGAAGACATTATCAGAATGTTGAAGAACACAAAACTCTGTCCAATACATATAATCAGAAAGGTGACAATGGTCATATGCAAGCCCTTTCTCAAACTCATAAACCATCACTTTATCAAACATATATGGACTTTAAACCATCTTCCAAGCTCAGGAGATCAAAGTATTCCTCAAATGTAAAATATACACTAACATACATGTGTTCTGTTAGAAAAGAATAAAAAAGAGAGAGTAGCATCCTGACCCTGTACAAAGATTCACCTTCATCATGCCTATTCAAAAATTTAAAAAGTAGCATGCCAAATTACAACATCACTGACCGAAGTGAATCTTGTTTTTCCATGCACACAAACTGAGTGCCTATCTCCATATGTGAACATGAGTATATGAAACTTTGAGTAATTAGAACCTCTAGTTTGTCCTATGTGTGAATGCGAGAGACACAGTTGCAACTAATGGTGTATGTTTAACAAATCAGTAAATTTATTCAACATGTTGTATGATAGACAAATAAACTGCAATCCTATCTATGTGAGTCAACCTTGAAGACACAAGAGCATAAACTTTCTTAGTAGCAAGAGTCTTCAACATGGATCAACAAATTTGCAACTAATGATAAAAACCTTTTAACAGACAAACACCCGCAAGCTTGTCGTACATTACCCTGCAGTGCCAGCAGGCCTAGTAGAAATGTGTGTTTCGTACTCTACAGTAGTCTTTGAAATGCCAAAATCTGCCACCTTTGCCACTAAATTGTTGTCCAAAAGTATGTTGCTTGGTTTTACATCTCTGTGAATCACTGGTGGATCCTGAATAAACAGTCAAGAGAAGCATGTAAATGAAGAAAGGCAACAAATCAAACATCACTCACAGAAAAGCATGAGTGCCATACTGCGAAAGAGTGAAGATAATCTAATCCCTGTGCAATGCCAACAGCAATGTCTAGCCGCCGAAGCCAATCAAAAGATTGCTCAGTACTACTTTCTGCAAACACCCAATAAAAAGTGTCTTAACTATTGTGGCCTTGGTACATGCTCTCATCTAAAAGAAACCTAGCCCAAGTAACAAAAACTTTGCAAACCACAAGCTTATCTGCAAAGGCCTGAACATACGAAAGAGATGAGTATGTAAATTCCCATTCGGCACATACTCATAGACAAGTATCTGCACCAACAAATGGAGATGCATTTAAAATGGTTCCAGCCAGTTAAAATAATACTGAAAGTTAGAGAGTGCTGTGGCAAAAGACACTCTACATCAAAATATATGCACAGTAGTTGATAGAGACTAGCCAGAAAAACTTGACCAGAAAATGCAGATAAACTTATACAACTTTATTAGTGCAACAAATGGATGAACAGCTGCAAAATCTTTCTCAGCTACAACTTGATAAAGCTCTAAAGTAACCGTGTCCATAATAGTGCACATGACCATAATAATGGGAGTCAGAGTTGCAACTTCCTTAAAAAAAAGGACCTTCAGTTATAGTGTCAATTAACGTTATGGCATCTCTCTCTTAGCCTTGCAACAATATCCCACTTATCATTTTAAGGTTTAGAATACGACAGACTTCTCACTTAGAGGGAATTGATGGTGAAACTGTTTTCTTATCATTGGGATGAACTAAGTAATGAATACCTCTATCATATTATCAGTGATTAGTCATTTCAACATGTATCTCCAATACATATGTAAGACAAAACACATACAATTGACCCCTACTAACCCTTGCAAAAGGGCTGTTGCACTCCAACAAAGCTGCAAGGCTCACAGTGAGAACACGCTATCAAAGCCTTAGCATGTCTACACGATCTACTTCTCAGTTCCTTGTCATTTAAACTTTGCACTAGGAATACCATCTCAAACCTTTGTTTGCCACATCTGCTTCTTCAAGCCATCTGTCACATCTGTTCCTATTCCTACCCAACCTATCCATCGCAGAGAGGTCGAATGCTTCCAACTAATGACTTCTCCTTGTGAAGCTTACAGGCCAAGGCCCTCCTCAAGACTTGCAACCCCTAGGAGTTTATCACCAAGCCTATAACACGTCTCACTCCTCCACAGCTACAGGGCTTTTTGGATGATTGGAACTGTATGGGACAGACCACAGCTTGAACCAAGTCATTCGTTTACTTTAATCATAGTAAATCATTTCTTCCTCATGTGAAGTAGATACAACATGCAATTCAAAATTGGACAAAGTTCCAACCATGTAGAAGCTTTGCTTTGTGTGAAGCAAGGGAATAGGACCACTTCTTCTCCTTCATTATCTTGAAAGAGGCTCTAATTCCATCTCTTCCAAGGGAAGAATCAAGATCAGTGCTTAAAAGGGTGACTCCAATTCTTGAAACAAAACCAAATCTTCCAAGCAAGCTTGAAAGAATGTTCCTCATAGGAATAGATATTGGATGTAGTGCAAAATTCTCTATTACTTAACTTTAATTAGCACAAAAAATCACACAATATGAAGCATTGTTACAAGTCTTAGTCTTCTTTTGGTACTACATGTTGCACATGTATTTCAATTAATAACTAACATTCAGGACCACTAGTCTTGACTAGGCTAAGTACATGGTTTTTTGGCCTTCCCTTGATGGGTCCATGTTCGCTCTTGGTTCAGCCCTCCTTCAGCTAGCACGGAGGCTTTGCCTCCAGAGGCTGAGCTTCAAGCATCCATTGATGCTACCATGAGCAGCTCCTTTTTTAACATAGCTCTTCCAACTCAGGTACTTCACTTTCTTCATCACATTTCCAATACCTTAGCCGACTTCAACTCCTCCTTCAACATCAACATCCATCTTTTTTTTTTCTCCCTCGGGGGGTGGGTTTGGGTTCCCTTTGCTTTCGCACTAGGTACATTCAAGTTTTGCCCTGCTTGTTTGTCTTCAACATTCACATCCCTTTCCTACTGCATCTACCCTACATTACATTTCATTCTTACATTTGAAAAGGGTACTCAAACAAGTGAAACACTACTACATGAGCAAAATTAATTGCGAAAATTTTTAGAATTAATTGCCAAAAACCCTAATTCTTTGGGGCACCCTTCAACATCTATAAATAAACAGGCTGCCCCCATTCAGCCCATCTCGTTTTTGCAGATTGCAGCCATCAACACACACACATGGCGGTCCAGCCCTTCGACTACTGCCTCTCTCTCTCCATCAGCCCTTGCAGTGCCCTGGCGCCTTCCTCCAAGCTGTCGCCCATTGTCTTACGCCCTCCTACCTGCTGCGTTTGGCCCTGTTCCTCATCGCCAGCACCTCCACCTTCATCTGCACCATGTGTTTGCAGCTTCTGGCTGTAGGCGACAGTTGGCAGCCCTCCTCCTCCATCATGCGACCTTTTGCTACTGTGTTTGGAGCTCTCCATCACCTAGCGACAGCTAACGACCATCTTCCTTCACCTGGCAATTGCGTTTACAGCTTTTTGCTAGCGTTTTCATCATCAAGCATCATCCTTTGCAGTCACCTACACTCTGGTGACCAGCGTTTGGTGTTCTTTCTCTCTCTTCACAATTTGATTGGTGGTCACAGACTCCAGATCTGTCTCTGGTGGACGTCATTCTTCGACCACTGCTCTGCCCTTGAGTATATATATACTCTTACATTCATTTGCAATATTCATTCACTTCTTAGTTGTGTTCTTCTCTCCCTTCTTCTGTTTGTGTTTGAGTTTTGAGTTTTGCATTTAGGGTTTGAGTTTTGAGTTTTGCTTTCTGTGTCTATGTCTGTTTCTTTGTGTTTCTATCGTGGTCGTACACTCTGTGTTTCCTCAATGCAAACCCTAGTAGTTTTCTTCATACTCTGCGCCTGCTTGTTTTTGCACCAACCAACAACCACCCTGCCACTCCACTTCCTATATGCTACTGCTTCTATTTCCTAATCTCGTGCTTGTCGCCCTTGCTCCTGTTGAGCTCTCGCAACAATAATAGATCATTTGTTTCTTGTCCAAAGCCCGTGGTGGTGGGGGGGCCAGGGAAAGGGGGGGACTTGCTAAGGAGCAACTTGAACAAATTTTTAGGAGCATAGATGAAAAGTAGAAGAGCTTCGTTGTTGCAATAGTCAGCCTCCAAATACCTTTAATCCCACTACCAATAGCAAAATCTTCTCCATGGGGGTCTTACTTGCTAGAAGAACATTAAAAAGTTCAAGAAGAACTAATAGCAATGCAAGAAAAAATTATCTAGAAAGAGGAACGCATCAAAGAATTGCATGAACAGTTACAAAGCATGGAGAGCCAAGGAAGAGCCCATGACAAGAGTCATTACAAGTAAAATTCACCAGCTAGATAGAACAGATGAATTCATCTAATTCAGCACATTTTTCCAAAGAGGTGATATCGGTAATTGAGAAGAATTAGAGGATTGAAAGGATCAAGAGAGATATAAGCATTGGTAATCTCCCCCTAGATGGGATAGAAAGAACTTAGCCTCAAGGTTCGAGCAAGATTTTATATTAGAAACTAATGTACTAAAGTTAAAGTTAAATAAAATTGTCACGCTCATAGACTCAGGGAAGCCTATCACTATTATTCCAAAACATACACAAGCAAAGTTTATGCACGTGGATATGACAGAGAAGGTGGCAGTGATGAAGCAAACCAAATCTCTATAGGGAACAAAAGTGTGAATTATAGAAGATGAGTTTACCCCATTGCAACTCAAAGAGCAATCAGAGAACTAGCCAAAGTTAGAGAGGCAAAAAAAAAAGGAAAATGATAATATATATCGAGGAAAACAACCAGTTATTAGGGATTTACATACCTCACCTCCCCAGAATAAAATGTGCCTTGTATTGAAATTTTAGCTAATCCTTTATATCTGTAATAGAACCCAATATTGTAAGTAAAGCTCTTATGAGTCATAAGATCTTAGAATTTAATTTCTTTTTTCAATTTTTAATGTGCTTGCAAGGCATTGATACTCGAGATGAAATGTAATGAACTATTTAATTTGTCCTATAGGTCAATTTTGGCCTTGAAATGACATTAATAGATATTTCTTTCTTTCTCCAATCACCCTTTTTGGACCTACGAGGAGATGTTACTAAGAAATTTCAAAATGATTACTAAGATTGTTTTGGCACTTACAATAGCCCCAAACATAGTTTTTAAAATCTAGAATATTTGATATCAAATGTAATTGTTTACACTATACCTTCTCAGATTTTAGAGTTGAGTTTGAGAAGCGTTAGCTCTGTCTACTTAGCATAATAAAAGATAATCATATATAGGATTTGGCTTCAATAAGAGCGACGAGTCTCAATCTCCTTGTATCATAGAAGATATGTTGTCCATAGTGCCATGATTTAGCTATTTTCTCATGTTTCATACATTTTAATCTATGATTTACTTGGAGTATGTAGAGTAGGCTATGATTCTTGCTGTTTGAGCATTTCTAAATTTTTGTGGGTTTGGTCATGTATATATTGTTAATTGAATGTAGAATTGAAGGATGATGATATAGATGGATAGGACCAACTTTAGGCTATCTTTTAATGTTGTACAAGATATAGATTACTGCCAATAAAACTAATGTAGAACAAGGAAAAACGAGCTCTCTTTATGAGAAAAAAGAAAGAACTAGTATCAAAAGAAAAAGTTTAATAGTACAAGACAAGTCTCTAGCATGACAACTCTTTGAAACTTGCGTGACAAGTAGCCTGACACTTGTCTTTTCTTTTTGGCCTTTCTTTTTGGACTGACTCCTGAGTATTATCAAGCATAGAAATAATTAGATTTAGTAAGCACTACCAGAACACAAAGCATACTATTTTTAAAATATCATTTCTATTTTTTGGGGCTAGCTTTTATAAAACAATCTAAGGCTCGCAAAATTTAAGTATCTCCTAATTTTAGAGTTCCCACTCCCCCTAATATAGATATCATGAGAAAGCTTTTTATAAATATATTTGAAAAACCATGTTAAAATCTTCATATGGGTATCCTACACAAAGATATCTGTATTTTAAGTTTTCAACCTAAACATATACACTGTATAAACATTTTATAATAATGTCATGTTATTGATTATAAGTATCTGTTCTAGCAAATCTAGTCCATACTTCAAAACATTAATTCTTTTTGTATGCAAGCATGATTCTAATATGCTTATGTTATGGTCATAAGTGCTCAATGGAGCCATATAGGTAAAAGTGTATACTATCTTTTATTTAACACATTGCGTGGATCTAGCATAACTTGTAACCACTCATTAGTAACCATCTCTAATGCATTTTGTTTATATCTAGTATATGCAAAGATAATAAATATAATAAATAATTAAATATATAAAATAATAAAAATAAAAAAATTTGTAGTGATATAACAATTCTCCAACTTTTATTCTATTGTCCTCAGCTACCATTAAAAAGCTTCTTTAAATGGCTAATGTTTATTTGGATAATCCTTCATTTTTCATCTATCCATTGCGCATCTATTATGGACAGATTTTTGAATTTTAATAAGAATTTTCACATTATAAGGCCACTTCTTGTGATTTGATCCTTCTGAAACAAAATCTATTTAAGTTCCAAGAGTTGTTCTATTTCTTCAACTTTTAGAAGATATTCAGTATAATGAATTCCTTTGGTTTTATACTTATACCAAGCTTTAGCAAACTTATATGAAAAGCATTGTATATTTTCCAATAAGTAAAAAACTCAAGTCAATATGAAACTTCAATTATTTTTGTGTATTACTTTGAAGGGTCCAAATATCTATAAGAGAGCTTTGGAAAAGATGAATTTCAACTGAAACCTTGTTTTAGCTTGCTTTTATCAAATTTCAAAAAAATATAATGAGTAACTTCAAAAGTCAAATGTCTTTTTTGTTTATCCGCTTGCTTTTTTATCACTCTTGAGTAGCTTTGATAGTGGCTTCAACTTGATCCATTGTTGTTTTTAAATGGAGCATCAAGCACTAGCAAAGATTGCAATAATCTTAGAGTCTTCTTCCTATCATAGTTGGATTCTTGACAGGCTAAACAAGCCTTGATGAAGTTATATTTACATTTTCATAATGTTGGCTAATAAAAGAAACACTCAATTGTACTAAAAGTAGCTACCCTTCCTCCATGTCTTACATAAGGAGATTCATGACTTTCTTTAATCACTTTCTATTGAACAAGAAAAGTGATACAAAGGCGATTATTCATGAGAAAGTAACGATCTCTAATAGAATAATCTAGATGAGAATCTCCATGCTAAAAGTTTGCCCAAACTCCTACAAAATCAATATCTTGGTTATAAGTATTAATCATCGCTTGAAAATCTTCATGATGAGCCATTGTAATAGTTGCAGTGCAAGGCACTTTAGAAAATGCATCAGCAACTACGTTATGTTTTCCAAGTGTATACATAATTTAAAAATAAAATATAGACAAGAAATTTTTCCATCTTGCATGTTTCTCGTGCAAATTCTTTTGAGTCTTCAAATACTTCAAGCTCTGATGATTCATAAAACAACAATGTTAAATATACAATAGAATAGAATACAAATTATTGTTAGGCCTACTTCCAATTTTAGTTATTTCATAGTTTGAACTTTCTTCAAATGAGTTCCTCTCCTCTGCCTATACATCTATATGTCAAATATACAACAAAGTCTCTCGAAATCATTGTTTGGACTCCTTCAAATTGCACTTATCTTACACTCTGCCTATAAGTTTATAAACTGACTGTACAACATATACAATTTATATCACTAAACAAGCTTGGTAAGTGAAATGGATCTTTAAACTCTGCATGATCGATAGAATGAATTAACCAGCATACTTACATCATTGGTATGTCAAGCACATGATTAGCACCTTTTCATATACATTGTTAGAAAGACAGACAAATATACTCTCTGGTTACTAGAAACAAATTATTACTCCAGGCAGAGACCCCAACATTCTGTGTATGTGAAAAAGAGCACAACATCACCACCAACATGGGATATGACTAGTGTTAGGGGAAAAGCCCATTTGAGAAACCCACCTGGAGCTCATTATCTTCACAGAACCCTTCGAGGCGAACAAGATTTCTGTGATGAAGTCTACTAAGTAGCACCACCTCATTACGAAACTCTGTGCTGCCTTGCATGCTTGAGGCAGATGCTCGTTTGATCGCCACTTTCTTGCCATTCACAAGCACACCATAAAACACCTTTCCAAACCCTCCCACCCCAATCTCATGGTTGGAGTCAAACTCTGAAGTTGCTTTTGCTAGCTCCTCCAAGGAAAACCGTTGAATTTCTTTAGGAGGTTCCCACTCTCCCTGGAGCTCTATTGCGCACCAGACAAGAGGGTAAAAGAGAATTAATGGAATACTAATTTAAGAGTTGAACAACAAACCAAACAGCAACTCATTGTACCTTTGATATGAAACTTATGTCCAAATTGGGAAAAAGTTCTCTGCTTACGTAGAGTGTCCTCAAATAGTCTGTGCTTTCTGAATAAGAAAAGTCCAAAAAGACACAAAGCAAGAACCAAAGCAGCTCCTACAATTAAGCCGATAATCTTTGCTAGTTCATGAAATTTTGACTGACCCCCATCATTCTTGTCTTGGACAGAACTTTCTGTGAAACAGCACAAACAGTGTCACATACAGGAACGGAAATTGCACAAATATATCTCACATTTGAAGAAACATAGGACAAAAATCAGACCTTGACTGCAGACACATGATCCTGCCTGCGTTAGAGTTTGTCCCTGAGGACAATTAGGACATTTTCCTGTTAAACAAAGCCTAAAAGCTGTGAACCGTTTGACCTTGAAAGTGGCTAAAAGCATGAAACAGAGACAGGAGACATCAAGATGTAGGTCAATAAAAGTGTTTGCAATATCAGCATGAATTACCATATTGAACAGCTTTGCTGAATGTAGCACAAGTATAAAAACTGTGGCAAATATTTCTGTTATCATCCTGCGCATGGCCATCTAAGCAGTTTTGGGCATCTGTCACCCTTTGCAAACACTGATATTACTACTCGTAAAAATTTTACAGAGAAATGTTCAGCTCAAGCAAACTCATAGTTATAAATGAAAATTCCTGGAGGTGTTCAGAGTCAACATTAGCAACTGACCAAACGACCAACCAAGCATACATCTAGGCATTACTTCATTCCTGGACTTGCAAGTGGACTAGTTGGGTGTTCTGTACCTGATCAGTCAACATCCGTGACTGAACAAACTATCAACCAAGCATACATCTCAACATTACTTACTTTGTTCCTATATTTGTCGGTGATGCTCCAGTGAAGAAATTGCAACTCACGGACCTAATTTGGCCAAAAAGAAAAGTTGAACATTTATATTCTGAGAGTACTTCAAGACATATTAAGAAAACAGGTTCTACTTCTTCGTGCACTTACAGGTTGGTCAGATGAGTGCTCGTGAAATTTGGAAGAGGTCCATATAACATATTGTAAGAAATATCTCTGCCACCAAAAAGTTCCACTGATTTCAGAAACTCAAATTCTAGGGAATAGTCAGGATTAGTGTATGCAAGGTGTACTTTGCATATTACCATATGATCAAAATAGAAGCAATCGGCATCTTCACTTCACACATTTATGCAATGCATATATGAATACAAATGTTAAGAGAAAATAGCTACCTTACAGCTCACAATATCATAGTTGCTTCACAGAGAGAACGAAAAGATCAAAGATCTTACACAGAGTGAAGACTAGCCAGACTATCTATCCATGATGGAAACTGCTTTGTCAGAGAGTTAGAGCTCAGTCGCCTGCAAGCAACAAAAGCACAGGTTGCATAGTGAAGTAAAGCTAAGAATTAAAGATAGTGTGCATCATGAATTTTCAAGAGTAATAACATATTTCATACAGGTTTTGCAGCCTCTGCATGGTTCCCCAAGTGTCGGGAATTTCTCCAGTTAAAAGATTGTTGTATAAAGACCTGCACACATCACTTGAACATTTACAACCTGTAACAATAATGCAGCCAGCAGTGAAACCAGAAATAGATATAAACAGGAGGTCTATTTTTGGAACAACTGTATCTTTAGCCTACCCAGAGATGCTTCTGTTGGGCGAACAATTATCAAAGGTGTACAGTACATATCTAGAAGATTCCTTATTTGAAACAGACATTAAGTACATCCAAGAGTTCCATTCAGGATTCTACAACTCTCCATATATGCTAGACATCGCACTCAAGTTAGAGTCCCATGCAGGTGGTTTATTTAATTTTATGCTTCACAGCTGCTATCACAGCCAGATTTGTTTGACCAGCTTTACAACAAAAGAATTAGAGCCTTGAGCATGTACTTTTATTATGGTTATTATGATGCTTATTTGGGGCATTTTATGCTGGCCCACCAGCATTACATGCTGGCTAACCTGCCCCTATTTGGGCATTATTTTCTTTTTTATGTACTTGGCTCCCTCTTCGTTTAGTTATATCATCAACTACACGTTCTGTGGAGAGAGGGAGCCCATGCCAGTGCCTTGGAGCCAGAGACTCACTATTGTACGCATCATTCTCGTGTTTGGTATATGGATTTCATTTCCCGAGCACATCTCTGAGTTCTCTTCTGTTTCTTTCTTTTCTATCTTGTGTTCAACAGTTCATTTCAGCACTTGTCTATGCTTCCATTGCTGCATCACTTCTGACATGGTATCAAATTGCAGGATCTAGGTTTTTGCTACGATTTTTCTGTTGATTACATTTTAAAGCTCTATCGCGGTTACATCTTGGGTTTAGTAGAGTGCTCTAGTTTCTATAACTGCTCTTAGGTGCTTCATAATACATTATTTTGCAGCCTGGATAAATCTTCTTCAAGAAGAGTGTTTGTGTCATCATCAGAGAAGAGTCACTCAGCTCGCCTGTGTCACAAATGAGGGGTACATGATTTGGGTTCCAGTATAAAATTATGCTGAAAACTGTATCTTGGATAAGTTAGAGAAGCATCTGCATTGGCCCCACATCAAGGAAGAGTTTGTGTTAGCATCTTCCCAGCATGATCACACATGTTTAACACAAACAAGTGACGTGTACTAGCAATAACGCCCCCCCCCAAAAGGGGATCTATGTGGCATGGGTGCACACTGCATTCTGAAAATTCAATACAGGCTAGGACTCCACCTCACATCTCAAGAATTTGCACCTTGTATTTGCATTACACTCCACCAGTGACCATTCCAATTACTGAAAAAGCATAATCAGTTAGATTGAAGGTGCTACTCTAATACCCAGCACTACATTATAAAGAGCACTCCCTAAGGAAGGCATCACCAATCAAAGTGTTTGCTGCTTTTTTTTAATATCTACTTCGTTATTTGCCTTGTGTAACTTAACCCTAACTGCTGCACCACACAATGGCTGCTATGGTGAGAGTGGGAAAGGCATGTGGATTTGAACTTCACGATTGCACAAGAGGGATGTTAGGCAAGGCTAAGTTTGATTGGTGAAAATTTTATGGTCAATCTTATCCCCTTTTAAAAAGCCCTAAAACAGGCCAACTTCATTTATCTTTAAAATTTTCTAATTTGGGTACCACAAATGCCTGCCCAAACTCTATACTATAAAGTGGACCAAGGAGGGAATCATTCTACATCCCACATTATCCACACATTAGAGGTCATCCTACCCCACCATCATCAACCAACCTTCACACCAGTCCCTACTATCCTTCCCAGCTCCTGTTGCCTGCAACACTTGTTGCTGCTTGTGATGCCTCCATCAGCTGGCATGTCGTCATCTACATCAGGCAACATGATCATTTGCTGACTATAGTCAAAATGCAGCATCCTCCTGCCTCCTGCTGCTGCCACAACATCATCTGCTGATGAAACTCAGCATTTTCTGCACTTGCTGCTGCTGCTGCTGCTGCTGTGTCATCATCATCAGCCACTCAAAGCTGCTGCTAAATGACACACTACGCAGCTCCTACTACTACTACCCAAAAGACAGCTAGTACTGCTGGACTGCTGCTGTTAGCCACAATGAAGATATACCTTCTTCATCAGCATCCAAATGCAGATCTTACCTCGCACCTCTGCACATCTACCTTGAGTGCTAGTTGGCTGTCTATATTCATGCTCTACACAAGTCATGGTACCTGAGAATGACCACAATCTTCCACATTGCTCAGTGAAGTACCATGAGCTGCTGCTACCTGACACACTGCACAGCTCCTACTCCAGCTGCTGCCCAAAACACACAGCTGCTACTGCTCGGTCTGCTGAAATGAACCTTCCTTCTCAGATAGAGTGGTAATTTAAAATTAACCTGATTTAACAGCAATTACAGCAAGCAATAAATACATAAATCTGAAATTAATAGTTTATGACTTAGATCTTGGACAGCCAACACCCAATTGGCTCCAAAACTGGTGCCCATTGCGGCATTTCTGTAACTTGTATGCCTCAAATCTGTGGTACACTAAGATGTAGGCTGATCTCCACAAATTTGGAGCCTTTGGGCAGTCACAAATGACTAGCAGCATCAAGATTCAATTTGGCCCTTGATTTTTATACAAATTGGGCACAAACCGAGAACATTTGCATGCCAATCTCAATGTGGATGTGCAATCCCCTTCGGATCTGCTGTATTTCTTCAATTCCAGTAGCTGCTCTAATCACTAGGCTTCCAAATCATGAGCATACTTCCTGAGGCGCCGAGGAACCCTAAATTCTACAGAAAATGATGGTTTTGACAGCAGGTGCACTGCTGTCCTTGCCTCTTTCACTTCATGCAATGAACTATTCTTTGGCACATTTGACAGACTAGAAATGCCTTACTATTTAATCAGGTATCCGTGGCCATGTGGGACAAGTGCGAGGCTTGCTATTATGGCAGATTTCTTCTATAATTTCAGTTGGCCTCATTATTGGAGAGGTGGTTATTCCATGCATGGACATTGTTTGCCCCACCCCTATTGTACCATCTTCATGATCCCCTTCCTTCGCTCCTATGGATTGTTGCTTGATAGCTTTTTAGAGAGTTTTTGTTCATGTAGTGTGTTCTCTTGTTAGCCTTTTGGCTTTGTGACAGTTATTGCTATTTTGTTTGGTTGGCCTGAAGACCTCAGGTATTCCAAAAAGGCTATGATTGTGTTTGGTTGGCCAAAAGGCCTGACATAAATATTTCTATACATTAATTCAAACCTCTTCACTAAAAAAAAGGCGATGACTTTAGAAAAGAATTTGTACAAGGAACCCATAAGAGAAATAAGTATCCATTGCTTCAAAGTACATGGTAAAGGAACCTTGGGCAGCAAATGAATAGTTGCAATCTTCCAATCCAAAAGCATCATTCCAAATCTCCACACATGCTGGCAAAGGCAGGTTAGAGGCTCCTTAAGCTGCTCCACATTGATTGAAAACAACTCATTGGGGAGGCCATCCCAACCATTTCTTTTTTTGAGTGGTAAATGGGAAAGCACTTCCTCTTCAGCAATATCCACTTTCATCATGCCCCGTTGTGCAAAGGATGTCCCAATCCTTGGCAAAAATAGTCCTCCACAACCTATACTGCTTACTACCTGATGAAATCCCTTAGCGAGTTTAATGATAAGTATAGAGAGGAAGAACTACTAGATCACCGCTTTCCCTTTTGCATCCACAAACTTAGCGATTTCGAATCTCTCCATTTCACTACAAATCACATCCATAAGATCTACTCTCTACAATCTAGCAATCCAATCGAAGCACGGGGAGGAAACTAATGTTCTTGAGCATGGAATGCATCTCAAGAGGGCAACAGCCTGCCATGAGCATCAAATCTCAAAGCAGAGTTAGAACCACCTTTACCGACCATTGCAAGGCACACAAGATGATTGAGGTTGAAGTTTAGAGTAGAATCCTTTACCCCTGCGTTGAAAAGTTTGTGTGATATTATCACAAGTCGAATGCACAAGAATTGAACGAGCTTCTTGGTAAGCATGGCATTTCACCACAAAAACCCAAGAAGCATCCTTAGACTTCTAACCCTGACCGGCAAGACGCAACTCACCAAAAAGCTCTACTTGGAGTGAATTTATATTAGCATTTCCATACAAATTAGGAGGCACAAGGAAGGAACAAATTGTTGCACCACAACATGGGGTTCACACTCCCGCATATCCACCTCAAGATCTAAACCACACTGCAAAACTTTTGGAACATGATCACATTTAGAGACAAAATGACCCTTCTGGGAGGCCAAACAGGGCTCCACCAAAAGATCTCAATACAAGAGGAAGAAGCCGCCAAAGATGAGGAAGGAAATTCACCACTTCTACCTAGATCAAACATGCTTGTCTAAGGATATCCTCAAATTCCTCCATGGGCCTCCATGGGATGGCATGAACCAACTGACCATCCAAAAAGAATGGGATACATTGCATTATCCGTGCCCAAGCATCCAAAGAATGAAAGAGAATCTTCAAAAATCCCTTAAGAGCATCAAGAATTTGGGTATGCACTTGCCCTAAAGCATCAATCTAACACATATCATCACTTAATAGCATTGATTGCAACCATGCTCTAATACAGCAGATCAAAGGAGTCCTTCCTATAAAATAAAAGATGGCTACCCTCTCATGGAAGGCAACAAATTGCTATTAGACTATTTCTGTCCCTATGACAGCCACCATAGGATCACCATCAAGTAATGAGCTTGCTTTCCCTTCATTCACATGCACATAATCATTCATCAAATTATTCGCATTGGCAAGCATATATTGAAAAGACTTATAGGTCTGCAAGCAAGGCGTACATGCAACCTATTGAGGCATCTCACCTTGGTATCTATTGTCATGATCTACCTAGATATTGAAAAGGCCTTTGATCATGTCAACTATTCTTTCATCCGCTAATTGATGTCCACAATGGGCTCCGATCCTCGTATGAGTTCTCTTATTGACACTATCAACCGAGATGTAGTGGCACATGTTGCGCTTAATGGTGGAGTCACAAAGGAGGTTGTCTTATCTCACTCTCTGCATCAAGAATGCCCTCTCAATCCTTTATTGTTTGCATTGGTCATTTGCCCGATGCTCTCTTTGCTAGATAGGATGGCTAGTGATGGAGAGATTGTTGGTTATCTCTTCCCAGTAGCCCCAAACTTTTGAATCAATCGTTGGAAAATGATTCATTTAGGTTTCTTAAGGCTGACTGAACCAACGTGGATTGGACAATGGATATTTTGAGTCTATTTGGTTTAACCTCGAGCCTTCATATAAATGCTCAAAATTTTACATTAATCTCTTGACAAAGACTGATTTGCAAGCATTGGACTGGCAGGGAGCCACTGTTTATAAAGGTGATATCAGCCAGCACTTGGGATATCCCATTGGTGTGGATGTGCCTCCTAGAGCATTACTTGATTGGATGTCTTCCCAAGTTCACGATAGGTTTATGTATTGGAAATCTCAAGGTTGGCCTCTTCATATGCGGCTCAAAGTGACTCAATCTATCATGATTACTCCTCATGCGATTACCATGCCCATATATAGTCGACCCATGCCCACATTTCAATCCACTGTGCACGCTTCTCACATGTATGATAGGCACTCTGCGATTACTCCCCAATTGTACTCCCTATCCACCATACCCCCATAACACACCTTATCTGTCATGAGAACATGTATTTTCGAAACCTCACTTAACATGTGGATTAATTTTTAATCATATGATTAAGCAAATGTTGCACATGTGAGGTGCAACAGGGGTTAAAGAAAATTTACGAGCCCAAGACCCAAAGAAATCACGGGATCTCAAAGGCAAAGGTTACTATAAGTTATGCCGCACACGTATTTGGTAGTATCTGGTGCCAGTTGTTGGCCTAGGTCATTCATTTGGCCATAAGTGTCCGTTGGTGACACTAGAGAAGTGGCGTTTAATAGTACCTAACGCCAATCTGATGGTCAAAGATGACGCAGAGACACTTGGGAATGGAAGTTGCCTAGCCAATTTAATTATTGCCCAATCAAATTATTTTTCAAGGCACTGAAATAATTATTAGATTAATTTTCAGTATTTAGAGACTGAACATTTATATTTAATAATGGAAAATGCTGGAAAAACCATTTGGGAAGGCTGCCACTTATCAAAAATGCCCATACAAGACTGAAAAATGTCTTTAGAGCTGGAGAGAAGCATTTTTATAAATTCAACCTGCAAGAGAGAGAGAGGAGAGGCTCCTGCTCTGATTTTCAGCCATTGGAAGACCTTCCGAGGCAGCCAAGGGCAGAAAAAGACCAATCAACAGTGGGAGACAGCATCTACAGGCTTTTGAGACAGGGCAGCAGCAGTAAATTACCAATTTTCTTCAGTTCTTAACATCTACATGCTGTTGTGGAAGGCCAGCAATTGCACTTGACTTATTTTCAGTCATTCTTCGCAACAAAACTCTGAATTTTCTCTCTCTACAGCTTTCCCTCTCATCTCCCAACCATTTCACAGCCTTGCTCCAAAGATCTCAGCATTTGAACCCTTGGAGGCTAAGAAAGTTCAGATTTCTCTGCTGTAAACCCTAATCTGCAATAGAAATTAAGGTTTAGCATCAGCCTCGAGAAGCGTGTCAAAAATTGGAAGCTCCAAGACTTCGATTCAACAAGGCTAAAGCTATTTTTAGCCTATTCAAGTGGAGGGACCATCAAATAATTGAATTTGGGGCATTTTTCCATCTCAATCAAAGCATGTGAACGCCAATTGATTTCCCGAATCAAGGAGCAAATCATATTAAAGACTTGCTGGTGCTTCATCACAGCAAGGGGAGTTGGAATACCGAAAGGGATTGGGAGAATCCCATTGTAAATCAACTTCTTCTTCTATAAAGCTAAAGAAATACCGAAAAGGGTGCCAATTTTGGGGCCAATAGGGTGTGCATTGTCCAAGATCAGTAGATAAATTTGTGTTTTCAGATTTGCATTGATTGTTTGCTAGTGTAATTAAGTTGTAATCAAGAATTTA
The DNA here is from genome assembly GCF_053477565.2 of Lygodium microphyllum. Lineage (NCBI taxonomy): Eukaryota > Viridiplantae > Streptophyta > Polypodiopsida > Schizaeales > Lygodiaceae > Lygodium > Lygodium microphyllum. Next base: position 83,320,961 of record NC_141140.1, read on the forward strand.
CCACCCATCCACGGAAGGAAGGCTGGTTACATGGTTCCATTGCCGGGATACCACTCAATCCCTTGATTTGGTGGGCCCGAGACACCTGATGGCAAGCCAAAGCTTTGTGCTAGTGCTGATTTTTACTCTCAGCTGAGAAATTACAGCAATATGTCTTCATACATTGAGATGGATTCAAGCAATGATGATGCCTCTCAATATGAACGTTCACATGGGAATGAACGAAATGCAATGCCTACCTTGGACAAGGCTCAGACCATGGACAGCAAGTTGAAAATGTTGTTGTTGGGCAACATGCAAGGACTTCAGGGCATAAGGAGCCTGATGACCAGCAAAGTGAAGAGAAATTTGATGACCAGTTCAAGAGTTGGATGAGGACAGCAGCAAATCTCTTTGCTGAATTGGCAAAGGATCCTCAATTTGCCCGATTTTTGAATGCTCCAAAGAAGGACAGCAAAGCCAAGAAAAAGAAAAGGTCTTCTACACCTTCGGGATAGCAAGATGCACCGAAGATAACACCAAACCCTTCATTTGAAGCTCCCAAAGATGCTAATGAAATAAAACAGTTAGTACTTACGGGGCAAGGAATGCAAGTGCAAGGCCATCACGAAAGTGCCAATCCAATGGATTTTGGACAGCCAAGCATGCATGCTATGATAGGGCAACCACGATATTTTGGTGGAAGCACGATTTTTCATGCTATGGTTGGACAAGGACTGCATACGGGAATGTATGGCACAAATCCCTATGGTATGCACCAACCAATGCATGGAGTGCAAGGCCCAATGTATTCGGGTATGGCTGGAAATATGCAAAACCCTATATATGGCAGCATTGCCTTGATGCCTGGGGCACAAAGTAGCATGTTTGATACTGCATCTGCAACCCCGAATATTTGGTACGTAGTCCTCAAAGATTCGAAAGGCAGCCACTTTCTTGAAAGGGAATGCATTACAATGGTGGTCCACTCTTTTGATGCAAGGTAGAGCACCATCAACGTGGGTACAATTCAAGCAAATGTTTGTATCCAATCGGTTCACAATTACCTTTGAGGTGGACATCATGACAGCTTGGAATAAGCCGGATGCTAAGGCATGTAAGAATTTGGAGCAATATAATAAGAAGTTTTGGGATGCTTGCTGCCTATTACTTCTTATCGCCCCATACCCCTTCATGAGCAAGTGGAAAAATATGTTTGTGGGCTGCCCAAAGGAACTAGGGATTTTTGCATTAAATCCACTGTGTCTAGCATGTCTCAGCTTATATAGACTGCTGCTACAGCCGATGCTTTGCTACGTGGGAAGGATTCGAGCTTCCTTGAGAGTGGGGAAAAGCCGAATAAAAAGTTGTTTAAGGCTGAGAAAAGAGGCAAATCTGAAAATCAGCCTGAAAAGCTGCCAAAACAACAAAGAAAGGGCTCGAAAACATTGGCACAACGTAGGAAATTCATGGCTGCAAATAAAAAAATTATTTGCGAACAGGAGGGTCACTTTGCAAGGGACTGTCCCAAAAGGAAGCAAGCTAGAAAATCAGAAAATCAGGGAGATTCCAAAGGAAAGAGACCTAAAACATTAGTGGGATTGGTGCCCGGTGTTGTTAGTGATCAGCCCAATGATGATGCTACTGAGTTGTGTAGAGCATGGGGCAAAATTAGGAATCAACATGCATTGATTTTCTTTGATAATGGTGCACGAGCCAACTTCACTCTTTAGGCATCAAAGAGAATGAGATGGGACCCATGCGGAAAGTTGGAATGGCATGTAAAGGCCATGCAAAGCCTGTCACACTGCTCATTGGAAAGCTTCGGTTGCATATACAAGGATATGTGGACATCGAAGAGGTCCTCATTGCTCCACTTGAGGGTTGTGATGTATTGCTTGGTATGCCATGGTGTCACTCTATGCATGCAATGATTGATTCTCATGAAAAAAAATCACTATTCAGCATAAGGGAAAGCTACTCACACTTGATGTAAAGTTGAAAGGTGAATTTGTCCTTGTTGTATCAGCAGTTGCCATTTCTAAAGTAATGAAAAATCATCTTTCAGCGTACTTCGTTTTTACTAAGGATAAAGATGATAGTGAGAATGTTGGGAACATGTCTAAGTTAGAGAAGGACCGCATGTCATTTCTGAAAATGTATGCTAATTACTTCTCTCAGTCACTTCCAGGGCAGCTACCGTCTGAAAGGCCAAAACATCATGGCATAGATCTTATCCCTAGAAGTAGCCCACCTAATAAGCCACCCTATAGATTCAGTGCAACCCAACAAAAGGAGATTATGACCCAAGTAAATGAGCTGTTAGAAAAAGAGTTGATTTAGCCCATCTCATCTCCTTTTTGTTCTCCAGTGCTTTTGGTGCAGAAAAAGGATGATTCATGGCATATGTGCATTGACTATTGTCCTCTAAACAAGATCACAATAAAGAATCGCCTTCCAATTCCCCGGATCAATGATGTTATGAAAAGATTACAAGGGGCAGCCATATTTAGCCGTATAGATTTGAAAAGTGGGTATCATCAGATACGCATTAGACTAGAAGATGTGCCTAAGAAAGCTTTTAGGGCACTTTTCATTGTATGAGTTTCTTGTTATGCCTTTTGGATTTACAAATGCTCCTGCCACATTTAATCAAATGATGGATCGTATCTTCAGGCCACATATAGGATTTGTGGGCACTTTCTTTGATGACATGATTGCCTATTCAAAGAACAAGGCAGAGCATAGAAAACACTTGGATGTTGTGTTCAATGAACTGCGTGACCATAGGCTAGTTATCAATGATAAGAAAAGTGAATTCTTCTTGCATGAAATCCACTTTTTGGGGCATATTGTATCGGCTGATGGTATTCGCATGGACCCTGCAAAGGTTGAAGCAATACAATCATGGCCACCTTTGAGGAATGTGCATAAGATCCGTGGGTTTATGTTCTTACTAAAGTATGTACGTGGATTTGCTGAAATTGCATCTCCATTGCATGCCTTGCAAAAAAAGGATGTGCCATTTAGATGGACAGCATTGGAAATTTCAGCATTTGAAAAGTTAAAGGAAAAGATGACTTCAGATCCTGTGCTTGTGTTGCCCAATCTAAGGAAGTCATTCATAGTTCAATGTGATGCATGCGGTAACAGCATTGAAAATGTTCTTATGCAGGACGGCCGAGTTGTGGCTTATGAGAGCCGAATTCTCCAAAGTGCAGAAAAGAGTTTGCATGTCTATGAGAAAGAGCTCTTGGATGTAATTCATGCACTGTCTGCATGGAAACATTATTTATTGGGGGCTGATTTTACAGTGCAAACAGACCATCAAACTTTGAGGTACTTTCTCACGCAAACAAAGCTGTCAGAGAAGCATATGAGATGGGCAAATTTTCTCTCTATGTTTCATTTTCAGATTGTACATATTGATGGTAAAAAGAATGTTGTGGCTGATGCACTCTCACGTAAGCCACAAATTTCAGCCATCAACACGGTTTATTACACTGAGTTGGATGCCATGAAAGAGCAATATGTTGCTAATTCGAACTTTGCTAATGCTTATGATCAGCTTTGCAATGGCCAAAGGCATGAACACTTGGTGCTAAGAGATGGATTTCTTATGATGCATGGATGACTATGTGTCACAAAGCAGTTAACGCCTAGAGTTATCACTGAAAGTCATGTTGCTCCGTATGCGAGACACAGAGGTATTGATGCTACAGTCAAGACAGTGGACCATTTCTTCTATTAGCCAGCTTTGAGACATCATGTAGAACAATTTGTTAAGGCATGCATCGTATGCCAAAAGGTAAAGCATGATAGGAAAAAGATGCCGGGTTTATTGCAGCCCTTGCCTATTCGAGATAGGCCTTGGCAGAGCATTGCAATGGACTTTATTTTTTAGCTTCCTAAGACACCTACAAGGAATTATGGGATATGGACAATCATTTGCATGTTTAGCAAACAAGCCCATTTCAGTCTGGTGAGGAAGAAAATAAAGGCTGATCATATGGCACGATTGTTTTTGCAGCACATCTTTAAGTATCATGGTATGCCAAAGTCGATCATTAGTGATCGAGAGCCCCGAATGACCAGTTTATTTTGAAAGGGCTTGTTTGAGAATATGGAAACCACGCTGAAATTCTCATCATCCTGCCGTCCGCAGACATATGGTTAGTCTAAGGAAGCAAATTCCAGTGTTTGATGTTTTGAGATGCCATGTTTCAGACCAAAAGACATAGTGGGACCGATATTTGCCCTTGGTTGAGTTTACTTACAACAACACAATGCATAGTTCTACGGGCAAAGCTCCATTTGAGGTGGTTGAGGGTGGCAAGAAGGTACTATCCTACAAACTAAGGATAAGACCTTTGAGGCTCATCGTTATGTGGAAGACTTGGATGTAGCCTATACAAAGATAAAATATACACTTTAGAGATCGCAAGAAAAGCAAAAGAGGGCAGTTGATCGCCACTGACGTGCTTTGCAATTTGCAAAGGGTTATTATGTATTGCTGTGTTTTGAAAAGGCAAGGCTGAAAAAGATAAAAGGAAGAGAAAGATTGTATCCAAAGTTGAGTATGAGATACTATGGGCCCTTCCAGGTGTTGGAGAAGATCAATGATGTGGCATATTGGCTGAAATTACCTCCACATTGGGGGATACACAATGCCTTTCATGTCAGTCTATTGAGGCCTTTTCATGGTGATGTGCTAGAGGACATGTCTGAAATTCAGCCTGAGGTTGAGGAGCTAGATGAGATTTTGGTACTTGAGCTGATTTTGACACATAAGGAAAAAAATGCCAAAGGTAAAGTTTCCAAGAGATAGTTGGTAAAATTTCATATTTTTCACCAATGGATGCCAAATGGATGGAAGAGGATGAATTATTTTTCACGGCACCAAAACAATTATTAGATTAATTTTCAGTATTTAAAGGCTGAAATTAATATTTAATTATGCAAAATGTTGGAAAAACCATTTGGGAAGGCTGCCACTTATCAAAAATGCCCATACAAGACTGAAAAACGTCTTGAGAGCTGGAGAGAAGCATTTTTATAAATTCAACCTGCAAGAGAGAGAGAGGAGAGGCTCCTGCTCTGATTTTCAGCCATTGGAGGACCTTTCGAGGCAGCCAAGGGTAGAAGAAGACCAATCAACAGCGGGAGACAACATCTACAGGCTGTTGAGACAAGACAGCAGCAGTAAATTACCAATTTTCTTCGGTTCTTTGCATCTACATGCTGCTGTGGCAAGGCAGCAATTGCACTTGACTTATTTCAGTCATTCTTCGCGACAAAACTCTGAATTTTCTCTCTCTACAACTTTCCCTCTCATCTCCCAACCATTTCATAGCCTTGCTTCGAAGATCTCAGCATTTGGACCCTTGGAGGCTGAGAAATTTCAGATTTCTCTACTGTAAACCCTAATCTGCAGCAAAAATTAAGATTTAGGATCGGCCTTGGGAAGCGTGCCAAAAATTGGAAGCTCCAAGACTTGGATTCAACAAGGCTAAAGCTGTTTTTAGCCTATTCAAGTGGAGGGACCATCAAATAATTGAATTTGGGGCATTTTTCCATCTCCATCAAAGCAGAGGTGAAGGCCAATTGATTGCCCGAATCAAGGGGCAAATCACATTAAAGACTTGCTGGTGATTCATCACAGCAACAAGGGGTGTTGTGCTAAGAAATGCACTTAGCCACTTAAACAGCCCCAAAACATGCTTATTTTAGGCTTATTTTAGCCAAAACCCTAAAACGGGGAGCGGATCGAGAAAGTTAAGTGGAAGAGGATCTAGAACCCTAATTTTCTATAAATTGGCAACCAGCTCTCCACTCTTCTACAATCTCGTTTTTGCAGGTTTCAGGTGTTACCAGCTTGCTGCCCACACCCTGGTCACGGAGAACATCTCAGCCCTTGCTGTCCATCACTGTTCCCTACAGTCTGGCGCATGTTTCCAACCCTCCACACGCTGATTGCTGCTATTTCTGCTTGGCGACTGACTGCTGTCCATTTGCACTGCTGTCGTATGGCCTGCCACGCCAACAAACTGCTGCGTTTGCAGGCTTCAACTGCCGCCCTGACAGCTTTCTCTCTCCTGTCTGCAGTCGCTACAGTCTTTCTCTCTCCTGCAGCTGTCCTGCCTGCGTTTTCAATCTTTCTCTCTTGCAGGCTCTGTTTTTAGTCTTTCTCTCTCTTGCAGACTGTCCTACCTGCGTTTTTAGTATTTCTCTCTCCTGCAGGCTCCATTTTTAGCCTTTCTCTCTCCTTCCTGCTGTCTGTATCAGATCCAGCCTCTCACTGCTGCGTTTGCTGGTGTTCGACATCCGGAGGCTGCCCTGCTGAGATTCAGGATCCGTTCAGAGTACAACACACTCTCCAGCTTGTTATCTCTGCCCTGATCCTAGAGATACAGGAGTTCAAGGTTCAGTATTCATTCACTGCATAGTGTGTTTACTGCATGAGCATCGTATTATTAGTAGTCATATCATTTCATTTATTCACTGTGTTCATTGTCTCTGAGTTACTCTAACCCTAACCCTAACTATATTCTTTTTATCAGTTTGTGCTTTGTCATACGGTTTCTGTTTATGTTTCTGTGTTAGGATATTTTTCTTTACATGGTATCAGAGCCTAGTACTCTCTGAGAAACCTAGGACTTTAATCTAAAAGCTCTTCACAAGAAGCAAGAACAACAGTAGGTTTAAATGACTTCGAACACATCAACACCGATTCAGTCTCCAGATCAGCCTCTGCCGGGAACCGAGCGAGAGTGGGCCGATCAGCTTACTCCACAAAGTTCCGACATGATGGGAGAAACCTCTGAGTATATGGAAGAAAAGATAGGCAAGCTGACCTCTAAGGAATATAAACTGATCATAGTCTATCGACAAAAGAAGATTGAGGAGCTCGACCGAAGAATTGCCCTTCAAGAAAAGCTTCTAAATGAAGGTATGCATGGATTTCACTCTTTAGATGTTGCGCGTAAGTCTGATGATGTTGCAGGGCCATCGAGACCTCCATCAGGGATGGGCCCCCCTCTTGGAGAGCAAGATCCAGAGTATGTTTCATTTTTTCAGACTCTTCCGTCCTCTCCAGAGCAAGGTACTTTTGATTCGTCTTTTGTACCTTCTTCTTTTACCTCTTCTGTTTTGCAATATACTAGTAGAGATCATGTCGAAGAAAGAGTCTAGTCTGTTGACTACGAAAAAGGTCCTCTAGAGGACCAATTCTTGTATGTTAACACACGTAGCGGATTATAAGAAAAAACCAGGTAACTCTTCTTCTCTCCTTCTTTCTTTTCCGTCTACTTCACATAATCAAATTAAATTTGGTGTTCCTTTCACTTCATTACATGGTGTATCATCATCTTCACAGTTTCATTTTCAGTCTTTAAATGATAAAAATGAACAAAAAAAATATGCACCTCATACACCTCACTTTCAAAATCCACCCATCCCACAACATTCTTCTGTTGCTTCACCACTTCCATTTACACCATTTACATTTCCATTTCAGACACCTCATGTCACACCGCACATCACATTGGGGGGTTATGGAAACATAGACACATCCTTTAAGACCTCATCCTTCCCTCAGCTGAGTAGTGTACCACCTACCTCATACACACTTTTGGGATCATTGCAGCCTAGGTATCCCACTCAGTCTCTCTCGAGTGTGGACCAGTTGCCTCCACAATTTGCCTCCATGGCATTGCCTAGTGGACCTTCTAGTCATAATGCTGTCCCAGCCTTACTTTGGACAAGGCTACTGTGTCCTAGTGCCTCCACCTACCCCAGCACCTTATGGAAACATTCATGTTCCAGTGCCTCCGCATCAATCGGCACTCATTGAATACTCACAGCCTACTTCTGCCTACCCACCTCTTCCCCCTCCTTCTTACTCTTATCAAACACTCTCACCTCCAGCATCTTTCCCACCATCATCTTACTCCACCCACCCGACACCTCATGGTTCTAGCTCATCTTCTACCAAGAATGCATTTAATGACAAGACTCGTTTTAGCAGGTCAAACTTTACTACTTGGTCGAATTTGATGAGACATGTCCTTGATTTACAGAACCTATGGAATCTAGTGCAGGGGTTGAAACCCCAACCCGATCCCGCATTTGTTCCATACGAGGTCGTCCGCTCATGGAAAGCTAGAAATGCCTCCGCTATTGTCGAGCTGATACAGGGCTTATTGCCACAGTTTCATTCTCAGCTTCAACATTTTGACTTACCGTTAGAGCGATGGGCACACTTGACTGACCGCTATGCGGCTCGAGATAGGACCCGTCGTATTAATCTTGACCATGAGCTTCAGCTTTTCAAAATCACTGACCGGGATGACTTGAAAGTCAAGTTGGCTGAGTATCGGCATCTCCTCGCTGAATTCTCCACTACCGGGACTCCCAAGTCCTCTAACGATCAGGTCACATTGTGCCTAAATAAACTCCCCAAGAAATACTTCAATTTTATGGAAGGAATAGTTTCAAAGCCTACCATGCCTACACTCTATGAATTTGAGTGTCAGTTGTTGCGTTACGCACGTTTGTTCGATCAGTTTCGTATGAATTCCTCTTCAGAGAGGGCTCTTCTTGCTCATTCTCAGAAAGGGCAACAAGGGAAGGGCAAACCAAACCAAACCTCCACTCAAAATCAAAATCAAACTCAAAAGCTAAATCATTCTAGGCATTCTCAAGGAAACTCCCAGTCACAACTCAAACCTGGGTGGCAAAATGTACCTAAAAAGAATAGGTATTGTCAACATTGTCAAAAGGCTGGCCATTTTTATGACAAGTGTCGATCAAAGGCACGAGACACAGCACCAAAACCTAAGTCTCAGACCCCCGCCCCTCAGTCGGGCAACCCCCAACAGGGGAGGCAAGGTGATTGCAAGGGGCAATTTAAAAGTCAAACTCACACTGCCACCGCACAGTCATCTCAGTCGACAACATTCTCAACTCCAGAGGGCTTATCTGACTAGTCTGCAAAGGCCGATATCGTCTCCATAAAGACATCAAATGTGAGTCTCATCCACATCTGTGCGTAGCCTCCCCATGAGGTTACTGCAGAGGCCCACTCGTCATAGCCGAGCACTTCAGCTCCAGTTTGGATTGTGGACAGTGGAGCTACACATCACATGACTCCTATAGAGGACATTTTCCGTACCCGAACCCCTGCAACCAGGCGGGTTCGTGTAGGAAACGACTCCTCGGTCAAGACTCAGGCTCAAGGTTGCGTCAGTTTTGCCATTGACAAGGGTCCGGATCTGGCTTGGCTGGACAATGTATATCATGTCCCTCAGCTTGGAGTGAACTTGTTATCTATTCAGCAGCTTTGCCGATTGGGGCGAGCAGTTTTCTTTACAACGACCACAGTCAAGGTCCTTGACTCTCTGACTTGTTTAGTGATTGCTCGCGGTGAGACACAGCCTAATGGCCTATACCACATGACACACTTTCTGACCAAGCCAACCGCCGCCGAAGGCTCCGTGTTCCATAGCTTTCAAGCCTTAGCCACATCTCGAGAGCCTACGCACAATGAGCGTCTTTGGCATTTTCGCTTACGGTATCTTGGTTATGACTCACTTTATGAGTTGTCACGCCGTGAGCTGGTTGAGGGCCTTCCACGCCTAAAGCTAGCTCAAGATGTATGTAAAGCATGTCAGCTCGGGAAGCAGCATCGTACCCCATTTCCTCAGTAGTCTACATATAGAGCTAAGGAGCCTCTAAGATTGATTCATGTTGATCTTTGTGGACCGACATCCACTGCTGCTTTGAACAGCGCGTTGTACTTCTTTTTGATAGTGGATGATCATTCTCAATACATGTGGGTGTACTTCCTCAAGCATAAGTTAGATGCTTTCACATATTTTTCTGCTTGGGTACTGCTGGTTCATAACCAGACTGGTCGTCGTGTTGGGTACATGAGGAGTGATAGCAGTGGTGAGTTTATCTCCCACGAGTTTTCCGAGTTTCTACAGAAGCATGGCATATCTCGCTAGCTCACCTCTACCAACTCCCCCTCTCAGAATGGAGTCGTAGAGCGTAGGAACCACACAGTCATGGAAATGGCACACTCTATGCTGTTCGCAACAGAGCTTCCTAAGCGCCTTTGGGTCGAGGCTGTTAACACTTTGGTGTACATCCTCAACCAGTGCCCGACTATGGCTCTTCCTCAGAAGACCCCGTATGAGGCATTTTTTGGCTCTCGGCCTGTTATTTCCCACTTCAAAATCTTCGAGTGTCGTGCGTACACACACACACACACCTGATGACAAGATAGATAAGCTTACCACTTCGGATCAGACACGGTCAATGGCCACGCCTCTTGATCCTACTGTCCACTTGTCGAAGGATACCCTAGGACAACCCTTCGATGCACACACCTATCGTTCTATTGTAGGAAAACTTCTTTGGTTAATTCACACTAGGCCAGATTTAGCTTACTCAGTTAGCATACTTAGTCAGTATTTCATAGCACCTAGGATGTCACATTGGATTGCATATCTTCGTGTGTTGCGTTATTTGCGGTGTACTTTTTCTTATGGCTTGACATATGGTTCTGGTTTATGTTTGCAGGGGTACACTGATTCTGATTGGGCAAGAGATCCTGACACCCGACATTCCCATGGCCGCTACCTCTTTACCTTGGGCACGGCTCCCATTTCTTGGTCCAGCCACCGTAAGCAAGAGACAATGGCGGCTTCCACGGCCGAGGCTGAGTATCGAGCTCTCTTCGATGGTACCACTGAGGCCATCTATCTGAGAAGTTTACTGGCGACGCTTCATTTTCTATGTGACTCTCCCACAGTTGTCTACTGCGACAACCGGAGTGCCATTGCCCTTGCGGGCAATCCGATCATCACACCACGAACACGGCATATGGGAATCCACTTCCACTTTTCCAAAGAGCAGGTTGAGCTAGGCACTATTCGCCTAGAGTTTGTGCCTTCATCAGATAATTTTACAGATATCTTGACCAGAGCGGTCAATCGGCCGGTTCTTCAATACCTACTACCCAGGATCAGCTTGGATACACCCTCCCCTACTTCTTCAGCTTGACGGGGAGAGGGTGCTTCCCTCTTGCTTTCCCTTCCAGGCGGTTCCTACTCTTGATCGTGACAGTGATGATGCTTACAGTTTTTTAGACATTACATTCACTTATTCTTTTGTATTGTATTATGGGCATTTGTAACTTCATCCACACTATCAGGATGACCTGATTGTAAAAGGACACGTGGACAAGTCAACACTTCCCCTGCAAGGGCACTGTCCCAGTGGCACCGTTGCATAGCATATTGCATGAGCATGACATCTTGCATCTCCCTTTGCATTACCCTATGCATTGGCATTCTCTTCATGTCAACATGCATCTATGCGCATTTATCCCTTTTTGGTATTTTGGAGTGGTCGACTCTAGGATCCACCATATTCCTAGCATAACACATGGCAATTCTCCTGAAGGCAATTTCCCTACCCTTGCTTGCTTGCTTGGTAAGATATCCATCACCTCTGTAGTCTTGGTGGGCCACTGGGCAGCCGACGTGCACCTTTTGTCCAATACCCTGGCTACTTTGGGGTGGGACACCTTGGGGTAAATCAAAATTTAGGCTGGCCTACTTTTCTCGCCCTATTTTAGGCCTAAGAGAGGGTGTTGTGCTAAGAAATGCACTTAGCCACTTAAACAGCCCCAAAACATGCTTATTTTAGCCAAAACACTAAAACGAGGAGCGAATCGAGAAAGTTAAGTGGAAGAGGATCTAAAACCCTAATTTTCTATAAATTGGCAGCCAGCCCTCCACTCTTTTACAATCTCGTTTTTGCAGGTTTCAAGTGTTACCAGCTTGCTGCCCACACCCCGGTCACGGAGGACGTCTCAACCCTTGCTCTCCATCACTATTCCCTACAGTCTGGCGCCTATTTCCAGCCCTCCACGCGCTGATTGCTGCTGTTTCTGCCTGGCGGCTGACTGTTGTTCATCTGCACTGCTGTCGTGCAGCCTGCCACGCCAGCAAATTGCTGCATTTGCAGGCTCCAACTGCCGCCCTGGCAGCTTTCTCTCTCCTATCTGCAGTCACTGCAATCTTTCTCTCTCCTGCAAGCTATCCTGCCTGCGTTTTCAGTCTTTCTCTCTCCTGCAGGCTCCGTTTTTAGTCTTTCTCTCTTCTCACTACTGTTTGCATCAAATCCAACTTCTCACTGCTACGTTTGCTGGTGTTCGACATCCACAAGCTGCCTTGCTACGATTCGGAATCCGTTCGAAGTACGACACACTCTCCAGCTCATTACCCCTGCCCTGCTCCTAGAGATACACGAGTTCAAGGTCCAGTATTCATTCACTGCATAGTGTGTTTGCTGCATGAGCATCGTATTATTAGTAGTCATATCATTTCATTTATTCATTGTATTCATTGTCTCTGAGTTACTCTAACCCTAACCCTAACTGTGTTCTTTTTATCAGTCTGTGCTTTGTCGTACAGTTTCTGTTTATGTTTCTGTGTTAGGGTATTTTTCTTTACAAGGGGAGTTGGAATACCGAAAGGGATTGGAAATCCCAGCGTAAATCAACTTCTTCTTCTATAAAGCTAAAGAAATACCAAAAGGGGCGCCAATTTTGGAGCCAATCAAGTGTGCATTTTCCAAGATCATTAGGTATTTTCAGATTTGCATTAATTGTTTGCTGCTGTAATTAAGTTGTAACCATGAATTTACCACCCATCCACAAAAGGAAGGCTGGTTACATTTTCCATCTCCCAACACCACCACTCTTGTTGCAACAGCCAAGAATACCTTCACAGATAAAACTCATTTTAACATGTCAAATTTCACCACTTGGTCAAACTTCATGCAACAAGTGCTTGAATCTCAGGGACTTTGAGACCTTGTCATTGGTTTAGAGACTATGCCGGACCCTAAATTAGCTCGCTATGATCTCATCCGTCAATGGAGAGCCCGCAATGCCACAACCAATGTTAAGTTAATGCAAGGGTTGCTACCTGAGTTCCACTCTCAGTTACAGTATTTTTCCCTCGCATCTGAACATTGGAGTCATCTCATTGACCGTTATGCAAGGCGAGATCCCACTCAACATATCAACCTCGATTTTGAGCTTCAAGAGTTTTCCATTAAGGAAGGGAATGATCTGAAAATCAAGTTGGCTGAATATCAGTAATTACTTGCTAAGTTTGCCAGTACTGGCTCTCTGAAGTCAGATGGCCATCAAGTCACGTTCTTCTTAAACAAGTTGCCCAACAAATATTTCCATTTTATCCAACACATTACCTCACTACCTAGATTGCAGACCTTCTATGAGTTTGAGTATCAATTCTTGCCCTACACATGGCTACACAATCGAGTCCACAAGAAAGCCTCCACACATCCTTACTCTCAGCAAAGGGGGTTTGTTGCCTCTTCTTTGGGAGGGAAAACCAGCAATAGTAAGAACTCGCAAGATGCAAGGACAAGCCAATCAATGGGTGATCCCTCTTTCTTAGACAGAACCAAAGAAATAAAACCCATCTAGCAACAAGTCCCTAAGAAAAATAGGTTTTCCACACACTGCTAGGGGTCATGCCATGTGGACAAGGAGTGTTGTACCAAGACCCACGGTCTTCCATCTAGAAAACCATAGCAAATTGCTACAACTGCCTCCACTCCAACTGGCCACTCCAATATGCCTCCCGTTGCTGCACCATCTGCCCCAATGGCTACTAGACATGTGGCACACAAACAACCTCAGCACCCTACATCTTTCACTACTCCTAAAGGATTAGCCAATTGATCTGTACCGATCCCATTGCAATTTACACATCCACCTCACCTTCACCTCCATCTAGGACTACCTTACCACCTCATCCGATGTTTCATTGGCAAAGCCCTACTAGTGGGCGTACGTGATAGTGGCCACATCCTTAGATTTGCTCCATTTTCACACTCTTAGGTCTTCAGGCTATTGAATCAGGCCCATAGGATTTTGTCCTTAGATTTTCATTCCTAAGTCTTCCCTTGCATTTACTCACACACACGTACATATTTGCATCATTGCATTGTTCATTCTGTTAGCTTTTCATTTCTGTTTTGTTTTGTTTTTAAGAACATTTCACTACTAACGTCTGTACTTAAAGATCTTCATCTCTTCTACAGGGTTTGTTTTTCAGTGTAGGGCTAACATATAGGTTTGCACAGGCTGGAAACTTGGGATGCGTGCCATTTATTCATGGTTTCATCATCCTAGGTGTTTTGCTCTTCTACCATCATGAAGGCTTCCCCTCTCGAGACAGATCATGCACCATCTCTCTTGATGCTATCATGGTGGTAGCTTCTATCTTGTTCTTCCTGTTGGGAAGCTTCCTCACATCATGGTTCTCGGCACCATACAAATACCGACATAGGGCTCCTCTTCCTCCTTCAACATCAACATCCACGGTTAAGAGGGGATGTTACCCTTCTTGGTATTCTCTAGGTTTCAACACTTGTCTTCGACATTGGACTCCCCCCCCCCATTGTACCTTCTCCTTTGCATTGCATGATTTCACCATCTTTGCAAAGGGTGCTTAGGCAAGTAAACAATTTTCCCAAGAGGGATACCACCCAAGTGGCACATGTTGCATGAGCATTCTTAGCATGTAGCATACTATGCATCTCATTGTGCAAAGCACCCCTCGGCGGGATCCTTAACTGTCTCCATCAGAGTCTATTTTGTGACGGATTGGCCCTAACCATCCCTTCTCATTCTCCCATATTGTACAGCTATTTAAAATCGCCAACCATCTCTCCAGACACATTTATATTTATTTATTCCCAAAAAAAAAAACCAAAAGAAAACCACACAGTTCATTGTGGTTCCATCTGCCTTTGCAAGACTTGGTAGGCCACTGGGCAGCTGATGAGCATCCTTTGTCTGATGCCATATCCTCTCTGGGGTAACTACTTTGACTCCCTTGGTACAATATCCATCGTCTCTATAGTCTTGGTAGGCCATTGGGCAGCCACCGTGCACCCTTGGACCAATGCCCTCACTACCTTTGGGGTGGGACACCTTGGGTAAACCAGGGTTTGTCTGCCTTTCTAGCCCTGTTTTGGGCCTAAGAGAGGATGTTGAGCTAAGAAATGCATTCCATGCTGATTAGCCTCTCAAACAGCCCCAAAACATGCTTATTTAGTTAACAAACACAAAATCAATGCACAATTCGAGAGAGTTTCCGTGAAACCCTAATTTGGGAGGGTCCATCCACATCTATAAATAGACAGGCTGTCCCCCATTCAGTCTTCATCCCTTCTATGCAAGTTTTTCATATTCACGTGAAGATCTTCGCCATCAGCCTTCCTCCACGTGATTGTCCAACCTTTGTGATTGCTGCTACCACTCCGTTTGCTGCTCCAGCCCCTAGCGACTACCCTTCCAACTGCCCCATGTTGCTTGCCGCTTCTTCCATTGCTGCATTTTGCCCCAGAAAACCATCGCCAACCCCAATCGACACCTCTTCTATTGCGTATGGTAGTTTCAACCATCGCACCATCCTCATGCATCTCCATTGTTGTTGCCAGGCATCCTACTGCTTCAGGTGATCTATGTTTTGGTCTTCTAAACCCTCTACACACTCCAACTAGTGGTTATAGCACTTAGGATCTGTCTTTGGTGAACATCACACTTCAACACTCGCCACTCTATCCTTGAGCATTCTGAACACTCTTACATTCATTTATTGCATCGATTTGTTCACTTCAAAGTTCTCCTCCTCTCTTTGTTTGTGTTTCTGTTTTTGCATTTTTGAGTTCTGTGTTTTGCATTTGGTGTTTAGGGTTTGAGTTTTACACATCATTGTCTGTGTCTTTGTGTTTCTATTGTGGTCGTACACTCTATGTTTCCTCGATGCAAACCCTAGTACTTTCTTCACAGTATGTTCATTGCCTTTGAATTGATCATCCATTAAGGCCCTATGGAAATAATATTAGCAAATGTAACAAATATGGCCTTTACCCCTCTCTCCTATTGTTTCACCTAGGCATCCTACTCCACATATTCCTCCTTCCACCCAACCCTTTATATACTAGCATTATTGATCAATCCATTACAAGCCCAAAAGTGCGTGCACTTTTGTTGATACAACTAGGAGCTCTTAGTTGGGAGATGAAATGGCCACAAAGATCTTCAATCGACATAGGTGACATGACACAAGCTACACAAGTGTAAGGATAGACATAGAGGATAAATATCAAGCTCACATCCCAGCCATAGAGCCTAAACAAGCTCACTCCCAAGCCTAGGACCAGTAACATTATAGGCCACACTCACATCACAAGGGTTGACATCTCATACCACCAATCCACACCAGTCCACAAGGGTTGGCATCTCATACCACCGGTCCACACCATCCTCGTATATACACATAGCAGCCATTCGGCCTACAGTCAAAGTGTGGTGGTCACACTTAATGTTGCACAATTGAACCACTGAGTCCTTTTAATAGGACTCTTTTGACCACCCTACCCAAGGTTGCACTCACACTTAGTCACTAGGTTTGCTAACACATTCTATTGCCAACCGACGTTTTCCTCATGGAAACACCCAACTAGGCCTACCCAACTAGGCCATACTTGTGCCACTTGGACACTCTCAGGTAAACCCCTAGTGTATCCACTCTCTCTAGCTATCCTCGTGTAGTACCTAACATGCCAATTGCTATACCTAAATTCTTTTCAACAGGTCTAACTAAACTACCTACTCAAACCTTAAGGCTTATGCAATGGCTAATGCATTCCTTGTGAAGATAAGCTAGGGCTTCCAAAAAAAACATTCATAGTGTACAAACATAGTGAAATCAGACAAGAATGTGAAAAGAAAAGAAGAAGAAAACGATAAATGAATAAATAGATATGGAAGCGGACTGAGGGAGAGTGTCAAAGAGTGTCATCCTTCAAAAATTAATCTGGAGTGCAGCAAACCACCAATGACGAGTAAAAATCTGATATAGACAGATAAAGATAGTAGGCCAGTAGGAATGTTGAAATGCAGCAAGCTTTAGAGCTAGAACAAACAAGCACAGCAGTGTAAAGCCTCCTGACAGTCTCTAATGAATGTGGAGCAGCTAACACCCAAAACACAGCAACCAGGAGAAAAACTGAGAGTAAGTGACTGCTGCAGATTATGATAACGATGTTAGACAGCAGTCTGGACCAAAAATGCAGTCTCTTGGTGATGAATAAATGACAGGTGACAGCAACTGATGATGAAGGGGAAGATTGAGATACAAAATGCAGGTATCTAGATGGTCCTTCTAGGGTAGGGTGGCACCATTGGTAGGTAGGTGTGGCAGCACTTGCTGGCTAGGTGCAACCTCCAACAAGTGTGGCAACACTAGCTGATGGACAGTAGCACTCATAGTGGGGCAGAACCTCTAGACAGTGAGGATCAATGATGGAGAACTTTTGCACAATGTGAAGATGAGAATGAATGAACAAGGAGAATAGTTGTGCACATACTAAATCCCTACTTGTCGAACCTTCTAAGCCAGAAAAAGTATTCTGTGTCATACAGCAAACATAAATGCTTTCGTAGGGCTGTTTAGTGGGTCAAAAAAATATCTCACAATGTGCCCTAACCCAAAGGTCCAAACCCAAACAAACCAAGCCAGCAGGCCAAGAGTGTCAATCTGGACTGTCCAAGGCCTACCAAGTTTGTAGACATGGTGAGTAGCTTCTTTTGAGTTGCTCAAGGTATCACCCTAGTGAAATCAATGCTTTAGTCAAGGCCTACCAAGTTTTTAGACGTGATGAATAGCTTCTTTTGAGGTGACCCCAGTGAAATCAAGATTTTAGTCAAGGCCGAGTATTGAGCTCTCTATAATGGCACCACTGAGGCCATCTACCTGAGGAACTTGCTAGTAGACCTTTAGTCTCTTTGCACCACTCCAATTGTTATCTTCTGTAATAGCCAGAGTGTGATAACACTTTCTAGCAACCCCATCATAAGTCTGAAGACAAAGCATGCAGGAGCACACGACCATTTTACTAGAGAGCAAGTGGAGCTAGGCACCATTGACCCAAAGTTTGTGCCTTCATCAAAAAAATTTATCAGTATCTTGACCAAACCTGTTAACCACCAAATCTTCTATTGCCTTCTTCCATGGATTGAAGTGAATACTCCCTCCCCTTCAACATCAACATGATGGGGAGAGGGGGCTCCCCATAGCTTTCCTTTCCATTGTCCAATGTTGAGAGAGAGCAGGTTCTTCTCCTAGTACTTCTAGAATTTTTGTTTGTATTCATTCAATTACTTATGTACTTTGTATCATTATTTGTATGTGCATTGATAATCATACTTGTAAAAAGGTGCTTGGGCAAGTGAACAACTCCTCTGTGGGGCACTATCCAAGTGGCACCGTTACATAAGCATTTTGTTTGAGTATAGCACTTTGCATTACCCCTTGCATAAATCATGCATCAGCATTGTGTTCTTGTGAACAAAGCACTTCGTGTGAGGAAAAAACCTTTATTCGCCCATCCAAGGATGAAAACTCCTTGCATCTGTGCATAGTACCCTTTTACTTCCTCACAAAGTGGTCAATCTTGGATCCACCATATTCATAGCATCTCATATGGAAATCTCCCATGGCAAAGTAATATGGCAGCATGTAGCACATATTGCTTCACTTTCTTTGTCACCAACACCTGTGCAAGGGGCTATGTATGCCCTATTTGGTTTGTGATGTGTGAGCTAACCATCCCTTTTTCCCATTGGCACAAATTCATTAAAATAAAACAAAAATCAACAAAACAAAACGAAAATGAGAAGTTCAAAGCAATTTCTCATCGCATTTGTAGGTCTCGGCAGGTCATTAGGCAATCGACAAGCAATCTTTGTCCAATTCCTTGGCCTCTCTAGGGTGGCCCTTTTTGAGGGAAGATAAACATCACCTCTATAGCCTTGTTAGGTCCTTGGGCAACCATAATGCACCAATTCAAGTGCACCCATTCACTGATGCTCTAGCAGCTGTGGAGTGAGACCTCTTGCGGTAAAACAAGGGTGAGCTATGCTTGCAGTCCCTCCTAGTTCTAGTTTTGGACATGAGAGGGGGCTTTAGGCAAAAAAAGGTGCATTACACATTAATACCTTAATTAGCTTTTTTTAACAGTCCCAAAACTCAAAATGCTACAAAGTTTCTGTGTCCCATAAGCAAACCCACAAACTCTAGTTGGTTTCTTATCTATAAATAGTTTGGCTGCATAGTCACTGGCTATCCTGATCAGTCTATCCTCAGTCATCAGCTGGCACCTACATCCCACTGCTGTCCACACCCCTACTAGAGGATATCACAATTCGTGGAGTGTTGTCCAGCCTTCTAATGCTGAGGCACCCTGTTGGCAGATGTCGCCCACCTTCCTAGCATCATTTTGGATCTGCTGGTCATCACCGACATGTGTGTTTCCACTATGCAGCTGCCACACCCAGCCTGTACAGAACAGACAGCCACCAGTCAAGGTCAGCCTCCCGCTGTGTTTTCATCCTGCAGCTGTCATCCAGCATCTATACCACTTCCATAAGCAGTTGCCCACACAGCCAGGTCTGTGTTTGATCTGCTGCCTATATTTTTGGAGCTGCTGCCACTGTGTATGACTGCCTAACTGGCCATCCTGCTGTTGCCTTCACTACTCAGCCTGTTTCAGACAGATTTGTCTGTCTGATCTGTGTTTACAGCAGCCAATCGCATTCAGAGACTACCTGCTAAGTTGTGAGATTTGTTCGAGGTACAAAACAATCTTGAATCTGTCAGAGCTTCGACCTCATCTCTTCCCTAGTCCACCCAAGACAAGGAGATTCAAGGTTCATTGTATTTATATCAGCATAGTTTGTCTATTCATTCATTCTCCATTCATTCTAAGTTCTCTTTACCTTTAAGTTCTATTGTGTTTATTATCTCCTTGCCATATGCTTTGAGTTTTTATTCTTTGTTCGAGCATTCCACACCAAATACCCAACATATACACACAAAACGAATGCAATGGGACAATGCATAAGGGGGTATGCTCATACAGCGAGGTGTCACTTGGACAATGCGCTCAAAGGAAAATTGTCAACTTGCCTAGCACCCTTGTATAAGGGTGAAAATAATAATGCAATGCAATGCAAAGGGCAGATACAACAAGGCAGGCAGGCTGATGTCAAAGACAAAAGACAAGCCAAAACCTATAGGCTGTGGGATAGCAATCCCCTCTCAAACCATGGATGTCAATGTTAAACGTGGAGGAGAACCTAATGCAGAAGGTCCTAGAGTAGCCTGATGAAGAAGGAAGACCTAACACTCCTAAACTGGTAGAGCTGGAAGGAGATTCAGCAACCAAGGTAGTCAGGACATGCCCATACTAGATGTTCAGAAAGGGCTCCTACGCTAACGAAATATGGTAGATGTGCAAGAAACTCAACCTTGGGAGAGGACTCCATTGTCACTTGAGAATGTGAAGACACAACCACCAAGGTAGCAAGCAGTCCACCATGAGAATGCAAAGACACAACCACCAAGGTAGCAATCCACCTTGACAAGAAGAAAACGAACTTAATGGAATGGTCAATGAAGAAGGAGAAAGCACCTTGGTTAGAAGAGCAAGGAATGACAGCTTCCATGATAAGTGGGATGATGGCCACATCTCGGTTTGGAAAGAGAAGACACAATATCCATCTCCATGGTAATCAAGGGTCTAGAGGCAAACTCACTAAGGAAAGGACCAAAAATCCATGGTTCAACCTAGACAAGATGAGTAGACTCCTGCAATGTTAGTCCTAAGTTGAAACAAAAAGCCAAGCATGTAAACCAAAAGAAAAACCAAAACCTAGCATGAAAGTACCAAAAGAGAAACCAAAACCTTCATACTAGTACTTCATATCGAGATGCTTTTGGTGCTTAGCTAAAGCTAAATGGAGCTAAGTGTGTCTACAACAGAAGTAAAGAAGAAAAGAGATGTATGCAGCAAAAGAAAAAGAAAAGAGCTAAAGAAAGACTTACCCTAGTTTAACCTATCGTAGCCTAAAGAGACCTAAGTGTAGAGCCTAACTTAACCTATAGGATTCTTGACTAACTAGCCGAGTAATCCTAAGGAAAACCTAGGAATCCTAAGGATCTAGCCTAATTGCTATTATAGAATGTAAGAACACAATTAACAGAAGAGAACACTAAATTGACACTGCACCACTAACTCAATGATCACACCAAGCAAAGAAGTGAGATATGGATTCAGCCAGCACTGAGACATGCATACAATTTACATCCTAGCAACCCTAAAGCATGTTATGAATGAAACTTAGCCATGTTCCTAATGTCCTTTAAAGCATGTATAAGTGCAAATAGAAGCAACAAAATCCCAATATTGACTAAGTTGATTATTTATGTCCATAGGTTCAGACTCAAAACTCCCTGTAAATGGAAATATTGCTCTGAAAAAAGGTGCTAAGTCCAAACACTCTGCCAACTTAAGTCTTTCTCAAGGAGCTGGACATAAACTCAAGTTCATGCCCCCTTCGCCGACTTATGGTGTGATAACACTCCAGTAGAAGATGGCTGGTGCCCATTATCACTGTGAAATACTAGTAAAAACCTAGTAGTTGGCCCTCGGCAAAACTTGATGTGAAGAATTATGCTAGGTCTGTGTAGTGTAAGTGTGTGGAGAAAAATTAGTATAAATGTTTGTATGCATTTGCAGCATTGTACAACCTCATCTTTGTGGTTTTTGTGCATCTAGGATTACTTTTGCACCAAGTTTGTTTCATTAATATGCATATCACTCACATGTGCAAAACACAAGATTAATACACACAATCTTTTAGAAGCTGTCATAATGGACCGTAATCTAGCATGTTAAAAATTGAGTTACTGAATGGTTCATTCAGCAGTTGCAGAAATTTTGTTTCATAAACAAGCATATTACTTACACATGCAAAACACAAAGTTAGTCCAAAGGACCTTTCAAAAGCTGTTATAGCAAACAGTATCATCTAGCATGTAAACAATTGAATTACAAAATGGTTAATTCGACAGTTGGGTTAAACAGGCATAAAATGCCCATCTTTTACCAGTGAAGATGTCAAAACGTACAATTTTTGCAAGCTCTTCAAGTGTTGAAACTCAGAAGGAAGACCCCCAAAAAGATCACAGTCATGCAGATTCCTGCACAATCAGCAACTTAACATAATCCCCAGATGCCCAATAAACTTATGTAAGAATTCCGTACTTTCTTATGTCAGGACAGAAAATTACAAATATCTCAGGTTTGAAAGGTTCCCAAGCTCAGCAGGTATCAAAGAATTGAATGTATTATTCCACAAGCTCCTGCATTCTTAAAGATTGTTGTCACTGATTGGAATACAACACAAAGTACCCTACGGCAATAGTAGAAGATCTTGCAGCTTACAGCTCTATTAGTTTTGTCATGCTACCAAGCTCAGAGGGCAGTGGTCCAGTCATGGAGTTGTTCCCCAGGTAACTGCAACCCATTCAACATAAAGGTCATATTGAACTTTCTTTAAAGCTAAAAGCATAGCCATCATTAGAAAACCACAATAAGAGAAACATTATGCATAAGAACAACATGCTACAGTTTGCTAATACTCTGAAAGACACAAAAATATAAAAGAGTAACAGAAGAGACGGAGTTCTTGGTGGTAGACAATGTGAAGGAGAATCCTTCATTTGGTGCATCACACACAAATGATGCTCAATGTGAGGGAAAAAAAAAAGGTCCAAAGAGGCATATAAAGAAGAATTGGATAATATTAGAACGGATTGTCCTCATGCACCCAACATCTAGCACACCAAGTAGTACAGATTCAGTCTATTTCGCATACTCTCAGTGTTTTCTCCACAAACACTAGTGCATCTTCACATGTTATCAAAGCTCGTGCTCTTACAAAGTGTACATTTGGGCTTTCATATAATGCTTGGTTTACATGAGCAATACACAACTAATCCAGAATGTCTGAGACTCCATCTTGGGATCCTATGGAGTCTAATTAAGCCACTCCTTCACTGAAGTCCTAATGCAGTATTATGTTCTTGATGTGGAGGACAACACTCCATTCTCTTCTACTTCCTTTTCTTCATCATCTAGGTACCATCCTCTACATATTCTTCCTTCAAAACGTGCTTCTCAGTTGGGGCTCTCAGTTGGGGCACTCAGTTGACGAGGCAGATCTGTTAGAATGTGCAATGGAAGGGAAAGGAATTGTGTGCACAAAGAGAAGACGAGAGCATATGAAACTATAAAAGATGTCATTGTAGAGGTATAGAAGAGGGAAAGGGTAAATGTAGTGTAGTAGCTACTTAGGATCCTTGGCAAGTGATAGAGTGCTCATGTATGCTTTGCCCATAAGGTAAAAGCAAATAATTCTACACAATGCAAGTTTTCATCCCAATCAACGTGCCCAACATATACACCCAATACAAATACAAAGGAGTAATGCACAAAGGAGCACGCTCATGGAGCAAGGTGTCACTTGGACAATGCCCTCATGGGGAACTTGTTCACTCGCCCCGGCAGTGAGTGCCCTTTTACAAGAATGAATAAAATGATGAAATGCAATGATGTATGCAAAGTAAAAGGGTAGATACAACAAGGAAGGGACGTCAATGTTGAAGACATGAACACAAAGCAGAAACCTGCATGTACCCTGGGGAGTAAGCACCCGCACTCAAACCATGGATGTTGATGGGGAAGGTAGAGGAGGAGCTGATGTCGGTCTTGTGGTACCAACAACCTAGTGAATGAAGTGGATGTAAAAAAACTCAGCTAGAAGAGTTGTGTTGAAGAAGCAGCTGCTGATGCCTGAGGCTTCAACTTTCAGGAAGCCACCATGGAATGGCCTACCCAATCAAGACCGATGATACCTGCAATTTTCATCTTTAACTAAAATACAAAACCCACCATGTAGTACCAAAGAGATCACTACTTAATAATGAGATGCTTTGGTGCTAAGCTAAGAAAAACAAAGCAGATAGTAAATCCATGCAACAAAAGATACAATGAATAAATGAATAATGTGTGCAATGAAAGTAAAGGAAAGTCCTAAAGATAAGTGACCTAAAGGACAAAGTAACCTATGGGTCCAACTTGAATAGCCTAAGGAGGGAAGTAAAGCTAGACTAGCCTAGGGTATCCTACGGGACCTAGAACATCTGTCTGGCCACCGTTGCACACTTCTTCAAATGGGGGGGGAAACTGATCAAACTGTGGCAGCATCAAAAGCCCTCCAAAGAGTGATGACGTGAGCCTAGGGTGTGAAGTTTGACGCGACCTATGCACAAGACCAAACAGCCATACCTTCAAGTGGACATAGGAAACTAGAAGGAACCAGAGCAACAAGTGCAAGTATTGGAAGAGGACCCCCTCTTGGCTGCTTGGGGGAGTACCACTCCTGGGTGCAGCACAGTATGCTTAGGAGAAGATTTAGATGGAAGACCTTGGGCCTTATGATAACACTCCTCATCCACATGACCCAAGTGGTAGCAGTGAGTACAAGATTTATTCTTTTTAGGCAATTGCTACCAAAATGGTTTAGTTTCTTAGTTGTCATTGGGAGAAGGGGTGTCACCCTCTTTAGGGCTGGCCTTTCCTTTTCGAGAGTTCTTCCCACCTCTAGAGTTCCCCTTCGAAGAAGAGGAGACTAAAGCCCCTTTGAAGTAGGCAATGGGAAGGAGGTCTTTTTGTGGACTTGACCATGCAACTAAGCCTCGCACAACAACCGGCATTCAAACTCATAAAGGGTGGGCAATTGGGGGGCAAAAAAATGACTTTATGTATGAAGTTAAACTATTTAGAGGGAAACTTGTTAGAAATGGTATAACCTAATCATCATCAGACTTCAATGAGCTAGTATTTGCAAACTCAATGAGTATACACCCATATTTGGCCATCTTGAATTTCAAGTCATCCCCTTGATGGAAAAATCCTACGACTCAATATCGAGATTGAATAAGATACCTCCAATGGTGAAATGTTAGGGGAAAGTGCTCAGGCTATGAGAGAAGCTTGGTTAGTAACCCTTGCATCCACTCAACATCCGCTATAGCATTGGGAGCCTTCAATTGATGAATATGATCAAGGTGGGAAAGTCGAGGGTCCAACATAGACCCAAGACCAATTACTAGTTCCCAATGATGGTGAAACTCGAGTACTTGTTGCATCCTGTAACTTGGCTAAGTAGGCATAGGCATGGACAACATATGAGCACACCAAGGAGGATGGATAGGCGCACTATAAGTAGAGGATCATAGCAACGAGGGACACTGTGGGCAAAGGTCCAAGATGCATCCCCTACGTCCCTAGATCTCTAGTCCCTTGCATCTTGAGTTGATATGTCCCATTTTGACCAACTGCCACAAGTCACGTCTCGGAACATTAGGGGATCGAGGAGATATGTGGAATGTCAAAAGGGGGACACTACATGGTAGGGGCACATTGGACCCAACATACCTACCTAGGCCATATGTTGTACCTTTGTGTGTCTCCTTGAACTACTCTTGATAGCAATGGATCACATCTTCCTACTCTATGCAACTAAGGACTTACCATTGCCACCGAGTTGCAACCTCTCTACCATTATGCCCAACTAGCAACTCCGCCCAACACCCAACTGTTGAGAAACCCTTCACCCGCAGTTTGTGTTTTTGCATTTTTGCATTTTGCGTTTAGGGCTTGCAGCCCCAAAAAGGGGCGCCATCCTAGACTGACTCTGCCTATTTATAGGCCACTCTCTCATTCATTCCTCACAGCTGATTCATTCAATCCGTCACCTCTTCTCTCCAACCTCTCCACTACCCTTACACCCCTTCAGGAGGACATTGTGGTTCGTGGTTCGTGGCTATCTTCATCATCTTCCTTATGCTACGGCACCCTTGTTCCCTTGTATCACATTCACTCCATGATTCAGATCTTCATCATTCCATTCATCAGAGTTTCTTCTCTCTTCTCTTCTCTTCTGAGTGTTTACCGAGTTCACTCCATGTTCCTCCCCGCAAACCCTACTGTCTCGCTGGTACGCCATCTTTTGACATGGTATCACAACTGGATTTGCTCAAACAGCGGCAAAGATCCTCCACTCCAATGACGGCAAAGACCACTAGCAGGTTCAGCATCCACTTCTCTTCTTCTTCCATTGCAAGGGGCTGTCCCAATAGGCAACAAGCTGGAAAATGAGAAAATCAGGGAGATTCTAAAGGAAAGAAGCCTAAAACATTAGTGGGATTGGTGCCCGATGTTGTTAGTGATGAGCCCAACAATGATGCTACTGAGTTGTGTAGAGCATGGGGCAAAATTAGGAATCAACATGCATTGATTTTCTTTGATAATGGTGCACGAGCCAACTTCATCTCTGTTAACATGGCCGCCTATCTAGCCATCAGAGAGGATGAGATGGGACCCATGGGGGAATTTGGAATGGCATGTAAAGGCCATGCAAAGCCTGTCACACTGCTCATTGGAAAGCTTCGGTTGCATATACAAGGATATATGGACAGCGAAGAGTTCTTCATTGCTCCACTTGAGAATTGTGATGTATTGCTTGATATGCCATGGTGTCACCGTATGCATGCAGTGATTGATTCTCGTGCAAAAAAGATCACTATTCAGTATAAGGAAAAGATACTCACACTTGATGTAAAGTTGAAAGGTGAATCTGTCCCTATTGTATCTGCAGTTGCCATTTCTAAAGTAATGAAAAATCATCTTTCAGCGTACTTGGTTTTTACTAAGGATAAAGATGATAGTGAGAATGTTGGGAACATGTCTAAGTTAAAGAAGGACCGCATGTCATTTCTGAAATGTATGTTGATTGCTTCTCTCAGTCACTTCCAAGGCAGCTACCACCTTAAAGGCCAAAAGATCATGGCATAGATCTTATCCCTGGAAGTAGCACACCTAATAAGCCACCCTATAGAGTAAGTGCAGCCCAACAAGAGGAGATTATGACCCAGGTAAATGAGCTGTTAGAAAAAGGGTTGATTTAGCCCAGCTCATCTCCTTTTTGTTCTCCAGTGCTTTTGGTGCAGAAAAAGGATGGTTCATGGCATATGTACATTGATTATCGTGCTCTGAACAAGATCACAATAAAGAATCACTTTTTGATTCCCCGGATCGATGATGTTATGGATAGATTGCAAGGGGCAGCCATATTTAGCCGATAGATTTGAAAAGTGGGTATCATCAAATTAGACTAGAAGATGTGTCTAAGAAAGCTTTCAGGACATCTTTTGGATTGTATGAGTTTCTTGTTATGCCTTTTGGACTTACGAATGCTCCTACCACTTTTAATCGGATGATGGATCGTATCTTTAGGCCATATACAAGATTTATGGGCACTTTCTTTGATGACATGATTGACTATGTAAGGGGCAACCATATTTAGCCGTATAGATTTGAAAAGTGGGTATCATTAGATACGCATTAGACTAGAAGATATGCCTAAGACAGCTTTTAGGACATCTTTTGGATTGTATGAGTTTCTTGTTATGCCTTTTGGACTTACGAATGCTCCTGCCACTTTTAATCGGATGATGGATCGTATCTTCAGGCCATATACAGGATTTGTGGGCACTTTCTTAAATGACATGATTGTCTATTCAAAGAACGAGACAGAGCATAGAAAACACTTGGATGTTGTGTTCAATGAACTGCGTGACCATAGGCTGGTTATCAATGACAAGAAAAGCGAATTCTTCTTGCATGAAATCCACTTTTTGGAGCATATTGTATCGGATGATGGTATTCGCATGGACCCTGCAAAGGTTGAAGCAATACAATCATGGCCACCTTTGAGAAATCTGCATGAGATCCGCAGCTTCTTGGGTTTATGTTCTTACTACAGGAAGTATGTACGTGGGTTTGCTGAAATTGCATCTCTATTGCATGCCTTGCAGAAAAAGGATGTGCCATTTAGATGGACACCATTTGAAAAGTTCAAGGAAAAGATGACTTCAGATCCTGTGCTTGTGTTGCCTGATCTACGGAAGTCATTCATAGTTCAATGTGATGCATGCAGTAACAGCATTGGGACTGTTCTTATGCAGGACGGCCGAGTTGTGGCTTATGAGAGCCGAATTCTCCACAGTGCAGAAAAGAGTTTGCATGTCTATGAGAAAGAGCTTTTGGATGTAATTCATGCACTATCTGCATGGAAACATTATTTATTGGGAGCTGATTTTACAGTGCAGACAGACCATCAAACTTTGAGGTACTTTCTCACGCAAACAAAGCTGTCAGAGAAGCATATGAGATGGGCAAATTTTCTCTCTATGTTTCATTTTCAGATTGTACATATTGATGGTAAAAAGAATGTTGTGGCTGATGCACTCTCACGTAAGCCACAAATTTCAGCCGTCAACACGGTTTATTACACTGAGTTGGATGCCATGAAAGAGCAATATGTTGCTAATTCGGACTTTGCTAATGTTTATGATCAGCTTTGCAATGGCCAAAGGCATGAACACTTTGTGCTAAGAGATGGATTTCTTATGATGCATGAAGGACTATGTGTCACAAAGCAGTTAAGGCCTAGAGTTATCACTGAAAGTCATGTTGCTCCGTATGCAGGACACAGAGATATTGATGCCGCGGTCAAGGCAGTGAAGCATTTCTTCTATTAGCCAACTTTGAGGCATCATGTAGAACAGTTTGTTAAGGCATGCATCGTATGCCAGAAGGTAAAGCATGATAGGCAAAAGATGCCGGGTTTATTGCAGCCCTTGCCTATTCCAGATAGGCCTTGGCAGAGCATTGCAATGGACTTTATTTTTTAGCTTCCTAAGACACCTATAAGGAATGATGGGATATGGACTATCATTTTTGAGCTTCCTAAGACACCTACAGGGAATGATGGGATATGGACTATCATTTGCAGGTTTAGCAAACAAGCCCATTTCATTCCGATGAGGAAGAAAATAAAGGTTGATCATATGGCACGATTGTTTTTGCAGCACATCTTTAAGTATCATGGTATGCTAGAGTCGATCATTAGTGATCGAGATCCCCGGATGACCAATTTATTTTGAAAGGGCTTGTTTGAGAATATGGATACCACGCTAAAATTCTCATCATCCTTCCATCCACAGACAGATGATCGGTCTAAGGAAGCAAATTCCAATGTTAGATGTTTTGAGGTGCTATGTTTCAGACCAAAAGACATAGTGGGACCAATATTTGCCCTTGGTTGAGTTTGCTTACAACAACACAATGCATAGTTCTACGAGCAAAGCTCCATTTGAGGTGGTTGAGGGTGGCAAGAAGATACCACCTATTCTGCAAACTAAGGATAAGATCTTTGAGGCTGATCATTATGTGAAAAACTTGGATGTAGCCCATGCAAAGATAAAATATGCACTTCAGAGATCGCAAGAAAAGCAAAAGAGGGCAGCTGATCGCCACAGACCTGCATTGCAGTTTGCAAAGGGTGATTATGTATTGCTATGTTTTGAAAAGGCAAGGCTGAAAAAGATGAAAGGAAGAGAAAGATTGTATCCCAAGTTGAGTATGAGATACTATGGGCCCTTCCAGGTGTTGGAGAAGATCTGTGATGTGACATATCGACTGAAATTACCTCCACATTGGTGGATACACAATGCCTTTCATGTCAGTCTATTGAGGCCTTTTCATGGTGATGTGCCAGAGGATATGTCTACTGAAATTCAGCCTGAGGTTGAGGAGCTAGATGAGGTTTTGATACCTGAGCAAATTTTGGCACATAAGAAAAGAAAGGTCAAAAGTAAAGTTTCCAAGAGATACTTGGTGAGATTTCAGAATTATTCACCAATGGATGCCAAATGGATGGAAAGAGGATGACTTGGCACAACATCCTCAGTTCTTGCAACTTTACCTAGATGTCTTTCCGTTAGAGACGACTTTAGTTCGGGCTCCGTCTGGTTCAGCAGAGCAAGGGTCCAGGGTATTGCCTGATGCTCAAAGGGGAGGTAGCACTTCCCCTCTTCCAGTTATGGAGAGCTCTCGTATGTAGTGGATCTCGGATATATTCAGCATGCATCCAAGGTACTGCGCTCACAGTATGTTTGCCATGAGTTCACTACTTAGTGTACTAGTCACTGTGAGATATATGCAGATGAGTATCAGTTTCATCCGCGCACTGGAACTATACTTTTGTATCAGCTTATGATCAATTTGGCATGAATTTTTCCTCAATTTTGAGCTAAAAATTCTGATCAGTTTCAGCTTAGTTTTTTATCAGCTTTAGAACCGTTTATGGTCACTTTTTGGATCAGTTGTGCATCTGTTTTTGCACTGATTGTTGCTGGTCAGTTTTTGCAATGAGTTTGTGATCAGTTTGGGGTCACATTTGCAGCAGTTTGTGATCATTTCTCGGATCAGCAGGTGATCAGTTTATGATCAGATTATGCTCAGTTTTCAATGGTTTACATCTAGTTCCATGGACAACAGCATATGTTATAATGCCATTGATGTTTTAGCCATAGTTTATGCTTGGTTTTCGCTATACTATGGTTTGGTTTTGCCAGATGAGTTGAGCTCATGAGAAATGGACATGTCACATGATAATCTAGCAATGTTTTTGAGATTCTTTGTTAGTCTGATGCTATGTTGTGTTGGCTGGTAATTTTCAGCATATGGATTTTTCCTTAAGCTTTAAAGCCGACGCGCAATGGTTGAACAACAATGCGCAATGTTATATTGACTATGATGCCCTATGGAAATTCCAATGTAATACTTTGCTTTTGATGCATTTGGCAGAGCAATCGAGGACGATTGCAAGGATTTCAAGGGGGAGGGCTATCATGAGGACATGTATTTTTTTAAATCTCACTTAACATGTGGATTAATTTTAATAACGTGATTAAGTAAATGTTGCACATATGAGGTACAACTAGGATTAGAGTAAATTTACAAGCCTAGGACTTGAAGAAATCACGGGATGTAAAACGCAAAGGTTGCTATAAGTTAAGCGGCACAGGTACTTGGTAGTATCTGGTGCCAGTTGTTGGTCTAGGTCATTCATTTGGCCATAAGTGTTAGTTGGTGACACTAGAGAAGTGGCGTTTAATGGTACCTAATGCCAATCTGATGGTCAAAGATGGTGCAAAGACACTCGGGAATGAAAGTTGCCTAGCCAATTTAATTATTGTCCAATTTGATAATTTTTTAGGGCACCAAAATAATTATTAAATTAATTTTCAGTATTTAAAGGCTAAAAATTAATAATTAATTATGAAAAATGCTGGAAAAACCATTTGGGAAGGTTGCCACTTGTTAAAAATGCCCATGCAAGTCTGAAAAACGTCTTTAGAGGCTGGAGAGAAGCATTTTTATAAATTCAGTCTACAACAAGAGAGAGGAAGGAGAGGTTCCTGCTCTGATTTGTAGCCATTGGAGGACCTTCTGAGGCAGCCAAGGGCTGAAGAAGACCAATCAACGGCAAGAGACAACATCTACAGGCTATTGAGACATGGCAGCAGCAGTAAATGACTGATTTTCTTTAGTACTTTGCATCTACATGCTGTTGTGGCAGGGCAGCAGCTGCACTTGACTGATTTTCAGTCATTCTTTGCAACAAAACTCTGAATTTTCTCTCTCTACAGCTTTCCCTCTCATCTCCTAGCCATTTCACAGCCTGCTCCGAAGATCTCAGCATTTGGACCCTTGGAGGCTGAGAAATTTCAGATTTCTCTACTGCAAACCCTAATCTACAGCAGAAATTAGGATTTAGAAGTAGCCTCGAGAAGCGTGCCAAAAATTGAAAGCTCCAAGCAAACTTACTAGCTGAAGAAAAATGATTGGCTGTGCAGCAATCCTCATGGTGAGGCTTAAGGCCGTATGAAAAGCCAAGTACGAAGGAGGTAATGAGTTTAAAGTGGTAGATATCATCTGTGCATCCGAATAGTACTCATCAACATTCATGAATTGTTCTCGCAAGTCCTGAATTTTGTTCAAGTGATCCTGAATAGAATCACCTTCATCCATTGTCAATGTCTCTAGCTCTTTTTTTAAGAAAGAGATGCGAGACTCATTCTTGCCTGCAAACATCTGCTCCAAAGTTAGCCAAGCTTCTCATGAAGAAGCTACTGAACGAATGTGGGGGATGATAGACCGCTGAACTGCCAATGCAATCAGTGACAAAGCATGTGCATCCCGTGTATTCCAAGCTTTTTGAGTTGTTAATCTTTGTGGAAGTGGCTGAAGTGGAACAGGCTGAGGTGCCTGTTGTGCACATCCCCCTGGAGGAGGAGGAGCTGGAGCCACAACTCCAGGTCGACGAGCTTCTTCTCCACTCACATAATCCCGAAGATTTTTTGCCACAAGTACATTCTTTATCATGAAGGACCAAAGTGAATAGTTATTTCCATCCAATCCGTCCTCCTTGGATACATAGGTGAAGACATCTCCTCCTTGATTTGCCATGATTATCAATTACCAAGAAAAAGCAAAAGAGCAATGTCGAAGCAAGACCACACTGGAAATCTGAAAATTTCCAAAAATTACAGGAAATAACTTTCTGCAATTAGTGTACAGAGGTGCACTCCGTCAAAACTGTTCGTAATGCACGCAGTCCAACGTGCAATCAGTGTTTAGCAACACTGTACCTGCAAAATCTCCAAATTTTCCTGCCTCAAATGTGTTCAAAACAGTCTTTTTGTGACTGTAGCTGCAATACATATGCCAATGTCCTCAAAAAACATAAAATCCCCAAAAAAATTTATGAATGTGCCCAAGAAATTTGCATCCAAAGTGTCCCAGACACGTTTCTGAATGCTGTGACTATTGGGTAGGAACCCCTTCTTCCAGAAATTTATGCTGGAATTAAAATTTTAAAAAAATTACCAAAAAATTTAAGGGTTGACTGGCAGCAAGTGTCAGGCGGGTTGACTGGCGCTTCAAACGGGCTGTCTGCGATTGACGTGGCGAGGCAGTCTGACAGGCAGCCGTCTCAGGTAGGTGGCGTGACTGACGGGCAGAGCGTGCAGCAGCTGGCAGGACGTCTGAAGGCTGTGATACCAGGGGCACGACAGGTGACAAACGGCACAGGGGTGCAGTCGATGGGCGAACAAGAGGCGTCAGGCGGGTACAGATAGGCTTAGCGACTGCAGGCGGTGCTGAAGGCAGGCACAGGTGAGGCGTGCAACAGTCTGGCAGGTGGCATCGCACAGGGGGCAGGCACTGATCCAGGCAAGTGCTGATCTCAGGCGAGGTGACTGCTGATGGGCGGAGTGTGTGCAGTCTGGACTGTCAGGGCAGCAGGTGTCTGGCTAGACGGCTTCAAGAAGCAGGTCGAGCTGCTGCAGGTAGTGCTGAAACTGACCGGGGGGGGGGGGGGGGGGCAATGGCAACATGGAACAGTGTTGGACTGAGCCAGAAGCTCCCAAAGACTGAGTGGAGCTGAGCTGAACTGCACTAAGCAGAGCAGGGCCAATGCTCTGATACCAAATGTGAGAGAGGACGGCAGAATCAAAGCTCAGCACAGAAAACAGTAAACAGTGTGAGAGTGAAGCACGACACCCAATGCAATAGACTGAAAGAGTGTAAACTGAAAGTACAAGGTACAACCCTTAAACCTTAGGGTTGTAAGGGGTGTTCACACCCGAACACGGTAAGTGCCTGTAAGTGTGTGTCATAAGCACATACGAAATAATACCATAAGTCTGGGGGAAAAAATCTCTCCTACCAAGAGTAAAAAGTGCCCCAGTGTCCTACTGATCGGTGATACTCCTATGTGAGCGTACGGCGTAAGTGAGGCTTGAGTGAAATACCCAACAATTTCTTTACCAACAGATGACCAGACTATTGGGTGCTCCTATGTGAGCGTAGGGCGTAAGTGAGGCTTGAGTGAAATACCCAACAGCTTCTTTACCAACAGATGACCAGACTACTTGGTGCTCCTACTATGGCATCATCGGACACACCACCGAAGATTGCCGACTTCGACCTTTGCTCCCCACCCCCCCGAAGTATATGCGTCTCCCACCTGGCACTTCTTGTGCCACCTCTCCTTTCTGGGCCTCAGAGATCGTTTTGCATCGGCTATCAAAGTACTATGCTCAAGGCAATAAGACGCACCCGATATGCACTAGGTCCTTTCGAGCACATGGAGGATCGATTGGTGCTACGACCTCTTGGAGATCGTCGCAATGCCAACGGCTGTCTTCTCCCACCTATTTTCGGGTAAAAAGGCTACCACGGCCCACGGTTCTGCAGTCTGCTCCATCGAGAGACAGTGATTGTTTGATACCATCTCCTTGTCAATCTACTCCTTCGAGAGACAGTGGTTGCTCGACTCCTTCCTCTTCTTCGGCTTCCCGAACTCCATTGAGAAGCAACGACTTTCGCCCATTCATTGCTCGGTCTGAGCCCCACCCATCACCCTCGCCTACTCAGGTTCAAGAGGCCACCTCTGGAAGTTCTTCACTACCCTAGACACCTTCGGCACAACCTGCGGCACTTCCTTCATCCTCAGACATTTCAGAGTCCGTGATCCATGAGTTTTCAGATTCCCTATCTACCTCAAAGAGGGATTTAGAGGGGGCTGATCTTTCTTTGCCCTCCGAGGGGGCATCTACATCTACTGCAACTTCAAAGGGGGCTCCTATTTCTCCAATTTCAAAGGGGATCCCCATCCACCGCTCAATCCTTCGCACACCCTGGCGGAGGCCTTTTACCTTAATTCTACCCTTGGAAGGGGTGGCTTCCTGTCAGCGGTCATCTCACCTATTGATACCCACGATCTCGAGGATCTACCTAGATCAGGGCCTTGGAGATTCAGCCGCGACTTGGTGACGAGGCCTTCATATTCCTTCTTCCATGGATGCATGGAGCTAGTAGCTTCTCTCCCGACGTTGAGTTTCGGGTTCTCCAATTCACTCTGTCTACTATTCTTTATTGCAGGTTACCTTTCGGGTGAAAATCTTGGATCTTAGGGATCCTCTACATCTTCTTCCTCCTCTTCTTCTTGCCTTGGTCACTTGGTTAGCATGGAGTCAACTCCTGAGATCGAGTACGGGCATATCCTTATGGTTCTCGGCACCATACAAAGTCCGACATTCCTCTTATGCATTGCATGATTTCATTATCTTTGTACTAGGGCACTTGGGCAAGTGAGCAATTTCCCCACGAGGGACACTGTCCAAGTGGCACCTGCTGCATGAGCATTCTTCAGCATGTAGCATTCCATCTCCATCTCCATCTCACTCTTCTCTTCTTCCCCTTTTTGGGTCTCTAAGGGGATGTTGAGAAACCCTTCACCTATAGTTTGCGTTTTTTGCGTTTCTGCATTTTGTATTTAGGGTTTGCGTTTAGGGTTGCAGCCCCAAAAAGGGATGCCATCCTAGACTAACTCTGCCTATTTATAGCCCACTCTCTCATTCATTCCTCACGGCTGATTCATTCAATCCGTCACCTCTTCTCTCCAGCCTCTCCACTGCCCTCACACCCCTTCAAGAGGACATTGTTGTTCGTGGTTCGTGGCTGTCTTTATCATCTTCCTTGTGCTACGGCACCCTTGTTCCCTTGTATCACATTCACTCCATGATTCAGATCTTCATCATTCCATTCATCAGAGTTTCTTCTCTCGTCTCTTCTCTTCTCAGTGTTTACCAAGTTCACTCAATGTTCCTCCCCGCAAACCCTACTGTCTCGGTGGTATGTCATCTTTTGACACCAACAACTAGTTTCATACCATCTCTCCCAACTCCCAACTTCCAAGTATTCTAGACTACCTATCATCTCCACCTAAACTCCAATTTCTAGGACCTTGTGGCCTTTCATCTCCACCAAGCTCCTTGGGACGTGTCTTATCTTCCCATGTCAAGAAATGATGTAATGTTTTTTAGCCCCATCTCGAGACATCCCCCATCCCCTACTTTTCCTAGTCCCCCCCATCTCTCATCCCATGTTGCTATGCAGAGGATGGATACCCTTGTCTCTGAGTAGCCCATGGAATGTGTAAAGATGCACCATAAGCAAAGGGTGGATACTCCTACATTTGATTAGCCATGGATAGGGCCTCCAAGGGACATGATAAGGCCTAAAAAGCATACCCAAGATAGCCATACACAAATAAACAAGCATGCTCGCTCACTCCCAAACAAATGGGAGGTACGGTGCGCACGGGTGGTATTCCTAACAATAGAGCGTTAGGGTGTAGAGTGGCATGCACCTATGAGTAAGATTAAAATCCTAGCAAAGTCCTAACAACAAAATGTGAATCATATGAGCTAACATGTGGAAATAAAAAATGAACTTTGAGATGACACAAAAGATCTAAGCCTAATGTACTTGAAATTAAAGGAGTGGAACCTAAAATGGATAATGTAAGTTTGAAGTCTACTCCTAAGCTATATCAAAGCATGCAGAATAGAATCTAAATAATCATGTAAAGAGCCAGATGGGAGGGAATTGAGAATGGTTAGCACAAACATCATGATCATGTGAAACTAAAGGTAATGTAAGAGGAATAATTATAAATGCGCTTTTGCCTTCGAGCCTCCTCTATTAACATAAACATTCTAATACCGATATTGCTATTCATGATGACTTAAAATCGAATACTACAAAACAAAAGAAGAGACAAAGAGGGGATTTTGCCCATGAAAAACAAGTGGATTTTACAAATCTAGCACCAAGAGTAATGACAATAAAAAAATACCTAAGATAGTCTACAATGCCCAGTCCACAAATAGACAAGCCCTGACTCACTCATGGGCTGACTAAACTACTAACACCCTCTCTCAAATCATGGGTGATTAGATACAATACAATGATACAATGATAATCACACATCATAGTCCATACAGCAAAGATCACCACAATAAGCCCATGGATACCCACGCATTGGGTGATCAAGCACTAGCAAGGTGCCTAAAAGAGAACCTAATATCGATGTCAATCATATCAAAGCCTAAAAATAGAGAACAATCATAGCCACTATCTATGTTTGTCAAATAATACCTCGCAAGAGCATATATGATCGCCTTGTCATCAACGCCTTTGAGCATATGTGACCATGGATTCCCCACCTTTGGCCAAACCGCAAAAGAGTCCCTACATGTGAGCTTAGACTAAAGGCCAATCTGACTCGTTGTCATGAAACAGTCCATCATGAACTTGGATATCAATCCCACCTCCAAGATTTCAAAACTTGCCAAGACTTTTGTCAATGCAGAAGGAAAGTCCCTCTATGGATCCTGTGCACCTATACACTTGTATACATGAGGCTCACCTACCCCACCTCACCATCCTCTCACACTCCCTCTTTGACACTGGAAAGTCATGCGGGATGGCTACATCACCTACAATAGAAAGCAGTAAAAGGAGGAGCAGCAACCAAGCCCTTCTCTTGGTCTAAAGAAGAGGACCCTTCTGCACCTTTGCCTTTGCCTCGGCTAGAGGATCCAAGAGTTAGAGTTGGAGAAGGAGAATGACTCGTCAAAGGAGTTTGTATATTAGTTCTTTTTCTTCTCCTTCTTCCTTGAATCTGCTAACTCATTACTGTCCTTGCGCAAATGTCCCTTCTTACCATAGTGATAGCACTCAGTCTTTGACTTCTTCTCCCTATCACCCCTTTCTAAAGCTGCAAATGCCTCAACATGGCCACCATACGGAGATGAAAGCCTCCCTTGTAACCACAATGACACCTCATGCTCAAGTAGCATCGAGGACATATGTATAAAGCTCACTAGCGTTGATGATGTCTAGGCTTGGAAAGCATTAGCTACTCCATCAAACTCTAGAGGGAGCTTGTAAAGCATAGTCCCCACAAGATGGGCCGCTAGAAGGGCAAATTGCATGTGACAAAGTTGATCATGTATCCTTGGGCTCAAACTTCATCTGCTAGTGGAGCTGTCCAAAGAAAGTCATCGCACGCATAGTCGAGGGAGTCTCTTACAACATTTGAAGCTTCTCCCATACCACTAGAGAGGTTCTATAGAAGGTGACCACATGTAGAACCTCTTTAGAGATACATTGGAGAAAAGCAGAATATGTGAGGGCATCATCAGAATCCCATGTAAGCACAACTTCCTCATGGTTGATAGGGTCCCAATCATCCAAAAAAGGAATGGGAGGCTGAGGCCACTCAATAGCTCCAGAAACCACATACCATAATCTCTTCTACGCACACCATGCTTTCATAACAGCACTCCATGTGAGATAGTCATGGTCAACATCAGTAGAACAACAAGGAGATGCCATTTGGAGAGGATAGCATGAGAAGATAAGGGAAAGAAGAGAAGCACAAAGAGAGTACAGTCAAGCATGGCACAAACTACATTGTGCCATGCTTGGCTATAGAGAGGAATTGATTAGAAAACACTACAAAATCTGAGAAAATCAAGGTGAGAACAGTCAACAAATAATGTTAGAAGGCTGAAAGCATTGTCGCTCAGCCTGCACAAGCATTAAATGCAAAGATGAAAAGAGAGTGACCAGCCAGCAAAATGGAGGCAGTATATATAACCAACTATGTGGCCAAAACTGGCTGACCAGCATGGCAGCATCAAAAAAGCTGGCTGCCTTGCCACAGATGGCATAAGCTGCCTAGCATCCACTCAAACAGACCGCCCACACTAAACTTGCCACAAAACCAGCCAAAACACAAAACTAGCTGGTGTAAACCGCCCCAAATCAACTGTGAAGAAATGCACGTTCTAAACAGAGCTGCCTCCTCCATCAGAAACACATAACAAACTGAATGTCAATGTCGAAGTTCCTAAGGTCCCCATCTGACTCCAACTAAGGCTCACAGGGAGGAAATGGCTCTACATGACACATGACTACTAACAATAACTTCTTGGATGGCTCCTTACCATCATCTTCGAAACATGAATCATTTCCACACATCAAAGCATCGATTGTTCTTGCCCTCTCTATGAGTTGTGACATGTTAGTCACAATGGTCTTTGTGGCAAAATCCTTGATTCCTTTGTACAGCCCACCACAATACTTCACCACTTGCTCGTGAAGGGAAACAACACGATAAGAAGTAATGGGCAACAATGCATCCCAAAACTTCTTACTAGATTGCTCCAAATTTTTACATTGTGATATATCCAACTTATTCCGAGCAATCATAATATCCACTTCAAAGGTGCTTGTCAACCAATTAGAAGCAAACATTTGCTTAAATTGTACCCATGTTGACACTGCTCTACTTTGCATTAGGAATGCAAACCACCACCGCAACGCATTTCCCTTCCAAAAAGTGGTTGGCTAACTCAAACTGAGACTCACAAGCAAGAGATGACGGCAAAAGACACATCTGCTAACACTCCCTCTTAGATCCTGGATGTGGCTAAAGGCCAAAGGAGATGCGGATCCAAGGGTGGCAAGAAGAGTTCCATCAATGAAGAGTGCCAACTAAGGAGCACAACCCCCTCTCCAAATGAAAGCCCGATCAAATGAAAGACCACCATTAGCCAATGGAAACAGAGAGGCCTCAAACCGGTCACTCCTAAAAACTCTAGTCAAGGAAGGGTGAGCCAAGCCTTTGAACCAACTGTGAGAAGATATCAAGGAACTATCGATACACCATACCGTACATAGAAACAACAGGGACCAAGGGCCAAGCAACAAGGGATGGTGACTTGATGACAAAGCAAAAGGGGTCGCCGCAAGAAGGAAAGGCCCAAAGTAGACTATAATCCTTGAAGAAGCTCCTCAAGATCCTAAGAATCCCCCTTGAAAACACAGAGGACCAAGAAATCCACACTTGCATCACTGATATTGTCCCCCTCGAGAAGAGATGGGAGGTACAAGGGAACCACCAAAGGAGATAGTGGGGGATGGGATGAAACCTATGGGTCTTCGGATAGATGGTACACAACCAGGAATTGGTGTGGAAAACAAAATCTACCTTGGAGGACCCTGCACAATGAAAGGGAAATGGAGGAGCGTGTATAGTCCCCTCTCTTGCCAACCTATCACAAGAATAGCTACTGTAGAAGAATCCTCAAAAAAGATAACTTACTCGGTGAAGACAACTCGGGTCCCAAGTCTAGTAAGGCCATAAACTGAGAGAATATGAAAGCCCAAGTCTGGAACATGTAGAGCCTATGAAACAAAGCTCATTGGATGTTCAGTCAATAGAGGCAAGGTGCCAACACCTCTAATAGACACCAAAGAAATGTCACCAATAGTGACTACACCCTTTGATGGATGAAGATCCAACCACAAATCTCCTCAAGGAGTCATATGACTCCATGCACCACAATTGATAAGCCAAGGCTACTTGGAAGACGAGATAGCCAAAGAAGGCTCCACCACCTGATGAATGTGAAGAAACACCAACTCAATAGTAATAGTTGGTATCAAAGTACAAGTAAATGGAGGTTCTGATGTAGATCCACCCTTCACTCTCGCACAAAGGTGAGGGTATTTCTTCTTGCACTTCTCCTTGGGGTGTGAATTCCCACAATAAGGACACTTGGGATTTCCTTTGCACTTCCCCTCAAAATCAATATCAAAGTTTGAAGATAACTCCCATTTATTCTTCTTCCCTTTCTTTTGCTTAGCTAGTTCTATACCTGAAGATAATGCTGCAAAAGCATGGTTATGGGTGCTAGCTCCACCAAAATCTATCTCCTTGTGACATATCTTGCTTAAACACCAATGGGACTAGCTCCTCCCAAGTGATAGTCTCCCATATACGAGAGGTGAAAAGATTGGTGTAGGACATATCATATATTGGTGACAGAAGATGTGAGAGAGACAAGTGTCACAACTAGGTCATCCGAACAAATGTCCCAACAAAGGGATGCAAGCTCATCTTGTATCTCCTTCATCCTGTGGATGTGATCTTTTGCAAGGGAATTTGTGAGACAAAGAACTATCATAGCTTCAACTTGAGAGAGAGACGATGCCCAAATGTCAAGAACTGGATTCGCCAATCTCTTCCAAACCTTTGCAGTAGTGTAGATACATATTACATGCATGAGCATAGAATCTACACAACTCAAAAAGAGAAAAGAGTAAGGTCTGACGTTTAGCCAATCCCATAATTTATAAAGCTACCAAGTCCAAAGTTACACCATCAAGAAGATCCACAGTAGTTGGGGTAGAGAGACTGTAATCAAATCTTAGACATCATAGGCATCAAGGATGCACTCGACTTTGCATGGCCATAGAGGGTACTTCTTC
The DNA here is from genome assembly GCF_053477565.2 of Lygodium microphyllum. Lineage (NCBI taxonomy): Eukaryota > Viridiplantae > Streptophyta > Polypodiopsida > Schizaeales > Lygodiaceae > Lygodium > Lygodium microphyllum. The sequence goes on from NC_141140.1 coordinate 83,362,070, forward strand.
CCATGCAACTTCTCAAATGTGGGTAGAAAAGGTAGAACAAGCACCTGCTCAAGGGATGCCAAACCTGCCAATCGAGAACTAGAAGCCCCAAAAGAATGTGAAGAGAGAGCATGATAGGATGGTGGTCGGTCTTCACGATCCCAATACACAATCCCCCAAAGCATACACGTCAACCATTGATATCCTTCAAGAACACTTGCAAGAAAACAAAAGAAGATGCTGCAGATGGAATGTGCTCCACCTATTTGGGACCCATCCATCTACGCATCAATGAAGGACTGAGAGACAGCATAATAGATAGAGTATCCGAGGCAGGAGTGTCAATTTGATGCCAGGAAGGTATGCTGACTGAGAGCAGGCTGCATGCTCTGCAAATGATGACATCAGCATCCCAGCCAAAAATGCAGGTGTCCAGTAAACACAGCAATAACAGTGAGCCTGTCCATCTGAAAATAGGCTGCCCTTCCTGCAAAAGGTGCTGCCTAATGTGCTGAGGTGCCATATGACTGCACAGATCAGAAACTGAGTAACCTGCAGTAAAACGCAGGTCTATGCACATGTCTAGCCTGGAGTGGTACTGCCTCAGCAGAGAAGACAACTGAACAAGTGTCTGTACACCTGTAATATGGTGGTACAAGCAGTAGAAGATGTCGTCCAGCCTGAATACTTACCACCCAGGACTGCAGAAGCTGCCCAGGTCTAAACAACGACCTCCTGACTCAAAACGCAGATTACAGAGGGCAGGTCTACATAAAGTACAGCCTGGAGTGGATATCCCACACCTGACACAGCACAGCAAAAGCACTAGACCCATCACCCTGCTCAGCTGAGAAGTAAATGCAAAGATGATGCATGTTAGCTGGAATGGTAAGACAGATCACTCCTCTTCGTAGACTCTAGCTCCCACACACGGCTCTAATACCATGTGAGAGTGCGCAATGGAAAGGAAAGAGAGCATGGAGAGGAGGAGGAGACTAAAAGAGAACAAAGGTGAGAGAAGGAAGAAGGACACAAGGCTACAACACTCAGCCCCAACACACAGCTCTACGCATATATGTGGGCGCCAGATGGTAGCAAGGGGTGAGGGAATGTGGAGGGCTGGCTGATCACAAAGGATCAATGATGGATAATAAGGGAGAGAGGGCAGGCTGCCTATAAATAGGCAAACTAGGGCCACAACTGGTAATAAAGCGGTCAAGCCCATAATGTGAGCATCCAGGATAGCCTACAATGCCCAAAAAGAAATGCACTAATGTGTCCTCGATCTAAAGTGCCTAAAGCACATAAAATGACAAACAAACACAATGTCAAAGCTCTAATGTCTGCATCTAACTCAAACTAAGGGTCAAGTTTGCTAATGTCCTCATCTGACTTAGACTAACAGTCACACAAGTTTGCTAATAGGATTGTAATGAGGTTAGGTTGCCGAAGAGCTCTACTCAATGGGCACAAGGAGCTTGCTATCGAAAAGGAGATGTTTGTAGCTCGAAATGAGAGACATGGAGGGGGCTTGTGGATGAAAAGGAAGTGCTTCCAACTAGGATGAATTCCTACGCTCGCAATGGCCCCATGACACACCTCAAAACAACCCCACCGTCAACGACTGCGAGTGGGACATCCTCAAATCCTCATATTACTGAGGAATGCCAAGTGCTCCAAATAACTTTCTTTGATTTAATTAACATACCAGAACAGACAGTGGCAAACATCAAGATGGGTTGACCATGTTTATTGCAAACATATATATTAACATGTAAGAGCATTGGACCAATAGATTTGGGCAAATATATAGAATCTCAATTAGAAGCATTATTTTAGACATATGAGATTCATTGCAAGGTAGATTCAAAGACCGCCCGACCAGCCAAGTCCACGCATCCTATAAGGTCTAGATGGTGCTACTCACAAAGAGGTGTCTGAGTGACTACTTAGCATTAACTCTTCTAGCCTAGCTAGGGGTGAGTACATCTCATAATTGGGGAGGGGAAGACCGTGAAGAACAAATCACCAAATCTCCAGCCACTATGGAACCAACTAGGTGCACATGGCAGCCACACACAAGATTAGATAGTGAGAATTGAGAGGAATAACTATAAGTGCTGCTGCAGAGGTGAAAAAAGTGCATTTTGAGGACTGAACGAGTGGTGCTGGAGAAAATCGCCCCTTAAATTGCCAACCCTGTAGCAGGAGCGAGCCCATACATTCTTCTCATGTGTAGGATTGAGTAGCCTCATGCTAGGCTCCACTGACTGCAATTGACAAAAACACAGCTGTTTCAGAGCTGGTCTGGGCAGGTCGAGGCTGAGCCTTTGGCTGAAACTTAGGTATCTACAGCTGTGAACTAGCTCTAAGAGCAGACTGCCAACCAGAAAGCAGTTAACATAAGGTTAGTGCTGCACTGTGTTGAGTGAATTCAGTCAAAATGGGGCTGTTGCTGAGGAACTGCTTGGTAAAGGGGTGAAACAGTATTGCAGGGCTGAAAAGCATCCCGGAGCTGCACACTTGCTGAAGAGGTGGCCTGCTGATCAGTGTTGTGAAGGAGAACTTGAAACATATGTGTACCTGAGCAAAAATCGCAGCCTTCTAGGAATGTGCCATCAGAAAAAGGTAGAAGTGATGGAGGAAACAAAATGGAACTTGTCTGATCCACTGACTTTCAACTCAAACACATTTGAACCACAAATTTCCAATCCCAACTAGGTTGCATTACAAGCTGAAATATTCTACGCTCTCACAATCGTATGTAGACAGGCATGACAGGAAACGTAGAGCAAAGAGAAGAAATGCCCCTTTCTTTCATACGCTTACATCACACACCGGTGAGGTTTTATAAAAGGACCTTTGTAGTTAGTTGCTTACAGATATTGTAGCTGGCTGAGTTTTGACAGACCTGACGGGAAAGGTCCTGTCAAGAAGGAATTATCCAATCGCCTGATGCAATTGAGGGGGAAATTTTTGTTAGAAGATGAAACTTTTTGCTGCAGCTTCGAAGGAAAACTCAAGAAGATCACTTACAACTCCGTCAAGCTTGTCAATTGAAGCACCGGCTGCGGAAACGTGTTGAGCTTTGTATTAAATGTAACATTGCTGGGAAAAGATGCAACGGGTGTCAAAATGAATTGCATCTGATTAGGGAACAAATAAATCCGCAATTGTTGAAGCCACAACTCACAGGATCTGTAATTTTGGAAGGCCTGAAAGTGCAGACAAGTCGCCTGTTATCTGGTTAACGGCCATGCCAAAGCTGTGATTCGCATTTCCAAGGTCGAGGAAAACCAATGCATCAAGCGAACCCATGTCACTGGGCACGTCTCCAACGAGACCTTTATTGGACAAATCCCTTCATCCACAATTGAGATCACAAGTTGAGTCGCAATCCGTGAGTCAGCAGTGTCAAAAACCAGGCAAAACATGCCAACCAGGAAATGAGAGCTACTGCTACACGTCTCTTATTAGTGGGTTTGTTCGCTGGACATTTTCCGGAAAAACAGACATGTTTGCAGCCTTCTGTTCTGTGTTTGAACACCGGCATCTTGCTCGGTTTCTTTCAATAGAAAGACCCTCTGTACTGCTGCCTATCTGTTATTATGCGAGGGAGTACGCATTTGGATTGAATCAAACCTTTAATGCAAATGCAAGAGCGCCTACAATTCAAAAAGCAAGAGGTACCACAAGAGAGAGCTGATTGTGTGTTGTATTACAGATGAGAGATGCGCAGGTTTGCATCGCAGAATATGCCTTCCCAATTGCAAGGGTCTTCACCCGTCCAACTTGCTGGCTTGTTAGCGTTCCACTTGCTGATCGCTCGCAACAAGGCATCACCTGATAATGAGAGTAAGATTAGTCTTAATTAATGGTTGCAATGGCAGCTGTCTTTAAAGTAGCTACAGCTTAAATGGCACACATTCCTCCCGCTTTGACGCAATGGCAATCTATGAACCATTCCAGAACAACGAAAAAGTACGTTTTTTTATATTTGCGTCTGAGAAGGCATCGAATGTGAAGTCTACGTAGAGAGGGAGAGATTTTTTCTTTTTTTGGGCTTGGGAGGCGCGAAGGTGGTGGGTGGGGGGGTTTGGCCAAGGAGAGGAGCTACCATCGCCCGTGCATTCGACATGAGATGGTATCACAAGAAGAAGCGACAGCCAGCAAATAGTTGTAGCCACCATTAGAGCTGCTGCTCCAGCAACCATGGCTGCCGCACCTGCTCAATAATGATGAGGATGAAGATAGATGAATAAAGGATCAGTTCAATCGCAATAATACGAGGCCAATGAAGAAGCCCTGCGTGTCTGACGGCAGGACATCAAATGAAAGGATGAGGGCAGAAGCATGTTTATAAAAGATGGCGAAGCAGATGGACTGCACACGGACATACAGACAGACTCGTAGTGTACTCGTCTGCGAGAAAGAGAGAAATGGGCGGGGAGGTGAGTGCAGGGGGTTGCTGCTACGGACTAGTAACTACAGTGACCCGGTCAATTTTGATGTGCCTTTTTTTTGTGAATCTTATTCGCCTGCCAGAACACCGGACCCATCCGAGTTGTCTTCGCATCCATAATCCGCTGCTCTCTCTAGACCCGAAACTCACAACTAGGAGGTGTTCCCATTAGGCGGTTTTTCGGTTCGCACTACTTGTCATAGAAAACCAGCCAGGGACTGCGAACGAAGCAGATTTCGTGGACCCAGCTCTTGGAAAATGGTTTTAGATTCGACGCAGAAGCCCAGTCGTGTTGCAATTGAAAACCGCCCGGGAAAAAGGAGGCATTAGATAACGTCAAAAACACACGACCTTTGTGTGATCATTGATGATATTTTCCCTACCTTCACTTGTAAAGCCTAGTCAATAGTCAAGACTCTAGGCCCTGAACGAACAATCAATACTTAGTCTAACCCTTGAAGGTCGCCCTATCCGTTTAGAACACCCTTCTAAGGAACCCTTTTACAAATAGTTCAGTGGGTTTGCTGCTTTTCACAACCACTAGTTTTACCCTAGTTTGGCCAATTTTCAACCATTTTTGGAATTTATGTGGTGTTCTCAACTTGAAATCAAATTGAAAATCAATCCCCCTCTTGCCACAAGAATTGGATGCTACAATGAGAGCAAAACCACTCCCAACATAGCAACAAGGACGTTGAAACAATATTTCAATGATGATGTAGTCAATGCCAAACTTTTTTTTAATGCATGGAGGAATTTCCATTGATAATGAGTAATTTCAGCATATAAAGGATATGCATCAAGGCATTAGGCCAATGCTACTAGCTTTTTACAAAAGAGTCGGAAGACCCAATGGGTGTTCCTAATACACTTCAGATACACTGATTCGATCTTTCAAGGCGGGTATGTCTTCAGCAGGAGTAGTCCTCTTTCCTAATCCGAAGATGGCTATATTCCTCAGACACCAAATATGCTCGAGTGTGATTGCTCTTAGGGTGTCCATTAGCAATAGTGAGGTCTTGTCAAGTGGCCCAGAATCCCCAAAAAGGGCAAGCTTCATAGTAACTACGTCCTTAAGATTGGCCTCTTAGCCATTTTCTAATGGCTCTCCATATTGGCCTAATAGTAGGACGGTCCCAGAAGAGGTGGGTGTTACTCTCTTCCTCTTTTTTACACCAAATGCAATGAGGGGGGAGCTTAAGAAGTTTATTGAGCCTTGCTCGGACAGGGAGCTTATTAAGTACCAATCTCCACAGGAGGGTGTTTAGTCGATTGGATCTGGTGGCTTTCCAAGTTCTTCTTAGGCATCTCCTCCAAGTGGACACTCGAGAGTGAGGAAATTGTTTTTTCCAAATAGCCCAGGTTTGCATGATTATCTGGGCAGATGAGCCATGAATATGTTTAGACTTCTTAGCATACCAAGCTCTTGTGCATGCCTCAGTAACCAGTGATTTGAGAAGATGGGTGCGCTATGGATTGCTCAGTGGGCGGATAGGCAGGCTTGAGGCGTGACTTCAATCTCATTAACCACTGGATTTCTATCTCACTTAGTTTAAATTGGTGCCTAATAGTAGGCAAATCCTTCCAAGTGGTGGAGGATGAGTCCCATACATCTACCCATGACTTCAGTCCTTTAAGGGCCATTTTCCTTGACAGTCTGGGCTGCTCATGATAGGGTGTGAAGGGAGGATCATAGGGGAAGGGGGAGAGCCAAATGCTAAGCAACAGTGAACCATCCTCCTTCTTTTGGGGATCGGAGAGAAGCTTCATTTCACCTAGGAGAGAGTCCCATAGTTGTACCAGGTCCTATGCCATTCTGGACTAGGGGATTTTGATCTTCAGATTCCCACCTAGCATATCATACCAGGATACTTCAGGCCATTCTTTGCCATCAATTTTAGCTATTCTAATCCATTCTTTGAGAAGACTTGCCCAAGGTTGATAAGTATCAATTCTTCTAAGTGTTGAGAGTGCCAGACATTGGGCTTTAGGATCAAAAGAGTCCAGCCCATAAGCCCCTTCTGACCTATCTGCAACAAGAATGGCCCACGGTATCTGCGCATTGCCCTTGGCTGTGTCTTTCTTCCATAAGAAATCTCTCACCATTCGGTCTAACTGTTCCCAGGACGTCCGATGGAATGGGATCATGGAAGCCTATAAAAATCGTAAGCGAGGACAAGATCACCTTGGCTACCACTAGCTTCCCAGTTAATGACAATTGAAGTCTTTGCCATTTCTCGAACTTGTTCTGAATTTTTCCCCTGAACCATTGAAAGAGTTGTTTGGAAGAAAGACCTACACCTATTGGACACCCAAGATACCTTATGATTTCCCCATATTTGACTAACCTGAAGCCATACCACGGTAGCCATGGATGGGCCTCATTACAGGTTAAGGGAAGAAGCTCTGTCTTGACAATGTTAATTCTAGAAGCTGTTAGACTTGCAAATTCCTGGTAAAGTCCCATCATGTTATCTAATGAAGTCTTCTCTGCCTGGACTATACTGGCATTATCATTAGCAAAAAATTGAGCTGCCATGTAGGATCCATCAGGAAAGGGTAGCCCTTTAATAGTGCTTGCTGCCACTTGTTTGTCAACATGCCTCAAGAGAGGGTCAGTAATAATTGCAAAAAGGAGGGGTGCCAATGGACAGCCCTGCCTAATTGATCTGCGCAAAGGAAATGGCTGGAAAAGCTTTCCATTAACCATTACACATGTTGTGGCATTGTTGAATAGTGCACCCACCATGCCCAGGTAGATGGGGCCAAAACCAAATGCTTGCATTGTAGACATAATGAACTTCTAGCTGATTTTGTCATATGCTTTATCAGGGTCCATGTTGACCAATACAAAGTCAATATCGAGCCCCAAAGCATGGTCAATGGAGAATATAAGGTTGAGACTGCATCCTCAAATTTCCTCCCGTAAACAAAGCCATATTGCCTAGGATGTATGACTTGCCCTAACAAGAACTTAATTCTACCCGAGAGCAACTTGGCTAAAATTTTATATGTGAAAGGGAGCATGGTCAAAGGCCTCCAGTTAGTTGGTTTGGATCTATCCAAAGCTTTAGGCACTAGCTTGATGAGTCCAACATTGCATTCTGTGCCGGAATCGTGCATGTTTTCTTGACCCAATTGAGGAGATGGACTAATTGTTCAGAGCAAGTATCCTAGAGAGCTTGGAAGAACTCGGGCGGTAGCCCTAGAGTCTTCCCTTACTTCATCAGATCAAGTGTAAATTTGATCTCCTCCTTAGTAAATGGTCTTTCAAGGTGGAGGGAATCTTCAGGCCGGATAAGGTCCACCACATTGCTGAGGAATCTGTGCGTCCTCATTTAGTAGTTCTCTAGCTCATCAGGCTCATTACCTACAATGTCAGAGAAATGCTCTTTGAATATCTGCAAAATTGACCAATCATCAGTGTGCTTGATTCCATTAATATCAACAATTTCTGTGATGAGTTCTTTCTTTCATTTGTGCTTGAGTGCACCAAAGAAAAGTGAGGATGGTGCATCCCCTAGCAATTCCCATGTCCCTTTGAGCTGCACCTTTGCAGCAGCTACTTTTGCTTCCTTGGATTCTCTCAGTGCCTGTTCCACAGTGAGAAGGGTAGCTTGCATATAGCAATCCTCCGGGTTGTGTTGTAACGCTCTTACAAGCGCTTCTCTTACCTCAATTGTGCGCTGGTCCATTTTCCTTCTTTGATCAGCTTTCTGTTTGCCATAGTTTTTAGTTGCCTTAGTGACAGAATGCAGGCACTTGGTCCACCTATAGTGTGATGCATTCGTCAATAGCATGGGCCCAAACACTCTTCATTTGGTGAAGAAATGCCTTGTCTTTAAGGAATGAAGTATTCATCGTAAAAGGAGGAGGACCATTGGGGGTTCTAACTGAGAGCACCATCTTAAAAGTGATTATAACCGATAGGTGATGAAAAGCTGTCTCTTGAGTTAGGATTCTTACCTTTGCACTATTGTCGAGCCATCATGCGTCAAGATTGGCATAGACCTTGTCAAGTTCAATCCTGTGGTTCTAGATCTATGTTGGCAGGGGAGAGAATAGCATGGGAAGCCTTGCAACACACTCATGATATGAGAGATCTAAGTCTGCTCTTCCAGCAGGAGAACCTTATGCCCTTCACTTGGGATAACAAACAGTCAATGCCAAACTTGACCAAAACATTACACTTGTATTCAAAAAAAAAAATCATATATTTTATCCCAATGTGAGTTTAAAAGATCAGCTCCTATAAACACATTTCAAAGTCACAAGTGACAAGAGCCAAGGAATTGGCAATTGTTTTGAGAAAGTTAGAGGTGGATATTGATTTATTGCACCCGAGGGATATGGTATATATGTGAGAGAATGGTCACACAAATAGCATTATGAAACACAAGATAAGTAAGGGGTATCCTTTAAAAGTGTATATTAGTGGTCTATAATTGCTAAGTGTAAAGTGTAGTGAAAACAAAGAATGAAGTGGAAAGGTTGTTTTGTCTTGTGAAGTTTAAAAGCTTTTTTGTAAGGGAGCTTTTTTGTTGTAATAGATCTGTGCCAAAATTACCTAGCATTATAGTCTCTTTTCTTTTAAATGCAAGGCCTTTATGAACAAATTTGTATGTCCAACCATTAGGATAAAGCTTGCTCATTAACAAAGGTATGCCTAGCCACTCACCCACGATCCAAACTTGAGAACACATGCAACATAAACTGATATTTCGCCTACCAAAGTACACCTTAAGATCCTGTAATCTCTTTACCATGAAAATTTTGAAGGTGATAGCTCATCATACCAAAATTTTTGGTTAAGCTATTATTTGGTCTTGATAATTCATTTTCTTTGTAATGTGCATTGTATTAAATGTATCTTTTACTATGTTGGAATTTAGGTGCCTTGTTTCAATGTCATTTGCTAAGTATGCATGACTACATAGGACTATCGATGTGTCCTTATAAGCCAAAGAGATAATTGATGGCAATAGAGTTGTATTCTTTGCCAGCCACCCATTGAATCCATTTTCTTAGTTGGCCATGATGTACTATGTAATTATTGAATAATGGGATGCTTAATAAGCTCCCCTTAACGTATAACTACAAACACAATTCGAATTGCGCCTCATCAATTCTTACTACTCTTGTTTCTTACAACTCATAAATTATCAATGAATGTACTAGGGCATCTTCTAATATGTTAAATTCATATTTTTAGAATGATACCATATTAATTGATTGCACTAGTAGGAAGCTTTGAATAGAAACCAACTCTTTGATTGAAAAAACCCATTTGCCTTTCTCATAAAAATAATCTAGGCATTTTTTAGCCCACCTTAACAGGGCCTTTCGGATCTAATTGGTCTTAGCTAGGATACATTTGAACCATTTTCTCAAATTAGCAAATAATTTGTATTCGTTTCTCCTTATAAATATTTATGGAGTTGATGAGAGTATTCTAGGTAATCCTGTTGTGCAATGCCATTGGATGGTGGGCCTCTCTCTCTCTCTCTCTCTCTCTCTCTCTCTCTCTCTCTCTCAGCAAGTTGTAATCATTTTTTACTTGTTAACTTTTTAATTTATTGAGAAGTTTTATTTATTAAGGAGCTTAAGCAAGTGAAGGCACTCTATGGTTAGGGGCCGATTAAAAGACAACCCCCATTTTGTGACAACAATTAGGATAGACAAGCACAAATTTTAAGACAAGCCAAAAGATTGTTCATCATGCATAAAAGCCATCCCATGGAGAGGTGGCAACATAGTATTTTCAAATAAACATCTTTACCACAAAATTATGGGCTTTTTTGGCACCATTAATTCTCATGTCCAACATCACATATGCTTCCCCATGGCCTCATCCATACCCACATTATGTTTCTAGGGAGGTGGATCCCTCACAAAGAGGATAAAGCATTGTTTGAATTGGTTTTGCTATAGCAAGCTTTTTCGATAGAGGAGCTACTAGTTGCCACTAAATTTGTCTCCTTAGCATATATATTGTCCTATAGGCAATGTCATGTGGTACATGTCCTTTAACAACCTTTGTGATTCATGGACATATTAGAACTAGTGTTCATAAGATAATAGAAATGGATTTTGGCCCATTTGTATTACTAGAGAAAATTTAAAAATGAGTAACTATTTGTACAATAAACTCTATATTGGAGATTTGGCAAATAAGTCTTACATTTAAGACTTACTAAAGGATTCAAATTTTCTATCTACACAATATCTTTGTTGTTAGTGGATGTGAATGCTTTAAATATACCACCATTTCCATTAACAAGTCCATCTATCATATCATTTGTCTTACCTTCATACTTATGTTTACAATTATCTCACAAACCAAGCCTGGAATCCTCTTAGCATCACCTAATAGTGTGAAGGGCAAAAGGGCAAGTTTTGGCCCCATAATCAATTTTTATTAAAGTTAAGGGATCTTCTATTATGGAATTTAACATACTCATGCCATTGTTTATCATTGCTTTATTTATGGGAAATTTTTAATGAAACTTTGGATAATTTAGGGGTTAGGCTTGAATTCAAGCAATCTATAGCTTCTTATTTATGACTTGTTTTATGCCATTGCAATGTTTTGATGCATTATTTTTTGCCAATTGAAATATTTGATATACCCTTGCCATATTTTACTTAATGGACTTTGATATAGTCATGAATCTTTCACCAAGCCTACTTGTTGAAGATCACCACATAAAATGATATCAACCATGCCAAAATAAGTATTGATGGATTTTCTTATAAATACCATACGTTGGTTCGTGCAATCTCGACAATAATTGTCCTTGATCAATGAAAATGCATCAATTGCAATAAGTTGCAACTCATCATAAAGTTTGAGTATGTCCAATTGATGGAAATATAAATGTGTCGTTGGAACAATTTATGTTGAATCCTCTCACCAAAGACATTTAAGGCTTCTTTTCTTATAAGTCCCAAAGACATTAAAGGCTTCTTTTCTTACAAGTCCCATAATAATACTTTTGGTTCATATGAGATCCGTGCGTGTGCATACATACATGCATGCATACCCACACATGCACATGTAAATGTGTGTGTGTGTGTGTGTGTGTGTGTGTGTGTGTGTGTAGGCATGTATGTAGAAAGAGAGTGTATGTGCGCTTGCATGTGTGCACATACATACACACACACACACATACATACATACATGCCCACACATACATGCATTTATATAAATACACATGCACGCACACACATGCACGCACACACATGCTCTCTCTCATGTATCTACTTATTACTAGGTATATGTATATTCAATACCATAGGAGATGAAGGAGGAACAAAAAGGGTAGCTACTTTATTGTGGAGCTCTTCAATAAGCTTCTTCTATGACCCTACAGTTTCCTAAGAGTGTTGTAATTGACCCTCACATGTACCAAAGCTTACTAGCTAACGCTACCATCTCCTAGAGAGTATAATTTTTCCCTTTGGTGCAGTGTGTTCATTTTGTGGGTGTAAGGATCATATTAATTTTATTTACAAAGTATTGTGTGTTATAGTGCATGTGAAAGAGAGAAAAGAAAATGAACCCGGCAATGTGTGTACACATGCAAGGTCCGATGACACAGTAACAAGGAGCATAAATCCCACATTAAAAAATCCATATCAACAGAAAATCCATGATCAGGAGGACAGCAGGTCGACTAAGAGAGAGTTGGCCTCCCCCGGACAATTAAAGAAAAACATTAACACCAATGTAAAGAAGAACAAAAGGATGGGAGAATGTATGGGTTTTTGGATTTGTTTGTTGGTTTGTTTTATCGTTTTGTTTGATCATGACTTTTAGGGTTCTATTTTTTGTTTGTTTTATTTTAATTAAAAAAACATAATGTTTATATAATTCTAGTTGTGTTTTGTTAGGTTTTTGTTTTGGTGTTTTGATTTTGTTTTGTTTTGTGTTTTTTATCTCTTTCTTTAATTAATTTATTTTTTTAAAAACTGTCTAGTTTGGAATGACCAAACATGGATAAAAATGGTTAGAATTTGCCAATAATTTTTGGGGTGAAATTATTAGAAAATTTAAAGATAATATTTATTTATTTTTTGAAATTTTATAAGGATTTTTCATGGATTTTTTAAATTTTTATTAGATTTTTCAAGTTATTTCTAAAATTTTATGTGAATTTTCAATCTGGATTTATGGTCTCAAAATTTCTAATACTTATTTTATTTTTCTCGCTATATTTTATTAAAATTTTCCATTTATTTGAAAATTAAATGGAATTTTGTTGTTTTGTTTTTTTTGTTGTTTATTATTTTTTTAAAATCAAGAAATATGTGGATAATTGATTGCGTTGCGTGTGAATCGCAGAGGCTGTGCAACATGCTCAAAAGCCCCACCCACGCATGCACTCGCGTGAATGGGAGCGTCAAAACTTGTGCACATGAGCACCAAAATCCCCACATGAATGCTAGTGTAGATGACAGGAACAATGGCTAGGGGAGAGGTGTGGGTGGAGGTTTTAGTTGGTAACCATGGTGGCATCTGCATGGGAAGGGGGGCTTGCAGGTGGGTTGCGGGAGTGGGGGTGTTTTAACAAGGTAGGGGGAACCGCGGGGGGCGGGGGGGGCGCGATTGTTTAAGGGAGTAGTGTGTGGTGGGGAGTAAATGGGTGGGAAGGGGGGCTAAAGGGTTGGGAGGGGTGGAGGTTTGATTTGGGGGGAGGTTCGGTATGGGAGGAGGGGGGGTTGATGGGAGCGTGGGTGTGGGATGCTTGGGATGAGGGGAGGGAGGCATGGGGGAGGGTGGGTTGGGGTGATGCGGGTGTGGGAAGGAGGTGGGTTGGCAGGAGAGGGAGGAGACGAGGAGTAAGTGGGCCACAGGGTAGCCACAAGAGACGAGGGGGCTAGGAGGTGGTGCCTAGTGGGCAAAGAGGGAGGTGACGATGGAGAGGGAGTAGGAGATTGATTAGCTGGGAGGCGGCACGATGTGGCGTGGGGGACCGGCAGCAGTGTTGACGACAGCCAGTGGAGGAGAGGTGGGCGGTTGGTGGGTAGGGAGGCGCGCATAGTGTGGTGTGGGGGGAGGTGAACAGAGGAGGCAAGGCATGCAGGCCATGGGGGGGAAGGGGGCGGAGAGGGGGGAGGAAGGAGGGAGTAAATGAAATGAGGCAAGAGGAGGAGGAAGGAGAGAGAGAGAGAGAGAGAGAGAGAGAGAGAGAGAGAGAGAGAGAGAGAGAGAGAGAGAGAGAGAGAGAGAGAGAGAACATAGGTGGTTGGTGGGCCGCGAGGGAGAAGGAGCGGAGAGGAGGAGATGACAGAGGAAGGAGGGAGGAAATGGAAGGAGACGTGAGGAGGAGAGAGAGAGGGAGAGGGAGGAGGGAGGAGGGAGAAGAAGAAAGAAAGGAAGGAAGAAAGAAGAGAGGTAGGGAAGGGAGGGAACGCAAGTGGTCGGGGGGTGGGTCCTTTTTGGGGAGGTTTGTTGTTTAAATAATAATAATAAATTGAACCCCTCTCGTTCCGTGCATGAGCACAAGGTAGGGTAAAAATGTTTGAAGTGTTGGGAGTGGATGAAAGTGAGGAGAGCATTGGTGGGCCACTCACAACGTGTCAGACGTGATGGTGCGCATCTCGAGGCAAAAATCGGGCATTTACGCGAACATGTAAGGGTGAGGGGACCAAAAATCACGAAAAAAATAAAAATAAAAAAATTCAGGCATCAAATTGACATGCAAGTAAAATAAAAAGGGGGTAAGACAACAAGGGGAAAGGGATTGGACAACAGGAATGACACATTTGGCATAAAAAACAGGCATTCGCAAGGAAAAATGGTGAAAAATGCATCTAAAAATTAATAACAGAAAATCTATTTGTCGGTATAGAGTACAATAAAAAGGAAAAATATCTAGTTTGATAAGATTGCCAAGGTTACAAAATTAGAACACGATTTCGATGACAAGGAAAGTGGTCACATGGAAAAATGATAAAAACACTAACAAAAAATATACGTAAACACATAAAAATTAACAATAGCTGATTCGTGCATTAGATTAATAGGTGGTAAAAAGAAGAAATGTTTGGGGTAAGGGAAGGATCGAAAAAATGAGGTCAAACAACACGTCTAGCCTAAAAAGGTATATTCATATGGAAATACATCCAATACACATAAAATCCTTCAAAAAATAATAACTTACGAACCATCACTCAGAACAATGGGAATAAAACAAAAAAGTGTTCGGTTCAAGGGGATGAATAGGTTTGTGAGGTCAAATTTCAGGCTTGGTGAATGGAGGGCTTGTTCACATGGAAATACATTCGGAGTATGTAAAAGGGTTTAAAAACTAATAACGAATGAATCGTGAATCGGAATAGGAGACTGTAAAAGCTAAAAAATATCTAATTTGAAAGCACAAATAGGTCCATGATAGTAAAGTACAATTTTGGTGAAGTAGGGGTGTGTTCACATGGAAAGACAAGACAAAAGGAGAAAATTGCCACATTGGGAAGGGAAGACACCGAGTATGGAGTGAAACAAGACGAGTGGGTGGGGAATGGACCCTAGCAAGATATAAAAGAGACATTGCATCAGTGAATGATCAAATAGAAGCATTTCATGAGTGTGTGCAGGAGAGACATGTAGGGAAGTGTCCCACCACTTAAAACTTTTCAGACCAGTTTTGTTAATTGGCAAGGGCCTAACTCTTGGCAACGGACCAAACCCTTGTATCCCCACACTTAAAATATGACATATACATATGAATGCAAGAGGTAGGGTTAAAAATACTTGGCTTATTTAGCAGTGGTTGAGGTGGTGGACAGTCATTGATACGCTTGGTGTCAGAGTCGTTTGCAGCAGGAGGTACCATATCTCGCCACATCACGCTTTGATCATGGTAGGGACCATACAATAACACCCAAGGAGGTAGCATTGTTGATGAAGTCCATCAGTTTCGAGGACAAAGAATACAAGACTTAGCTCAATAGTCACTCATGTGGAAACGAGAGATCAGGTGCTTGCCCCCCCATAGCTTACGTCACTCAAAGAAGAATTGAAGGGAATCCATATTTTATACTTGGTTAAGAAATTAATAGAATTGAGGGGCTGAGTGGGAGTATACTAGCATGCACAATTGATAGTGTATCAGTGCATCCCAACCCATCTGGCATAGGTGCGAGAAGGAAAGCTAGGGAGTCTTATAGTGCAGTGCACATAACAAAGTGATATGTCTTGATATGGTGACAAAGGCCCGTCTTGTGTGTGCAGAGGGAAACGAGGACGTACCTAATCACCAGTGTCATAACTCCCACAATCCTCACCTCTCTGTTGATTGAAGGAAAAATTAGTTATGCTCGGTCCCCCCTCTATCTATCTGTTTGTCTCTCTCTCTCTCTCTCTCTTGATAGATACATAAGAGTAACCTAATTTCGCACATCCCTATCTGATTAGGATGAATGCTCATGTTACTCTAGGGGTTGTCAATGAAGATTGGCTTTGTCTTGTTGAGGATGCCAAATAGTCCCTATTAATGAAGAGGCATAAAAAGGGAGGTAGCCGATATATCAGGAACTTGGTTTGAATATAGTCGCTTTTATTTGTTGGAGGAGTCAGATGCTTGCAGAGCAACATGACACATCACAACAAGGGAGACATCTTTGAGACTGCATCTTGGAGAGTTGGATTGATAAGTAAGCTAATCTGGACTATGGGGTGGTACTACCTTTTCTACAGTCAACTTTCCTCCCAAGGGTGTTTGCCACATTTTCTTAGAGCGAGGCCTATTATGATATGGAATTTCTTCATTTTCTCCCATAACAGTTTGTTAGTTTTTTAAAATTAATTAATTAATTTTGTCTTCCTACTCACAAGGGTGTTTCCACCTTTTCTTGAAGAGCAGGTCGATATGGTAGGGACCGAAGTCCTTTTCTTCCATACCCTATTTTTTCTTTTTTGAATAACAAAAATCCCAATGTTTAGAACCAACCCCACCACCTTTATTGGATTGGAAGAAAAACAAACAAATAGGGATAGGACCTGGAACAAAAGGTACAATAGAAATCATTCGCTTCGTTAACAAAATCCACATGAGGATGACTATCAAAAAGCATCATAAGTAGCATTGAGAAGCAATGCCCAAGGGGGAAAAAGATTTTCAACTGTAATTGTCAAATCCCCAAGGAGGGTTATACTTCTTCAAGCAATAGCCATTGATTAGGAAGAGTCCAACAAAGGCATCTATAGCCTAGATTTGAATAGAGCCATTAGGGTTTATTGCTACAAGTTGTTGGGGGTAAAGGCACCTCCGCCTAGCCGCCCGTGTATTACTACACTGACAGTACCTGCCACTGCACATTGTAGGTGGTGGGCGCCCATCACCGTTACTTTATTCTTTATTCTTTTAGTGTCAGTTTGAATAAAGGAAGGCCCGGTCACACATTGTGACCATTGGAGTTCCCATTTTGTGTCTCTCTCTTTCTTGCTCTTGCTTTCCCGCCATAGCTCTTCTCAAGCAAGCTTCGATCCTTCTCACCTTTCAACTGGTATCAGAGAATGGTTGCTTAAGCATTCCGACTTGGTTTGTGACTCCTTCAGCTTTCTATCGAATCCCTACACTCATTGGGTCTCCTTCTCGGCAGCCATAGCCGACTCTCTCGAGCTTCCATCCCTCCTTGGCTTCCCGAGCACCTACTCGACCCGGGGGATGTCACAAGAAAGGGAATTGTAGACACATGGGCAGGAGTGAGTGTGGTAAGCCATGAAGTACTCCAAACTTGGGATAATCCACCGGTTGAGATTGCTAAGTTCAACCTCACATTGGCTAACAGAATGAAGGTGAAACCATTCAGATTGTTGAAAAATTAGCCAGTGAAGATCGCAGGAATCCAATTCTCTATTGACTTTATAGTCATGAAGGGAGTGGACTACGACATCCTGCTAGTTCGCCGACCCTGGATATGCAATGCGAGAGTTGTAGAAGATTGGGGCAAGGGTCTTATCTTCTTAGGCAATAGAATGGAGGCTGTCAGAGTACAGATGGACACTTGGAGGACTATGCCAATTGACCTAGATGCCATCTCCACCATGCTAAAGGATGATGGTCTAATTAGGAGATCCTATGGGGCCTTAACCAAGTATATCCCATGCCTTGAGGACGAGCTAGATTGGATGTATGTTCTTGCTATCATCAACCTGCCGTTCTTGGACACTAAGGAGTACAAACAGGCCATCAAGGTAGCTGGCAAGCCCAAGGACACACCCTCGGTACCAGCCTGCATGATAGCTAGAAGCTTATGTGAAAAGCCCAACCCTGTCACATTCCAAGTCCCGAACAATAAACGAGAGCTCCTGGAAATCCTAGGATATCTGACCGACAAGTTGAATGGCATTCCAACAACTAATCTCAAGCCACTCCATGATCTCTTGGATGAACCTGAATGGCGGTGGTCCAAGGTGCACAATTTAAACTTAATGTACAACTGGGATTTAGTCCCCGACCAGTAGAAGAGATGTATCAGAAAGCAACTCAGACACAGACATCTTTCACGACGAATATGAAGACTTTTGTTCCTTCAGTGATGAGAGTGAAAGGAAAATCGATACTATAGAATACGACACGGAGGGACGTGTAATAGAACAAATATGAGTGGATCCTAGACTACACAAGCAAAGAGCCCTTAGAATAGAGAAAGGAGTCATGCACAAGGACTGCGATCGAACTTGGTAGGAGTCATGCACAAGGATTGCGATCGAACTTGGTTGGAGCACATAGGCGCAATCGACTGCAAACAGGCATGCCTAGCCTAACTGAGTGACGCACCACTGCTAAGAATGGCCTCACCTTTTGAGCTGCGACCACTAGGAGAGACCCCCTTTTCTAGCAATGATGAAGAGTTTGATTCTAAGTTGGAAGTCAGCTCAAATAGTGACCCTGAGATACATCGACCTTCCAAGACTAGACACACCAAGGGGACCTAATCGTCCACCTAAGACGCCAACGGTTAAAGGAGAAACAATGGAAGTTGCCTAAGGAAACATAGGCAGAACAGCAATGGAGACCGCAAGACCTACCAAAGCGATTCATGAAATTCAAAAAAAGAGATAGGGTGGTGATCTTGCTGGGAGCCAAACGATAGGGGCAAGCAAGCAAACCAATCGAAGGACCCACCAAGGTCAAATAGATCAATTTAGCTAGGGAAGGTGAGACATCACGACCCATCTTTATAGCCGATGACTTGACTGAGGAAGAGGAAGAAAGTCTCATTAGTCTCTTACGAGAGTATATAGACGTCTTTGGTTGGTCCTAAGTGTAGATGGCTTTATAGACGCTCAAGGGGATAGACCTAAGTGTAGTGACTCACAACATACCCGCGACCCCTAACGCAACGTCGGTCAAGTAGGGACCGTATCCCATGAATCCAAAGTACGCCCACACCATCAAGGAAGAAATTGACAAGCTAATGAGAGTAGGATTCATCTATGAAATTGAGCACGCGGACTGGGTTTCGCCCATAGTCATTGTATTAAAGAAGAATGGAAATATTAGAGTGTGTGTCAATTACAAGAAGGTAAATGCAGCTACAAAGAGAGATAACTATCCATTGCCGTACATCGATCACATGCTCGAGAGAGCAGCTGGCAAAGAGGCATGGATGGAAGTTTTAGGTAAAGCATGGATGCATCCTAGGATACGTGGTGTCGATGAATGGCATTTCCACAGATTTCTTGAAGATCAGGGTCATTATCGACCTTCCACCCCCAATTGATTACAAAGGCGTTCAGTTCTTCTTAGGCCATATAGGGTATTATCGACTGTTTGTGTTGAACTATGCATTGATTTCTAGACCTCTATACAAGCTATTGATCGTATTTGAATGGACCGAGGAATGCCAATGCACATATGAGGAACTACCTTTTATATTCTTTGTTGACCGTCAAGCCTTGTTGTATCTTGTTAACAAACCTTGCGCTACAGGACACATCAGTAGATGGCTATTTCTGCTTTTGGAGTTTGACTTCTCCATGGTGGTGCATAAAGGGAAGCAGCATTACATGATTGACCATATGTCTCGCATCCCCACCATTGTAGATGAACTGCCATACGCACATCTATTCAGCTTGTCTAACGAAAGGGATTTGTTTAGAGTTGACATGATGCCATATTGGTGGGTAGATGACATAGTTCAAGTGCTTGAACACGGACTACCGAAATGACCAATAGAAAAGGCCCGACTTAGGCGGCTCATCCTAAAGATCCAATCCTATTAGTTGATAGTAGGCCCACTCTATAGGTTGGGGCAAGACAGGTTACTGCGTAGATGCATGTGTGAGTATGAGATGCATGACGTACTCACAGAGGCACATGGTAGAATCGCAGCAAGACAATTCAGCGGAGATGCGACAGCCCGTAAAAAAGTGCTGTAGTCCTAGTTGTGGTGACCTACTCTTTTCTGAGATGCAACATGATTTGTGAAGCAGTGTGCTGAGTGCCAATGGACTAAGGTCCCTATTCGTAAGAATCACATGGAACTAACGCCAATTATCGAACAACAACACTTCCAAAAATGGGGCATTGACTTCATCGGACCCATTAGTCCCGCGACACAGTATTCACAAGCCAAATAAATCATTGTTGCCATCGACTATCTAACAAAACGGCTAGAAGCATGAGCTACGAGAAAAAATGACGCTAGGACCATTGCCAAGTTCCTATGGGAGCAAGTCATCTCACAGTTCGACTACCCCATCGAACTAGTCAACGAGACCAAGGCACACACTTTATTAATGAAGTGATAGCTCACCTCCTATTCTCCTTCCTAATCATCCATTAGAAATCTTTGCCTTATTACCCTTAGGCAAACGGCCAAGCTGAATCCACAAATAAAATCTTGGTAAATGTCCTGACCAAGGTCATCTCTGCTTTGCGTGTAGTGATTGGGATAACAAGTTGATGGCGGCCTTATGGGCCTACTGCACGGCTTGCAAGAAGATGGCTGTAGGACAGACCCCCTTTAGGTTGACCTATGCTACGGAGGCAATTCTACCCTTAGAATTCTTCGTTCCTAGCCTCATGATAGCCCTTCAAGAGAGATGAGACGGGAAGGAGGTATCGATGGAATGCCTAATTGAGAACGCTTATCGAAAACCTGGCTTCTAGCCACCCATGTGCTAATATGCGAGAAGGCAAGATGCAAACACTGGTGTGACAAGCATGTCAAGCAGCGCAACTTTGAACAGGGAAACTTAGTACTACTATACTCAGTCAAAGGACATAAGCAGAAATGAAGTTTCGAGGGCTAGGTCCTTGCAGGGTTCGAACCATTAGCCGAACTGGCAACGTAGAACTCGAAACCCTAGAATGTGAGGGCATAGGCTTCTTCAATGGCAACCGCATAAAGAAGTACTTTCCTCCCACGTACCCATTGCACGAGCCTCCAATGCTAGCATCCCCTATCCAAGTACGAGTAGCCACTATCATTGAGATGGACGATGAGGATGAGGAAGCTGTAGAAACAGCTTACTTAAGTATAACGATCACTGCCAAGCACACATGCACCATCAATGCATTGATTGATGAGGGAGTTAACTTTAATGTCTTAACTCATGAGCATTGGACCCAAATTGGCAAACCGCAGCTACAACCCACACGTTAAGCTCAGCCCATATGGAGGCCGATCATACACACTTTTGGGAAAGTGCAAGATTGCAATTTCTATCGATTTTGAAAGCATGCCGATGATCTTCTATGAGTTTTCCAACACTAAAGATGCAGGCACATAATCACAGTTAGGATGAATCTTTAAGAAGTGAGCTCATTGCCATGTCGACTACGAATCACAACATATCCACCTAGCCATAGGCAATGTCAACATAGTTACAACTTTCAATAAGGGCGATGTGACTCCTTTCAAGTCTGTGAAGCCACTGGTAGAGACACCCACTATCAAGTTTAAGGAGGGGGATTGTGACTCGTCACAACCCGCCAAGCCTCAATGCCAGCAACCCATTGAACCCAACGTTGAATCCCATGAACCCCAGTTCAAATGGGTACCTAAACGTCAAGGACCACCACCTAGAAGGAGACACCCACGCCCTTGCAAAGCTATGGACCCACACCCGAAACTTAGGAGGCATACTAGAAGCTATCGATATCGACCAACGGTCAAGCCGTGATGGATCTTAAAGATCTTATTACAAGCGCAATGCTACTATGAGGGTAAACAAAGGCGCTCCTCAAAAGCTACCCTCAAACTTAACCACACGAACTATCTCGACAAGTTTGGTACTCAGGCCACAAGAGAATTAGGCCTCTAAGTCCATTGAACCTTCAAATCCTAGAGGAGCAGGGCTAAAACAAATCTATCGCCCAAAACCACAGCCTGCTACTAACAAACTGCCCAAATCTAGTTTCACTAGTGCCCCTCAAATCCCCGAAGCACCTAGTAGTGTGACACCCGCAACTACAACCAAACCCAAAGAACATGAGGCCCGGCAACACCCTTAGGAGCAAACCAAACATGAACTAGTAGCTATTGAACTCTCTATTACCATCAAACCTCAACCACCTGCTAGCCTTAAAACCTCTTATAAGTAGTGATCAATTTTAACCTTGGCCACAGACCTAGCTGAAAATATGGGGGACGACTTGGTTGCTTGCCTAAGACGGTTGGATGCTACCTTCATGACACTAGCTAAAATCTATGATCGACTAGACTTAGATCTCTTGGAAAAGCCTATAGCAACGGAAGTACGCACGCTCCCTTGCTCTTGGGAAGAGTCAGAATTTGTATTCGTAAAGGCTTTTGAAGCAGTTGAGGATTTTAATTGCAACTGAGATATCCAAAGAATAGGCAACCACACAATGTCTCATTACGTCATATAATAGAACTGCAGTCATGGCCACGAACCAAAGAAATCATGCGATTGCAATAGCTTGTCGACAACGAATCCTCCTTCTTGCAAAAATGGTACACTCTTCGATTGCAATGGGAACTAGAAGGATGCCAAATCATGACCAACACTTTGCAACGACGTGCAATCAAGTCATCGGCAAACATATGTAGCTCCAACGTCCTATAGGGTGTTGACTACCATCCGTAACTGACCCTTGGAAGAACACATTAAGGGACATCCTTATTTAGATCGCATCCTCACGGAGGAAGAGCTGTACATCGCTAGTTGAGTGAACTTTGACGACTTCTTGCTTGATGTCCTCTGTTATAATACGCATGTGGGTATATGCCTTTTGGACATGGACAGCTTTGCTAATTTAGAATATAACCTGAATTTCTATGCTGCTTCACTGATGCGTAGGTAAAATACTAAGACTATGTGCTGAAAGCCCTTCACCCTCTAACTCTTTAATCCTAGGAATGATTCTTTTCATCTCAGGGGGGATGGGGCAAGTGAGGTGAGGCGAATCAAAATCAAATCAAACACCTAGGGAAACAAGAAAAGGAAAAAAAAAAGCTTAAAAACTTCAGCCCACACCTAAGAACAGAAAAGGAAGGAAAACCTTGGACAGTGATTGAGGAAAATGTCACAAACTTAGCTTGGAAGGAAAGCCTATTTCTGTACTAAACACATTTTAGTTCAGCAAGCATGAATTTTTTTTATTTGAGTAAGTAACTGTTCTGAAAAGTACTAATGACAAACCATGGCTTATGACAGAAGCTGAAGATGTTGTAGCAAGATTGATCCCATCGCCTCTCCTTCACGAAAGAGGAAAGAGCAAAGTACGGCCTCTCCCTTGAGAATCGGGCGTACAACTAGCTCAGATGCAGGATCATTCACAACATCAAAGAGGTAGTGTTGACCAGTGAGGAGGCCATTAGGAGGATTGTAGACCAATGCAACCTCGCCAACCACACTAAGTGCGTAGAATTCCTGAGGACATATGACCCCGATAAGGAGTGTGGGATAGTATCCTTGGCAAGTATAGAAGGCATCAAGTAGGTGTAGGTCTCGCTCAATAGGGCCTTGGTGGAAAGGGCGTTGGGATTGGAACCAAAGGTGGAGAAGAGGCAGAAAAGAGATGTCTATGCCATGCTGGGGATGAGGAAGGAGAGCATCTTGATGAACGATGGCATAAGCATCCACGAAATTCCCAACGCAGAGGTCAGGTTGCAGGCCAAGGTGATCCACTTCCTCTTCTCCGGCCAAAGATACAATTCGCTCATGCATAGGCTTGAGAGAGGGGGTGTGAGCGAGTGAGGGATTGAGTGTGTGAGGGTGAGGGATCTTGGAGGTGAAGCCCTCCACCATCTCCTCTCTTCTTCTCCTCTCTTCTATTGTTTTCTCTCGTCTCGTGTGTGGCTATGGAGGATGGATCTTAGAGGAAGAGGCTTGAGGATGCTTGAGCTTGCATCATGAATCGTGGAGCTATCGGAGTACTTGAGAGATGAAGTAACTCAATCAGGCATCAAGGTAAGCTCACTACACTCGTAGAGAGGGATAGCACGTCGGCTATGTGAAAGGTAGCCATTAATGCACTTGAAGGAATAAGCGGTCCATGGGTCTTGGCAGTTGAGCGAGAGAAGTCTCAACATTATTCTGCCATGTTCCCAAGGACAAGCACAATAAGCTGTATCCTAAGTCTATGAGATGCATCTTTCTAGGTTATGGAGATGCATGTGAGATAGGCTATCGCCTATGGGATCCATAGGCTTGTCGAGTTATTCATCGCCATGATGTAGTTTTCCATGAGATAAAAATGCATAAGCAGCTTGACTAGGTAGTTGAGGTATATAGGGTGATGTTTCAAGAGAAGCCTCCTACTTTCATATAGCTAGCTAGGCAGCTTGCAGTAGTTGGTGCTGTTGTGGCCCAGGATGCACTTGTTGTGCAAGATCAATCTATTTTGAGATGCTCGCCACTTGTAAGGCCAGATTGGTAGCTAAGGTTTCAAGCAGGAACATGGTGTTGACTTCGATGAAGTCTTTTCTCCTATGGTCAAAATGACGATTGTACTAGCATTGGTTGCTCAACTAGATCTAAACATTTATTAGATGGATTTTCTACATGGGAACTTGCATGATGAGATTTATATTTATATGCAGCAACATAGTATACAAGTTGAGAAAAGCATTTATGGCATTTAGCAGGCACCTAGGGAATGATACCACAAGTTTGATGCTTTCATGAATTCATAAGGATATAGTATTAGTGCTATGGATCTATGTTTATACATGAAGAAGGCTCATGATAGTAGCCTTATGATTTTGATACTCTATGTGGATGATATGCTTATTGCTGGGAGAGCTCATCATAAGCTAGATGCCTTGAAAACTTAGCTTGGGAGGAGCTTTGAGATGAAGGACAAGGGATATGCCTCACATATTCTTGGTATGTGCATCACACATGATAGCTCTAAGGGGCTCCTTTATTTGTCATAGAAGGAGTATATTCAAAAAGTCATTGAGTGGTTTCATATGTAGAATGTTAAGCCTATTGGTTATTCTCTACCTTCTCAAAAGGTTAGTTAGGCCGATTGTTTGCAGTCAGATGAACAAACGGTAGAGATGGCCAAGCCCCCTTATGCATCTGCAGTGAGCAATTTGATGTATACCATGATAGCCACTCGTCTTGATGTAGCATTTGTAGTGGGAGTCATGGCATGCCATATAGCTACACCTAGTAGGTGGCATTGGGATACCGTGAATGGTATCATGAGGTACCTGAAGGACACAACAAATATATACATATGTTACGGTGGCTAGGATATAGGAGTCGTGGGTACATTGACTTTAATTATGCAGGACATGTAGACAATAGGGAGTTCACCTCTAGCTATGTCTTCACCTTTGCTGACCTTGATGTGACTGATGTGGTCCTTACACTGCATTCAAATTCTATAAGCACTATTCGGTTGGCCAAGAATCCTGGCCAAGAATCCAATCTTCCATGTGAAGACAAAGCATATTGAGGTGTGCTATCACTTCATTAGGAAAGCGGTAGAGGACAAGTTTGTTGACCTTGTTAAGATCCGATTGATAGGAATCCTATGGATCTACTCACAAAAAGTCTCTCAATGGAACGTTTTTCTTTCCTTCAAAAGATAATGGGTGTAGGATGAGATGGCATTTTTTTCTCATCTTGTTGTACTTTATGTACATTTGTATTATGTCACTTTTTTCTCATTCTCTCCTCACTAGGGCCAAATTCGCCTTTAAGTGGGAGATTGTTGGAGGTAAAAGTACTTGTGCCTAGTTGCCCATGTATTAGTTACACTAATAGTACTCGCATACTTGTACACTGCAAGTGTCGGACACCTATCATTGTCACTTCATTCTTTAGTCTTTTAGTGATATTTGAATAAGGGAAGGTTGCTCACACATTGTGACATGTTGGAGTTTCCACATCTTGTGTCTCTTGCTCCTTTCACCATAGCTCTTGCTTTTGCTTGCATGCTTCCACTCACGGCTCACTCCCTTTAGATGGCTTGTGACTTGTGGCCATGCAAATGCTAAAAGTGCTGGACCTAAAAGGCTACCAACACATGCGGAAAGCATAGGGCAATTTCATAAAGGTCGGTTCTTATTTCAATTTTAGTCATCTCTTAACTTAGTCACTTAAGTCAACACCTCTAAATATTAACAAAAAATATTTACAATATCTTGAAATTGTATATCAAGGCTTGGCCCAACCAACAATCTTTAGTACTTTTTGAGCTTCCTATATATAATACTAAATATTTTACAATTAGCTTAAAACCCCTTCAAAATTATGAGGATTCCTTCTTTGGCTCTAGACTAGTGCTATAGAGTGCTTAGACCTTCCAAGCAACTTATCAAGCTTGTCTCCATTTCATGAAATCAAAACCCCTCTAACTAGATTCCATGCTCACACTCATTCTTCATTCATTGATCCTTTCTTTCCAAAGAGTATAAGCTTAACATTGACATTTTCTGCAAACCAACTCTACTAAACCAAGGCTATTCTTAAATTTAGTCAAGAAAAAAATTTAAAATTTTTAATCTCATCAAAAGTGCGATAATAAAAAATCGACCTCTGAATTTGATGCATGTATATATATTAAATATTTGAAAAGGTTGAGGAGCATAAACACATTCTAAAACTTGAAACTATGACCTAGTTTTTAGGTTTTTAGTATGGCCTAAATAGTTTGATAGTTTCTTAGGTCAAACCAATTAATTAGATTTGTATTTTGATTATATTTAAAAATCATCTCATGGATGGTTCTTAACAATATTATTTATTCTTATTTGTATTTGAAAGAGCATTGAAAATTGTCCCAAACAACTTGTATTGCCCACGTATTGGATTAGTAAGCCTAAATTGATCACATATGGGAATTATTGTCGCAAATAAGCACTCTTCAATGCCATTAAGTTGACAAAAGTCATGATAAGTTCGTTTACATTCATGTTAATGAAGTTTACATGTTTAGGCACAATTCAATTTGCATTTTGTATAATCAATAAATGTTAAACTCTCTAGTGGCATTAAACTTACAATGGAGAGATTCTTAAAGATCAAAATCTTCAGAGATAAGAAATTGATTCTTTTTAAAATGGAGCCTAGTACAAAAGAAAATATAAGCGTGTCAAGCATATCTTTCAAATATGTTTCCATAGACTTTCTCTCCAACACGTAAAGGTTGGTTGAGGAATATAGTTCAAGCCATGTTTGCTTACGTATGCATCATTGATTACTTTATGAGATCATGAAGGGTTCACACACATTATTTTAGAAAGCTATGTATTAAGTTACACATGAATCATCGACCACTTTATGAAATGATGAAGGGTTGGCACACTTTATTTCTCATAGACATGCTTCATTAATCATTTGACCATCTATCATTTCTTTTTTGTTTCCTAGTGGATAAGGAGTTGCTTTATAAACTCAGATATGCATGTGTGTGGTTACGTGTGTGGTTTTTTTTTTTGAGGTTATCATCACAAGAAAGATCCTAGTTTTTAGTTTGGTCAATAATGTTTAAGGACTTGTAATGCTTAAAGCTAGGAAAGTATAAAAGATTTGTTATTCTCTTGAGTTTTGGTCACGACACAATGTATCAAGGGCCTAAACATATTACTACTATATTATTTTGGTTGTAGGTTTGGAAAGCTTCGAACCTCTAGAGGGCTTCCCAAACCTATAACCTTTTACAAGCCTCCATTTTTAAATTAAAACCCCCTCCCCTCCCCTTTCTCTCATATGTAATCTCTCATTTTCTCTTCCCCCTCCCCTTTTTAATTAAAAGCTCCCCCCCTCCCCCCCTCCCCCCCTCCCCCCCCCATTGTAGGGCATAGAGCCTCTCTCTCTCTCTCTCTCAAATTAAAACCCCCTCCCCTTTTTAAATAAATTCCTCCCCCCTCCCCCCTCTCTCTCTCATGTGTAAGGCTCATGTTTTTTTTTCTCTCTCTCTTTCTCTCTCTCTCTCTCACTCTCTCCCTTTAATTAAATCAAATAAACTTTCCTTTTAATTAAACATTTTTAATTTTTTTAAATTTAAAGAAGGAGATAGAGAGAGAGAAGAAAAAGGTTAAAAAAGAAGAAGAAATAGAAAAAGATGGAGAGGGGGAAAAAGAGAAAAGAGAATAGTCTTTTTTAAATTAAACATTTTTGTTTCTCCCTCCTCTCTCTCTCTCTCTCATGTGTAAGGCTTAGGTTCTCTCTCTCTCTTCCCTTTAATTAAATCAAACTTGTTTTTAAATCAAAAGTTTATCTTTCTCTCTCTTTCTCTCTCAGTGTTAGATGAAACTTTTTAATTTGAACTTTTCTTTTAATTAAAATTTTTTGGACATAGTTTTTCACACACTTTGAGAGGGAGATAGAAGAAGAAGAAGGAGAATGATTAAAAGAAGAAGAAGAAGAAAGTGAAAAAGATGGAGAGAGGGAGGGAAAGAGAAAATAGAATAGTTTTTTTAAAATTACATATTTTTTGATATAGTTTTTGACTTAGAGAGAGAGAGAGAGAGAGAGAGAGAGAGAGAGAGAGAGGGGGAATAGAGACAAAGAGAATTATAGAGAGAAGAAATATAAAATTTAAGAGAGAGAGAGATGAAAAGAAAAAAGGAAAAGAGGGGGGAGAAGAAAAGGGGGAGGAGAGAGAGAAAAGAATAAGAAGAAGAGAGAGAATTTAAACACACAGAGAGAGAACTATAGAGAGAGGAAATATACAATTTAAAAGAAAGAGAAAGAAAAAAAATTAAAGAGAGAGAATAAGAGAAAAAAGGAAGAGAGAGAGAGAGAGAGAGAGAGAGAGAGAGAGAAGGAAAAGAGAGGAGAGAGGCGGAAGAGAGCAAAAAAGTGGGGGGAGAGAGAGAGAAGAAGAAGAAGAAGAAGAAGAAAGAGGAAAAGAGGAAGGGAGATGGGAGAAAAGAGGAAATAAAAAAGTATTTTTTTAATTTAAATATATTTTTTTGAGAGAGAGAGAGAGAGAGAGAGAGAGAGAGAGAGAGAAGAGATAATTCAAAAGAGGGAGAGGGAGAGAAAAAAAAAGGAAAATTAGGAGAAAGGGGAGGATAAGAAAAGGGGGCAGAGAGAGAGAGAGAGAATAAAAGGAGAGAGAGAGGAGAAGAAGAGAGAGGATATGAACATAAAGAGAGAGAATTATATATAGGGAAAATATAAAATTTACATACTTTAAGAGAGATTGAGGGGAGGAAGGAAGTAAAAGAAGGAGAGAGAGAGAGAGAGAGAGAGAGAGAGAGAGAGAGAGAGAGAGAGAGAGAGAGAGAGAGAGAGAGAGAGAGAGAGAGAGAGATTAGACATAGGGAATTGGGGGGAGAAGAGAGACAGAGAGAGAGGGGGTGAAGAAAAAAAATTAGAAATAGAGAGGGAAAAGAGGAGAGAGAAAGATGAGAAATGGATTGTTGTGTGACAAAAACTTCGCTTGCTGCTTTGGGGCAGCGAAGTTGTCGTGAAGAAGTGGTCTATCATGCACGATTGCTCATCAATATTTAAAGATTCATTCAACTTATAAACATTTGAAGATTATTACGAAGAGTGAAAAACTCACTCCAACCATCATTTGTAGCTAATTTTTGCATTGGCACTTAGCCATTCTCACTTAAAAAAATCTCCTAAGTGCAACATATATTTAAAATACCCAACACGAGCAATTCTTATATCCAATGGTGTGAATGCATGGTTATATAGATAACTACTTTAGTATAATAAGAAATGTTTGATGTTGGAAAAGAAAGTGTTGTCTTTGCCTAACTTTTGGTGCAACAATAGTTCTCAAGTTGCCTTGGACAATTTAAACCATTTCTTATATCCATAAGATATAAAGATAAAAAGTCGAAGAACATAAGCACTAAGAGTCACAAATAGCAGAGGTATTGAGAATTAGATCCCAAGCTCAATTCATATGTGTTGACCATGAAGCTTGTAGCTTTTTTAACAAAAGTGTCTTCCACATGAAAATTGGCTTTAAAGAATCTCTAGCCATGTTGATATACCCTCTTTATAGAGATCAATATAGCCTACTTAAGCCTAATGTATCAACTACAACCTCTTACAAAGAAATTGTATACTCTTTATATAGATAAGCAAATAGCTTACTTAAGCCTAATGTATCGACTAAAGGACCTCTTACGAAGATGTATCAACTAAAGAACCTCTTACAAAGAAATCATATACTCTTTATATATATCAACAAACAGCTTACTTAAGCTAAATAACCTCTTACAAGGAGATCATATCCTCTTTCTATAAATCAACAAATAGCTTAGTTAAACCTAATGTATCAACTAAGGACCTCTTACAAAGAATTCATATACCTTAACCCTAAATGTGATTTCCCCCCAATCTATATCCACTTTATATAGCTCATATAGTAACTTGCTTGAGCACAAGGTATTAAGTGAAAAACCTCCTACAATAGCATTATAAATCTTAACACTAATGTGTTTCCCCCCTTGATGTTAGAGAGGCATTTTGGATTCTCTTTGCCACAATAAAGACAATAGCATACTTTAATGCCTATCTAAGTGATGGTTGTTTGATACATGATGAGAAAGCATACAAAATATGAGAAGAAGTAGAAATTTTAACCTTTCAAAGCCATTTGATCACCTTATCAACATATACAATGATGGAATGGATGTGAACAAAAAATTACACCAAGTAGAAAAATTGAAGGAGGAACATTAGAAATGACATTTGATTTTGTCATGTAAAAAATAACTACATATTTTGTGTCAAAAGCCAAGCTCTTTATAGGAGCACAAGGACACTTGAATTGATGTGATTGGGGGGAGGTCTTCTAATAAACAAATATATTTTTAGCATAAAAGCAAGCTATAAACATGACAAAAATGACAAGCATGAACAAACAACATATACTAAATAATCTATCTAATACAATCAAGATGTACACCCAAAAACAATCTTATGGCAATTATTTAACTCAACAACATCGATAATCTCTAATTTTTCTAGCTCCATATATTTTTAAAAATATCAAATTAAAAATATTAATTAGTAGAGGTAAATGCTTACAACTCCACCATGGAATGTCATAAACATCCATTGGGGCCAAAGAAGGTAGTTACATAGCTCTCATTGTCATCTTCATTATTGCCTAAAAGGCATTGTAGGTCTTTAAATATGGGACTCTTGGTAAATGCTTACAACTCTACCATGGAATGTCATAAACATCCATTGGGGCCAAAGAAGGTAGTTACATAGCTCTCATTGTCATCTTCATTATTGCCTTAAGGCCTTGTAGGTCTTTAAATATGGGACTCTTTTAAAATGAATCCAGCAAGAATTGGGAGTTATTTTGTTGCATTGCTCACAACCATTCATTCTTTTCAAAATAGCATGCAACTTATTCCTAAACAAGAAATGCATGTTCTACTACTATTATCTCTTTAGCACCAATCCCCACATAGTTGGTTAATAATAGGTCACATGCATGCCCCACTTATAGGTGCACATATTTAATTAAGCTATCTACAAGGTTTGTTTCTTTGTAGGTAATGTGTGTCATTCAATTGACTCTATTTGGCATTCAAATGTATAGAGAGCCTCTCTTTAATGTTTAGAGGGTGGAGATGCAAGGACAAGGACCAACATTTTTGCCAAAATTGGAATACATTCGTAGTAGGTGTGGAGTATAGTTTATAGTCAAGCTAGTGGATGAACTGTGTAGTGATGTAAACATTGCTCACATTACATGGTTATAAGGAGAATCTAAGAAAGGAGAGTTTCTAGGACTAGATGGGATATTTAATATGCTTTAATATACTCCATCTTTTTAAATGTAGAGATTTGCCAACTAGTTCTATAGGAGGAAAACTCAATTGATGATAATTATTTTACATTTCATGCATTGCATTTGGCATATAATCTATTTTTAAATGCACAAGAGTGATTTATACCCATCTCATGACATGCTAAAAATCTAGTTTCATGGAATTACTACACGAGAATTTCGCCAAATAAATTACAATTGTTATATCGCAATGATTGCCACTTGCTAGATATATTGAAATTTCCACATAGAAAAAGTAACTCATAAATTGTGAATACTGATGGGTACATTTTAAAAATTTTTATGGCATATACCCCATGTTGCTTAGATGGTTGCAACTTTTTCATATCAAATATGATGGCGAATGGTTTAATTACTACTTTGTCTTTACAAACATCATTTTTTGTGCATTGATTTGAGATTTACATTGTTGGAATTATCCCCTTTTTCTTTGTCCTACAAATGCATATGCAAATTTTATATAGCCTAGTGTTCATTAGCAAGTTTGATCTAAACAAAGTTTTTCATAAGTGGACTCATATCAAAATAACCTTAAACTTATGAATGTCATTCCTCTTAAGAACTATAGAGATGTACTTAAATTACTATATGTGATCCTTATTAGATATCCATGGTTTAGCTTCTCAAATGATGATGATACCAATTCTTCCTTATAACTTCACACTACAATTCCTTGGAAACTCTTAAAAGAGGTTTCAATATCATGAAATGTTTCTAGCTTGGTGAAAATACTCAAGGTATCATGTTAAAATTCCAATCTCTTGAGCCCACCTTGCAATCTTGCAAAAGTAAGCTTCATTTGGAAAGGCTTGAAGCTTCATGCCATGTGACAAAAGAAAATGTGCCAAAGTCTTGAATTGGTGCCAAAATTCGTAACTTTGTCCTATATAATCAAGGATTTCTAGAACATGTTTTATATGTCCGCCAATTAGTTTATATGGATTCAATCATAAAATGGATTTCAGTGAGGAAATCTTAGTACTTTTTTGTAGAAACTCTGGTAGTGAACTTGTAAGTGCTTCAATGTGAGAGTGCACTTTGATTGCTTCACATGAAGCCTTTCTACTTTTTTATTGAAAAGTAAAAAATGGGATTTGCTTGAATTTCTTGAAGAAAAAAAGGACATTGCACCAAAATGGAACAATAAGTCAAAAAGCAATGCAAATGGTAGTATTGATTTTTACAAGGTTAAGCATCTAACATGTTAATTGGCTCTTTATCCCATGGGCTACCAAGAAGTGATCAAAGTCTCTAGAGACATATTCTCCACCAGTATCAGATCTCAAGCATGAGATGTAACAAGCCAAGTCTTCTCCACATGTCTCTTGAAGTCCTGAAAAACATCCATGACACCACTCTTGTGCTTCAACACATACAACCACGTGTACCTACTATAGTTATCTATGAATGACACATAGTAGCGCGATCCCCCAAGAGATGCATTCCGTGAGGGTCTGCATACATCAGAATGTATAAGCTGTAATAGTCTAGTAGTGGTGCTTATATGTCTCATAAATGGAAGCCTTGATTGCTCCCAAAAATGACATGATTGACATACATGTCCCAATTCCACATGCTTGAACTTAGGGAGTCCAAGTAAAACTTGCTTATGCTGCATATTTTTCATCTTTTGAACATTTACATGACCAATCCTTTTATGCCATATCTCAATGTCCCTTATTGCAACATTGTCATGTGAATACATAGTAGCATTCAAGGCTCGAATTTTTGTATCCAATATAAACATCTTGCCATTTCTTTTGCCTTTAGCAATGAGTTTGCATCCTTGACCATACTCTTCAATGTAGCATCCATCTCTATTGAATCTAACTTGTAGATTGTGTTCAGTAATTTGTCCCATACAAAGTAAGTTTTTGGTAATGGAGGGTACATGTAACACATCATATAGACTCTTTTTCTTATCACCATGCATCATGTGCTTTGCCTTGTATAGACAACCCCTTCTTCACATGTTGCATAGCAAATAACTTATCATCCTCCTACATACCACTAGAAGAAGCATAATTACCATGTTGCATTCCTCTTGCTCTTTGATCATTCAGCTTCTTGTAACAATCTTTAGTTACATGCCCATATTTGCCACAATAATGACAATATTTATTTGCATTTGGTTGCTATCCATGACTCATTTGGGGATGTTGCCAAGTACCTCTTCCTCTAGATGAGTAACCCCCTCTTCCATGAGCATTAGAGGCACCTCTATTTGCTTGATGCTGCCTATTTTGCCATCCAGTACCTTGCTGTCCACCACGGGCTACATATGCATTTTTGGCCCCTCTTCCTCTAAAGTTTGACCTTCCTCTTACACCTCTACCCCTTTGATTTGAGTAGAAGACATTGTCAATATTGTTCTTAGACCCACTGGAACTTGTATTGAGTCCAAGCTTCACCTCTTCATGCAAAAGAAGTGCCACAAACTAGAATAAGATTTCTTGTCTTTGACATCTTCTAACTTTCATAATACATGCATATTCATCTAGCATCGCATAAGCATATATACAACATACAAAATAATAACCTCCATACCTCATTTTCTTAAAAGCAATCTTTTTGTTTAGATGAACCTGATTTTTCTCAATGTAATGTGTCCTAGAAATATTATTCTTTCCACTACAAGGATTTGAGCTAGTAGCGACGCCGATTAGCGACGGCGGATAGCGGCGTCGCTATTGGCGCAAATAGCGACGCAAATAGCGACGCGTCGCAGGGAAAAAAAGCGGCCGAAACCAAGCGCGGTTTTCATTTCGTGTTTGCTCCATTGTGAGTTTTGAGAGCGAGAACGAGGGAGAGAGCGACCGTCGTGAGAGAAGGAGAGGAAGAAGACTTGCCGCCGCCGCCGCCATTGTTCGCGAAGGAGAGGAGGAGCCTTCATCGCAAAGAGGAGCTACCCCACGCTCGCCATATCTCATCGGTGAGTCTCCCTCTCTCTTTCTTTTGCTTGTTTAAGGTTTAAATCACTCTCTTTTGCTTGTTTAGGAGAGGAAATGAAAGAGAAAGAGAGGGAGAGGGAGAGGGAGGGGGAGGAAATGAGAGAGGGAGAGAAAGAGAAAGAGAGGGAGAGGGAGGGAGAGGGAGAGTGCATTCTCTCTCTCCCTCTCCATTTTGCTTGTTTAATGTTTAAATCACTTTATTTTTTGCTTGTTTAGGAGAGAAAATGAGAGAGAAAGAGAGGGAGAGGGAGAGGGAGGGGAAGGAAATGAGAGAGGGAGAGAAAGAGAAAGAGAGGGAGAGTGCATTGTCTCTCTCCCTCTCCCTTTTGCTTGTTTAATGTTTAAATCACTTTATTTTTTGCTTGTTTAGGGAATGAGAGAGAAAGAGAGGGAGAGGGAGAGGGAGAGGGAGGGGAGGGAAATGAGAGAGGGAGAGAAAGAGCAAGAGAGGGAGAGGGAGAGGGAGAGGGAGGGAGAGTGCATTCTCTCTCTCACTCTCCCTCTTGCTTGTTTAATGTTTGAATCACTTTCTTTTTTGCTTGTTTAGGAGAGGAAATGAGAGAGAAAGAGAGAAAGAGAGGGAGAGGGAGAGAGAGGGAGAGAAAGAGAGGGAGAGGGAGGGGAAGGAAATTTAAGATAATAGACTTATCGATAATGGTATGCAATGTGCTTTGCCATGGGCCACGTACATTGGTGACTCTTTAAGATGGCTTAAAATTGGTCATGTCCTTCATAATGTCCAAGTAGGGGATCTAATTGTAATATGCATAATTCATTGTTTTTGTATTAACTTTATAGGCATAACAAATTAGAAATTATGCCAACTAGTCAACGGAAGGACTAAAAGAAAATGATACCCTAGCTAATGCTCATTACGGTACTTCATCAAAATGAACCCAAAAGTATTGTTATAGAAGAAGAATCCCTTAAATTGAGTATAGGATATTTTCTCTCAGGTCTTATGACTATGAGTAGAATTGATTGAAATAAATTTTATTACTATAGTTGATAAATTTCATAGATGGCATTAATTTTAATACGCGATCCTAGGACAAAAAAACCACATTTCTAAGATGCTTTTTGTTGAGATTGATTTATTATTAGACTAAGAGATCCTCAATGATGCTCATAAATGGATTACTTATACTCAAAGCCCTCTAGTGCAGTTTTTTACAATAACGAATAATTATCTATCGGGACAAACAAATCCTTGAGCATGATACAAGGCCGAGATATAACATCGAAAAATCTCTCAACTACTATGTACAATGCAAGATTTATGGTCAACTTGCAACTTGACGTATATCTCCATAAAGCTATCCATTTAAGCCTCGTTTGCTGTAATGTAGATATGATAGAAAATGAAGAAGGTCTTATTGTTCAAGACCGCGAGACGTATCTTAATCAGCGTGTCCCATGCCCTTGCTCTCAATGCAAGTTGGCAATTAGACGAAAACGCCGATTGTCTATAGAACACGTACGACGATTTGGCGAGTTTCAATTTGAGATCATTGATCAGGCGATTGCGGATTTTCAGCAAATGGTAATTTGAAGTTAATATTAATCATGCATTGTACTTGCAAGCTAATTGAAAACCATACACAATAAGATTGGGTCTTGTTGGTAAATTTTCTATCCAGGGGGTGATGTCTCGACCCAAGGGGGAGTGCACCCTTTGCGGCCAATTAGAAGAGTTCGTGGACGTGCGATGGATGGATTACAGGAGCCAATCCACCACTCGCAAGGCCCATCTATACCGTCAATGCCAGAGGAGACAGACAACCTTCCCGACCTACCTACAATCTTGGAGCCTGAGATGGAGGCAATGATCAATGCATTGATTCCCATGGATGTTGAGACATCTGACCCGCTTAGAGAGGAAGCATCCATACCATTATATGATGGGTGCCGAGTATCTTGGTTGAAGACATTGCTTGCACTCTTAAGTGTGCAAGCAAAATACGGTTGAAGCAATACGAGTGTGACTGAGTTATTCAGGTACCTTGCACATAGGCTTCATTGATTTTTTTAAACCAGTATTATTGCAAATATTTGTGCTTTTTCAAGGTGTTTTATGTTTTTTTTCAGGTTATTGAAATATCATATATTACCACGTGCAAATACCATGCATGAGTCTCGTGATGATGCACGACATGTTTTACGGAAGCTTGGCATGGACTACAATAACATCCATGCATGTATCAACGACTGCATACTGTTTCGAGATGAATACGAGACTATGGAGACATGTCCAAAGTGTGGTGCTCACAGGTATCGACAGGACTTGCAAGGGCAAACCATCCCTCAAAAAGTTCTCAGACACTTTCCGCTCATCCCCCGCATAAACCACATGTTTCGCACGTCTGGCATGGCAAGCTTGACAACGTGGCATGTGCATAATAGGTCCACGGATGGAGTTCAACGAATATCAGCGGATTCGCGTGCATGGAGCCACATTGACTCTACCTTCCCAGGCTTTGCGCGAGAGCCAAGGAATCTTCGGCTCGGTCTCGCCATGGATGGTGTGAAGCCATTCGGTCTGCGCTTGACTTCTTACAGTGTGTGGCCTATAGTGCTTGTCAACTACAACATCCCTCCA
Organism: Lygodium microphyllum; assembly: GCF_053477565.2. Classification (NCBI taxonomy): domain Eukaryota; kingdom Viridiplantae; phylum Streptophyta; class Polypodiopsida; order Schizaeales; family Lygodiaceae; genus Lygodium; species Lygodium microphyllum. Next base: position 83,399,282 of record NC_141140.1, read on the forward strand.
TGGCTTTCTACGAAGAAAGGACATCTCATCCTTAGCTTGCTCGTCCCGGGCCGCTACAAAGTAAAAAATATGGATGTGTATCTTCGTCCAGCTTAAGATTTTGTGGGAGGAGGGGGTCACTCTACAAGATATGAGCAGGCGCGATGGTCGGCGGTCAGCCAACATTCGAGCCATTCTCATGTGGATGATGCATGACTTTCCGGGATTGGGAGAGTGCTCAGGTGAGCAAATCTCCGTTCTCGCTGGTAATATCTATATTTTATTTCATTCAATCAAGTATTCACTAGGTCGTGGCTCACCTTATAGGTCTGGTTACCTCAGGTTATCATGCATGTCCATTGTGTGGGCCACAGTTAGACTCCCGAAGGTCACGAACCATGAAGAAGATGGTATATCAAGGACACGCCGCTTTCTTGCCAGAGGATCATGAACTCAGGGAAGGTTTTCTTGAACGACCTCCAGCACATATAAACGCTGCAAGCTGGTACGAGCTGAAAATGGTAAACCCGGAATCACATCCAAATGGAATGTGACGGTTCTCAGTTTTCTACGAGTTGCCATATTGGACCCACTTACAGGTCAACCACTTGTTGGATCCCATGCATATTTTCAAGAATGTGGGCAGCTTGCTATGGGACCACATCACAGGAAAGAGAGACACTATAGGGTCACGAATGGATTTGAAGGAGGTAGGTAAGATGGAGGCGCTTTGGCCGCAATCGAGTGCTGAAGGGGGAGTGCAGCTTCCTCGCGCTCCCTGGGTTTTGTCTACCAAAGAAGAGCGCATTGTGAAGCAAGTAATCAAGTCTATTCGTACTCCGACGGGTATGATGCGTTCTCTCAGGTCCGCATTTTCTAAAGATGACCAATTGTCGGGGCTAAAATCCCATGATTGGCATAAGATATGTCAGGTTTGTGAATAGAATGGATTGTAATTAGCATGGGCATTTTGCAATTTGAAAAGTGGCCATTATTCATAATGCTTTCTCATTTGTGGCAGTTTGTCCTACCGATCGCGATCGTAGGATGCCTTACTCCAGAAATTCGCGGGGCCATTTACAAGTTGTCGATTTTTGTGCAATGGATCTCACAGAAAGAGATTGAGATGTCCTCTATTGAATCCGCAAGGCGGGGAGCAGTGGAGACGGTCTGTCTCTTTGAGAAATACCTGCCCACTAGCATGCTCACGATACAAGTTCACCTTCTTGTGCATCTTGTGGACGAAGTGGAGATTGCTGGACCTGTCCATACGCGATGGATATTCTTCCTGGAGCGCTTCATGAAAACCCTGAAAGGCTTTGTGCGACAACGAGCTCGTCCAAAAGGTAGCATGGCGGAATGTTGGTTGGTGTCAGAGGCGTTAGTGCATATCTCACAATGGCTACCAACGGTGGAACCAGACAATGAAATGCTATGGACGCTGAAGGACGATGATAGACTGACTGGAGATGTGGTGGTTGAAAATGGGGTAGAAAAAAGAATGGATGCCTCAATGGAAGAGAAGGTGAATCGCTTTTGTATGTTGCACTATGCCTCCATGGAGACTGGCTCGCCAAGTATCAGATTGCAAGGCAAGATCGAGAGGAAGCGCGAGCTGAATTCCGATACAGTACGCGTCATCGACCGATTCGATATCCCAAAGGCATGGAGGAGATGCACGGTTTATGTCAACACGATGGTTGCATGGAGCCTTGACCACAGCATCCAGCAAAGGGACAGAGGTCTCAATGGAAGAGTGGGAGTTCTCGAGGGGATGTAGTCCAAAGGTGATGAGGGTTTAGAATGTGTCGTATCTAAATTTTATATGCGACATCTAATTTGAGTGTTTCAATGTACAGTACAAAATATATAGTGCAGCGTGGTCGCGCGGATGGCATTTTCGCGTGGAGCGTATTGACAAAATGCGCTCCACAATGGACTATGGTGTCATGGCAAGGTTTGAGCAAGAGAGCCGGCGACGAGCAACGGATTCGAACATGGTTGTGGATGAGATGGAGTATTTTGGAAACTTGCAAAGTATTATTACGGTGGATTACCGTAGCTTCTCCATGATACTATTCGATGTGCAGTGGTTCAAAGTGGTACTTGGAGGAGCTGGAGCAACAGTTCGACGAGGTCCGTCTGGATTTCTCGAAATAGATTCCGAAAAAAAATAGACGGATTTGTGCGACACCTTTGTGTTGCCGGCCCATTGTGAACAGGTGCATAGAGTCATTTGCTTGCTAATTGTAATACGACATGGTTTATGTCACAATGGTTTGAACTCGCTTTGTACGTGTTTGTGAATATGTAATCTTCTATCCAAACCCCTGACAACCTCGATGGTGGTATGCTATACCTTCAACTCCTCGAAGTGCGAGAGTATATGATCAAAGCGATGTTCCAGGCATAGATGAAGAAAATATACAAGTAGAGGGGTCGATATTACAAGGGGTGGAGGCCACTGCAAGTTTGGAGCCCGCATCGGCTAACAATGATGGAAATACAGAAGTCCAAGAATTTTTTGAGAACGAGGCAGACTTGTTCTTTTGTGGTGACATGTCTATCGACCTTCCAGCGTATGCAGAGTTGTGTCAGGAGATTAACATGGGACCATAGAATACTTCATTCTTGGAGAATTGTATTACTCAATTCGTTGTTTAGATATTTCATAAAGGTATATAAGATATGCATTTTAAGAGGAATTTTTCAAAAATGATTTATATTACTGTGCTTTGTATAGTTTAAATTGATTATTCTAACACCATTTTTTATCTGTGTAGGTGACATTTTCAGGATGAGTCGAGGGATGAGCGATGAGGAGTTTCAGGACATGATGGCACGCATGTCTCCAGATCAGCTCGCGAGATTCAGAGAGATGGCAGACCAGGAGCTGTCTCGTTCTTCGTCAGGGCGCTCTGCTAGATCTGCTTCAGCGCGATCAGATGCTTCAGCTTCGAGCAGATGATCTCGACGCTCACGACTTGGGCCAGAGGGAGGGACTGCATCGGGATCAGGGGGTGCTGCTGTGGAGACACGGATGTGGTGTCTTCGTCTCGTCGTTCAGCTGGAGCTGTGTCACCTCCAGGATTTGTCACACCTGTGGGGACGTCTACTCCAGTTACTCCGGCTTTTGCAGAGCCGTTAGCAGGTGGCACCCCTTTTGATGGCATCCCCTTTGGTGGCACCCCTTTGAGTGCCACTCCGAGAGAGGTTACCCTCGTCGGTACACCGGATGTATAGGGGTCTCCTAGATATGCCCAGGAGCGTGGACGGAGATGGGAGAGGACCCATCTTAGGCAGACTCATAGGGGTTATGGATACCTACTTGATAGTAGGTTAGGAGCCATCATCATGAATGATGAGGGGAGGAGGGTGATGGCTCGTATGAGGGAGTTGTGCCAACAAGTTTTTCGGCACAACGTCCTGGATCATTGGAAGAACATACCGGAGGGGAGCAAGGACTATATAGTAGCATCCTTGCACAAGGAGTTTCCAGTGCCAGCCGCAGTAGATAGATTCTCTACGGGCTGGATGATGGATTGCATGCGTGCATACATGTCACATAGATGATCCGACGCACGCAAGGCAATCAAGAGTGGGACTGTAAAGCCCGAGTGGTTAGATGCGGACGACTGGTGCCGACTGAGGGAGGAGGCTACAGATTCGCCAGGACGTTGGAGTCAGCAGCGGGAGGCGGCGAGGGTATGACTCGAGGCCAGAGTGGTGCATCATCTTGGGAGTGGTGGCCACAGGACATATTTGGAGGACTTTGTAAGTTTCTCTTTTGTTTTGCTTATTTGTTTTTTTTGAAATATTCTTTGTACTGACAATCATGTTTCTAACAGTTAGCATTTTGTTTTCTTTGCAGCACTCCATTACAAATCGCGATCCGCAAGGCCTTGAGACTCGATATGCAGAGAGGCACGGTCTCAATGCATTGATCGACCGATTGTATAGACACGGTGGCCCTGTAAGTCACTCATCTTTTTTGTCCGTAGTTACCATGAGATATTTGAATGCATTATTGTATGGTGGATTGATATGTTGTTTCTTTTTCTGCAGAATCCGTTCGATGCTCCTTTGTGGTGGGACGAGCTTTCGGGGGACGAGGATTTCTAGCTCGCCCTTGGATCCTTGGAGCTCACACACCTTTAGTTTTTAGTCTCCTGATCTATGTAGACATTTTCTATGTATTAGTGATATCCTTTCATGATTGTACCAATCGCATTTTATGCGATCATGTATTTATTTCATGTATCAGTTTTATGATTTCAGTATACATTCTTTTTGTTTGCAAGCGCTTTGTATGCAGTAGTGCAGAAACTATTTTGTATGGCTCTCATACAGCACACAGTGCTATATGTGGCAGGGCAGCTTGCCGCCCTGCCACAAATTTTTTCCCCCTGTTACTGTCGCTATTTGCATCGCAAATTTACTGCTCGCGTCGCTATTTGCATCGCTATGCGCGTCGCAAATTCTCTGGTTGCGTCGCTATATGCGTCGCTATTGGCGTCGCTATTTGCGACGCATATAGCGACGCCAATAGCAATGCATATAGAGACGCCAATAGCGACGTTTCTATGGCGTCATTAATAACGACGCTTTTTGTGACGATGGGGGCAAATTTTGTTGTTTGTATTTTCGTCGCTTTAAACGTCGGTATAAGGTCTATATCTTGTAGTGTTCAAAGATAAAATCCGTTCTCAATTGCTTATATTTTGAGAAGATGTAAAGCTGAAACCAGTGCGGCGTGGTCACTCAATCCATGCAATACATGAAAAAATGGATACATTGAAAATATAGTGCCTAGCCTAGTCTACAAGTGCAATATGATATACAAAATACAAACACAATTCCTTAAGATTGTTCTATGGACAAGCAATGCTTTCGTCTGATTGCCAGCTTGCATTGAGAGCAAGGATATGGGACACGCTGATTAAGATACGCCTCGCAATCTTAAACATTACAACCATCATCGTTTTCCATTTTGTCTACGTTACAACAAAAAAATTGGTTTTTGTTCTCATTCTCTTTTTCTTTTTTAATTGTTTTGAAAAGGGATTTCTTGTAACTCAATAAAATTAACGTCAATTGAAACGTCTTGGTTTTCTCCCCCTTTCTTTGCACCTTTCTTTGCGCTTTTCGTTTTATGTTCTCTCCCCCTTCTCTTTCTTTCTCTCTATCTCTTTCTTTGTTACCCCTCTCTTTGTTTTTCTCCACCCCCTCGTGTTTTCTCACTCATTCTCCTCTCTCTCCCCCCCCCTCTCTCTCTCTCTCACTTTCTCACTTTCTTTATTATCTTTCATGTTTATTCTCTCTCTCTCTCTCTCTCTCTCTCTCTCTCTCTCTCTCTCTCTCTTATTTCCTCTCTTTCTACCTCAATGCACCTCATTCTCAAGAAAAACAAACAAAAAGAAGAAGAAAGAATAAGAATAAACCAAGAGGAGGATGGATTCTTCGTCTCCTCTTTGCAACAAACCCTCTCTTTGTTTCTCTCCACCCCCTTGTGTTTTCTCACTCATTCTCCTTTCTCCGTCCCTCTCTCATTCTCTCTTCCTTTTTCTTTTTTATTCTCCCTCTCTCATTTTCTCTCTTTCTTCCTCAATGCACCTCATTCTCAAGAAAAACAATTTTAAAAAAAGAAGAAAGAACAAGAACAAACCAAGAGGAGGATGGATTCTTCGTCTCCTCTTCGCGACAAATCCTCTCTTTGTTTCTCTGCACCCCCTCGTGTTTTCTCACTCATTCTCCTCTCTCCCTCCCTTCCTCTCTCTCTTTCTCTCTTTCTTTGTTATCTTTCATGTTTATTATCTCTCTCTCTCTCTCTCGTTCTCTCTTCCTTTTTCTTTCTTCTTCTCCCTCTCTCATTTCCTCTCTTTCTCCCTCAATGCACCTCATTCTCAAGAAAAACGAATAAAGAAGAAGAAGAAAGAACAATAACAAACCAAGAGGAGGATGGATTCTTTGTCTCCTCTTCGCGACAAACCCTCTCTTTGTTTCTCTCCACCCCCTCGTGTTTTTTCACTCATTCTCCTCTCTCTCTCTCCCTCCCTCCCTCTCTTTCTCTTTTTCTTTGTTATCTTTCATGTTTAATCGTTATGCCCCTATATCCTTGTAGTGTGTGCCTAGCATGCATGTTACAAATAGCATTCTTCTTTGCATATCTAAATGAATCAAATTGTTGAAAATTTTTGCCTCTTCCTATGCTTCTTGTCAGATACATTCATTAGAATCTTAGTTCTCCTTAATAAAACTCCAACGTGAGATGCAATGGATACTTTGCGCATGTGAAAATTATTGATTTTGTAGATCTCAACATAGAATGACATGGTGAGGAGGGTGTGTATGACAACCAAGTTTGGTACTCATCATCACCTATGGATGTTCCCCCTTACCTAGGTGGTTTCATGCAATCGAGCATAGCATAGGTACTTCTGAAATGCAACCACATAACTTCCCTTCGACCATTCCATAACCAATGCCTCCATCAGAGGGGGTGTTAAAGGCGGCAACAATTAGTGGCCTTTAAAGGTAGGAGCTGCTAGCAGCACATTAATGAGCCAATGGGTGCAAAAGTAGTAAGGACTATCTAGCACAACATATGGATGGAGAGAATATTGCAATAGGCAAATAGGCTATATAAGGAAGGGAGCAAGTAGTTGTAGAGTTGTTTTTTGAGCATACACATAGCCCTAGAGATCAAGGATCAAAGGATTCTCATGCTTCACTGGCATATCCTTTCCGAGTCCCTTCTATCAATCTCTTGATTGGCATCCTGACAGCTCTCTATCAATAGAGCCATTTTTGTACTATCCACAGTCACTACATCTAGTAGTAGTACTGCCATGGTTTTGTATCTTGCAATTATCTTGTATTCATGATCATGCACTAGTCATTCCTAAAGTTCTTTGTTGTTGCACTACAAGGGAATGGGGCAATAGTGACGGCCATTTGCGATGCAAAAAGGCGGTGTCGCTATATGCGTCGCGCTATATGCGTTGCTATATGCGTCGCGCGACATAAATAGCGATGCATATAGCGACGCCGGTCTGGGGAAAAATTTTCAAAAACCCGAGCATAACATTCGTCGAGAGAACATTTGCGAGAAAGAATGAAAGAGAGAGCGAGAGAGCTTAAAGCTTTGCGAGAGAGAGAGAGAGAGAGAGAGAGAGAGAGAGAGAGAGAGAGAGAGAGAGAGAGAGAGAGAGAGAGAGAGAGAGAGAGAGAGAGCTTATCACCATGCCGCCGCCGCCATATATGAAGAAGAAAGAGAAGTGTGCAATGGAGAAGGAAGGGAAGGTGCAAAGAGAAGGTACAAAGGGTTTCATCTTCAAGCCTTTGAGATAGGTACATTGCCTCTTCTTGCTTTATTTTTGTATTATCTTGTTTTCTTTTTTTGTTTTTCTTTACAAAGAGATACATGGAAAGAGAGGGAGAGAGGAAAGAAGGGAGAAGAATGAAGGGAGAGAAAGAGAGAAAAAGGTAGAGAAAGGAAATAAAGAGAAAGAGGAAGAGAGAAATGAGAGATGAAGGGAGGGATAGAGGATGAGTGAGAGAAACAACGAGAGAGAGAGGGGGAGAGAAATAGAGAGAGGGAGAGGGGAGGGGGAGAGAAATAGAGAGAGGGAGAGGGAAGGAAGAGAGGAGGAGGACGTAGAAAAGAAGGGTGAGGTAAAGAGAGGAAGGAGAGTGAAAAGAAGAGAGAGAGAGGGAGAAAGAGAGATAGAGAGAAAAAATAGAGAGCGAGAGAGAGGGAGAGAGAAATAGGAAAACAATGAGAGAATGAGAGAGAAGGTTAATAAAGAAAAGTAAAGGGAGAGGGGGGAGAGAGAGATAAAGAGAGGTGGGGTGACATTTCTTTCAATATCTTTGTTTCTTAAGCTTTTTATTTTCTATCTTTGATTGTATTTGCAATGAGATGAGTTGAGTGAGAGTGGGGAGGGAAGGAGGGAGAGAAATAGAGAGAAGAAGGGAGGGGAAGGAAGAGAGAGATGGAGAGAAATAAAAACCAGGAGAGAGGGGTTTCATAAAAAATTGTCAAAACCCGAGCATGGCATTTTACAGGTTTGTAAACAAGCAAGAGAGAGAGAGAGAGAGAGGTCGTTCCCACTGCCACCATCCATGAAGAGGGAGGAGACAAGTGTAAAGGAGAAGGAAGGAACTCCCGAATGAGAAAAAAATGAGAGAAGTACGAAGGGATTCTTCTTCAAGCTTTGAGGTAAGTGCATTATCTATTCTCTCTTTGTTTTTCTCTTTTCTTTACTTCTCTCTTTCTTTTTGTTGATGAGTGTATTGAGAGAAGAAGTGAGAGAGATGAACATGTACAAGGGAGATTGAGAGAGAGAGAGAGAGAGAGAGAGAGAGAGAGAGAGAGAGAGAGAGAGAGAGAGAGAGAGAGAGGTCGCTGCCACCGCCAATCCACCACAAAAAGAGAGGGGACAACTGCAAAGAAGAAGGAGGGAGCCCGTGAAGGAGAAGAAGAAGAAGGAGAGAAGCGCGAAGGGATTCTTCTTCAAGCTTTGAGGTAAGTGCATTATCTATACTCTCTTTGTTTTTCTCTTTGAGATAAGTGCATTATCTATTCTCTCTTTGTTTTTCTCTTTGTTCTTCAAGCTTTGAGGTAAGTGCATTATCTCTTCTCTCTTTGTTTTTCTCTTTTCTTTACTTCTCTCTTTCTTTTTGTTGATGAAGAGTGTATAGAGAGAAGAAGTGAGAGAGATCAACATGCGTAAGGGAGATTGAGAGAGAGAGAGAGAGGTCGCTGCCACCACCAATTCACCACAAAAAGAGAGGGGACAACTGCAAAGAAGAAGGAGGGAACTCGTGAAGGAGAAGAAGAAGAAGGAGAGTAGCGCGAAGGGATTCTTCTTTAAGCTTTGAGGTAAGTGCATTATCTATTCTCTCTTTGTTTTTCTCTTTTCTTTGCTTCTCTCTTTCTTTTTGTTGATGAAGAGTGTATAGAGAGAAGAAGGGAGACAAATCAACACAAGGGAGATTGAGAGAGAGGGAGAGAGAGAGAGAAGCTGCCATTGCCACTACCATTGCCACCACATCCACTAAAAGAGAGGGGACAACTACAAAGGAGAAGCCAACCTCTGTCTCTTCTCCATCTTGCCCTCCTCGAGCTTGCATGGCAGGCACCAAGCAAGCATGTCCCCGTTTCTCGGCCATGGAGAGGCCTCATGCCAAAGCCCGCCACCTGGAGTACAAGGTGGAGCCTCCTCTAGTGCAGCAACAGGTACTCCCCATAGAGCACAATGACCACTAGAGAAGAAGAGGAGATGGAAACCAGTCACAAGTGTGAGACAGCCCACCAGTAGGAAGGTAGACTGCTACAGCTATGACGATAGAAAGAAGAGCCTACATGATGTACTACGTGTACCTTCTATTACCAAGAATCTATTGTCGATTGGATAGATGGCAGAACGAAATTTGCAAGAATCTAGTGTCGGTTGGATAGATGATTTCAACTGATACACATGGCTGTACATTCGGAAGTACAAGGATGAGGTACTCGATGCCTTTAAGCAAATGGGTTTATAAAGAGAAATGCAAGTCAGATGGTTCATTGGAAATGTATAAAGCTCAGCTCATTACAAACGGATATGCACATCAATACAGCCTAGATTATGAGGAGACTTTTAGCTCGGTTGCTAAGATGGAAATGGTGAGAATAGTCATTGCATCGGTGGCTTCTAGTGGTGAAAATTATGAAAAGTGGATGTCAAAAATGCATTCATGAATGGTGACTTGCTTGAAGAGGTATATATGGAGTAGCATGAGGGTTATGTATACAACCTGAGGTGTATATGGATACTAACTAGCAACCCCGTCTATCATGCTAGATCCAAACACATAGAGATTCATTACGATTTCATCAAAGAAATGGTACTTGTAGGACAGATTGATCTACTTCATGTGAAGACACAAGACCAGGTAGCCGATATCTTTACCAAATCACTTGGTAAAGAGAAATTTGTTTGTTTTATGGATCTACTTGGAGTACAGTAACTAATTTGAGCTCAAGAAATGGAGTTTGAGAAGGGGGAGAATAAGCTGGAGTAAGCAGAAGATCAATGGGACTTATTCACACCTCAGGGTTCTGACTATAATGAAAGCTTGAAGTGAAGCTCTTCTTCTTGGGCCTAACAAGTGATAAAAAAGCTCCTTGATTAATACTTTTTTGAATTGATTATATCTAGCTTTTGTAATCACAATCTCTTTTTCTTCTCGGGCCTAAGCAAGTGATGAAAAAGCTCCTTGCGAAATACCTTTTCGAATTAATTATATCTTGCTTTTGCAATCAAAGGATTCAGTTTTTTTAAAATAAACTGATACACAATTTTTAGACATTAGACGTAGCTGACATTGGCAAATGAATTATGCAAGAATATTTAGTGCATATAGCTAGAAGGGTGGCAGGGCTGTATGCCCTGCCACCTATTTTTTTCCCCCTCTGTAACCGTTGCTATTTGCGTCGCAAATTTACTCTGCAACCGTCGCTATTAGCGCCACTATATGCGTCGCTAATTGGGTTTACGACGCAAATAGTGACGCAAATAGCGACGCATATAGTGACGCAAATAGCGACGCATATAGCGACGCAAATAGTGACGCTAATAGCGACGCAAATAGCGACGAATCGATCGCGTCGCTAATAGCGACGCAAATAGCGATGACGGGGATAATTTTTTCCATGAATAATTCCGTCGCTTTAAACGTCGCTATTGGGTCTATATGTTGTAGTGTTGTATCACGAGCAGTGTTCAAGGATAACCCCCTACACAACCCAAAGACACAAGAGAAAATGAGCGTCCATAAGAATTTGTGACTTGGTGTTAGCCAAGTTTTTCACTCCTAGACATTGACTATTATTTGTAACATATAACCCGTCTTTTCAACAAAATCATCTAGACTATAATGTCTTCAAAAACCACAAGTGCCTTCTTCACAATCCAATAGGTACGCCAGCTACTGTAGGAAATCGCCACATGTTTACAAGAAGAAATTGCTGATTTCTATCAACCAATCAAGGGCCACCAAATCTCATATAGTACCGCTCTCCAATTCCCAATTGTAATTGCTATGAAGAATAGCCCATAGTCCGGGCCAATATGTTGATGAAACTCTCCATCAAGTTAACATCACCCGACGCTTAGAGACCAAAACCACATGGCCTTCTCTACTTGGCACTCTTCTAGCCAATCAGATTTGCTCACCTTCTAAATTTGAATATGCCAGCAGCTCCACTCAACAGCCTTCTACCCAACCCTGTTGTCTCCTCTACGCCTTATACCAGCATCGATATAAAAAGATACCTCTAGCTTCTTCGACATGTACTCAACACACCAACCCATATGACAATAGGCCTTTAGATCAGATGACCACCAGCTCCACCCTACTACATATAAACAAGAAGTCTCCCCTTCTAATCGTCAAGGCAATCACCTAACAGACAGCACGCTCCTCAAGTCTGATGCACAGAACAGGGCGTGCCGGCCAGATCAAGGATCCTGCCCTCGCTATAGTCGACAAGCCCCCACGATCACGTAAACAATCCTTCCATCTTCAACACGATTCATACGGCGCATCTCCTCCACTCCTGCTGCTGTCGATTATTACTACTCAAGCTGTAGCCATAGCCTTCAATCCCCGATAATTAAAAAAAAAAAACGCTTCACGAATTGCTCTTGATTTTCAGGACAATCTCTAGAACAGTGTGGTCTTCTGAATTGGTTGACGAGCATTCAAGTAAAGCAGCGCCTTCACGCTTTACTTCAACGATAATATACTCTAATTCCTTCATGCATGTAATCAGACTCGTCAACTTCATGATTCATCATCTTAGCTTAGCGAAAACTCCACTTCCTGTATCTCTGTATTCTTTCACAACAAAATCATCGTTCACAGCCCAGACACCTCTGCTTCACGTACTCTGAGCATGATCTCAATCATTTCATCGTTCGTTTTCAACTACGATCATGGAGTTACAGCCGAATGTCGTGATCACCTTCTTGGATATCACCATCTACTCTTCACGATGAAGATGCAGCCAACCATCTACTCTGCAACATATGGGAAACTGTGTCCTGCCATTGACTTTTGGAGCCTGAATGTCAAAAGCAAACTTCGAGCACCTCCCATCCAAGAGAACTCATGTCCCATCTCTCATAGCTTTTCCACTTCACAATTTCTCCACTCCCCCCCTCTCCAAAGCACGCTAAGCCATCCATATATATTACCTCTCCTACGTTTTTCAAAGCTTTTGCCAAAAGCTTAACAATGCTTTTCACGCATCCTTGCATGTTTCCTTCAGAAAACAAAGCTTTGTAACACATCATAATAGTAGTATCTTTTTAAATTTTATGTATCAAAATAATGAGCCTTAGGTATGCGCTCATATCCAAGGATAGTTGAGACATCCAAGTATGTCTTCATCAGGATCGACTAAAATATTCAACATTTAGTATGGTCTATGTAGTGTCACCACATTCGAGAATCAATCTCATGTCTGCTAAAGCTTTCAAATCATACAAGTTGCCATAATTCTCCGCCTGCCAAATCTCTGGGAAACGCATTTCTTATGCCCAACTTGTATGCTAGTTTGTGCTTGCTCCACTTCACCTAGATATAGTTTCCAACTTATTTAAGGTAGACCAAGTTTTTGCAAAAATGTCTAACACCATTACCATTTTCTATCTTTGATATATGTATTGTTCTTATTTCAGCAATAGGGGTTGGTCTTTGAGTACACTTGGTGTTTGATCTCTTTGCTATGATTATGTCTCACTCTACAATCTAGATGTTGACTATCGAGAGTACTGTTAGTGTCCACCCGTGTCAATTCTAAGTATTTTCATAATCTATTCTGTAGTGGTAGTGCTTCGATACTAATTACACATGGCGACCATGATCACTGTTCCTCTATGTGCTAAGATGAATGTGTACGTGTTTTGACTGTGATAGTTCTGACTCTAGGCTACACATGGCAATCCAGGTCTAGGAAGCACCAAATGATACCACTTTTGAGGCTTTTTCGACCCTCAGTGTGAGGTTGTATCTAGAGTGCAACGAGCTTCTTTATCTCAATGGCAAACCACCATAATATATCCTCCCAAAGTTCTCTAGATCTTGCAATGAGGATTCGAATGCCTTTATCCACCAATTCAATGTGGCATACATGGTCAACTACCTTGGCCAGGTCAATGCGGCCCATAAGGTCATTGTATTCGAATCCTTGATATGAAAAAAGGTTGTGACCTTGCTAGCAATAGAGCATGGCTAGCCATCATAGAATGAAGCACTCACTACTTTTCGTATCCAGTTCCAACTAGACCAAACAAATGCACAAGAACTTGAAAGACTCTACCACCTTAAGCAAGGCAATAGATCTGATATGTCCAAGTGTATACTGCCAAGTTCACAATCATGAACTGTCGCATTGATCCTAATAATAATCCAAAATATGAAATGCTGAATACACTCTATGTTCAAGGGTTCAATAAACCTATCCAAAAATCATTTACTTCCGATGATTTATCAAGTAATAGCATCGATCCATTCTATGAGAAAGCTCTTTAATTAGAGTAGTTCCTATCAAAAGAAAAGTTAAGAAAAGGGAAGAAATCCAGTAAGTCCACTCCAAAGCATCAAGATGACGATAGTACTGAATCCACTTCTAATTTTGACCTAGAAGGAGAATCTAGCAGTGAAGTATCTCACTCCGAAGAGGAGGAAGAAAAACAGTAAACTAAGATTAACAAGAAGGATAAATTAAAGAAAACATTGAAAAACACCAAGAAGAATGAGATCAAAAACCTTTGGTACACATAGTGTAACAATCCTGGGCAGCCTAAACCAAAGATAGTTTAGCATCTATAACATGGCCACTCACAACATTGAGTGCTACCAATACAATGGCATGTACTAGATGGCCCATCCTAGAGGATGGAAAGGGACTTGAGTAAACATTACTGGCCAATGGACAAACCTCCATACCAATTTGGTTCCTATGCCAGCTGTGGCTTATACCAATCAGGAGAACTAGCAACCTGGCAATGGTCGTGGTGTGTGTGGTAGATGTGAAAGAGGCCTTTTCGACCCTTTGCTAAACATTTCTTATTTTGTATGCAAGAAGGACACTAGAGATACAAGTGTCTACATGCCCAAGCCTATGATTCTCAAAAAAGACAAGTACCAGGCCCGAGATATATGCCTGGTGCTAACACAACAGAGATCAAGAAAATTCCAAAACTGGAGATGTATGTGATTACTCGATCAGGCAAAACCTACAAGGATGTTGCATTGCAACCCACATGAACTTCGTGGGTTGAACAAGAGAAGGTCTGCTACCAAGTGGTAGGATGGCAAGCCGATGGCAATGAAATGTTCGACCCTACCCTCTCATCTGGAGGTTCAACTTAGAAATCAACCTAGTAGCTCAAAGCAACTATATTCTAATCAGTATATCCCACCTACTCAGGAAATGCAACACGGTGTGAAGACACAACCACACCTAGCATGGAAACAATCAAACCCCAACTTGGTCATAAATCGAGAGTTTGCGAAGTTTAAATTGCAGCTAGAATCTACACGAGGAGCAATAAACTCGATACAGGAGAAAAATAAGCAAGTTGTGCGAGAAGATTCGCAACCAAGTGGTGTAAAGAATTCGGGAAGTTGCCCTAGAATTCAAAATGGTAAGGAGCCAGAGGCCAATCCTGGCAAGCAAAAAAGTCAACTTTCAAACGACAACATTAGAAAAGCTAACAAGAAGAATCTGAAAGATCATCCCAGATAAAGGCATAGTAAAACCTCATATGTTAATCCTAGAGGAAGTAGAAGTTGAAAAAATGAGGCTAAACCCACAGTAGAGCGGAAGGGAATACCCCAAGCACCTCAACTGTTCTAGACTCATGCAAAGTGTCAAATTGAATGGGGACTTATCAATATTATTGTACCACAAGGCAATCTCTTAAATCTTGTCTCGGCTTTTAAGGATCACATCTTGAAAATGATTCAACCAGAGGGCCTGGAGCTAGAAGTAGCAGCCATGATGGCCCATCCTCTAGAGAAAATAGTTAGAAAGATCTCTAGCAATAGCCTATCCTAGCATGCCCCCTATTTGATCGACAAATTTGATTATTCTTGTTCAATGCAAGGACCAAATCATCCAAAATGCCCTACTTGACAATGGATCAAGGGTCAATACCATTACATTGGCTACTTGCCAACAATTGGGATTAATGGATTGGGAACCAACCCCCTTCCTAGTGACGATGGCCAATCAGCAACAGGTAAGACCTTTGGGTATCATTTGGTCTATACTTGTAGAAATTGCTACAGTTCAATTTCCCTAGTTATCTTGAATATAGAGCATGCTGGCAAAGATTACCACCTACTATTGGAAAGACCTTCACTATGCCAAGCAATCATAAATGGGATAATCCGCATGAATCAACACAAAATAATGGTCTTATTTACCAATGTTGCCCCACCTGCCCCGCGTTGCCAACCAGCGAGACGATAGCTGAAAAAGTCAATATGGTCAAGGGCTTAAGTGATGATGAAGAAGAGAAGTTCTTGAAGGCTAATGCCAATTTACAATCTTGGTGTCGCATTAATATTCTACATATCAATGAACACTACATGCAACCACAAAGTCTGCATCCCCAAGTCCTGGAGGAGCAGAAAAAGGACAATTATCTTGACAGTTTCGGGAACTTAGAGCACAGACTACACAGAAGATAACACCAATACTGATTGGATTGCTGATGCTAATGTCAATGAAATCTTGAATCAAGAGCATGATTTTGAAGTGGATATGCAAAAAGTTACAAGGGTAAAAGAAGATGAATCAAACACAGTCTATCTTGGTCCAAAACTACCAAACTAGTCAAGATTAGTGCCAAACAAACTATAGACTTCCGTCAGCAACTTATGAGTTTGTTGGCCGAATTCAAATATGTTTTTGCCCCAGAATGCTCAGAGATGAAAGGGTTGGATCCTCTCTTCTATCAGCACTAGATTTCTTTGAAACTAGATACTTTCCCTCCCAGTCTAGATGCAACATTATAGGACCCTCGCATGGCCAAATAGGTCAAAAGGGAGTTAGATCGACTACTGCAAGTTGTTATCGCTCTAGATCAAGTAGATTGGATCTCTTTGATTGTCATAGTCTCAAAAAAGAATAGAAGCTACGAATATGTGTAGACTATAGAAAGCTTAATGTAGCCACAATCACAAACCACTTCCCCATCTCATACCTAGATACCATACTAGATAAATTGGCTAGCTATGAGATGTACTCCTTTCTCGATGGTTTCAGTAGATACAGCCAAGTACACCTTGCTCCAAAAGACTAATCTAAAATAGCATGTACAAGGCTCGAGTACATATTCACATCGGCATGCTGATCTGCGATTACTAGCGATTCCAACTTCATGTCCTCAAGTTGCAGAGAACAATTCTTACTTAGACAATCTTTACAGATTCACTCCACCTTACGGCCTTGCTTCCCATTGTAATTGCCATCACAGCACATGTGTAGCCCAGCTCATAAGGGCCATGCGGACTTGACGTTATCCCCATCTTCCTCCATAGTAAAACTACGAGAAGTTTTCCATGAGTGCAACACCCAATAAAAAGAATACCGTCGATCTCAAGCAACCATTGAGCTGTACGGCTGCTGATGAAATGCATTGATGCATGGGAGTATATGTCTGCACAATGATGTGGTTTGGTCTCAAGAATGCTCCGATCTCTTTTTAGAGAGACATATAAGGGATTTTGGGGCCTTACCTCACTGATTTTATGAGAGTTTTTTTGGATGATTTCAGTGTCTTTGGAAAAGGCACACTCCATTTGACTCACCACCACCGACTTTGCCTCACAAGATGCCGAGAGATAAGTTTAAGTCTAAATCCTCTAAAATGTATATTTACTATTCAAGGCCGCATTTTACTAGGCCACATCATTTTCAAAATAGCATTGCTATCACTGGATTCACCATCCGTGCTACTTTGACTCTTAGGTTGAATCTAGTGGCATGGTTGCCACCTATGACTTTTGGCACACCAGGCTATTCCCCTCAATAAATTGGCACATGTGGCCAAATCTACCTACTAGTGGAATGAAAAAGCTGACTTGGCATTCCATTGCCTTGAGTTGTTACTCTTCTCAAGATCCCCTATTGTGATCCCACTAGATTGGGAGAAAACTTTTCATGTATTTGTAGATGCCTCTGACATAGCTCTTGGAAGTGTGCTTATGCAACATGATGCTAATGGATGGTTTTGACCAATGTTTTATGCTGATAGAAGATAATCTAATGCCGAGAAAAACTATTCAATCACATTGAAAGAGACTGTATTGGCACGATCTACTCCATCAAGAAGTTACCACACTATTTTCTCAAATATGATTTTCTTTTTCATGTAGATAATTCAACTTTAGTCTACTCGATCAAGCAACAAAATGTCATTGGGCAACTTGCCAGATGGATTCTAATGCTACAAGAATTTGACATGGTAATACATCGCCCTAGAACCCAGCTTGTCATTGCAGATTTTCTATCCTACCTTGACTCTAGAGAACCACCAAATAGTGTTGAAGATGACTTCTTGGATGCCCAACTATTTCCCATAAAAGTGGATGCACCAGACGTGGAGCCACCAAACCCTTCGTGATCATGTTATTAAGAAATGATGACTTTCTTGAAAAGCAACATACCTCCATCCCATCTCTAGAAGGTCCAATAGAAATGACTGGCTCTTTGGAGCCAATGTTTTGATATTGTCATGGGCCACTTGTATTACCGCACTCTGTTTGGAGTGCTACAAAGAGTGGTCCTCCCAATGGAGTAGCCTATTGTCTTGGAGGAAGCCCGTCAAGGAGTTACCGGCGGTCACTACCAAATCCAAAAGGCTATTTTGGGGTGGCCAACCATGCATGGTGATGTCTGTTAGTGGGTCCAGCACTGTGATTCTTGCCAAAGGCTGGGTCAGCAGAGATTGCTTACTACTCTAGCCAATCCTACCCTTGGAACCTTTCCAGAAGTGGGGACTGAACTTCATCGGTCCCATCTCTTTGGTGACAGCATACACAAGAAACAAATGTATCCTCACGGCAATAGATTATTACACCAAATGGATAGAAGCATGGGTCCTATCAAACAACATTGCCAAGTCAGCTGTGCCAAATATTTATTTAGAGATATCTTCACTAGCTATGGCACTCTGATCAAATTGGTCAGTGAGAGAGGTACACACTTTGTAAATAAAGTCATCAAAGAGATCATCTCATTCTTTCTAATTGTACATAAAAAGTCTTCTCCTTATTATCTACAAGCGAATGGCTTAGTTGAGTCCACCAACAAGGTCTTCTGTAAAATTTTAACCAGGTTGGTAGATCAGAACAAGAAAGATTGGGATACTAAGCTTCCCACAATACTATGGGCTTTCCAGACTTCCTTCAAAGTTCCCATCACAGCATGACTACATAGAAACTAGCATTCGGTTTGGAAGCCATTACACCCATGTAATTTGTAGTATCGAGTTTCTAACTTGTAGTACATGATCAACTCATTTTGGAAGAATCGCTTCCATTTTGGATGAAAGCCATCACCCAACTAGAAGAAAACTAGATCCACAACAACTACATTCTATCTAAAGTCCAAGCCTAACAGAAACACCAAGTCAATCAACTATCCAAGAAACCATTATTCTGAAAGGGCCAACTCATCTTGATCTTTATAACTCAGATGGGGAAACTTTTAGGTAAGCCCTAGTTCGAGTGGAGCAGTCCCTTTTAGGTTTTTCATGATTTCAGCACTAACTCTTTCTACTTGGCCAATTTACAAGGTAAGTTACTGTTGAAACCTATCAATGGATTCTAGCTCTATTACTATCATACTTAAGGCCTCCAATGCCCATTCCCCATCAAACTAGATTCTCATACTCCTCCTTCACCATCAGGTTTTGGCATTCCTTCTCCATTGGTTACTTGCCTCTAGAATGAATGGCTATCAAAAGTTGCCATCGCTAATGTGGTGCTCATTTATGAAACCCACTCATTAGCTTATACACCAATACTACCATGGTATCTTTAAAAACCCATTCTGATCATGTTTAGTCATGGCATGTTTTGCTAACATGGCACACATGCATTGGCCACTATCCCTTCACATTAATCACACCATCACTTAAGAAAGAATCTATTCCTCAACACTCTTATTTTTCATCTAACACGTGCACAACTCTCGTTTCCCTCTTCTAGCATTGTTTGTCTCTTTCCCTCCTTTCCTCTCCCTACCATGGCATCCTTTCAACTCAACACCAAAGAGGTTACATCCATCAGCCCTATGGCTCTTCTAGATGCCCAAGTTTGGATCGACTGCCTACATCTCAACTTCGTCAAGATCCCATGGAGTGCTGCACCAATCCACCCCAACAACCAAACCATTTCTCAATAGCTCCACTATTCAGATCCATGGCCACACATATAAGCTCTATGCAAAGAGAGTGTAGAAGATGCTCTACTTGCCCACCATGTTGAATAAGACCCACCATCCCTCTCCACTACTACCACGGAAGAAATCTTTGGCCCCATTGTCAACAATGATTACCAGTTGAGCAGCCTTATCGGTGACCATAAACACAAACTCGATGCCCTCAAGGTCTTGCTCTAGGCCCTGGTCCAAGACATTCAACGTCTCCAAAAAAGGGAGCCTCTCTTTTCTTCTCTCCTTCTGACACCCCTATCGCTTGGGTCCATGTACTTCTAGACCACCTCCTCATTGGGAGGAAATGCATATCCCATAGGCATTCCACCATCAAAACCATCAAGGTGATGTGTGGACAACACTTCACCTTGCTCCTTCCCGCCCTTGCCCTTGTTGACCCTCCTGCCAACTTTCCTCATTGGTGGCGAAATCTCCCGGTCTCATCTTAAGACAAGAGCCGCAATAGAGACCACCTCAAACCCCACCGAGGACCCCATGGAGAGTGATGAAGAACAAGAGATCAAAAAGGAGGAGTAGTCCACCATAGAGCATATCAAAGAATAAGTCCTAAAAAAAGTCAATTAACCAGCCAACACCACTACCCAACAGCCCTCGAGCAAGACCCAACAACAAGAATCCCAATATCTCTGGTCCCCCAAGAAATCCACCTCTACCGCGAGTCTCTCCACTAGACTCGCCCTCCTTAAATTGAAGGGCCAAACATGACCATGGAAGGAGGTGACCATAGATAACACCAAGTCCCCCTGCTCCCATTTCTACACTCATCAATCCAAATAGCACCTCCTTTATGGCCACGCCCCTTCTTGCCAACTTATCCCAGCAACTCATGATTATCCCACCTGAGCTCAACTATTGGGAGGTTGCCCACCGGTCATTAGACTTCATCAATCAGTTATTAACCAGTTCGAAGTATCAGTAGAGCAGGACCTCATGGCCTAGGTGGATTGCCTCAAGCAAGCCAATACTTCCCTCTCTGAGCAAATGTGGAAAAATCTCATTTCTCTCTGAGAGTATTGCTAAAGGCTGGAGACATGCCAGCATGCACAGCTGGCCTTTGCGGATGCAAAGTACATCTGCTGGTGGATGGAACAATGTCTTTCTTCAGTCTTGTGTGGCTAGAGCAAAGAACCCAGATGACATGACCTTGCTCTCCCTTGAGCTCTGACAAGAGCTCCGGGGTGCCATGACCAACTCCTACTCCGAGTTTTCATCTCTATTCAATAAATTGGATGAGCCAGACTCCAATGCCCAGACTGCTCCCCTGCTCACCCCCAAACCATCACACCTCTACCCTATCCACCATAGCATGTTGATAGTACACCTATCGGCTTTGCTCCCTCCCTCTCCCACTCAACATCAAGCTCTGCCACCAAGTTCAAACTTGTCTCCCTCGGATCGGACTACCCACACTCTAGATCCTTGTAGACCATCTACCCAAGGAATAAGCAAACATGGTCAAGCATCCCCTGCCCATAGGTAAAGATAAACATGCTGCCATGGAGGATCCCGTCGGACCCTTGAGCGAGGAAGACGCATCGCCCCAACACTTGGCTCTGAACTTCTTTGACTTCTCTACAAGCACCAATTCCATGGACCCCAGGCGGCAAGTCATAGTGGAGCACTGCGAGGCATTGGAGCAGTAGAATGCCGAAGCAAAGGAGCAGATCCAAGTGCTTCAATAAGTAATGCTAGACCTACATTGATACTGGAAGGCAGGATTTGACCTTCTTTGGCAACACATTGCAGAGACATAGTGGGCCAAAGTAGCCTAGGACATGAAGAAGGGTAACATTCCCCATCCAGCACACCTAGACCCTGCCCCAAAGTGCTGCCATAGACTCCAACCTAAGGCTAAAGTCAAGAAAGAACCTCACTCGAACCAGGAGGAGGATTCCCCAAATTCCCATGACCCGGGCAAGGATTAGGGCGGAGACGATCCTAACCTTGATGATCCACTCTCTGAGAATACCTCTACTCCCACCTCCAATATTATGCAGTTAGCCAATATTACCCAACTTCGGGCCTGCCACCTAACCCAGTCTAAGGCCCTCTCCCTTAAGCGATGGTGCCAGATCCATGCCCTTCTAAGTGCCGAGTCGAGGTATAAACTCGAACTTAAAGGAGTCTCATCTAGCCTTCGAAATGGACTAGCTACATGCAACAAATTTAGCTCGAATCCATCTACCTAGAGAAGCTAGTGGTGGAGCTCATCTACCACAACATTTTTTCACCCTCCCCTCTGGACTTGTATAGATTTGGGGTTGCAGTAGCACCACCTATACTATACTCCACTCTCACCACTTTTCCATAGGCCTCCCAACCCGATAGCACCCTGCCCTTGGCCTCCACCAGATCCCAACCTGCTCCACCACTTACTACCTCCCTATGACCTCTAACCCTTCTTACCCCACCTTCGTCCCTGGACCAAATCTAGGATGATGATGTGCCTAACACAGAGGATGAAGGCAACATTAGCAAGTAAAGTTTTTGGGTCCAAGTCCACTGTATGTGCCAGTGTTAAAGGTGGAGGCAGATAGGGGCCTTTAAAGTTAGGAGCTGCCAATGGTGTATTAATGAGCCGACGGGTATAGAAGTAGTAAAGTCTACCTAGCACAGCATGCGGACAAAGAGAATGTCGCACCAGGCAGAGGGCTATATAAGCAATGGAGCTTGTAGAAACATCAAAGAAGGAGCAGCATGATGCCATCATGCATATTCGCGATCGTCACACAAGGAGATGGTGGACTTAGAGCACAAGAAGTTGGAGATATCTTCAAAGTTGTTCATAACATCCAACGCATCGCTACAGCTTTGCAAATGATCGTTGAAAAAGTGTAGCTGTCCATAACACACGTGTCTTAGACTTCATCTAAAATAAACTCTATTGTAGCTACATTTTGAGATTACCAATACTTATGGTTTTTGAGTTTGAAACATGAGAAGTGCCAATATTTTAACTGCATTTTATCAACTTTGAAGAAAGTAGTTTTCATTTTAGTGCTTTGTAAAGCAACTTCAATGACCTCGGGCACTTCAAGTACTAAGAGTACAAAGATATTTTATGAGGCACTTTTAAAAAGAATTATATCAGAAGGCTGAAGCAATGCACAAAGTTTCCAATATGTAGGCAAACCAACTACTGTGAAAATCACAGCAATGAATAGAGGGGGACATATAATATTGATGTGTATCCAAGAGCACGTCATCTCAGATGCTTGTACCATTCATAATGAATGCATCCAGACGAAACATCGCAGTCTCGTTTTGCGCAACTTGGCATAGCGACCGAAATTTGCCGTAGTGATTCACGACGACAGGATGTGACTGCAGTAAAGTGAGCCCCATCGACTTTGAAGTTTGGTCTTTTAGCTAAGTTCGTGGAGATTGGAATTTGGACTTCTTCTTGTGTGACCGTTGACGTCTCCACATTGCTAAGGTGCCATCATCCATCCAACCCTAAAGTGTGAAGGGCCCATAACGCCATCCAAGCACGATCCAATATTATCAGTCCTACTTCCATTTGATTGGTAGCCACTACCAAAAAGTATAAATTGTCATGTGTCATAAAGAACCATCCTCTATTAGATAGGATTTTGACATAGAAAAATATGCATGTGGCTAGTAGGCTAGGCACAAGTCACATTATCTTAGACGTCGTATATTGTATCACGTACCTAGCTATTCGACCCCATGAGCTAGACATATACAATTTTCTTTGAAATAATCCAATTTTTTACTAATGGTTTCTTCCTTAAGTTAGATTCATTTTGTATATAAATTTTAAAACCCATTTTATGTTGTTCATAAATAATTGCAAAAGAAACTTAAAATCATTCCATACAACAAGAAACACAAAGAGGAATAATAGTAGTCCATCAAGAGTAGGTAGAGAGTTGCAAAATTCCAAGCTTGAAGAGAACATCAATAAGGGGAAATGTAGATTACTTCAATGCATGGACAAGGTTAGGAGGGGTCAAGTTTCACTCTACTTCCTCAATAGCTCAAGAAACAAACCAAGATTTATCCACTTATCATACTCTAACCTCTTCAAGTAGAGAAACCTTGAGTTATACCTCACTAATAACAACCTTCCAAAAAAGGAGTTGCAACCTGGTTCAACAATAGTTCATGCTCTTTACCACCATTACCGACATACCCATATGAAGCACAATTCTTTTTCAATGATAACCTCATTAGTATCAAGACCTTGTACTTCAATAATGTTATCCTTTTTGTGTTATGTGCTTATGTGTATGTGAAGGGAGGTGAGCCCTGAAGTGGAAGCACGAGTGGGAGCAAGATCTATGGTGGAAGGAGCAAGAGCAAGAGAGAGAGATACACACACAATGTGGGAACTCCAATAGTCACAATGTGTGACCGGCCTTCCCTTTATTCAAATGTCACTGAAAGAATAAAGAATGAAGTGACAATAATGGGTGCTCACCGCCTGCAATGTGCAAGCGCAGGTACTGTCAATGTAGTAATACATAGGCGGCTAGGCAAAGGCGCATTTACCCCCAACAACCTCCCACTTAAAGGTGAATCTACCTTAGTGAGGAGTGAAAAGAAAAAAAGAAAAAATAGTACAAGATATACATAGATACAACAGGATAAGGAAAGATGTCATTTCATCCAATGCCTATCAACCTCCTAAGGAAGGCAAAGCACTTTGTAAAGAGGCTTTTCGTGAGCAAGTCTACGGGATTCTGGTTAGTTGAGATCTTGACAAGGTCAACAGACCTGTCCTCAATGACCTCATGAATGAAGTGATATCTCACCTCAATGTGTTTTTTCTTCACATGGAAGACAAAATTCTTGGCTAACTGGATAGCACTTATAGAATCCAAATGCAGTGTAGGGATAGTATATGCAATACCAAGGTCAGCAACCAAATGACCCAACCAAACCGCCTCCTCGTAAGCCTCAGTGGCTACAACATACTTGGCCTCTCTAGTAGAAATGGCCATGCATTTTTGCACCCTGGACATCCATGAAACAACACCTCTAGTAAAAGTGAACACATAGCTAGAAGTGGGCTTCCTACTATCTGCATGTCCTGCATAGTCAAAGTTAGTGTATCCCACGACTCTTATATCCTGGCTACCATAACATATGCACATATCAGTAGTGCCATTCAAGTACCTCATGATACCCTTCACAGCATCCCGATACCTCTTTCCAGGTGTAGCCATATAATGTGCTACAACACCAATTGCAAATGCAATATCTGGACATGTGGCTATTATGGCATACATAAGACTACCCACTACGAATGCATAGGAAATCTTGGCCATCTCGACCCTTTGCTCATATGTCTACAGACAATTGGCTTGTGATACCTTCACATGAGAAGGCAATGGATAGCCAATAGGCTTCACATCCTACATACGGAAGTGCTCAAGGACTTTATGGATATACTCCTTCTATGATAGATAGAGTAGTCCCTGAGATTTGTCACATATAATGTGTATACTAAGTATATAAGAGGTTTGTCCCAAATCTTTCATCTCAAAGCTCTTGTTGAGATGAGTCTAAAGAGCATCTAGCTCATCATGAGCTTTCCCTACTAAAAGCATGTCATCCACATAGAGTATCTAAATCAGTAATGAACCATTACGGGCTTTCTTCTTGTACAAGCACGAATCCATAGCACTACGATTGTAACCCTGTGATTGCATGAATGCATCAAATTTGTGGTACTATTCCCTAGGTTCTTGCTTCAAGCCATAAAGACTCTTCCTCAATCTGCACACTAGGTGTTCCCTGCCAAGCTTTGCAAAGCCCTTAGGCTACTCCATGTATATCTCATCATGCAAGTCCCCATGTAAGAAAGCCGTCTTGACATCCAACTGATACAAGTCCAAGTCAAGTTGTATAGCCAAAGACAAGACTAAGTGTAGGGTGGTCATCTTAACCATAGGAGAGAAGACCTCATCAAAGTCAACACCATGCTCCTGCTGCTTAAAACCCTTTGCTACCAATTTGGCCTTATATGCCCACCTGGGGTATCCAGGGGTATGTTTCAACTTGTATACCCACTTGCAAGGCAAAGCCCTCTTTCCACTAGGCAAGGAAACCAAATCCAACATATGATTTTTATGCAACGAGTCAATCTCAGACTGCATAGCTCTCTCCCAGGAGTGACTATAACCCATGCACATAGCCTCATCATAGGTGAGAGGCTCTCTTATATCTATAACCAATACATAATTTACGGAGGGCTTATAACGGTCAGGAGGTCACCTATCTCTAGTAGAATTCCTCAATGTAGGCCATGCTATGTGTCCAATATCTTGTCCAACATCCTGTCTAACATCCTGTCTAATATCCCGGCCATGAGAATTGGTTACTGGTGCAGGTTCTCTAGCTTGATATGCGGGAGTAGGGGGCTCCTCTTGAAAGATAACCCTACATATCTCAATAACTTGAAAGGTGAGAAGGATCGAAGCTTGTACGCGAGCTATGGCGGGAGAGCAAGAGCAAGAAAGAGAGAGACAAGAAATGGGAACTCCAATAGTCACAATGTGTGACCGGGCCTTCCTTTATTTTCTAGTCACTAAAATGAATGTAAAGAATAAAGTAACGTGACGGGCGCCTGCCACCTGCAGTGTGCAGTGGCGGGTACTGTCAGTGTAGTAATACACGGGGCGGCACGGCGGAGGCGCCTTTACTCCAACAACCTCCCACTTAAAGGTGAATCTGCCCCGGTGAGAGAGAAAAGGAAAGAAAAAAGACAGTACAACTGTACATAGGTACAAGGGATGAGGAAAGGCAACATCTCATCCAACGCCCATCAATCGCCTGAGGAAGGCAAAGCGCTCAGTAGTGAGGCTTTTCGTGAGCAGATTTGCAGGATTCTTGTCGTCTTTGCATGGAAGACCGGATTCTTAGCCAACTGAATGGCACTCATAGAATCCGAATGCAGTGCAGGTATAGCATCAATCCCAAGGTCAGCAACTAGACGGCCTAGCCATATGGCCTCCTTGCAAGCCTCAGTGGTTGCAACATACTCAGCCTTAGTGGTAGACAAAGCCGTACACTTCTGAACCTGGAACATCCAAGAGACAACACCTCCAGCATAGGTGAATACATAGCCAGAAGTGGACTTCCTACTATCTACATGTCCTGCATAATCGAAGTCAGTGTACCCCACGACCCCTGTATCCTGGCTGCCATAGCAAATACACATATCTGTTGTGCCCTTCAGGTACCTCATGATACCCTTCACGGCATCTCAATGTTTCCTGCCAGGTGTAGCCATATAGCGTGCCACAACACTAACTGCAAAGGCAATATCTGGACCAGTGGCTATCATGGCATACATCAAACTGCCCACGGCTGAACCATAAGGGATCTGGGCCATCTCGGCCCTCTGCTCATTTGTCTGCGGACAATCGGCCTGTGATATCTTCACATAAGAAGGCAATGGACAGCCAATAGGCTTTACATCCTGCATGCGGAAGCGCTCAAGGACTTTATGAATATACTCCCTCTGTGACAAGTAGAGGAGTTCCCATTTCTTGTCTCTCTCTTTTTTACTCTTGCTCTCCCGCCATAGCTCGCGTGCAAGCTTCGATCCTTCTCACCTTTCATAACTTTCTCAGGTTGCATTTGCATTTTGTCCTCATGAAATACATAATCATGGCTACGAATCACTTTTTGCACCTACAGATCCCAAAGATGATATCCCATCTCACTTGCATCTCCATAGCCAAGGAAAATGCATTTCACACTTTTAGGATCCAGCTTATTGCATTTGTCCTTGGGCACATGGCAGAAGGCCTCACATCCAAAGAGATGCAAATGAGCATATGAGGGAGACTTTCCTATCCATACCTCCTCTGCAACCTGGAAGTCAATACCACTGCAAGGTGACCTGTTAATGAGATGCATAGTAGTAGAGACTGCCTCAACCCAAAAAATATTGTGGTAAGCTTGCTTATCTAAGTATACTATGGGCCCTCTCCTGGATAGTCCTATTCATGCGCTCAACCATATGTTCACCCCAGCTCGAGACGGAAGCAAAAGAAGTGGAATGCGGACGAAATGGAAGAAGCAAGATGGAGAATAAGCAAAGGTGCAAGGGCGGCCTCTAAAATCAAGTTAAGAGCAAAAGTACATTTTTAAGTGAAAGGCACCCCGAAACGTTTTGTAAAAGAGTGCTAGCCTCCCTCCTATGCAAATTGTAAAAGGGTAGACTGGCATAAGCTAAAGAAATAGTCCAAGTAGAAGGGAATGGAAAAAATGACATTGCCACAATAGCTGATCATATAAAAAAGGGGATGGGTGCCCATGGGATTTTAGGGCATGTATATAAAAGTTCAAAAAGTGAATGAGAGCTCATTCTTTGGTGTGTGGCAATAAGAAACTCTTCTTCTTCTCTTCTTCTCTTCTCTTTGCTTGCTTATGTGCTTAAGAGAGGGAATGTGAGAGTGTGAGGGAGTGAGTGTGTGAAGGTGAGGGATCAAGCTTTGAGCCGTCTCACATTTTTAAAAGTACATTTTTAAAATCAAGTTAAAAGAAAAAGCACATTTTTAAGTGAAAGGTACCTCAAAACTTTTTGTAAAAGAGCACTAGCCTCCCTCCTATGCAAATTCTAAAAGGGTAGATGGCAGGCATAAGCTAAAGAAATAGGCCAAGTAGAAGGGAATGGGAAAAAGGACCTTGCCACAATAGCTAGTCATGTAAAAAAGGGGACGGGTGCCCACGGGATTTTAGGGCATGCATATAAAGTTCAAAAAGTGAATGAAAGCTCATTCTTTGGTGTGTGACAACAAGAGACTCTTCTTCTTCTCTTCTTCTCTTCTCTTTGCTTACTTATGTGTACTTGAGAGAGGGAGTGTGAGAGTGTGAGGGAGTGAGTGTGTGAGGGTGAGGGATCAAGGAGGTGAAGCTATCCACCATCTTCTCTCTTCTTCTTCTCTTCTCTTCTCTTCTCTTGTCTTGCACACGGCTATGGAGGATGGAGCTTGGAGATGGAGGCTTGAGGATGCTTGAGCTTACATAAGAAATCGTGGAGCTACCGGTGTGCTTGAGGGAGGAGGCAACTCATTCATGCATCGAGGTAAGCTCACTACACCCAGGTAGGATCGAAGGCATGTTGGCTAGATGAGAGATAGCCATAGGTGCTCACTTGAAACACTTGAATGAATAAGTGGTCCTCCGTGGGTCTTAGTGGTTGAGCATGAGCTTCCTTCTACATTTTGGTTTTGTTGCTAGGACCAACAGATTCAAGCTTGAGTACTTGCACTCCCCAAATCAAGCATCGAAGTAAGGGTTTCATCCCCGAACCAGAGCTTGAGATAGGTAGGAAGTTTTGGGTTTTTAAATCTTCACAACAAGTAAGTATTTTAGTTATTTTGATGGTTTGATGATAAGGAGAGTAGGAGAAATCGATTTAGTACTTTGCTTTTGATTCTTTTACATTTAGAGTAGGTTAGGATTAAGAAATCGGATTGGAAAAGCGTTTGAATAAAATTAGCCCATTTAATATGCCAGTCAGAGATTTGTGGCCGACTAAGAAGATGTTTGATACTTTGTTGGTCAGTTTTGATCATGAATTCAGATCCCATTAAATGGTGTTTCCGTTGATGTCAGGCTTGTACTAAAACTAGCAATTCCTTATCATAGGTAGAATACTTCAATTCAAAGGGTTTAAGTTTGCAGCTAGAATAGGCTATGGGATGTGAATCTTGCATAAGGACAGCTCCTATTTGGGATCCGCTAGCATCAGTGAGACTACTAGGAAGAATGGTCTATTAAAGTTAGGTAGTTGCAAATCAGGTGAATGTGTTAAGGAATGTTTCAATAAATCAAATGACTTTTGCTGATTATTAGACCAATGATATATAATACCTTTCTTTAATAATTTCGTTAAAGGTAATGCAAGCAATGAAAAATTTCTCACAAATTTTCTATAAAAGCTAGCAAGTCCTAAGAAAGAAAGTAACTCGTGCACATTCATACGTGGGGTTGTTGAGGATAAGTCTGTTGACCTTGTCAAGATCTCGACTGACCAGAATCCTGCAGATCTGCTTACGAAAAGCCTCTCTACAGAGCGCTTTACCTTCCTCAGGAGGTTGATGGGCGTGGGATGAGATGACGTCTTTCCTCATCCTCTTGTACATGTGTACATGTTGTACTGTCTTTTTTCTTTTTTCTTTTCACTCCTCACTAGGGCAGATTCGCCTTTAAGTGGGAGGTTGTTGGGGGTAAAGGTGCCTCCGCCTAGCCGCCCGTGTATTACTACATTGACAGTCACCGCCACTACACACTACAGGTGGCGGGCACCCATCATCGTCACTTTATTCTTTATTCTTTTAGTGATAGTTTGAATAAAGGAAGGCCCGGTCACACATTGTGACTGTTGGAGTTCCCATTTCTTGTCTCTCTCTTTTTTGCTCTTGCTCTCCTGCCATAGCTCTCGTGTGCAAGCTTCGATCCTCTCACCTTTCATTTCATTGCGTAATTCATGACATTGTGGCCTTATGTGGCCGATGATAAGTTGGATTTGCATTTCTCCCACGAGACATGCTGTGCGACTTGCCACATGACTTGGACCGATATTTCTGCAAATCCCATCCATGGCCATTACCACAGTCATTCTTTGCATTTCCATCATGTCGGCCTCTAACTGTCAAAGCATGAGACACACGAGAGGCATCCAAATTCTTATGGTTTATCCATTGGCCATTTTCCTTCACTACATTTTCCATCTTTTTCTTTGCTGCTTCTTCTACCATATATGCCTATGCATGCATGTCCCTTTTCAATCCCTCCATCTCTACTTTTAACTCAGGTATATCTTCTAGTAGTTCTCCTTGTACTTTCACTTCTTTCTTATTATGTCCATTTTTAGGTCTTATTTTAACTACAAGATTTCTATCTTGCAATCATCTATGGTGTTTTGGATTTTAGTCATCATTGTGTACAATTCTGATGATGTTTGTATTTGAAATCGCTTTTTCATATACTTGCATTTATTTCTGCATGCATCATCTTCATCTTTTCTAGATATTCAGCCCAAATATTTTTACATATTTCTTTCTTTAATTTTTGTCTCATGATTCATAGCTCCATGTGAATCATGATTTGCATCTTTGTGTACATGGTTTTATTAATGGCATGAGAGGTCTTCTACATTCAATCTGATCTAGAGGAGATTATGCATTCTCATGCTTTTCAATTCTAGGTTTTATACCATATGTACTTTGGGTAGAGTATGGAATACTACTTCTATTGTTGGATGTGTTATCTCATCCTCAAAGGTGTCTCCCATGTCGCAGTAAAGGCCAATGTGGTTGATCGCCCATCTTACTCACTAAATCTAGCTAGACATGTGCACACTTATTCTTTATTCTTCGAGTTATAAGACTATAAGGTGTTGCTCATAAGAGAACCACTGCAGGCACCATGACACAACGTCTCTTTTCTCTCTCTCTCTCTCTCTTTCTCTCTCCCTCGGGTAAGTTACTCATGAATATATGTGTGCATCACATGGGTTCAAAATAAGGTATTTTTAAAATACCATTTTTATACATTTTTTACATACAGAAGGGTGTAATATAAAGGGATTATTTACAAATTGAATAGAAAAGGGTTATGTTTTATTCAAAAAATTTCACAGATAAGGATATTTAAAAATAGGCATTGAACGCACGTGATGCAGATGATATGCATATAGTAACTTCCTCGAGTTCTTTCCACACACACACACACACACACACACAATCTCCATTCTTCTTGTGCAACTCCATCAACTAGTATCAAAGCTATTTGGGAGTCTCTAGTTAGCACCACTAGTGGAAATATTCATGGTATCTATTTTGGATGACATTTAACATGTGCAAAGAGGTTAGACAAAGCTCAAAATGATGTAGGACTTGATATGTTCTTTTTTATATCTAAGGCTATTTTGGGCTCCATTTTTTACCTTGATAAGTGCTTCATAGGTATTTCATATTTTTCTACAATTCTGCAGAAGTTATTCAGAGCATGGAAAATATATCAAGGCTTACAATGTTCATTGTATAGTTATTGTATAGGTTATCGAGTATTGCTAACTAGTTACAAACTACTAGAAACAAGAAATTTTAGGGTATATGCCATTTGATACAAGTTATAGATTATATATTTTTAAAGTTTTGTAGTTTGTAATTGACTATTGTTGTATGGAGAAATTGCCATTGGAGTAGGGACTTTGATGTATGTGTGGTAGCAGTTCTTGGGTTGTATTGTCATGGTTGCAAAATATTGTCCATGTATAGTTGCTCGTGAATGAGTAAGAACATTGTTCTCTGATGTACTACAGTGGTTTCATGGAAATTAATTTATTGATTTACTTCTAAATAGTCAGTGGATGTTGTTATGTTGGAAGATCTGTGACAATGTGGTAAAAAAACAAATTGATTGTATAGAATGATTTCCATAGCATTTGGATAGTGACCTATGCATTATTGTTGACCAATGGTTCATTTTGTATCTCTTCTCAATTCTATTTATATTGAGAAGGTACTGTGGGAATTTTGCAAGTTTTGTTGTGGAGTTTTGTTGATTTTCTTGTTGATGTTACTTGGCAATTAGTTGTTGTTTTGCACAAATCTATCCTCCTAAACATAGTAGGGTCTTCTATCTCATCCCCAATGTCGGTACTCAACTTCACATTTTACTCCAATGGTATTGAAAGAGGCTTACGTGCTGTCATACCATACTTGGATAACATATCCAAGCCATACTGCCTTTGGGATAGCCATATACCATCATCACATCTGATCACCTCAATACCAAGAAAGTATCTCAGCTCACCCAAATCTTTCATCTCAAACTTCTTCTTCAAAAAGTCCTTAACCTTCAGCAATCCCATTGTCACTGTCACTTGTAATAATCAAGTCATCCACATAGATGACTGTGATGACCAAACCTACATCTCCCTTTCTCACATAAAGTGAGTGATCAACATCAAAAATACAAAATCCAATATTGACAAGATACTCTCCAATCTTGTCAGACCATGCTCTAGGTGCTTGCTTCAGCCCATAGAGCGTCTTCCTTAACCTGCACACACATGTGGGATGCTCTAAATCCTCATAACCTACTGGATGCTCCATATACACTTCTTCTTGCAGTTCACCATTCAAGAAGGAATTATTAACATCCATTTGCTACAAATTCCAACCTTTGGCTGCTGCCAAGGAAATCACACACCTAACAGTTGCCATCCTAGCAACTGGACTGAATGTCTCTTCATAATCTATGCCATATATTTGAGCATTTCCTTTTACAACCAGCCTAGCCTTATACCTGCTAACTGAACCATTTGCATTATGCTTGACTTTGTAAATCCACTTACAACCAATAGCTTTCTTACCCTTAGGTAAGGGTACCAAATCCCATGTCTTATTGGCTTCTAATGCAGCCATCTCCTCATCCATTGCTGCATCCCAATGAGCATAACCAACAACATCTTCAAAACAAGTGAGCTCAACATCCTCAACTAGTTTCACCATATAAGCATAATGGTGAGCTACATATCCTTCAAAACCAAATCTTTTAATAGGGTATCTGGCCATGCTAGATCTGCGTACCACCGGATCACTCAATGGAACCTTTATATTACTATGAGCTCTTTGTATACCTGGTGTCCTGACTAAAGGAATACCAAGCTCATCATCCAAACTCTTTGAACCACTAGAATATCCATCAAATCCCAAATGACTGGTAGATGCATCATTACCATCCAGCACTTTCTTCTTTTCTTTGTCCTTCCCTGCAACACTTATAGATCCACCTGAAGATGTGGGGCTACTCCTTAGTCTCCCAAACCAAGGGCTCACTGAAGGTATAGTACCAGATGATGTTTCTGGTCCACTAAGACTCTGTGATTCTTGTTTTTCTTTCTGCATATAGCTGTCCTGATCATTATCATCATCTAATACATAACCATCAGGTGCATACCAGCTGCACATCTCATCAAAGATAACATCCCTGCTCACTCTAAACTCACCTGTGATAGGGTTATAATAGCGATTACCTTTCTGCTCTAAAGAGTATCCAATAAAAATATATTTTTCTACCTTTGGATCAAGCTTCTTCTGTAGCCCATTTGGCACATGAATATATGCAACACATCCAAATACCTTCAAGTGCAATACATCGGGCTTCTTGCCAGTAAAGCATTCTTTAGGAGTCATCCCATGAACTGCAACTGTGGGAGTTCTGTTCATAATGTAGATAGCAGTATGAGCAGCCTCATACCAAAAATGTTTGGGCATATTCTTTTCATCCATTAATGCCAATGTGACTTCTGCAATATGCCTATTTTTTTTCTACAACCCCATTTTGCTGTGGGGTATACCTACAAGTAAATTGCCTCTTTATCCCATGATTCCTCAGGAAGCCACTAAACTTTAGAGAGGTACTCTCCCCCTCCATCTGATCTCAAGCACTTCACTTTTAAGCCTATTTCTCTTTCAACAATTGCCTTAAAATATTTGAAGTGCTCAAACACATCACTATTTTCCTTCATGAAGTATACCCAAAGCTTCCTTGAACAGTCATCAATAAATGTGACACAAGTATTTGATGCCACCAAGAGATACGACGCGCACACCCGGTATGAGCACCGTGGCAGGACAACAGACGCAATCATTGCAGACCTAGAGGAGGAGAGAAGGCTAGCTTGCAAGGCATTGCAAGAGCTGATTATAATAGGGATCAACAGGCTAGGAGCCAAAGGCAAAGCATGGAGCTGCATGAGGTGCAGCGAGTGCTGAACTTGGCTGGCCGAAACCAAACAGACCATGAGAGAGTGCTAGAAGGAGACCTGACATTGAGCGAGCTCCTGATGAAACGGCTGCTTGATAACACCGCAGTAGAGCAGAGTGCTACCGCACTAGCGACGTCTCTGCTTGCAGGATTAGGGGCAAACCAGGGCTCAAAGAGCCAGGCCAATGTACCGATTGTTGCCAAGCAACTCGATAAGTACCAACCGCATGACGATCCATACAGCTTTGCTGAGCAGTTTGAGCAAGTCTGCGAAGCCAACAGCCTCAACGACCAGACTCAATGTTTGCAAGCATTCGGGCTTTGCTTAGGCGACAAGGGTGGGACATGGTATACAAGTCTGGATGCCGTGGAACGAGCCAACTTCAATAATCTCAAGGATCTCTTCGTCAACAGGTTCATCGAGCCCGGATACTCCGATAACCTACGAGTACGCTTGATGAATGTCAAGCAGAAAGAGAAGGAGGAAATCCACGACTATGTGACCCATGTGAGAAGTCTCTTTAAGAGAATCCCTCTAGGCGAGCAACCGACTGACAGAGCAGTTTCAACTGTATTCATCAGCGGAATTCGAGACGAGGAGTTATATAAGGCATTGGCAGGCAACTTAAGCTTGTAACGGGACGTGGTGACTAGAGTTTTTGAGGAAGCCATTAGAGTCAATGACCAGCTGAAAGAGTGGAGCTCTAGGAGCTCAAATCTAGAAGAGACCAACCCGCGAAGCTTAGAGAGAACGTCAGGCTCTAGTGAGCGGTCAATCCCATCATCCCAAGATAAGGGGAAGGCCACCGAGACAGACCAAGGCTTGGCTGAGGTCAATATGGAATTAGCCAAGATACAAGACATGTTGAGACGACCAACGCGCCCGCACATCCAATGCGTGTACTGTGGCAGAAACCACTTGTCGGCCGAGTGTTAAGACCCTAGGTCAAGACCTTGCTCTAACTGCGGTAGGTTCGGCCACGATATCGCACATTGCAGACTACCAAGAAGACTTTCATACTCGCAACCCTACGGCCAGCCTTATCTAGCTAACATGCCGTAGCCATTCTTCGAAAGGGGAGCCCCATTGGCTCTACCCGCGCCTAATGATATGAAACCAGCCGCCCCTAGAATGGACATAAATCCTACAGGCATTCCTAGACCGCCTAGTCCTTATGTGACCCACCCACCGAGCGACGCTCTAGTACACTACATGGAGGAGCCGAATGATGAAGAGACCTACATATACCATTACGCCTCACATGACGAGGAGGGCAACGCGGTCCTCATGGATTATCGACCTGTGCCGGTGATGGCGTTAGGACGAGGACGGGGTAGAGGCCTAGGAGGGCAGCCACAGGATCCAATCACTTGTTGGACTTGTGGACACCCTGGTCATGTCTCATCATGCTGCCCTGAAAGAGAGCAGCAAAACATGGACAAGGCTGACCAAAGGTGCGCAGAGTGCGGAATCACCCATCTTTTCATAGACTGCCCAAAGTGGAAGCCGTCCTCTAGCTCAGCCAATTTGCCATCTGTCCCATTGGGGCTATTTGGTATCGAAAACCCCGATGGGGAGGCCACACCCATTCCCTTGTGAGTTATGACCCGAGCCCAAACGAAGCATGCTGGCATCTCTCTGTCAGGACCTAGCAATCTTGACGCAGCCTCGATAGGAAAAAAAAACCGCATGCGGAAAAATAAGAGATCGGAAGCTAAGGTTGCACTAAAGACCGAGGGTGCTACGACCCTACCCATGGGGAAGAAAGTCTCAGACACGGAGGCAGAGACTTCAGTCCTCCCTAAGACAGCCGAAAATGGAAGTGCTAAGGTAGGGGAATACCTGCATCCGAAGCGACAACTAGAGGCCATAGAAAAGGTGAAGGAATGGGTGAGGGAGGCTCAACAGCATCTCAAAGATGCTGAACCCATCATAGAGGATGAGATCGACTCAAGCATGTGCTCGGTGTACGGCAAGGGATAGTTGTCTCTCTTCGTAGCAGCGTTCACCTTCTTGTTTTTACCGTTCTTCTTCATCACAATGACTATGGGTGATACCCAGTCTGTGTGCTCAATTTCGTAAAAGAATCCAGCTCTCATCAGCTTGTCAATTTCCTCTTTGACAGCATGAGCGTGTTTTGGATTCATGGGGTACGGTCGCTGCTTGACCGACATTGCATCTGATGTCATGGGTATGTTGTGAGTCACAACACTCGGATCTACCCCCCGTAGCTCTTCTAAGGACCAGGAAAATACGTCTATGTACTCCCGCAAGAGAGCGACAAGACTCAACTCTTCTTTACCAGTCAAGTCATCGGTAATGAACACTGGTCGGGGTATCTCCCCTTCCGGGGCTAGGTTTACCTCCTTGACCTTGGCTGGTCCTTCGATTGGTTCGCTCGTCTGCCCTTGACGCTTGGCACCTAGCAGAACCACTACCCTATCCCCTTTTTTGAATTTAGTGAAGCGTTTAGGGAGGTCATGCGGCTTTCGATGTTCTTCTGATCGTGTATCCCTAGGGTGCTTTGCCTTATCCTGCCTTAATCATCTGCGTCTCAGGTGGATGGGTAAGTCCCCCTTGGTGCGTCTGGTCGGCCTAGGGATCTCTAGGTCGCTATCCAAAGTAACTTCCGATTTAGAGTCAAACCCTCCATCTTCGTTAGAAGAGGTGGTCTCCCCTGGTGGCCGCAGTTCGGATGATGATTCAGTTCTAAGTATTGATGTCATTCCTGATTGGGCTAGGCCTGCTTATTCAAGGTCTATGGCTCCTATGCATTCCAACCACACACAATTACATTTCATGCGCATGACTCCTTGCTTCAGTCTAAGGGCCTGCCTTTTCTGCGACCTGGCGTCTGCTCATATCTGCTCAATTTCTCGTCCTTCAGTGTCGTATTCTATGGTATCCACTTCACCCTCGCTCTCATCACTGAAGGATTGGTAGTCTTCGTATTCATCGCAGGAATCCTTGTCATTCGACTGCTCGTCATCTCCTAGGGCTTGGTATGCCTCGTGTCGTTGGTCAGGAACCAGGGCCCAGTTATACATGAGGTTCAACTCGTGCACCCTGGTCCATTGCCACTTGGAATTCATCAAGAGATCCTGGAGTGGTTTGAAGTTGGCAGCTAGGCTGCTAGCTAGCTGGTCCGTTAGGTATTCCAGTACCCCCTGAAGTTCCCTTTTGTTGGATGTCACTTGGAAGGTGACATGCTTCGGCTTTCCATGGAGGCTTGCTGCCATCATGTAGACTGGTGTAGAGAGTGCTTCGTTGGTCTTGCCGATCGTTTTGATGGCCTGCTCATACGCCTCATGGTCTGAGAATGGCAGGTCAATTGCAGCGAGGACATGCATCTAATCCCGCTCATCCTCTGGGCACGGGATATACTTGGTCAAGGACCCATGGGACTTCTTGACCTGAGTGTTCCCCTTGAGCATAGCAGAGATGGCATCCAGGTCGACTGGTGAGGTCTTCCAGGTGTCCATCTCTATTCTTACGGCGTCAGTTCTATTGCCAAGGAAGATCAATCCGTTACCCCAATCTTCGATGACTCTAGCATTACACATCCAGGGTCGGCCTAATAGGACATTGTAGTCCACTCCCTTCATGACTATAAAGTCGACAGAGAACTGGACACCTGCGATCTTCACTGGCCAATTCTTCAGTACCCCGAATGGCTTCACTCTCATACCATTTGCTAGCGTGACGTTAAACCTAGCAGCTTCGACAGGTGGGTTTCCCCAAGTCTGCAGCACTACATGGCTAAGCACACTAATCCCGGCTCCCATGTCTACGATTCCCTTCCTTATTGTGTCACCCAGGGCTAGGACCGGCAGGACTGCGTGCATCTCAGAGCCTTCCCAAAAGGCGTTGATGTGTCAAACTTGGCAATTGTGTTTCTGCATCCTGGTCTCGAGGGTCTGCCGTGACCTGCTCTTGTGATCCCTCGACCCACTGCTTAAGGTCTTGCCATAGGGCAGGGTGCTGCTTAAGCAGATCTCCCAGGCTAAGTGTTACAGGGGTGGTCATTAGCGTGGTCAGGAAATCGTTAGATACTCGTCCTTCCTTTAGCCTAGACTGTCCAGGCCAATAGCCGCGGCTGATCTGCGGCTCTATTGCGTCTAGGCTTGGTCTCAGCGGCACTGCTTGTGGCACAGTTGCTTCGGCCGACTTAGGTTGAGGCGGTGACATTGACGTGCTTATGCTGGAGGTACAACCAGGTGCAAGTGCATCTTGCAGACAGGCACAAGACCGCCTTTGCCACTGAGTGGGGCGTCTTTGCATACATAGTCATGCCCTTCGGGTTGACCAATGCTCCCCGCCACCTTTCAACGTCTCATGTGTACCATCTTTAAGGACATGCTTCGCAAGGAGTTAGAGGTCTTTGTCGACGATCTGTGTGTCCATTCGACTTGGATTGAACACTTAGACAAACTCCGTGCAGTCTTTGAACGGTGCCGCTTATATTATCTCTCCTTGAACCCCTTGAAGTGTCAGTTTTGGGTGAAGCACGGATGCATTTTAGGACACGTGGTGTCGAAGAATGGCATTGCCACTGACTTCTCGAAGGTCAGGGTTATTGTTGACCTTCCACCCCCAATTAATTACAAGGGAGTTCAATGCTTTTTAGATCACACAGGATACTATCGGCG
Organism: Lygodium microphyllum; assembly: GCF_053477565.2. Classification (NCBI taxonomy): domain Eukaryota; kingdom Viridiplantae; phylum Streptophyta; class Polypodiopsida; order Schizaeales; family Lygodiaceae; genus Lygodium; species Lygodium microphyllum. Next base: position 83,438,199 of record NC_141140.1, read on the forward strand.
GTTTATGCTGAACTACACGTTGATCGCCATGCCATTGTACAAGATGCTGATTGTCTTCGAGTGGACCGAGGCATGCCAACGGGCATACGAAGAATTGAAAAAGGCTTTGACAACAGCACCAATCCTATGAGCCCCAGATTGGACCATTACCTTCCACGTACACATCGATGCTTCTAAGTTTGCCATGGGGGCAGTGTTGTGCCAACCTGCTGAGCATAACTTAGATTACCCAGTGAGCTTTGCTAGCAGACAACTGTGTTCGCCGTGAAAAAATTTCGACATTATCTATTGGCCACACCTTTCATCTTCTTTGTGGACCATCAAGCCCTGCTCTATTTAGTGAACAAGCCTTGTGCTACAGGATGCATAGCTCGATAGCTCCTCCTGCTCCTAGAGTTTGATTTCTCCGTGGTGGTACGAAAGGGAAAATAGCATTACATGGCTGATCACATGTCCCCTATACCCACAGGAGAAGCCGCTAGACAAGGCATCATTGACGAGTTACCTAATGCCCACTTATTCCACCTGTCCAGTGAGAGAGATCTATTTAAGGCTGATCTGATACCATACTAGGCAGACGACATAGTCCAAGTGCTCGAGCACGGACTACCTAAGCGACAAAGGCGTGACTTAGACGCTTGATCCTGAAGATCCAGCCCTACTAGCTGATTGCAAGCCAACTCTATAGGCTGGGGCAAGACGGATTGCTGCGTAGGTGCATGTGTGAGCATGAGATGCACGATGTGCTCTCAAAGGCGCATAACGGCATTGCAGGAGGACACTTTAGCAGAGACACGACAGCACGGAAGGTGCTACAGTCCCAACTATGGTGGCCCACACTTTTCCGCAACACCAAGCGATTCGTCAAGCATTGTGACGAGTGCCAACGGACAAAAGTCCCGATTCATAAGGATCAAATGGAGTTAACCCCAATTATTGCTCGCCAACCCTTCAAAAAATGGGGAATTGACTTCATAGGACCCATCAACCCCACGGCGCAGTACTCACAAGCCAAGTACATCGTGGTGGCCAGAGATTACCTCACGAAATGGACAGAGGCAAGAGCCACACGAAAAAACGATGCTAGGACGACTGCCAAGTTTTTATGGGAGCAAGTGATCTCGCGCTTCATTTGCCCCATCGAACTGGTTAGCGACCAAGGCACACACTTCATCAATGAAGTGATAGCACATCTCCTATCTATCTTTCTTATTATCCATCGCAAATCGTCACCATACTACCCTCAGGCTAATGGCCAGGCAGAATCAACTAACAAAATTCTTATCAACGTCCTGACTAAAGTAGTCTCATCCTCACGAAGCGACTGGGACAACAAGTTGATGGCAACGTTGTGGGCCTACTGCACAGCTTATAAAACGGCTGTCGACGGCGGCCAGACCCCCTTTAGGCTAACCTATGGAACTGAGGCAATTCTACTATTAGAATTCTTCATCCCTAGCCTGAGAATAGCACTCCAAGAACGATGGGAAGGGAAGGAAGCATGGATGCAATGCCTAGTCGAGTTGGAACGCCTATCAAAGACTCATCTTCTAGCCACCCACGCACTTATCTACGAGAAAGCCCGACGAAAGAGCTGGTTCGACAAGCATGTCAAGCAGCGCGAGTTTGAGCATGGTGGCCTAGTGCTCCTCTACTCAGTTAAAGGACATAAGCAAAAGATGAAATTCAAAGGTCTCGGACCCTTCAAGGTTCGGGCAATTAGCCGAACTGGTAATGTCGAGCTCGAGACCCTAGACGGTGAAGGAATAGGCTTCTTCAATGGCAGTCGTGTCAAGAAGTACTTCCCTCCCACTCATCCTTTGCATGAGCCACCAATGCTAGAACCGCCGATCAAAATACGAGCAGCCACAATCACTGAAATCAATGATGGTGATGAGGAAGCTGTAGAATCCACTTACCTCTGTATCACGGTCACTGCCAAGCAAACATGCGCTTTCAACGCCTTGATCGATGAGGGAGCAGACTTCAATGTCTTAACACACAAGCATTGGATCCAACTTGGCAAACCACTACTTCAACCTACAACGGCCAAATTAAGCCCATATGGGGCTCAATCTTACGCACTTCTCGACAAGTGCAGGGTCGCCATTTCTATCGAGTCTGAGACTGTTCCAATGCTGTTTTACGTGTTGCCGAGTGCTTACGGACGCATGCATGGAGTTACTGCTCGGGCGAACCTTCAAAAGCCACTCACTGTAATGTTGATTATGAGTTGCAGCGCATCCACCTAGCAATCGGCAACGTGGGCATTGTCACAGCCTTCAGCAAGGGCTGCGTAATACCATCACTGTCCGCAGGGCCACCAGTAGAAACATCCGTAGGCAAGATTAAGGAGGGGGATAGTGCGCGTCTGCCGCTCCCCGATTTCCATAAACTGCAGACCGCAGCAACCAAAGTAAGGGCCCAACAGCCTCGCTTTCAATGGGTGCCTAAACAGCCTCGAGAACTGCCTAGGACTAGACGCGCCTGTCCGCATAAGACCCACAACTCTAAACTTAGAAGGCCAAGACGCAATCACCGAAAGCACCGCGTGATTAAGCAAATATGGGTCCCTAAAGCCCTCTTGCGTGCGCAAGACTACTATGAGGGAAATGCCTCCCTGTGGATCCCTAAGGCCCTCGCGGCCAAAGGCACCAGTCATACGCCACCCTCAAGCTTGATCAGCCCACGCCCCCCAACACCTCAAGACCATAGGCTGCAGTGCTCTCCAAAACCCTAGCCATCCGACTCATCTACGCTTCGGCCCAAGAGAGTTGCACAAACCTATCGGCCCAAGCAACAGCCACCGTCACAGGTGGCATCATCCGACTAAGTCAACCCGACTCTTCGCAGCAAAGCTGACTTCAGCAGTACAGCTGCTGCGATTGACCCTAACCCACCCACCTTACAAACAACCCGGTTGCAGGAACCTCAACCACCTGTCGGCCTTACGCCCTCCTATGAACGGAAGTCATTTCTAGCATTAGCCCGCTGACCTTGCGAAGGACACCGGAGATGGATTGCATCAAATGGCTCCATGCCATCTTTGTGTCGCTAGCCCTCAGCTATGACCGCTTGGACTTGGGTCTATTAGCAGAACCCTTTGCAACAGAAGTGTGCAATATGCCTTGCTCTTGGGAGACTTTTGAATTCGCCTTTGCACAGGCTTCTCGCTCTGCTGCTGCTGAGTTGCTCGGTAGCGAGGTCTCCAAAGAGCAAGCCATAAGCAACGCCTCATCACATCATTGTTGAGATATCGAGCTCCACTCATGATATGCCAGGGTGACCGTTGTGCATTTATGTCACCGACTTGTCAGTTGTTGCGGATGCGGTTGGTATACCGCCCATGAATAATAGCTAAATGACAGCTATCCTTATCTACTCTAGTTCGTGGCTCAGTTAGTATGCCACCTTATTTAGTTGAGTTTGGTTTGAGACCCATATATAGGGTTCTTCTATTTCTTTGTAAGTGAGTTCTTTTTTGCTTACACAACTAAGAAGAGGAAAACTGTTTTCAGCCTCCACCTTTGTGTGTATTCCCCCATTGTGCAAGCAAGAAAGCTACAAGTGAGACTCCTTCCTTCTCTCCCACAATCTTGACATGGTATCAGAGCCTTGTTCATGGTAAGGAGCTCAAGAAAGCAAGCCAAGCTCGCGGTGTTCTGGTAAGAGGAGCAGTGTTGCTTTCATTTTCTGTTTTGATTTGAGGCCATTTCGGGGCCTGTTTTGGAGGCGGAAGTTTTCTGCACGCACTCAGGAAAAGACCCTATTTTATGCTGTGCGACCACTGTTCTACAGGTCGGTGAAAAGTTACTGTAGAAATTGCATCGTATGCTTGTGCGCAGAGACATTGGGAGTTTCAGAATCATCCTTGGTTCCTGTTTATGCAAAATCGTCACTAGGAAGTGACTGTGTGGTCAAATACCACTCTCGCCAGTTTTGCAGATTTGCCCTTGTGAGGGTGAAGTTGAGTTTTTTGCAGTGAAAGAATTTTTTGCAGTGTTCTGTAATGGCGTCTGACTCTCTTGTGAGGGTGAAGTTGAGTTTTTTGCAGTGAAAGAATTTTTTGCAGTGTTCTGTAATGGCGTCTGACTCTCTTTCACAGATTGTAACTGAAAAGCTTGACAAGAACAACTTCCAGGCATGGAAGTTTAGAATGACGAATTTTCTTATGGGAAAAGGATATTGGGAATTTGTTGCAGGAAATGAAGAAGAACCAGTTCTTCCTGATGTTCCCAATCAACAGCAAATGCAGGCATTTAAAGCATGGCATGAGAGAGCCAGGAAAGTTATGTATTGGCTGTCTATCAGCATTTCAGACTCTATGATTGTGCATATTCAGGATGCAAGTACGCCAAAGGAGGCATGGGATACTTTGTCAAAAATGTATAGCACAAATACGCAAGCCAGGAAAATGCAGCTCAAGCAAGAGTTGCATAATGTGCAAAGAGAAAATATGAGCATCAATGACTACCACATGAAGGTGAAGAAGATTGCAGATGCACTTGCTTCCGTTGGGTCGCCAGTGGAAGATGATGATCTAGTTTCTGTGACCTTGAATGGTCTAGGAAAGGATTATGCACAGTTCCGAACATCCATTTCCGTCCGTGAAAGATTTCCTGATTTTGAGGAGTTGATTGCTCTTCTAATTTCTGAGGAGCAGAGAAATGGTGGTGCATCCTCTTCAGGAGGAACTTCAAAAGAAGTTGTCTTCTACTCAAATGCTGGAAGAGGTAGAGACAGAGGTAGAGGAGGCTGATCTGGAGGCCGTGGTAGAAATCAGAATATGCAGCAAACTCAAGAAAACCAGTCCTATGGAGGAGGACGTGGTAACTCTAGAGGCAGGGGCAGCCAAAGAGGTCGTGGTGGATGGCAAAGAGGCCAAAATGCAAACAGCAATGTTGAATGCTACTACTGTGGTAAAATGGGTCATATGGCTAAAGACTACTATAAAAAGCAGAATGACATCATGAATGGAAAACTGCAACAAGGGAATTATGCATCTTCTAGTAGACAGGGTGATGACAGAAATGAGCATTTATTTATGGTGCAGCACATCAACAATTCTGTGACAAGTGTAGAAGAAAGTAATGATGTATGGTATGTTGACTCAGGTGCATCAAACCACATGACAGGTCATGCAGAATGGATGGAGGATGCAAGGAAAATGGAAAAACCAGGATTTGTGGAGACTGGTGATGATACTGCACATCCTATTGTGCAGATTGGAAAAATTCCCTTGTCTATGCAGGATGGGAAAAAGAAATACCTGTCCGATGTATTTCATGTCCCGAATATCACCAAGAATCTAGTTTCTGTTGGTCAAATGGTTGAGCAGGGCTTGCAGGTCAGATTTAATCCTCATGGATGCTTTGTTGAGGATATGAAAAATAAAGGTCGCTTGATAGCAAAAGGAAAGAAGAAGGGCAGAATGTTTACATTGGATGCAGACATGCCTGAATTGAGTGCAGCAATGTTTGCACATGGGACCGGTGTAGTTGCAGATATTGATATCAGGCATAAACGCATTGGTCATGTTAATGTACAGCGACTTAAATCAATGCAGGACCAAAACATTGTTGCAGGATTGCCTAAATTCAAGGTTGCAGAAATGCATAAGGTATGTGAAGCCTGTCAGTTTGGAAAACAGGCAAGGAAACCATTTCCTAGACATGTTCAAGAGAGTAAGAAGCCATTGGAATTAATCCACTCTGATGTGTGGACTACTAAAGCTGCATCTCTTGGAGGCTGTCATTATTTTGTCACTTTTATTGATGACTATAGCAGAAAAGTTTGGGTGTATTTTATGAAAAAGAAAAGTAAAGTTTTTGGGCATTTCAAAACTCTTAAAGCTATGGTTGAAAAAGAAACAGGTCTGCAAATAAAATGCCTAAGATCAGATGGAGGGGGAGAGTACCTCTCAAATGAGTTTGCAAGGTTCTTGCAGGAGCATGGCATAAAGCAACAATATTCATGCAGTCATACCCCACAACAAAATGGAATTGCAGAAAGGAAAAATAGGCATATTGGAGAGATATCTCGTGCCATGCTCAATGAAAAAGACTTGCCAGATTTTTATTGGGCTGAAGCAGTTGCTACAGCAGTCTATATAATGAACAGGACTCCCACTGCAGTAATACATGGGATGACTCCAGAGGAGAGGTATACTGGTAGGAAACCATATATTTCTCATTTGAAAATTTTTGGTTGCATTGCCTATGTACATGTGCCAGATGAGTTGAGATCCAAGTTAGATCCAAAAGCTGAGAAGTGCATCTTTATTGGTTATTCTCTGCAGCAAAAAGGGTATAGATGCTATAACCCTTCTACTCGTAAGTTTACAGTGAGCAGAGATGTTGTTTTTGATGAGATGAGTAGCTGGTATAAACCAGTAAATGTGATTGATGATGTAGATGCACAAAATGGTAATGCTGCACAGAATTCACAGCAGCAATCACAAAATATTAGTGGATCTGGAGCGTCCTCTAGCAGTGGTTCACATTCTTCGCCATGGACAGGCAGATTGAGATCAGGAGAATCTTCTTAAAGCAATGCAGATAGTGGTATGCAGGTATCACGAAAAGGAAAAGAGAAGGTTGATCAGCCCATGTTTGATGTGAATACAGGTCACTCTTATGTGGATGGTGAATCCAGTGGCTCAGAACATAGCATTGATGATGAGTTGGGTATTCCTTCTATTGTTACACCTAGAGTAAGGAAGACCAGGGATGTTTTGAGAGCATCTAGGAGTAAACCTATTTTGCGCAGGTCTACGAGAGCTAGGTATCCTGTGGATAGGCTGAAATATGATGGATTTACAGCCATTCACTATGCATATATGGTCAAAGTGATACAGGAACCAAAACCCACTTCTTTTGAGCAAGCCATGGGAAAAGAAAAATGGGAGAAAGCCATGGATGAAGAAATGGATGCCTTGGAAGCAAATGCTACATGGGAATTGGTACCTTTGCCTAAAGGTAAGAATGCAATTGGCTGTAAGTGGATTTATAAGGTGAAGCACAATGCAGATGGTTCTGTGAACAGATACAAGGCAAGATTAGTAGTCAAGGGGTATGCACAAACATATGGCATTGACTATGAAGAAACATTCAGTCCGGTTGCAAGAATGGCAACCGTAAGAGCAGTCACTGCTATGGCTGCATCAAAGGGATGGTCTTTACATCAGATGGATGTAAAGAATGCCTTCTTGCATGGTGATTTGCAAGAAGAGGTATATATGGAGCAGCCACCAAGTTATGTGCATGCTGTTCATCCTGAGTTTGTTTGTAGGTTGAAGAAAGCATTGTATGGCTTGAAGCAAGCACCTAGAGCATGGTCTGACAAGATAGGACAGTATCTTGTCACTATTGGCTTTTAGATTTCCAAGGCAGATTTCTCACTTTATGTGAGAAAAACAGAGAAAGGTATTATGCTACTTGTCATTTATGTTGATGATTTGATTATGACAGGTGACAGTGATGAAGATATCCTTCATGTGAAAATGCTATTGAAGCAGAAGTTTGAGATGAAGGATTTGGGAGAGCTGCGTTATTTCTTGCAGAGGCAGTATGGATTGGACATGCTGTCCAAATATGGGATGACAGACTGTAAGCCTATTTCAGTTCCTTTGGAGCAGAATGTGAAGCTGAGCACAGATGCAGGTGAGCTTCTGGAAGACCCTACTATGTACAGACGCATAGTAGGAAGTTTGATTTATATGACTATTACCAGGCCAGATTTGAGCTATGCTGTTGGATTGGTAAGTCAGTTTATGCAGGCTCCAAGGAAACCGCATTTAGATGTGGCTAGACGCATACTCAGGTATGTGAAGTCCACATTGCAGTATGGACTATTTTATGAGACTGGGGTTCAGATACAGCTGCATGGATACACTGATGCTGATTGGCCTGGTAGTATTTCTGATAGACGATCTACCAGTGGATATGTGTTCTCTTTTGGGAGTGCTGCAGTCACTTGGAGCAGCAAGAAACAGCCTACAGTTGCCTTGTCGAGCACAGAGTCTGAGTACAGGGGTGCAGCAATGGCTGCATGTGAGGTAGCTTGGTTGCATAAGCTACTTTATGATATGGATCAGCCTACACATGGGCCAGTTGTCATTTATTGTGACAACATGAGTAGTATACACTTGGCAAATAACCCAGTCTATCATGCTAGAACAAAGCACATTGAGGTGCATTATCACTATGTGCGGGAGAGGGTTTTACTAGGTCTTATTGATCTAGTTTATGTCAGCACAGAGGATCAGGTAGCTGACATATTTACGAAGGCATTGGGCGCAGAGAAGCTGCGCAAGTTCAGAGACCTGCTTGGTGTGCAGGAATTGGGATTGAGATCGAGGGGGAGTGTTGAGATATCGAGCTCCACTCATGATATGCCAGGGTGATCGTTATGCATTTATGTCACCGACTTGTCAGTTGCGGATGCGGTTGGTACACCGCCCATGAATAATAGCTAGATGACAGCTATCCTTATCTACTCTAGCTCGTGGCTCAGTTAGTATGCCACCTTATTTAGTTGAGTTTGGTTTGAGACCCATATATAGGATTCTTCTATTTCTTTGTAAGTGAGTTCTTTTTTGCTTACACAACTAAGAAGAGGAAAACTGTTTTCAGCTTCCACCTTTGTGTGTATTCCCCCATTGTGCAAGCAAGAAAGCTATAAGTGAGACTCCTTCCTTCTCTCCCACAATCTTGACAGTCATATGATCCACGGACCACTTCTGCTATCACTGACCAAGAGATCGCAAGGTTATCCCACCTTGCTGATACTGGATTACCCTTCTTGAGGCAGTGGTACGCTCTTAGGTTGCAATGGGAGGTTGACGGATGTCGCATAATGACCAACGCCGAACAACGCCGAGCCATCAAAACGGCAGAGTATGATCCCACCTACGTCGCGCCTACCTCGTATAGTGTTAACCACTCTTCGGGGCTGACCCATGGACGAGCATATCACGGGGCATCCCTATCTTGACCGCCTCTTAACAGAGGAAGAGCTCCACATCGCAAGTCGAGTCGACTCTGGTGACTTTCTCACAGATGTCCTTACATACATCACACACGTAGAGATTCGACCCTTTGATCTGGACCGCGCCGCTCAACTGGAATATAACCCCAACTTCTACGCTTGGCTCCTGCACAAATAGAGCGACGCCCTTTATGCTGAAAGCCCTTAACCTCTCAACCTCCAATCCTGGGACGGATTCTTCTTGTCCCAAGGGGAAAGGGGTAATAAGGTGAAATGTAAAAAATAAACAAAATGGAATCTAAAAAGTAAACCAAGTATGAAACGTCAGTTAAATTTGAAAAGCAAGGGTAAGATGTAATGGTAAAAGTCTGGGAGACTATGTTCAATAAAATCTGCTATGCTTTTATTCTTCCAGCAAATTAGTTGTCAAAGCACTAAAAGTGGAAATGGCTGAACTTGCAGGTGGTGATCATGGCAAGCCAGGACAAAGCGGGCAAGCTACCCTTCTCGGAGGAGGAACAAGTAAAGTACGGCCTCACGGTGGAAATGAGAGCCTTCAACCAGTTAAAGTTCTGCCACGTCTTCAACCTTGAAGACGGCCATCGAAGAGCCAGCGATACGCCAAATCATAGAGCAGTGCCACCTGCAGAAGTACCTGGACGCAGTGGGCTGGAGGGTGGATTACACCCAGTGCGCTGATTTCTTGCGCACCTTCAATAGGAACAGAGGCACCATCACAGTGCGCGACAATGAAGCCACCATACAAGTGCAGATCGAGCTGACCCCCGAGTTCGTGGAAAGGGCATTAGGGCTGCCGAATAAGGTGAAAAGGAAGTCGAAAAGAGACATCTACGCCATGTTGGGGATGGACAAAGTGAAGGTCCATACCAACGGAATTAGCTTGGCGGACATCCCCAACCCAGAAATTCAGCTGCAGGCAAAGATAGTGCACGCCTTGTTCTCAAGCCAAAGATACAACAGCATAATGACCCGAATCAATGTACCTCTGCTCGACAGCATTGCGGCGCAATCGCTGGAGGAGGTGAACCTTAATGGGTTCGTGAGGAAGACAATAGAGGCTTCGGCTAAGGCCCTGGCAACAGGAGGAAGAGCCGTTGGAGGGGAGTCCCCATTGTCCCGATCAACCCGCAAGGTATCATCCTCCAAAGCCGCAACCATAGGGTTTGGAGGTGTCCTTACAGTCATCATCCAAGAAGCACTAGGGCAAGGACAAGAAGGAGGAGACAAGAAGGGAGGCGACGAAGGAAGTGACGAATCACCATCACAATCCCCGCCTCACACAGAGGAGCAGCAAAGGTCGTCAGATGAAATGGAGACAGACGACATAGACGAAGAGGGAGAATCCTAGAGCACCCCACAGAGGCACGCAGAACAACGAACCAAGGCCCTGCATGGAAAAAGGGAAGAGGGGCGAAAGAAGAAAGAGAAGGAAGATCTGGAAAGGGCTCGAAGGGAGTCAATCAAGGATGAGGAGGAGAGAAAAAAGAAGACCGAGAAGGAGCTGAGAAGAAAGGAAGAGGAAGAAATAGAGTTGGCCACCCGTCGCTCCATTGAGGAGCAGCACAAAAGAGACGAGGAAGGCGCAGAGAGCCCGCACCAAACGGGGGCACCTGGTCCCAGTACCAGTGTGTCGGAAATTGCACCCCTACCCCCAGCAGAAGGAAAAGGAAAAGATCCGATGATGCCAACTCTCCCCCTCTTCATACCTCCCATGCCAGCCACTCCTATCATGATGACATCCCTTGCCACCGCCACCTAAGGTTCCACCCCAAAAGTTGATGAGGGCAACGTGGTCACTTGGCTACAATTCTTGGTGGAACGGGAGTTGGCAAGAGAAGCGGCCGTGGCCACCCCAGCATCAGGAGTCAAAAGGGAAGTCGCGGCTGAACTGGAGCCAAGGCCGGAGCTGAAGAGGCAGAAAACAGAAGACGTCACCACCACGACCATGCCCCACCCCCCACCTCCAGCGGGCCAATACGACGAATATGTTGAGAAGCTGCTCTCGCAGTTAGAAAGGGCCAGGGAAGAAAGGAGGACAGCTGTGGAGGAGCTAGCAGCAGAACGAGAATCACCGAGCCGCTCTCTAGCTGGAGAGAACAAAGTAAATAACAGAATACCAACGGGAGATCACTGTGCTCAGGGAAGGAAGCCAGCAATAAGGAGGCAGAGAAATTAAAGGCCCTGAAGGAACGTGACGCTGCTTGGGAAGGAAGGAGAAAAATCTTGATGGAGCGTCTCAACCGGGAGAGGGAGACCAATGCTCACCTTCGGCGCAAGAATGATCAGCTATCTGCAGTCAACTTGGAAGCGCAAAGCCAGCTTGACAAGATCAGACAGGAGGCTGCAGAGCTGGACAGGTTAAGGGAAGAGCAGGTGCGAAGGATACAGGTGAAGTTGGACCAGCTCAATGCACAGATTGCCAATGAACGCCAGGAGCAGTCCCGCCTGCACCCTGAGCTCGAGGCCTACCAGCAACAACTCATGGCTATGACCCTCCATCAGGGGGAGAGCCTGGAAGATATGGAAAAAAGAGCAAAAGAATGGGCTGATCACAATGAGGGAAGAATATGGGACTTGGCACGCCGGCTAGCCAAAGCCGAAGGAGACAGGGTGCTGGCTGAGAATCAGGCAGAGGCGGCCCAACTCTCCATGATAGCCCAGCAGCACATCTTCCTCAATACACTGCTCCACTCCACCAGACCGGAAGGAAACGAAGCCAATGATCAGCTGCAGAAGAAACTAACCATTGCACGCAGAGCTTTAACAGCAGGCCTGCACGTGCCGCTGCAGCTAGGAGGCCCGCCAGAGCCTAGAGGAGCAAAGAAGATATCTTGCATAGGTAGGTTTGACGGCGCAGGAAATAGATGAACTCGGTTTCACAGAGGCGAATGCACAAGAAGACGAGCAAGCAGAAGGGGGTGAACCAGAGTTCGATCTAGGACCTCAGGAGGAGGAATACGTCCCACCACCCCCTCAGCCACAACAAGCGGAAGTGCAACCCCCAGATGTGTCTGCTGAGAGAAGAGCAGACCAGGCTAACCGCATGAAAGAAATGGTAAAGAAGGCAAAGAAAAAGCTGAATGTTAGACCTATTCCAAGACAGCCTACCCCTCCCCTACCGCGCCATCAAGATCCCCCTGCTGAATTCCATGCCGAATTGATTATCTGGGAACAGCAGGAATATAACTGCGACCCCTTCGACTTGCGCTTTGAGTTTTCCGCTACCTTGAACAGAGTACTGCCAATTCAACTTGTAAATGATGTCATCGTTATGGGTGCAAGGCTCAAGGCCAAGTGGTTAGCGGAGCGTGAGGCCCACCCAACTGCATGGGGAGCCGAGGACTGCGAATTTTGGCAGGATAAAGTCCTCTAGGTGCCTAGATAGTGGAAGGCTATAATTGCCAACCCACCTGGAGAAGATGCATTTTTTACATCAACCTTGACGCTGGATGGCATTTTGCAACACCCTCCCTTCTGAGAGAAACGGCTCTACTTTTATGCCGTATCCTCGAAGGGTAGGGGTTGACTTTAATCCGTCCATCCACGGCAAGTTCGACTTTCCCATTATCTATAACACCAATAGCACCTCCCATAGGGACGCCCTTCTCTTCACCCTCCCTGATTTATACAGCTCTATAAATAGATTTATTAGCGAGTTCACCTCCTGTCTTGACCCGCCTTCATAACCACTTGTAATTATCTTAGACTAATTAGGATCCTAGTCCACCAAGATCCCGCACCCCAAGAACGCCACCTCCCACCCCTCTACTTCGACCCCAACGCCATAGATAGCAGCACCATGACTTGCCTCATGATGCACGCTTCTCTTTTGCCATCTTTCTGTGTTGCACTGCTCGAAGATATGAGTGACAGCAAATTCACCCAGTGCAACCTTTCTACCACCACTCTCAAAATCCGCCTCAACCTCAAGGGCTACTTGTTGAGTCGTAGATTCCTTAACAAGGCCCCTCGCCCTCCGCCATCCCCTACCCGCCATTCAGATGACGAGGAGTAAACTCCTGTCATGCCCTTGTGTCGCTTGTCTCCATGTATACGCCTCTTTATGTTATTAATTTATTTATTTTTTTTAAAAAAAAGAGAAGAAGAAGAAAGAAGCACCACAATCACCGCACCTAGGGTTCTCCCTAGCCCCCTCCCCACTTCACACTTAGGGCACATCAAGGGCAGGACTTTCAGACATGTCACCCTAAGACTTGTACCGCACCTTCAACGAAGCACGAATTGGGTTCTCAAGTGTGGGACGTTACCAAGGGCTTGCCCAAGGTTAGACCCATTTTCCAGTTCCACTGCCACGGGCACCACACACTACACGGCGAGACAGACACATCCCTTAGGGAGTGCACAACTTTTCTTGCAGGTTATGTTCGAGTTTCAAGAAATGGCTACCCGCGGAAGAGGATCGCCCATGGTATCCTTTAATGATCAAAACTTCTTTTCATGTGCCAGCATCTAGCCATCTACTTGCTGATGGCTACCTTGATTGAACCAAGTCAAGGTAGAACTGCCATTGGCATAGATCTTGGAACCTCATCATCCAATTATCCATGCCCAACGCCTCAAGATCTATGGATCGCTTATTGATTCCACAACCCTGAAGACCTTCAACTCAAAACTGAAGACCTTCAACTCAAAGACAAGGATCTTCAATCAAAGCCACAGATTTTCAAGGCAAACAACGTTCGGGGGGTTTCTCCAAAATAAATCCCTCCAATACCATCCTCCTAAGGGATTTCTTATTGCTTCAAGCATTTCGGATACTCAAAAGACGACCGACTACATAAGGGGCGCCACAACAGTGTGAAAGATGCCGAGTAACTTCATGGAGCCTAAAGCACGCCGAAATCTTTCCTGGTCATCGTCCTTAAACTCCATCACCTATCATTCACCCAACCACCTTGGAAGCAATGTCACCCACCTCTCTGTTCCGCCTAGCAGCCGACCTAACTAGCCAAGTCTACGGGATTCTGGTTAGTTGAGATCTTGACAAGGTCAACAGACCTGTCCTCAATGACCTCATGAATGAAGTGATATCTCACCTCAATGTGTTTTTTCTTCACATGGAAGACAAAATTCTTGGCTAACTGGATAGCACTTATAGAATCCAAATGCAGTGTAGGGATAGTATATGCAATACCAAGGTCAGCAACCAAATGACCCAACCAAACCGCCTCCTCGTAAGCCTCAATGGCTACAACATACTCGGCCTCTCTAGTAGAAATGGCCATGCATTTTTGCACCCTGGACATCCATGAAACAACACCTCTAGTAAAAGTGAACACATAGCTAGAAGTGGGCTTCCTACTATCTGCATGTCCTGCATAGTCAAAGTTAGTGTATCCCACGACTCTTATATCCTGGCTACCATAACATATGCACATATCAGTAGTGCCATTCAAGTACCTCATGATACCCTTCACAGCATCCCGATACCTCTTTCCAGGTGTAGCCATATAATGTGCTACAACACCAATTGCAAATGCAATATCTGGACATGTGGCTATCATGGCATACATAAGACTACCCACTACGAATGCATAGGAAATATCGGCCATCTCAGCCCTTTGCTCATATGCCTATAGGCAATTGGCTTGTGATACCTTCACATGAGAAGGCAATGGATAGCCAATAGGCTTCACAACCTACATATGGAAGCACTCAAGGACTTTATGGATATACTTATTCTGTGATAGATAGAGTAGTCCCTAAGATCTGTCACATATAATGTGTATACTAAGTATATAAGAGGTCTGTCCCAAATCTTTCATCTCAAAGATCTTGTTGAGATGAGCCTAAAGAGCATCTAGCTCATCATGAGCTTTCCCTACTAAAAGCATGTCATCCACATAGAGTATCTAAATCAGTAATGAACCATCACGTGCTTTCTTCTTGTACAAGCACGCATCCATAGCACTACGATTGTAGCCCTGTGATTGCATGAATGCATCAAATTTGTGGTACTATTCTCTAGGTGCCTGCTTCAAGCCATAAAGACTCTTCCTCAATCTGCACACTAGGTGTTCCTTGCCAGGCTTTGCAAAGCCCTTAGGCTGCTCCATGTATATCTCATCATGCAAATCCCCATGTAAGAAAGCTGTCTTGACATCCAACTGATACAAGTCCAAGTCAAGTTGTATAGCCAAAGACAAGACTAAGTGTAGGGTGGTCATCTTAACCATAGGAGAGAAGATCTCATTAAAGTCAACACCATGCTCCTGCTTCTTAAAACCCTTTGCTACCAATCTGGCCTTGTATGCCAACCTGGGGTATCCAGGGGTACGTTTCAACTTGTATACCCACTTGCAAGGCAAAGCCCTCTTTCCATTAGGCAAGAAAACCAAATCCAACATATGATTCTTATGCAATGAGTCAATCTCAGACTGCATAGCCCTCTCCCAGGAGTGACTATCACCCATGCATATAGCCTCATCATAGGTGAGAGGCTCTCTTACATATATAACCAATACATAATTTACAGAGGGCTTATAACAGTCAGGAGGTCATCTATCTCTAGTAGAATTCCTCAATGTAGGCCATGCTACGTGTCCAATATCCTGTCCAAGATCCTCTCTAACATCCTGGCCATGAGGAAGCCTCCCTCCTATGCAAATTGTAAAAGGGTAGATGGTGGGCATAAGCTAAAGAAATAGGCCAAGTAGAAGGGAATGGGAAAAAGGACCTTGCCACAATAATCAGTCATGTAAAAAAGGGGATGGGTGCCCATGGGATTTTAGGGCATGTATATAAAGTTCAAAAAGTGAATGAGAGCTCATTCTTTGGTGTGTTGCAACAAGAGACTCTTCTTCTTCTCTTCTTCTCTTCTCTTTGCTTACTTATATGTACTTGAGAGAGGGAGTGTGAGAGTGTGAGGGAGTGAGTGTGTAAGGGTGAGGGATCAAGGAGGTGAAGCTCTCCACTATCTCCTCTCTTCTTCTTCTCTTCTCTTCTCTTATCTCACACACGGCTGTGGAGGATGGAGCTTGGAGATAGAGGCTTGAGAATGCTTGAGCTTACATCAGAAATCATGGAGCTACCGGTATGCTTGAGGGAGGAGGCAACTCATTCGTGCATCGAGGTAAGCTCACTACACCCAGGTAGGATTGAAGGCATGTTGGCTAGGTGAAAGATAGCCATAGGTGCTCACTTGAAACACTTGAAGGAATAAGTGGTCCTCCGTGGGTCTTAGTGGTTGAGCATGAGCTCCCTTCTACATTTTGGTTTTATTGCTAGGACCAACAGATTCAAGCTTGAGGTGACTTGCGCTCCCCAAATTGAGCATCGAAATAAGGGTTTCATCCCTGAACTGGAGCTTGAGATAGGTAGGAAGTTTTGGGTTTTTTAATATTCACAACAAGTAAGTATTTTAGTTATTTTTATGGTTTGATGATAAGGAGAGTAGGAGAAATCGATTCAGTACTTTGCTTTTGATTCTTGTTACATTTAGAGTAGGTTAGAATTAAGAAATCGGATTGGAAAAGCATAGGGTTTGCTAAAGTAAAACAGGTCCAAACATGGCATAAATTAAGAAAAATCGATTCAGTACTTTGCTTTTGATTCTTGTTACATTTAGAGTAGGTTAGAGTTAAGAAATCGGATTGGAAAAGCGTAGGGTTTGCTAAAGTAAAACACGTCCGAACATGGCATAAATTAAGAAAAATGGAAAAGAAATAGTGCTCAAGGGGATTAAGGTCGACAAGTGAGGGATTAGGAGTGGCAAGTCCTTTGTTGGGAAGGGGTTTAGCACATTAGAATCATCCACTTTTGCATGTGCATATCAACCATGGCATCAGAATATCCAGAACTGGATGCATAGCACTTGTTTTTCGTAACGATGACCTACGCTTGAGAGTGTGAGACAACCTAATCTGTAGGCTAGTCGATTGGTCTTTAGGAATTATTTGGTAAGGACATATGGTATCTCCTGGAATACGTTCAAGATGAAAGAGTGGAGCTTGTATCGTGCATACTTTATGTTGAAGCAACGTATCTTGGGGCCAATCCCCGAGGTGTAGGAGAGTCACAGTGGAGCCGCGAGAGGTGCTTCCCTATGTTTGTGCTACGAGGTATTATGGCTATATGTTATGGGATCTCCCTCTGAGGAGAAGGGATAGTAAACGTTGGACTATGATCTAATACAAACGCAGAATCGACATTAGCATTTAGTGTAGAGTGAGTCTTAGATGCTCTTGGCCTGCAAGGCCGTGTGGTGGGGTTGTCTGTTGTGTGCATGAGGTCTGGCTAGTGCCATAGCTAGTGCCGGCCCATTTTAGGTTCCATCAGTGGTGCATTTTTCGAGAGCCGCCAATAAGTGGTGGCTTCGAATCTAGGGTTTTCTAGGGACCAAATAGTCGGTTTATGTCCTCTGATAAGAAACATCAAGCCGAAATACAAAAAGGGAAACGTGCTAAGAGGGCTAGTCAGCGGTTGGAGATTCTAAGGTGTTATTCTCCTCAAAGGAGCAGCCCACTACGCATAAGCGACGGTGGTTCTAATAACCTAAGTGTCACAAGCGGCCCTTTGAGTGCAAGAGGAAGTCTTAATACTTCCTGTCTTCATCAACCCACTTCAAGTGGGGGTGTAGTTTACCTACACAAACTCCTATTACCAATCCGGTTGTAGCCATGGCACAACCCATCTCAATTCCGGCAGACACTGGATTTACTGACATTAGGAGCACCTTTGCCCATCTTCCATGGGTTAGCAGAAGAAGATGGAGAACTCCATATTAATGAGTTTAAAACGCTCATGTTCAACTATCAAATCCAAGACAAAGGACATTTAATGATGTTCTTCAATATGACATTAAAAGGAAGAGCAATATTATGGTATCATGGTCTAGAGGCCGGAACCATGACTAATTCTTCACGGCCTTCCGTAGAGAGTTTGCCTCTGAGAGGGGTGGACAATATTGGTTACGTGTCTTGAATGTAACACACCAAGAGTCAAATGAGAATATCCAGGCCTATGCCAAGAAACTAAAGCAAGTTCTTCAGAAACTTAATACTTATATCCCCATTCCACTGGCTGTACAGTTGCAATATTTCCTACATGGATTAGATTTCAATATCCAGGTGCAGTTTAGTAGTGTTGCTCTAGCCGACATTGACACTGCTATTACCCAAGCAAAAGGAGTAGAGTTACACTTGCAAGCGACTTATGTAGCAAGGATAAATTGGAATGGTAATAATTTGGCACTAACTAATGGGAGTCAAGGGGATCCCATGTTAAATGCGAATGAAAGAGGGAGTATCATGCCAAATTTTCCTATGTTACCAACTCCTCCTAGTCTAACTATGCCTATGGCTAGTCAGATGGGCCCACTAAATAGTGGAGGCCAAACAACAAACCCGAATGTTGTCCCAATAGGTCAACTGCCAATTCCTAATCAAGTGGTTAGGCCGATGGGACGGCAGACAGACGATCGTGGCTATGAGTCGAGTGCCTCTAATGTCCTTGGAAAAGTTAAGGACATGATGAAGCACTACACCGATATGATTTTTGGATAGTATAGACAAATATTTGTGGATGTCAATTTCCTGAAGAAGCAGCAGAATTTGATAGGGAGTCGATGCCCTGAAGAGAGTGCCCCCTCAAGATTCAGCTGTAAGTGGTGTGGTGGCCAACATTTCCCCAGGAATTGTCCAAATGTCAAATGTGATATTTGCAAAAAATCTGGCCACTTAGTTGCTACCTATTGGAGTAAGATCAGTTCTCTCCAAAAAGGGAGTAAACTATCCGGTCCAGTTAACCATCCCGCACAAGGAAATAATCTCCAGCAAGATGAGGGATCAAGACAAATACTGCAACGAGGAAAGGCTAATGTAGAGGAGTTGACTCATGGCAGTGGAGTCAGTCTTATTGAGGTTGTACGTGTCAATGACGTTGAAACTTCTAATCTACGAGCCATAACAAGAGGTCAAAAGACTAGAGAGGGTAACAAAGGAACTGTAAAACCTGTCGAGGGAAACCCAAAGCACGATGTTAGGGGAAAACAAGTTTTGAATCCTGATATGGAAGGTGGACCTCTAAGGACTGTTGATAGTAAAGTTGATCCCAAGAAGGATAAAGAATTGCCAAGAAAGAAGGCAAAAGTTAAAAAAGAGGCACTAGAGCCGGTCCAAAGACCAAAGGAAAGAATGGTTTGGCAAGAGAAGAGAACTTTGGCTAACTACCATGACTTTGATTTAGCAAGTTCTCTTTGCGAAGTCAAACCATATGTGAATCTCCTCCAATTGATTAAACTGTCTCCAGGAGTACGAAAGGAATTCAAGAAAATCTTGCATATTGGGTATATTGTAGAGCCTTTGGGCATAGCATGAGTGGGAGAAGATTGGTTCAATCATGCTAAAAAGCATTATCCCAGGGTTCTAGCATATGTGGATGCGTACTCCAAGAAAATCCTGCGTATTGGGTATATTGTAGAACCTTTGGGCATAGCATGAGTGGGAGAAGTTTGGTTCAATCATGATGAAAAGCATTATCCCAGGGTTCCAGCATATGTGGATGGAATATTAGTGAAGCATGCTATCGTGGACAATGGATCCTTTGTCAATATCATGAGTTCAGATTTGGTGGAGAGGTTAGGTCTAGAAATCCAAAAAGACAGCTCCATACTTCTTAGGATGGCTGATGACAGGTCTAAGGAAACCAAAAGGTTGCATCACTAAAGTCCATGTTACCATTGCAAGCGTGGAATGCTATCTGGACTTTAGGGTGATAAGGTTTGCACGACGTCCTAGCTATCGAGTTTTGCTAGGCAGGCCATGGATTTTATGAATTGACTATCAAGTCGATATACCCGCACTGGTCGAGTGATTCTAGGGAGAGGTGCCAATCGTGTAGTAGTGGATGCTTATCCTGAGTCTCCTCAGAGTGAGAGAGCTCCTTTATCCTCCACTGAACTAGAAACAATAGACGATCCATCTGGTAGTGAGAAGTCATCGAGCGATGGATCTAAAGAAGGGTCCACTACAGAGAACATTTATTAGATAACATTGAATGAGTCGATAGAGCCTCAAGATTAAATAAGAGACACGGATGTTATTGAGTTGGACCTTGGTACGCCTAATGATTCACGGCCAATCAAATTAGCTTCCATGCTCAGTTCAAAAGAAAGAGAGGACTATATGTCCCTAATTCAAGAGTTCCATGATATCTTTGCTTGGAGCTATGATGAACTTAGACGTATTCCTCCCAGTCTGGCTATGCATACCATTCCTCTAAAGGAAGGAAGTCGGCCCGTACATCAAAAACTAAGGCATATACCTTTTGAATTAAGGGATGGGCTGTTTGAGGAGCTATAGAAGTTATGGAAAGCGGGTTTGATCTTCCCTGTTCAGCATACTGAATGGTGTTCACCAGTTGTGATCAAGAAGAAGAAAAATAATCAAATCCGGCTTTGTGTAGACTTTAGAGAGCTGAATAAGCAGATTGTTAAAGACTACTACTCATTGCCCTTTATTGACCAAATTTTGGATCAACTAGCAGGTAGGAAAATATATTCATTCATGGATTGCTTTGTGGAGTATAACCAAATGGGGATTACTGAGAAAGACAGCTGAAAACGACATTTATTACTGTCTTTGGTACCTTTCTGTACCATGTGATGGCATTTGTGTTTATGTAATGCACCTGGTTCGTGGCAAAGAACATCCGACAAGACCTTTGGTGACATCTCCCTAGAGGAGTTGAAAGTATTTAGTGATAACTTGGGGGTAGCCACCACAAGAGAAATACAGTTGATTATTTTGCGGAAGTGTTACGAGCGGTGTATACAATTTTGCATAGCTCTTAATCCACGGAAGTACGTCTTTGGGGTACCTTATGGGCTATGGTTAGGTCATGTGGTTAGTTCAGTAGGGATTGCGATTGACCCTGAAAAGATCAGGATCATAGTTGCCATGAGTCCGCCACGTACTCCAAAGGAAGTGCATAGCTTTCTGTCATTGGTAGGGTATTGTCGAAGGTTTATAAATGCCCTGGCAGAAAGAACGTTGCCATTGACGAACCTATTGTCCTTTAACTGTCAGTTTGCATGGAGTGATGCTTGCAAAGTATCGTTTGATGATGTGAAGCAGGAGCTTGCCAAAGCATCTGCTTTAAAAGCACCTAAAAGGGGCGAAATGTCTATACATTTTCAATAGCCACCATGTATAGTATCAGCTGGCTGCTTATCCCAAATTTGGAAGGAAAAGTGCTACCATCTGATAGCTTTTGCTAGTCAAAAGTTGGGCATATCGGAAATTAACTACACCTATATGGAGAAGTTGTGCCTTGCGATGGTATTTGCGACCAAAAATTTCAGGCATTACATTCTTTATGAGAAGGTGGCTTTTTATATGAAGGCAGAAGGGCTTTGATTGTTGCAGGTCATTGTAGAGTGTCTTGTGGATTTCGGAGAGCCAAAAGAGGTCGTGGCTGAAGGAAGTGATATGGAAACATTGTTTAAGATTGATATATCGTCTATTCCCTACTAGTATGCTGTTATAATGCATTATCTATCTACAGGAGAGACTGGGGCTACTCTATCAAAATCTGAGACGAGGAAAATTAAACACTAGGCATTGAAATCTCCCTTGATCATAGAAACACTATGTCGGCAGGGTGTTGATGATATCTATCACCGATGTGTGATGCTTGATGAGGTTTTATTTATTTTGGAAGAGTGCCATGACTCTACTTGTGGAGGGCACTTTGCTGGGCGGCTGACAGCACAAAAGGCTTTAAGAGCTAGATATTGGTGGCCATCCATCTTCCATGATTCATTTATGTTAAGAGATGCGATATATGTCAAAGACATGACAGTAGAGAGAATAGGAAGCGACCACTTACTCCAATTATGGCTATCCTTCCATTTGAGAAGTGGGGCATCAACTTTGTGGATCCTATTATCCCATTGTCTACTACTCAGAAGAGATATATTATAGTAGCAACTGATTACTTTACAAAGTGGTTAGAAGAACGGGTGACGAGGCAGGACAATGTAAAAGAGACTGTCAGTTTGCTACTTGAGTAGATCATTTGCCTTTTTGGTCCACCAAAGGAAATAGTATCGAATCGTGGAATCCATTTTCTGAACAAGGTGATTAAAAGCCTGACTGAAGTATGGAAAATTAAGCATAACAAGATGACCCCCTATAATCCGCAAGCGAATGGACAAGTTGAAAGTACCAATAAACAACTTGTGGGTATCCTGTCCAAGATAGTCTCCAAAAAGAAACAGGACTGGGATACAAAATTGTATGTGGTGGTATAGGCGTATAACACGACGTTTAAATGAGCCACTGGCCACACCCCATTTAAATTAGTTTATGGGGAGGAGTGTGTCTTGCCCTTAGAAATTGAGTTGCCTACCATAAGATTTGCAATCAATCATTCTTTGGGTGATGAAGATGCCCTATTCGAGCATTTTACGACTATAACCCACTTGGATGAGCTCAAATTGCATAGTTTTTTGCACCAAGAAGTAGCTAAGCCTCACATGAAGCGGTTGCATGATCTAAAAGCAAAGAAGTATATCTTTAAGAAAGGATAGTTAGTTCTATACTACGATGCACGTAAGGAGCTATTTCTAGGAAAGCTGGAACCTAGATGGGATGGCCCTTACAAGGTAGTCAGGATAGGTAAAAAATAAGTCCACGGCTTTACTAGCTGATCTATAGGGAGTGGAATTTAAAAATAAGGTTAATCTTAATAAGATTAAACCTTATTATTTCTAAGTATGCTAACGTGATAAATGCATTGCAAGTCCATGCTGGGGCTGATCCAAGACCTGCAGGGGAGAGCTTAAATTGGCTGATGGGGTAGTTAATCCCTTATTTGGAGCATCCATATCTAGAGCAAAGATATCATCAGGGGTAGCTTATCTGGTGGAGCAAAGGATACAAAGTGATTGAGCAAGAAGACGGTACATTTGTGTGGGAGATCAAAGTTTTTTGCCATCAATGTTTACAAATTCTGACCAGCATCCTTGTTGAGTTTAATGAAGAAGGTGGGATGGAGCCGTCAGTTCATCCTCTAAATATGTTGAATTTTGACTTTCATAATTATGAATAGGGAAGTTTTTAATGGCTGGTTGTGTAAACCCGTTGTGGGTGTATACATTATACTTTGATGGAGCATCCAGGGGTCCTAGTAAAAAAGGGAGCATTGGAGTAGTTATCTGCGATCCCTGACGTAGAGTTACAATGAAATTAGCTACTTATCTCGGGGAAGGATTCACTAACAACATGGCCAAGTATAAAGCCTTGATCATGGGACTGAACATTGCCAAGAAAGGTGGTATTCGACGGTTGTTAGTAAAAGGGGATTCCCAAACTGATCTTAAATTAACTAAATGGGACATACATAGTCCGGAATCCTATCCTTTGCATGTATAATCGAACTGCTATGGCCGTACTTGATAAATTTGAGTGCATCTCTCTTCAGCTGATTCCCCGTTCTTGGAATTTGTTTGCGGATTCCCTAGCAATTTTTTCTTATGAAGAGGACCTCTTCTTCAACTGTGGCCCTAGTCCGGTGTTGCTATTGACAATGAGACATGACCTAGTCATTTGTGGGAAATTTTATCAGACCACGCGTTATATGGCAAGTGATGGTTGGTATGGGTAATGCGAAGAGTGGCCGAGACCCATCTACCACTATTATCTTGGACCTGTAGTTGATTAGACGACATGTTCTGCATACCCCTCTTGCTATATATACAGGAGGGATGGGTCACAACTTGATGCATTTAGTATATAGGGTTGAGAGCCCTATTTTTTCCCTTGGAATGGAGCGTATTTTTGTATATCTGCCTTATTCCAAGGAGGGATGCGTAGGAGTTGGTTTGTTTGATTTCTTTAGGCCAAGAGGGCCAGTTGCTTTAAGGTTTTAATGTTTGATTTCTTTAGGCCAAGAGGGCTAGTTAGTTTTGAAGTGTCATGATCTATTTCTTTCGGCCAAGAGGGCCAGTCAGTTTGTAGTAAAATGTGCTATATCTTTAGGCCAAGAGGGCCCTATGTCTGTTTGGTGCAAGTACGTTTGATGGTTTTTGTTTTAGTGATTACATCATACAGGTTGACAAAGTCACTAGAGGGAGCCTTTGCTACGGAAGAGCTTCTTGTGGCCATTCTAGGTGGTTTCGTCCCCTTTCCGAGTCTTTTCCCTTAAGCAATTAATGATATATGTGTAGGTAAGGGTGTGTTTTTTTTTTGTTTGTTGGGGACCGATAATCAAGGCATGAAATCCTAGGTTTAGGTTTTTTATGTTTAGGGGAGGTTTGAGTAGTCATTGCCTCCTACAAAGCAATGTCATGCATTGAAAGACCTATTTTAGAAGAAAGTTCTAGTGACCCTGTTCTGCTGACCTACTAGGCAATCGTTCTAGGAGTTCCTATTAGTGCGAGATAGTTAGAAAAGCCTGCCAGTCAAAATGATGATACAAAGGAACAAACCCTAAATATCTGAAAGACAATATATGAATATCTAGAGGTGTGTAAAAAGGGGTTCTAACCCCTATAAAAATAGAAAAGGAAGAACGAATAATCTTTGAGCAGTTGTTCATTGCCTTGCGAGGGCCTGGTAGATTCCTAGGGACGAGTCAGACCCGAGGCCGATGCCTTGTCTTCGTAGAGGTGGCATCTAGTTGAAAATAAGAATAAGAGAAAGTTGGAGCGAAAATAAAAGTGAGCGTCAGAAAAGGATTACGTGTCGCCTTGCGAGGGCTTGGTAGATTCTTGGATATCGAGACAAAACCTAAGGTTGATACCCTGTTCTCCTTGGGTCACTATGCTCAGCTCCCTCCTTTTTACACACTCGAGTATGGAAACTAATGCCCTAATAGGAAAATGTGCTACAAGATAATATTTCTTGATCAGGCTATAGGAGTCCTCATCTAATCGGACCTCCTAGTTGAGTTGTCCTCAGTTGGAAGGTAGTGCAGACCACCACTTAGGCTGACCTCTTTGATAGTTCTTTTTAGCTTGGTTGTGTTGGAACAGTTGGTTAGTGACTAACTTAGGCTTTGCTATCAGATTATGCCAAGCCTACTCGATACCTGATCTCAAAGCCATATTCTTGCAAAACTTCAATCCAACAATGTTGCCTCATCCATTTAAGGCTCTTATGGTCTGTGATTAAAGAGAACTTGTTGCCAAGCAAATAGTGTCGCCAAAGCTTGAGAGCATGAATAACTGCTAGTAGCTCCAGGTCATGGGTGGCATAATTCCTTTCATGGGTTTTTAGCTTCCTCGAGGAATAGGCTATAGGATGACCTTTTTACATTAGTACACAACCTAGTGTAAGTGGGCTAGCATCCGTGACAACTTCAAATTTCTTGCTCAAGTCAAGGAGTTTCAAAATTGGTGCTATCACCAAGCTATGCTTGAGTTGATCAAAACTTGATTGTTTGGTGGGCGTCCGCACTATGGCAACCTACTTTTTTAGCAAATTTGTGAGGGATGGATTTCATGCCTTGGTTTTGATAGGGGGTAGGGTGAGAGATGTGATGTGTTTTGTTGAGTATTTTCTATATCAGCTTGATGCTCTTTGTGGTTGTGTTTATGTGCAGATCTGTTGGTGGGATACGATGGGCTGAGTTCCCCTATCCTATGGTTGCCAATGAGCGGTGGATTTTGCCCGAGAAACATGCTAAAAAAACCAAATTTCAAGGGAACAATAGACTTCGTTGAAGGTAGCAGCTGCATTCAGTATGATTTCAAGCGGCAAGTTAGAAATGGGTGCCAAAAGTGCTTTAAAGATCCACCAAGAGATGGTTGGGAAATTTTCATAATTTCTCGGGATGTCGGAATGGATCCCCAAAAGAGCCAGGCAGTGCGAGACCTCGAGACGGATGTTGAAAGTTTTTCAAAAGCTGGCCAGACGCGAGAGATAGGTTAAAAAGAGGGCCAAGATTGAGAATTAGAGGGGTGTGACCCTTGGGGGGGCCCTTGGGCACCCCCGAATTTGACGATTGGGGGGATCTGTTTTTTGTGCTTGTGGAGAAAACTGACACTATGGCAACCTACACGACGATTTGTGGAGATGGAGGGGTCAATAGGCCATCTTCAGCCTGAGAACACCCATACCAACTAATTACATCAGTGATCTTGGTTCTTTCTATGCTCTACATCACTGTTCTCCGCCCATGCCCAGATGAAGAGATCCTAGTCTAGTCTTTCTCTCTCCTCCAAATGGTGCTTCACACGGTAAGAATCAAGAAGAGGATGCGATGATGAATGCTTATCCCCGACATGAACTGGATTGATCCATGGTCAAGAGGAGGCTGAGGGGAGGTTGACTGAGTGGGAGGCATAGCACAAACCCTATAAATCGGTGAGGATGGCCATAAATCAAACATACGAGCCTATCATGCCAAACCCATGAACGAGAGCACAAGAGCCACTTAGACACTTTGTTTGCTCACTCACTCTGATTTCCAATACTCAAAACACACTTAAGAAGAGCTAAAATCTTGATTGTGCATAGTGCATGGAAAAGGGTACACACACCTACGCACAAAGTGAGGGTAAGTTGAGGATTGTTTGTAATTAACAAGGAACTCACTCAAACATAAAAAACTTGAAGGAGCCCACCAGTAAGAGAAGATCCCAAGACATAGATGGGTGATCGAATCCCTAAGTGTAAGACCAAGCGAAGAACACAACTGAAAAGCCAGACGCAGTAAGGACCGACACTATCGAAAAAGTGGATCTACCCGACCTCATCAACCTGATCGACAACTTGGCAGAACAAGATATCTTAGACATGGTAGAGGGCAGACCAATTATTAGGGCTAAAATCCAATTATTGGCATAAGATATGTTAGGTTTGTACTACGAATGGATTGTAAGTGGCCTGTGTATTTTGCTATTTAGAGTCTAGTCGGTGTTCATACAATGGATCTCACAGAAGGAGATCAAGACATCCTCTATTGAATCTGCAAGGCGGGGAGCAGTGGAGACGGTCTGTCTCTTTGAGAAATATCTACCCACCAACATGCTCATGATACAAACCCACTTCCTGGTGCATATTGTAGATGA
The DNA here is from genome assembly GCF_053477565.2 of Lygodium microphyllum. NCBI lineage: Eukaryota > Viridiplantae > Streptophyta > Polypodiopsida > Schizaeales > Lygodiaceae > Lygodium > Lygodium microphyllum. The sequence continues at coordinate 83,465,245 of NC_141140.1, forward strand.
AGTGGAGATTGCGGAACCTGTCCATACACAGTGGATGTTCTTCGTGGAGCGCTTCATGAAAACCCTGAAAGTCTTTGTGCGACAACGAGCTACGCCAGAAGATAGCATGGCTAAAGGTTGGTTGGTGTTGGAGGCATTAGTGCATCTTTCATAGTGGCTACCAATGGTGGATTTAGACAACAATATGCTATGGTCGCTGAAGGATAATGATAGACTGACCGGAGAAGTGGTGGTTGGAAATGGGGTAGAAAAAAGGATGGATGCTACAATGGAGGAGAAAGTGAATTGTTTTTGTATGTTGCACCATGCATCCCGAGGGCATGGAGGAGATGCCACAGTATATGTCTATGTGATGGTTACATAGAGATTTGACCGCAGCCTCTCACGAAGGGGTGGAGGTCTCTACTAAGGATTGGGAATTCTCGAGGGGATGTAGTCCAAAGGTGACCACATGTTTTATAAGCTGTGATATTTAGATTTTATATGTGACAACTAATCTAACCATTTCAATATACATTATAAAATGCACTCCACAATGGATTGTGGTGTCATGGCAAAGTTCAAGCAAGAGGAGAGCCGATGGCGAGCCACGGATCCAAACCCCGTTATAGATGAGATAGAGCATTTTGGAAACTTGCAAAGTACTATCTCAATGGATTACCGTAGCTTTTCCATGATCATATTTGATGTGCAGTGGTTCAAAGTGGTACTAGAAGGAGTTAGGGCAACTGTTTAATGAGGTCCATCTGGATTTCTTGAAATAGATTCCAAAAAAATATGGACGGATTTGCATGACATGTTTGTCTTGCTGGCCCATTGTGAATAGGTACAAACATTGTTTTTTAAAATTTTATTATGACACAGATAAGTCACAAATGTTGAATCTCTCTTATATGTGATTTTGAATAGGTAATTTTCTATCCAAACCCCCTGACAACCTCAATAGTGCTATGTTGTGCCTTCAGCTCCCGGAAGTGTGAGAGTGTATGCTAAAAGCAATGTTCCCAGTATAGATAAGGACAATATGCGGATGGAAGGGTCGACATTGCAAGGGGTGGAGGTTGAAGATGGCTTGGAGCATGTAGAGGAGACAAAATTGGGCAACGATGGCAGAAAGACAAGAGGCCAAGAATTTTTTGAGAACGAGGTGGACTTATTCTTTTGTGCTGACCTATCTATCATCAACCTTCCAGTGTATGCGAAGTTGTGCTAGGATATTGACATGGGACGATAGGCTACGACATACTTGTAGCATTCGCCTACTCAATTTGTTGATGAATCGCTTATAAGGGTACTCTAGAATATGCATTTTAAGTAACATCATTTTTTAAAGAGTTATATTACCGTGGTTTGCTTGAATCTTTATATTGATTATGCTAACATCACTTTCTCTCTATGTAGGTGACCTTTGACGATATTTAGAGAGCACGATGAGTTGAGGGATGAGCGATTAGGAGTTGCAAGAGATATTCACATATATGTCTCCAGATAAAATTGCTCTATTTAGAGATATGGCGGACTAGGAGCTATCTCGGACACCATCTGGCAATTCCGTTAGATCTACTCTCATACTTTTGTTTCCAATAGATGAGGTCGATGCTCCAGACTTGGGTTGGACGGAGAGAGTAGTTCTGGGCGATATTGCAAAGACATGGATGCGGTGAGCCCACGGTTGGCTTGAGATACACGTGCTACTCCTCACTCTTATGCAAGTTAAAGAGAGGGTGGCTCAGGTGGTTGTTGTGGAGACACCGATGCAGTGTCTCCGTCTCATCATTCTGGTGGAGTTGCATCACTTGTAAGATTTGTCACACCTGTGGGATATCTACTCTAGTGACTTCAGCTTTTGCTCAGCTGTCCCCACAGGGTGGCACCCCTATGGGTGCTACTCTAAGAGATACCACCCCCGTGGGTACACTGGATATACAGGGGTCTCTTGGTTATGCCCAGGAGCACAGTTGTAGGTGGGAGAGAAAACATCTTAGATATATCCCAGAGGGGTATGGATACCTTGTAGATGATAGGACAGGAGCCATGATCATGAATGATGAGGGGAGGAGGGTGATGGGTCATATGAGAGAGTTGTGCCAACAAGTTTTTCAGTACAACATCTTGGACCATTGGAAGAAGATACCTGAGGGGAGCAAGGACTACATAGTAGCATCCTTGCATGAGGAGTTTCTGGTACCCACCATGGCAAAGAGGTTTTGCACATATTGGATGATGGAGTGCATGCGTACGTACATGTCACACATACAATCGGACACACGCAAGGCGCTCAAGAGTGGCACCTCAAAGCCCGAGTGGCTAGATGTAGATGACTAGCAGAGACTCAGGGAGGAGGCTACAAATTCTCCAGGACATTGGAGACAGTAGCGCGAGGCAGTGAGGGCATTGTTAGGTCTTGGATTCCAGCATATATTTGCTATTTTATACCTTAATACTAGTATACATGTAGAACTAGCATATGTAAAGTGACTTAAAATGTCATATGAAGTTTTTAAGTGACATTCAGGCACCTTCCTGACGTTCAGAAAATTGTATCTTTTGAGATCTTGCGTGATGAGTAATGCTATCTTCTTTAGGACAGCGCTCATATCTAGTTCTATTGCTGTCTATGTATTTGTGTCCTGAATATTTAGGATGTCTATTTTAAGTTGCTTGATCAAGAGGGATCATGATGATAGAGAAATGTGTGATAGTTTTCAGGATAGTAGTTCTGCATTGACGAATGTAATATGTAGTTCATGTTTGCATAGTGTTCCTGAAGAATAAATATATGAAATGGCTGTAAATCATGTTAGGGAGTTTCCTACAATAACATAGTTGTTTTGGGCAGTTTAATGTTTTCTGCGCTTTTGTTATGATCTTGATAGGCCATAACACTTTGGCGATCCTGTTGGTTTCATGGGAAAAATTATCATAATTTAGGCATCATGCCTGGAACCAATTTTTTCATAATGACAGCTTCAAGATCTTTCAAGGATTCAAGGTGTTTTTGCATTTTCATCCATTTTTCTACATTTCTACAAGTTGCAGGTATTAGCATATCCCTCCATAAGAAATACATTGCAGTCAAATTGTTTGAAGGAGGATATCTTGAAGTTCTTGTTCTTGAAGAATTCAATCTCTTCAAAAGTTCTCAATGTTGTGGATTCGAGGTAAATTATTCAAGGAGTTTCAGGGCTAATAACCTAAACTGCATGAATTTCAGGCAGTCACATGAACTGCAGGAATTTCAGGCTAGTTACTTGAATTATTGCAGGATGGAAATGACAAGCATAATCTGAATTGCAGGAAAGATGGGGGGAAGCTTGATAAACTTGAGAAGTCTGGTCAATAAAGGAGTTTTCAAGAATTTTCAAGAAGTACCTATAAATGAGTATTTCAAGCAGCCTGAACTGCTAGAAGTGCAAAAGTACCCTGCATATTATAGGCTGAAGACCTATTACTCCATCATTGCAAAAGGAGGTTGGATCAAAGCAAAGCGGATTCTTTTTCAAACTATAAAAATTCTTCATTATGGGTAAATCCAAGAAGAAGGAAAAGAGGTGCAAAGTCTGCTTTGAGCATGGGCATAGTTCCAAATGTTGTCCATATGTCCATGAGTCCTGTGAAAGCAGGAAGTCCTCCAAATATTTTGTATGTTTGATCTATGTCAACAGTTCAATGGTATCCGTAAGAGGTTCTCTTTAGCAACCAAGAAGGGTTCCAGTTCAAGACTGGATAGAGCATGGGAAAAGCTGACTTCTTTTGAGAATGTCCTTGATGATGCTTATGAATGGCATGATGACCATGCAGGCCAGAAGGTTAGGTCTTGCTCAAGTTTGAAGTAGGTTCAGAGATTGCTTAGAGCAATTGAGAAGCTCAAGGAGAAGTATTATGATGTTTTGGATTTGAATTAGGATTCAAGTTCAATTGATGATGATGATTGCTATCCTTTACCTATGGTTTTGCCAAAGATTGAGGCTGAGGGAGTCAGAAAGGACAAGAGCCAAAGCAGCCATGGATCCTCCAGTGCCCCAAACCCAACACAGGAGCTTACCAATGGGAGAGTGGAGCATCACACACCTTGCATTGACAACTAGAAGGTATTTTCCATATTTTGGTCTTTAGCATACTTCCATAATCAATCTTGAATTAGATTTTCTAAAGAAGAAAGAACTAATGAAGTTATCATCAAGGAAGTTGATCAGTCTAGTAATCAAGAAGATCAGTTACATATTCAAGAAGATGTTCTTGTCATGGATGACAAGCATGGGGCTAATGTTTTTCTCAATGAGGATGCTATTGTGGATGTTTTTCTTGGTTCTCTTGCTAGTTTTGAGGAAGATTATGTAGCCAAGGAGTCAGATTTCACTGAAGAGGCTTTACAAGTACTTGAAATGCCACTACCTATAGTACAAAATCCATCATTTTAGGATGTATTTTTTCAACATACCTATATTTCCAGCATGGTGAATCCTATTCCAGGTCATATCACTATTGACCTGAAGAAATTCAACAAGTTACTACTGCTATAAACTCTCAAGTTGATTGCCTGTATGAGCAGTTTTCAAGATAGCAAGTGATCAATTTTTAGCAAGTTTTCGGGCAGCAAATGAACAGTTTTCAGCAATGTCCAGGTTTACAATAGCAAGCTAAAAGTCAGGAATTGCAGAGATCACTCAGTTTGTGTGGTTTCCATTATGATCTAAATGAGTTATGCTTTCTGAATCAATCTTCAACTGAGATGATTCAATGGCTTTCATATGAGTTGGAAAAGGAGAGGAATGCAACAAAAATTGCAGCAATTGAAGCTTTGTCTATTATTCATCAGTTTCAGGTAGAGAAAGCATGGCTTCAACATGAGGTTTCTCATGCCAAGAATGTAATGAATTTCCAAGTTTCTCATTGTTCAGAGGTTATTGATGCTCTTGAGAAATTTATTTTACTGAAAGATAATGAAATTGCTAACTTGCATACTCAGTTGGCTTCTTTCCGTATTCTGAGTCAAGATGTTATTCTTGAGGATCTGTATGCACAAACAGTTAATATGATTGATGAAGTGGAAGAATATGAGGAAGAATTATGCATGTAAGCAAATCTTTTTGTAGTCCCTATCTTGGAGATAGATGTTGAGGGCATCATTCAAGAGAATTAGCATTTTCCTGTAATTGAAGAAAATGCTGTTTTGGAATAGCAAATTGTTCAATATGCAAGCCAAAATATGTTAGGATAACATTTAGGCAATTTTCCTGAAGATTAGGAGCAACCTGAATTTCAGGAGAGGTTAGGGAATGAGTAGATTAACTTAATTCAGGACTCCAGAATAGGTTATCCTGAAAATAAACTCAATAGAAAATTTTAAAATCAGCATTCTATAGATTCTAAGTAGATGAATAACTCTGATATGCAGGAGGAGGAAGGATAGAAGGTTATTCTTCAAGTTGAGCAGAGGTATGAGCCCACTATGAGAGGATCTGTAGGAGTAGTTGAAGATGAAGTTCGGTTAATGTAAATGAGCAAGAAGAATGCAAGCCTATTACAATGAGTATTTATGAGAAGGATTTTTTTCTTCATGAAAATTTATCCATAGTGCCAATGTTTGGAATGGATGTGGATATCATGATTTAGAGGTATCAGGAGCATCCCAACATGGTTGAAAATGAAGTTCCTACACAGCAAATTGCTCTTTCTACAATTTATGATGATTTAGGACAACATCCTGAAGACTTTTTGGTTCAGCAGGAGTTTTTTGAATTTTAGGGAAGTTTAAGGATTGAATTGGATAAATTATTTCAAAATTTTGGATCTATGCAACTTTATCCTGAGCAGCAAGCAAAATCTCTAGATCAGGATATGGAAGTATCTGAGTCTATAGTGAACAATGTAGATGTGAATGATCAGGATAATGATCAGGTTGTTGATGTCTCAGTTCAGTCTGATATTTTTTAATTTTTTGAGTATTCTAACTAGTTTGGAGATGAGTTTGAAGTGAGTAGAAGTATCTATAGTAGTTCATATCTATGCAGTTGATGCTATAGAAGGAATGGTTGACATGGGTCATATTAATCGGTTTTTGAGCATGGCTATGAGGATATTGGATGAGTTAGACGACAATTTCAAAAGTCTATTGTGGTTTCCTATTCAAATTCAAGGAGGCAGATTGATGACAGACAGAGTGAAGCAACAAGCTTCCTCTCTCACACACTATTATTCATACCACACTCAATAGTGAAAGATACAACCTACGGTCATAAGACCATTCACACCAAAGGCACCGACTTATTTAATGTATCTAACTACTATGGCTAGACTAGCTGTGTCCAGCTCATGTCGGTCAACACACACAAAATGAGCTTGATATTCTAACACTCCCCCTCAAGCTCAAGACAGCATATGTACTCCAAGTAGCTGTCTAAAACCACAGAACTTATCTTTACCCAGAGACTTGGTAAAGATATCTGCTACCTGCTCATCAGTCCTCACATGCATAAGATCAACCTTTCCTGCAAGGACCATCTCACGAATAAAGTGGTAGTGTACCTCTATGTGTTTTGTCCTGGCATGGTAAACTGGATTCATGGCCAGGAGTACACTACTCAGATTATCACATAACAGTTTCACTGGAGCATCAACTTGAATATCCAAATCAGCCATAAGCTTGAGCAGCCAAGCAATCTCACATGCTGCCAATGCAGCCCCCCTGTACTCTGCCTCAGTACTAGATAAAGCAACCGTAGGCTGCTTCTTGCTGCTCCAACTGATCATGCCGCTACCAAAGCCAAAGGCATAGCCACTCGTAGATCGTCTGTCAGTTGAGCATCCTGCCCAATCTGCATCTGTGTATCCAATCAGTATCAAGGGCTTATCTCTGACATAGAACAACCCATAGTCTACAGTAGACTTAACATACCTCATGATGCGTCTAACTGCATCCAAGTGCGGCTTTCTCGGCTTCTGCATAAACTGGCTTATCAGCCCTACTACATAGCTCAAGTCAGGCCTAGTGATGGTCAAGTAAATCAGACTGCCGACCATCTGCCTGTACATAGTCACATCTTCTACTTTAGCCCCAGTGTTCATGTCTAGCTTTACATTCTGGTCCAGAGGTGTATCCAGTGGTTTGCATTCAACCATGTCATACTTCTTAAGCATTTCCATGGCATAGTGCTTCTGCATCAGCCATAAGCCATTTTCAGTTGGTACGACCTCAATACCCAAGAAATACTTCAGATCTCCCAGATCTTTCATGTCAAATTCAGATTTCAGCATCTTCATAGCATGCTGAATTCCCATGTCATCATCTCCAGTGATTATCAGGTCATCAACATATATGACCAGCACTACCAAGCCACTGTCAGTCTTCTTTGTAAACAGGCTTTGATCAGCCCTGCCAACAATAAATCCAAGACTCTGCAAGTAACTGCTGATCCTAGCATGCCAGGCTCTTGGAGCCTGCTTCAGCCCATACAGTGCCTTTTTCAGCCTGCACACATAATGCTGAAAATCAGGGTGCTCATACCCTTCCGGCTGAACCATGTATACATCCTCTGCTAAATCACCATTGAGGAATGCATTCTTAACATCCATCTGCTGCAATTTCCAGCCTTTTGCAGCAGCCAAGGCAATAACAGTTCGTATGGTTGCCATTTTTGCAATCGGGCTGAATGTTTCATCATAATCCAAGCCATACTGCTGAGCATATCCTTTAGCGACCAGCCTTGCTTTGTACCTTTCCACACTGCCATCAGACTTACATTTGATTTTATAAACCCATTTGCAGCCAACAGGCTTTTTCCCTTCAGGCAGTGGTACCAAATCCCAAGTCTGATTTTCAGCCGAGGCTTTCATCTCTTCGTCCATAGCCATGCACCAATTTTCATCCTTTGCTGCTTCAGCATAAGTACCTGGTTCTTTGATCTCCATCACTTTTGTCATGTATGCATAATGCTTTGCAGAATAACCAGAGTACGTCAACCTGTCAACAGGGGTATCTGACCCTCTGCGATCGTCTAGGCTGTGGTGCACTACTCGATTCACCTCTCTCATGAGGCGGAATGTACCTGTTCTGCCTCGTTCCAGGCGTATAGACAGTCGGAATACCAAGTTCGCTGTCTAAAGTATCACTAGACTCATAGCCCGAAGTCATTCTGCCAGGTGTCATCATACCATCCTCAATAACTTTCTCTTTTCCTTTGCTGTCCAAGACATCATGTCTCCCCCTCACTGACATACCCGTGTCAGTGGACGGTGAGCTCCTCAATCTCCCTGTCCATGGGGATACTGTCTAACTGATAGGTCCTGTCATAGCAGTGCTCTGCTGCATATCAACTGTAGAGACATAAGTGGAAGGCAGATCGGATGGCACTGCAACTGGTGAGACATACCAAGAGCCCAGCTCATCAAAGATGACATCCCTGCTTACGAAAGTCTCCCTAGTAGAGGGATCATAACATTTGTATGCCTTCTTCTCCTGCGAGTATCCAATGAACACACTCTTATGCGCTTTGGGATCCAGCTTTTTCCTTTTCTCATCTGGAATGTGCACATAAGCAAGACAACCAAAGACCTTCATGTGTCTTACATCCGGCTTATAGCCATAGAGCCTCTCAAACGGTGTCATGTCATGAATGCCTGCAGTGGGAGTCCTGTTCAGAATATATGCGGCTGTCACAACAGCCTCTGCCCAATAGTAAAGCGGCATATGCTTCTCATTCATCATGGCCCTAGCAGCTTCCATCAGAACCCTGTTCTTCCTTTCAGCTACTCCGTTTTGCTGCAAAGTGTAGCTGCAGGTTAGCTGCCTACGAATGCCATTTTCAGCCAAAAAATCAGCAAATTCATTGGAGACATACTCCCCACCGCTATCAGATCTCAAGCAAGAGATGTAACACTCAAATTCCTTCTCAACCTGTGCCTTAAATTTCTGAAAAACAGCAAAGACCTCATCTTTTGTTTTCAATATGTAAAGCCAGGTATATCGATTGTAGTCATCAATGAAAGATACATAGTATCTGGAACCCCCCATAGATGCATTATGAGCTGGTCCCCAAACATCAAAGTGCACTAACTGCAGTGGTCGTGTACTCTGTCTTACATGCCTGACAAACGGCAATCGTGACTGCTTACCAAACTGGCAAGCCTCGCATACATGACCAATATCTGAATATTGGAATCTAGGTAACCCTGTTACTAGCTGCTTCTTCTGCATGGTCTGCAGCCTCTCCAAATTGACATGCCCCACTCTCTTGTGCCAAATCTCTAAGTCCCTGATAGTGCCAGAACCCTGGGCAAACATAGCGGAATTCACCTCTGGCAGTGTAGCATCAAGAGTGAACATTCTTCCATTTCTGTGGCCTTTCGCGATCAACTTGCATCCATTGCCAAACTCTTCAATAAAGCAGCCATGCTTATTGAAGCGAACCTGCAAGTTCTGCTCTGTCATTTGGCCCACAGACAATAGGTTCTTCGTAATCGAAGGAACATGCAAAACATCATGAAGATTCTTCTTCCTGCCATCATGTACAACCAGAGGCACTTTGCATTTATGCTCAATGCTATGCTGCGTGTCATCACCTGTGCATACATAGCCATGCTTTTCAGCCACCATATCCGTGAACCAATCACCATGAGGGGTCATGTGATTCGACGCCCCCGAGTCAATGTACCACACTACATCATCAGATGATTTTTCAGCAGCCTTATCTTTAACATATTGCATGGCAAACAGTCTATCACCAGAGTCATCTGCCTGACTGGACGTAGCATAATGTCCATGCTGCTTGCCCTTCTGATTTCCCTGCTTCTTCCAGTAATCCTTTGCAATATGCCCATACTTTCCGCAGTAGTGACAATCCTTGTCCTTATTTGGATTGTCTAACTGACGCTGCTGTGAGCCTCTGCCACGGGAGTTCGATCTCCCCCTGCCTCGAAAGTTGCCACTACCTCTTGCATTTGATGACTGCTGATTTCTATTACTATAGGATGCATTCTGCTGGCCTCCTCTGCCAGATCCATAGCCTCTACCACGGCTACCACGACCACGCTGATTCGAATAAAAAACTGCATCCTTATTCTTTGAGCTGCTTGACCCTATAGCTAAGCCAAGCTTTACCTCTTCATGAATCAATAATGCAACCAGCTCATTAAAATCAGGCATCTCAGCCCGGACAGATATTGAAGTGTCAAAAGACTTATACTCCGGACCCAAGCCATTTAAGGTCACTGCAACCATATCCTCATCTTCTACCTGTGAGACAACAGATGCCAGCTGATCTGCTATAATCTTAACCTCTATGACATAATCTTGTATGGATCTATTCTTCCTCTCCATGTTATTGAATTTCTACTTCAGTTGTATCTTCCTTGCACTTGTAGTTGTGCCATAATATTTGACCAATATATTCCATGCATCTGCTGGGGATTTACAGTTCATGATCTGCATCACCATAGCATCCAAGATACATAATGACAACCAATGTAAAACTCTGCGAGCTCTTTCCGTCCAAGCTCGATGTGCTCGTCTTTGATCAGCTGTAGGATTCCTATCTGGAACTTCAGGTTCAGCCTCAACACCTGTCACTAAGTCCCAGTATCCTTTGCCTATCAGAAAGTTCTCCATGCGGAACTTCCATATTGCATAATTGTTGCTATCAAGCTTTTCTCCCACAATCTGGGTTACATTATCAGTTCTATCAGCATTTGCCATGTTGCAGACCTTGCCTGACTACCTGCAAACCAAGATCTTCTTAACAGTTCAACTTCAGCCCGGAACTATTTATGACAGTTTTCTGCAATTAATTGCATTAAAAAAAAGGGTATTTCAGCCCACTAACAGTCCAAAACAGCTCACACCAAGTGGCTTAACCTGTGAGTAAAGCAGTCAATGCAAATACTATGTATCCACTTCGGTTTGAACTCCTGCAACCTCACTGCCAGGGTACATATATGCAGTCTGAAAACTGTACTTCTGTGAGTGACCAGCAGTGATCTCAAACCCAAAACTGAGTAGTATACATGTCATACATGTCCCAAACTTCCATAGATTGCTGCTAGTACATGTGTCAAGCCATGCATAGGCATAGAACCTCAAAACAGTATTTAACCAGCATATATGAACATTGTAAATAAATTCCCAGATTTCAAACAGCCAATGCACTGGCATCAGGGATTAATTTCAGTCCCAAAAAACCATAAACCATTTGCATCACTTCTGTTTCCAATGCTCAAGCATTCAACAGTCATAGACCAAGTCTTCAAGTACCTGTGGAACAAACCCAGCCAACTAGTTCTTCAGAAATACCCAATTTGTGCTTTATGTCTGCAAATTTTTTTTTCAGTTTTCAGCCTATCACAGGCTCTCAGATCAGGCCATTTCAAGCTCCAAGTTTATGTCAAAATACCCAAGAAATATGACATGTCTTCTACCAAGCATCAAGTGCTACATCCAAGTTCAATGTACATGCCAAAGAGCATCCAAAAATGCAGACTTCCCAAGTGTATAATGTCACTATAAGTTCAATGACAGTTCAGCCCTGTGTATTCAGATATGTACACCTCTATTATAGCTCCCACATGAGCTCCCACAAGAGCAATAGTAAGGTATACCCTTCAAGAACCTTCCTTGGTATGCATCCAAGCTCTATGCCACCTGACAAGTGCTATACTTCTTGAATCTCAGCCAAAGAGAGCAGCCTGTTCATAGGCACAGTCCACACAGACTGTTCAGAGTACATTCAGATCAGATTTACCCACTTGTTGATGCTCAAAGAAGCTTTGGTGAATCTCCAGACAAGCCACACTCCTGGTGATGCTCAATAGAGCCTTGGTAAGCAGTCCATGTGCTGAATCTCAGCCATGGAGTTCAGCCTGGAAACACGCGCAAACACGCTGGTTGGGCAGATCTGTGCTGCTGCACATCTTGCTCATTACTATGATAATGATGCACTCACTGATGCTCAATCAGTCCTTGGAAGACTTCTCAGCAAGCCACAACCCTGCTTCAAGCCATGAGACTCCAATGCTTCACAGTACATACCTCTAGTGTGACCTTTGATGGAAATGACAGTCAGTCCTCTTCTTTTTCCAGCTCTTCAGTTCACTCTTCAAGTCTTCTTATTGAGTGCATTCCACCAGTGAGCCCATTCATGGCTCTGATACCATGTTCAAATTCAAGGAGGCAGATTGATGACAGACAGAGTGAAGCAACAAGCTTCCTCTCTCACACACTATTATTCATACCACACTCAATAGTGAAAGATACAACCTACGGTCATAAGACCATTCACACCAAAGGCACCAACTTATTTAATGTATCTAACTACTATGGCTAGACTAGCTGTGTCCAGCTCATGTCGGTCAACACACACAAAATGAGCTTGATATTCTAACATTTCCTCCATCAGCAAGTGTTCAAATCCTTTACATACAAGATTGTTTTTCAGGTTTGCTGAAATTTTCAGGTTTACAGCACATTTCAGCAACTCAGGATTGTTTAGGTTTGCTAGTAGTGGTAGAATTTCAATATGGATTGCAACAACATGAATCCCTATATCTTGAATTTTGTAACTTTAATTCTTACAATAGCAACCTAATTTCTTACAGCAAGAAATGGTATGGCAGTAGCCTAAAAAGCAAGAAATGTGGGAATAAGTACTACAGCAAGCTGAAAAACTGCAAATACAGCACGCACCTGATAATCAGAAGTTTCTAAAACCCGAAAATAAACTGGAAAGTTAGAAAATACAAGTTTTATCAGTTTGGATTGATGCAAAGCAATGTTTTTCAGGTGATATAGTGCAAATTGAAGCTCTGATTGAGTATGATGTAGATGCAGATGCAACTCTGTTTTGTTTTCTTTTATAGGTTTTCTTGGATTATCTTGCATATTTCTTTGGAGATGCAGTTTCTTGTTTGAATTTCAAGTTGTGTGGTACATTGCCAGCCTTGGCATGTTTACTTTAGCTGCTATTTTAATTTCACTAACACTTAAGACCAATTATGCAACTGCATCAGAGGGTTTTGAGTATCATAGAGGGGCTCTACTCACTGTTGCTTAGTGTGACTTGTTAAGAGGTGCAAGGCCTCTAGCAGGGTATAATTGTGTTCTTTGAGTTGGTCTTCATCATAGTCAGTTGTTTATCTTTTCTGTCGTTAGTTGCATGCTTGTGGGTTCGAGTCATGACTATCCCAGTCATCCATTAGGCTATGCCACGTGTTAGGGCTCGGATTCCACCATATATTTGCTATTGTATATCTTAGTACTAGTATACATATAGGACCAGCATATATAAAGTGACTTAAAATGTCATATGAAGTTTTTACCTGACATTCAGACGCCTTCCTGATGTTCAAGAAATTGTATCTTTTGAGATCTTGTGTGATGAGTGATGCTATCTTCTTCAGGACATCGCCAAATTTTGGTTGCTCATATCTGGTTCTATTACTGTGTATTTGTGTCCTGAATATTTACGATGTCTATTTCAAGTTATTTGATCAGGAGGGGTCGTGATGACAGAGAAATGTGTGATAGTTTTTAGGACAATAGTTCTCTGTTGATGAATGTAAAATGTAGTTCGTGTTTGCATAGTGTTCTTGAAGAATAAATGTATGAAATGGCTGTAAATCATGTTAGGGAGTTTCCTGTAGTAACATAGTTGTTTCAAGCAGTTTGATGTTTCTTGTATTTCCTGTTATGGTCTTGATAGGCCATAACAGGCATGACTAGAGGCAGGGGTGGTCCATCAGCTTGGGAGTGGCGGCCACATGACTTATCTGGAGGACTTTGTAAGTTTATCTTTTGTTCTTCTCGATTTCTTTTTCATGTTTCTATCAGTTGTATTTTATTTTCTTTACAGCACTCCATTACAAACTGCGATCCCACCGGCCTAGAGACTCGAAATGCAAAGAGACACGGTCTCACTGCATTGATCGATAGAATGTATGCACACGGCAGCTCAGTAAGTCTTTCATCTTTCTTGTTCGTAGTTACTATTTTTATTAAAATGCATTATGTATGGTGGACTGATGTGTAGTTGTTTTTTTTTTCAGACTCCGTTTCAAGCTTCTTTGTGTCAGGACGAGCTTTCAGATGGCGAGGATCTATAGCTCTTGCTTGGATTTGTGGAGTGCATATCCTCTTCCTTTTGGGTCTTGTGATTTATGCAAGCATCTTCTATGTACTATGTTATTATCATCCTTTGTATCTTGCCATGGTTCCATGAGTTTTCATCAGCGGTCATGTATTTATTCTATGTATCAGTCTTCTGGGTTCAAGTACATTTTGCGCTCATTTTGACGACCATTGCACACTTAACATGTAATCCATTTGTAGAATATAAATACAACACATAGTGCTACATGTGGCAGGGTAGCAAGCTGCCACAAATTTTTTTTCTCTGTAATTGTCACTATTAGCATCACAAATTTATTGCATGTGTCACTATTGGCATCGCAATATGCGTCACAAACTATCAGTATTGGTGTCAATGCAAATATCGACGTTAATAGCGATGGTTCCATGGAGATGCTAATACCGACGCGTTTAGCGAAGACGAGGGTAATTTTTTTAATGAACATTTTCGTCACTTTGAACGTCGGTATGAGGCCTGTATCTTGTAGTGACAAACAATTCTTTTCTATGTATGACAAGAACAATTGTAGAGGCATACCTGGCTTCAAATAAATCTGCCATAAACATGCAAAAATAGAGAGGTGCAATTTCAATAGTTTTTAGATATGTAGAGCACCCATCTCACTTTAGATTAGAGTTAGATTGAAGAGAACAAAATTTGTGATGAATGAATTTAATAAGAATTAGAGAAACTAATCCATACATGATACCCATTAACCTAGAATAGGAAAACACCATCAACAAAAAAGTGAGCTTACAGAGGATGCAATGTTGATTGCAGAAACGAAATTGCATGGCATGTAGAGAGATGTGGGAGCATGTCCCAAACACAACATATATGGACCCATTGGCAATTGTTGGAGTGGACATGCAATGAAGCAATGAACAATGAACACCATGGTGGGAGATCAATGAAACCACAACATGGTGCATCAATCAACAGAATGCTCATCATCCTAGATTATCTACATGGTGAATATGCCATGGTCAAAGTTGGAGGTGAAAGAGGAAGGTGAAAACTGATACCTAAAGGGGGAATGCTAGTTAAACCTTGCAACAATCCCCTGGGAAGTGACTTTTCATGGAGGGTCTGCACGGTCCCGATTTTGTCAGGAAGCCCACTCCCCCCCGTGTGACCACGTGGTATTGAAGGGAGGGGGACCACCCTCCCCCCACTACAATGGCATGAACTATCCCTAAGAAAGTTTTAGTACATTCCTCTTAAGATATAATAGATAAATCCAAATATTTCAAAGCTCCATAGTGCAAACATTAACATTTGATGCATTCTAAACCCTCATGGAATAGCTAGCTATTACATTCTCATGTGACCAAGGTTGATTCAACAGCCACATAGGCACTTCAGGATGTACTAGGACATACTCTCATACTACAAGCTATTAGTTGACATGATGGAAAGGCTTAAACACGTGGCAAACATGACTATTAGGCAATTAGTACACACACACACACACACACACAAAGTCTCTCTCTCTCTCTCTCTCTCTCTCTCTCTCTCTCTCTCTCTCTCTCTCTCTCTCTCTCTCTCTCTCTCTCTCTCTCTCTCTCTCATGCGTGCAATGCAATCAAAAATTCTACCATGAGAATGCTATCATTGTTGAGAAATGACAAATGATGTATGCTCTAGGAAGAGATGTCCTGAATCCCATATGCACAGTGAGGAGAGTGGAACAACCCAATTTCTATAAAGCATTGTACTTGACTATCACTTTCATATGGAATGAATACAATGTCATGATTCTTTGTACTTTCAGTTAGGTGTCTTTTCTTTGTCAGTCCTACACAAGATTGTGTTTATGAGTCCAAGTTGCCATCTTGGAACCTAATTCACTTGTAACAGTTTGTCTCTACTTGTCTATGTCATCATGAGTTTGGTCTTCATCTTCCACCTACCATAGCATCTGCCATGCTCTAGATCCGTACCTTTTGACATGGTATCAGAGCCCAATCGAGCATGGCATGACTCCCTTATCTACTCTCTTAGTCCCTCTTAACCTCAAGTCAGCTCAATGAGCGTCTCTCAACTCATCTCCACTTGCTCACCTTGGTAGCCATAGCCAGGTCTGCACCTATCTTCTTTCAAGCTTATATAACTTTCTCTATAGGGCATATCTCTCCAAGCTCCCTTCTAAAGATTTATTCATTGACTCCCAAGGCTTCTCTACATCACATAAGAACTTGACATTACCCTATCTACTACTCAACATTGTCCTTTCTCTCAGGTTCTGTCCTGTGTGGCCTCCATAGCCAGCCAGTACCTAGTCACCTTGGAGCCCCTGGATCTCACACTATAAGCCATTATTCATCACGATTCCTTCTAGGGGAATCTTCTTTGACTTCAGGCACACCTTCTTGGCACATCACATCTCGACATTGGTGCTGCTTCAGCCTGGCATTTCGAGAAAACAAGCATGTTGTTCAAAATAAGACGCAGTCTGATTAGTACATTATTTTCCTCCTGTGCGTAGTGTGATCTAGTCCAAGACCATGGGACTTTGGAAGCCCATATCATAAGCTTTCTTTCTGTAAATTTTTTTTGGAAAATGATCAAGTGTGTAGTCCACACAGAGTGAAATACGAAGTTGCCTCAGAAACCCTAAATCAGACTCCATAGCCAAGATTGCTTAAAGCTTCAATTTTCTTCATTTTCTCACTCCTCTTGGCACACTCAAGCTCCTACCACTGTGAACTGAGTAATCACTCAGTGTTTAGCAAAAAATTCATCAAGCTTTGGAAGATTTGGAGAAATCAAAGCTCAATAGGACAACATCATTGCTACTACAAGTCTCAAACTCTTCAATTTCTCACTCTTTTCAGTCAAGTAGAGTTACTACCATTCAAGATCCGCTACAACACTTAGTCTTCTAGCAAATATTTAATTGATTTACCATCAAGGAGGGGTTTCAAGCTGAAGGGGTAACATCAACCATCAAGCAACAAGAATCATCATCTTCAAAACCATAGTATCTTTTGATACTGCATAGTGGGATTTGACACTGCCCCATCACTTGTGCTTGTTAGCACATTCAAGAAGTAACTCGCCTTCTGGTTCATGCTTTGAAGATTATTCTCAGTTTGTGTGATGATTTAAAGTCACATTGATAAAATCTCATGTAAATCTCAATATTCTTGTAAAAGGATAGACACTGCCTGAGAGTTCTTGTGGTAAGAACTCCTACTAAGATGACTGAAGTGGAATAGATAGCAAAGTTTAATGGTGAAGGCTTTCATGCTTGGAAGGAGAAGACCATGTACCACCTTATGCGGAAAGACTTGGGGGACTTGTTTGAAGATGAGGAAGAAGATGCAAATGACAAGAAAGAAGATACTACAGAAGACTAGCCTAAAACAAAGGCATGGAAGAAGATGAACAACAAAGCTCTAGGTATTATTGCCTAGGGTCTATCAAATGATGTATTACATCACATCTCCAGCATCAGGGATGAAAGAGGGTATGGGAAGAACTTGACAAAATCTTTGGTACACAAGCAAAGAACTCAAAGGTAAAATTACTTATGCAATTTTATAAGTTGGATGTAAAAGATAGTTCATCTATGATTGTACACATCAATAAGTTCAAGAGCCTTAAAACTCAGCTAGCAACTCTTAAAAAGAACATTGATGAGGATGAGGCAATAGCAATGCTACTTGCCAATGTTAATCATGAACCATATGAGAACCTTGTTTCAACACTAGGTAATATTCCCAGTCTCTCACTCAAAGATATTGAGCACTCACTGCTTGATGGAGAAAGCAAATTTAAAAGCAAAGATGTAAAAGAGATCAGCTCAAGGGAAAACCTCTTATACACCAAAGGAGCTACTAGACCCAAGGGAAGAGGTTGAGGATTCAACACCAACAACAAAAGTTGGATGATATGTCATTATTGTGGTAAGATTGGCCATATTGCCAGTGAATGTTTCCACAAGAGAAGAGGACAGCAGATGTAAAATGACCACCACCAAAACCAATTCATGAATGAAGAAGAAGAAGAAGAAGAAGAAGAAGAAGATGCTTCCGTTACTATCAACAAATCTGACAGATTGTTCTAAGGAATTTGTTCCCATAATGGATCTACTTATGTAACAAACCCTACCAAGATGTAAAGTTTCAAGCCTTAACTTGACTAAGCTGCCAAAGAGCTAGTCTCCTGGTCCATGTTTACATGCAGGGGGGGCAAAAGGCAGCAAGGGTAGGAACTCATCATTTGAGGGGGGTGTTGAGAAATGACAAATGATGTATGCTCTAGGAAGAGCTGTCCTGAATCCCATATGCATAATGAGCAGAGTGGAACAACCCAATTTCTATAAAGAATTGTACTTGACTATCACTTTCATATGGAATGAATACAATGTCATGATGCCTTGTACTTTCAGTTAAGTGTCTTGTCTTTGTCAGTCACACAAGATTGTGTTTATGAGTCCAAGCTGCCAACTTGGAACCTAATTCACTTGTGTAATAGTTTGTCTCTACTTGTCTATGTCATTATGAGTTTGGTCTTCATCTTCCACCCACCATAGCATCTGCCATGCTCTAGATCCACCCCTTTTGACAATCATGAACCCTTGAAATGCTATTGGGAATCTGAAATGCAATTGTAAAACTCTAAAACATTTTCAAGAACTTGAAATACTGTTGTGAATAGGTTGCTCTAACCTTGAAATGCAATCATGTACCTGAAATGCATTTGCAACTTACTGCTCCATGAATTGCAATTCATGAATCTCTAATTGAAATTGTGAGATACTATCCTGAATCAATTCATGAATGCAATCCAAGAAATACATGACTGAGCAAATGATATAAATTGTGAGATACTATTCTGAATCAATTCATGAATGCAATCCAAGAAATACATGACTGAGCAAATGATATAAAAGCATCATGTGATATGGGTACTTTGATTATAGAGCTTTGATGTTGGTAGAATGGCATGAAGATTGATGTTGAATGCTAGTGCAATAACATAACTATAGTGCTTTCAAGGTAGAGTAATACATCTAGGAACAATAAATACAATAATATTTGTAAATTGGGATTAACAGTTCTAAAACTATTGTTGTGACCTTGAAAAAAAACATGTGAAACTATGCTCTTGATTGTTAGAAAATGTGGAGCAGACCAGTGAATGGAGAAGTCTATAATGAGAGATTAAAACCTATTGATATAGTGAATGCAGTTGTATACACTTGTGAATCTAGTGTAATAGTAAATGTGTAATATAGGAATGAATACCCTTGAAGTACTTTGATTACAATCAAGGAAAGGAAACAATGAAGATAGTAGTAAAAGACAATTTGACACTATTGCACATGCTTTAGATGCATCAATGAGCTGAATGGTATCACTCAATATTGCATAACAATAAAAAAGAATAACACACAAATGATAGAATGGAACCACTCCAAGTATGGCCAATGCATATATGTATTACACAAAGATACATAGAGAGAGAGAGAGAGAGAGAGAGAGAGAGAGAGAGAGAGAGAGAGAGAGAGAGAGAGAGAGAGAGAGAGAGAGAGAGAGAGAGAGAGAGAGAGAGAGAGAGAGAGAGAGAGAGAGAGAGAGAGAGAGAGAGAGAGAGAGAGAGAGAGAGAGAGAGAGAGAGAGAGAGAGAGAGAGAGAGAGAGAGAGAGAGGATACTATGTTTGTGGTTCCTTCAATAGCTCTCTTGTGAAAAAATCCTTATTTTCTTATCACTCAAAGAATTAAAAATGAGTGTGTACATATATAGTTAGGGTTAGTGAGTAAGATGGGTAGGTGGCTACATTGGCCTTCACCCCTGCAACCTCCCATTTAAAGGCTGATTTGCCTTTAAGGGAGAAAGAAATAAGATAATGTGTGAGGTAAATATATGTGAGATACCCTCACCCACATCAACTCCCTACAAGGTGTAAAATTTTCATAAGGTAGACTCTTGGTGGTGAGAAAGTCTGCACGGTTATCATTAGTACAAAATTTGACAGTGCCAGCTTGCTTATCCTTGAGCACCTCATGAATGAAGTAATACCTCACTTATCTATGCCTCTTATGGGACTCAACTACTTCTTCTGAATAAAGACATCTTGGATGTACTCCTTCCATAAACTAAAGTTTATTCCATTAAACTTCATGCTATTGTATAGTTCCATATTCATTTAAAATGATATAGAGATTTGTGCAAAACAACAACTAATTGCCAAGTAACATCAACCAGCAAATCAACAAAACTGCACAACAAAACTTGCAAAATTTCCATAGTACCTTCTCAATATAAACAAAACTGAGAAGAGATACAAAACAAACCACTGCTCAACAATAATTCATACATCACTGTCCAAATGCTATGGAAATCATTATATACAATCAAAATATTTTTTACCACATTCTCACAGATCTCGCAACATAACAACATCCAACTATTTAGATGTACATCAGTAAACTAATTTGCATGAAACCACTATATTACATAACAATATTTTGCAACTATGACAATATATGTAGCCCAAGAACTGCTATCACACATACATCAAAGTCCCTACTCCAATGACAATTGCTCCATACAATAGTAGTCAACTGCAAACTACAAAACTATAAAAATCTATAATCTATAACTTGTAACCTGTAATTGCTTGTTTCTAGTAGTTTGTCACTAGTTAGAAATACTTGATAACCTATACAATAACTATACAGTGAACATTGTAAGCCTTGATATATTTTTCATGTTCTGATAATCTGTGTAGAGTTGTAGAAAAGGATGAAACACCTATGAAGCACTTATTAAGGTTAAAAATGGAGCCTTAAATAGCCTTATATCAAAAAATAGAACACGTCAAGTCCTAAAATATTTTTGAGCTTTGTCTGACCTCTTCGCACACATTAAATGACATCCAAAATAGATACCATGAATATTTCCACTACTGGATTTTTGGATGCTTGTATATGATGACACAAAGGGCTAGATGCTACAAGCCAAGGATACTTAAGGAAGTGGTATATTTTCTAAACCCTAAACTCATACACATCACTAGGATGATCAAGAGGGACACATGCATAACATTGCACATTATCCTAGATACTGCACAGGGGTCTCTTATACCCCTTCTTCTCAACTACTTACATGCCAATGTGAAGACACACTTAATTGCACCATCTTGATGCACTACACTGCATGGGATCCACTCAAGCTATATCCAGTAACCCTACTTGCACATGCACATGAGATTGCAACTTCACTAAGCATGTACCTCGTTGCACATGACTCTAGGAAGTTCTTCCATAGTTAGGAATCTTTGGAAAGAGGGGGAAAGGTAGGGTGAGTTGAGGGTCATGTAAGGGTGACATCAAATGAAAGCTATGGTTCCTAGTTGATTATTAAATATTTTAGAATTCTTCTCCTTGTGGGGATGGAGAGGAGTTCCATCATCATTTTTTTAAAAGGTGAGAATATGAAGAGATAAATGATTTAAAGCTAATCAAGAAACTTTGTTTGCACAATGCATTAGCTAGGAGACACACAAAACATGCACAACCTTTTCAAATTGCACGCATACTTTCTTGTAAACATTGGGTATTTGGCTTTCATGGAACAATCTTGAATGCATTTTTTAACTCCAACATTGAAAGCTTGAGCACAAGTTCATTAGCTATATAAGCATGCCTTTCTAGGTGCACTTGAGTGTTGTGCATGTAACCCTAGCAATGGGCATTAGTGTGAGATCATGGCTCCATCTTAAACACTATACATTGAGTGTAGTGAGAAGGGAATGAGGTGATGTAGATCCTTTACCACATGAGAGGTGAGAAAGAGGAGTGTAAATGTGTGTTTATATGTATATTTGTATTTATATTATATTTTATGGCCTCGTATGTGTGTGCATGCACGCACGCACACACACGCACACATTAAGTACATTTGTGTTTTGAGGCCTACTAAGGCTTGGGGTGCTTGTAATTGTTCTCTATGCTTACTACTTAGTGTATGCGTGATATTACATATACACGCATACTTAATTATGTGCCCATTGTGCATATGTGTTTGTGTGAAAATATGTGCTAGTGTGTGCCTATAGGTGTTTGTGAGTATGAATGCATGTTCATGTGTGTGGTCCTATGGATGCATGAATGCTTATACATGCCTATGTTTATTGTTTTGTTTGATATATTATTGAACCTAAATGCATGTGAATGACGGCTTATGGGGCCTTATCAATTTTCCCCAAAAAAGAAAAAGCCGTGAGTGCATGAAGAGCAGCTTGAGAAAGTGGTGGATTGAAAAGAGGGGGACTTCCAAATCTTTGCAGGCCTAAATTTTTTGGGATGACAGGGTTATTGTCCTCACGGGTTTGCATGATTATGGAGGCAAAGATGATCAAAGAGAGGGATGACATCTAAGAGGGGGCTTAATTTTGGAGCCGGCCAAATGCTCCAATTTTTTAAGGGACTACTTCTTGATCTACTGGAGGAAATGAAGAAGAGGTAATGTAGTTGCTATAGCAGTTGAGCCTCAGTTGCTTTGGGGTGAATGATTAATTAGAGAGAGGCTTCAAGGCTAGTTGTTTTGATCGAGAGGAGGACTCCCGCAACAATTGGCATGTTGTTTCAGAACAAGCTAACTGTGACAACTAGGTATACTATGTTTGTCTTCATGAAAGAGCCAATGGGAGGAAGTTGGGAGAAAGGTGGTGGATCAGAAGAGTGAGCTTTTGGATTTTCAAGAGGGATGTATCTTCATTTGGGGAGTTACAGCTCAAAGACGGGTTGCAGTCTTTGACACAAAGACCTTTTGGTTGAAAGGTCACTACTAGAATTGAGTTTGGGACCTACTCAAGGAGTTAAAGGTAGAGAGTGCTATTTGAAGGATTCAATGTTGGTCTATCTTTGCTACAAAGAGGAAAGTAGCCGGGGGCAGCGAGGAGACAAGTGCCTCTAAAACAAGGAGAGATATCTTGTTCTAGCAAGCATGGGAGAAGGAAAGCGAGCTGTGAATCGTGTAGAGAAAGAGTAGCTAAAAAATAAGGGGCAACTTGTTCAACCTTGTTTTGAGGTTAGTGGCCCATCTTTGCTATGGTATTTTGGCATGTGTTTTGAGAAGATAGGAGATTCCTATCTATCCCTTCATCAAGAGGGGATGAGAAAGGGAGAAGGTCAAATGCTATAGAGCAGGCCAGCTCTACAAGAGTTTTGAAGGCACTAACTTGTTGAGGAGGTCTCCCGTACCAATGATGTTGGCTCATGTAGTCCTAAAGAGGTATTTGATCAAAGATAGCCCCATGGTTCATGATGACTGTCAGTAGATCTATGCACAGAATTTGATCTAAGGAGGGCAGTTTTTGGGTCATGGGAAAGGACTACATGGAGCATCCCTACACATAAGGTGGTTGACTTAGAAGCTAGCTATTGATCTTTTAAGCGTAAGAGAATTCAATTTGGGAGGTAGGTCTCAATCTTTGGTAGCAAATAGATAGAGACAAAGAGCACTGTGCATTGCAAGCACATTGTAATGGACATGGCTTCATGAAAGAGTTGGTGGGAAGAAATGAACATGGCTCTTTAATGCCTATTATTTCATGAGGTTGTCAAGTAGTTACAACACAATATTTACCATCTTTTTGTTGTAGCAAAGCTAGCCTATATGCATTGAAGTCTTTGAGAGTTGTTAAGTCCAAAGTTTTTGGAACTTGAATTTGAAATCTTCTCCAAAAATTCTATGTATAAGATGTGTACATATGGATTCATGCATCTATTTTGACAGTTTCACTTGTCTTTAAAAAATGGTTGAAGAGGTGATGCATTTGTTGTTGAGATATATAATGTTTCGCAAGTATTTTTGTTGATCAATAAATGTTGCTTGTGTCATGAACAAAGGGTTGATGGTTCTATCTCTTGATATTTTGGTGTGCTAAAATGGAGAAAGTCAATATACGTTTTTCTTAAGCTTAGGAGATGCCTAAGAAAATAACGTTCTCTTATGCATGGCAAGTGGGGCAATTTGTGATACATGAAAAAAAAAAACCCTAGAACAATGGTTGTCATCCTTGAAGATAAGGTATGGGAACTTTAGCTTTGAAAAGGTGAGAATCCTATGTGAAAGACCAATGTTTTTCCTTAATGCCATGTCTTTTGGAGTTCTAAATGCTCTATAATATTGG
The DNA here is from genome assembly GCF_053477565.2 of Lygodium microphyllum. Lineage (NCBI taxonomy): Eukaryota > Viridiplantae > Streptophyta > Polypodiopsida > Schizaeales > Lygodiaceae > Lygodium > Lygodium microphyllum. The sequence continues at coordinate 83,489,512 of NC_141140.1, forward strand.
AGAACTTTGATGGGCTACTAGAGTCTAGTTCATTCTCTTTGTTAGTGGTTACTTGATTGATGATCATTTAGGTGCATCATCCAAAAAAGGGTGAGAGGGAAGTAAGAGAGATAGGTCTCCTTGAATTAAGAGAGTGGTGACTCTTTTCTTGAGGTGTTTATTGAAAGCGTGTATTCCTTATATAATGAGCATTGTGGGAGTTCGCAAAGCCTTTTTGTGGTATGTGTTGCAACTTGAGAATACTATTACATGCCTGCCAACCTTAAGGAAATGATAAATATCTTCAAGGATTTGAGTTGTTGTTGGAGACCTTGACTACTTGATAAAGGACACATGAGAGGTGAAATGTCTTAGGAGCACTATACCTCTAAACTAAGGGCAGTAGAGGCATAGATGAATTACATTAGTTTCCTCATTGAGTCCTTTGTGAGTTTTTGCTCCTCTCATGGAGATGAAACCCTAGAATAGAGGCTGGAATTGTTATCCTCTGTGTTGGATTCTTGAAGTTGAGTTCAAATTTTGAGAAATTCTATCCTAGCACTAAGGTTAGTAAACCCTTCCAACTCCTTAGTATCCCTCAAGCATGAGTGCTTTTGTGGATCCCAAGAACTTATAATACATCTCAGCCTCCAATCTAGTCAAGTGCTCTTATTTCTTTTTTTACACTGGGCATCTAAAGAATGTTTGAACATGCCTTTTGTGCATACATCAAGTGACACCTCCTATTGGACACATGCAAAAGTCTCTCTACGATCATCATCATACAAACCATTCTATGGGGCTAAGCATTGTGGTGGTGTATTGGATGACACAATGTGTGGGAAGGCATAAGCTACTAAAATATATAACACATCAACCAGATGTCTCATGGACTCATCCAATTGAATCTATAAACCTAGCTCCATCAATGAGTTTTGAATTGTATTATTGTATACATGTGAGGTTCCTTCAACAAATTCATAACATGGAAACCTAGGTACATATGATTGTGCCTCCTGTACATGATTCCATGCCACTCTAAAGGTGGAAATAGAATGGTATGCTCCTAAGTCAGTCAACGTTCTTGAGATTTAAAAAACCCCTTATATGTTGTATCAAGCTTGGTGAAACAATTAAGTAATCCATGATACTCACTCTCTTCTTATTGTTCTAGCATGTGAGACCATCTGACCTTGGCCACTATGATAGTTAATTAAGAATGGCTACGTTATGTGCACTCCTCAATGCCAGCATGTGTGTTCTAACATGTGAAACCATTTGGTCCTAGCCATTTTAATAGTTAATTAAGAATAGCTAGGTTATGTGCACTCCTCAATGCCAGTAGATATGTTCCATATTCTACGAGTACTCTATCTTGAGTTCATTTGAGTAATCCTACCTCATTTAGTGCAAGCTCTCAGAATAGCTCATTACTTGTCTCATGAAAAGCTGATTGACTATTCCTTGTGTAGGCATTAAAGTCTCTAGCTAGTAAGATATCCCTAAGGCTTGTGAATATCATGATATTCTCATAAATTGATGCATATAAGAACATCTCTCTAGTGCCAAATCTAGACTATGATGGGGAAAAATAGCAATCTATAGTCTACAATGTAGATATCCTTATGTTTATCTTTGTGCACTCTAATCCACATGTATCTTGCTTCAACATCTCTATGTACCACATGGGCCACATCTCGGAGCCCTTCTCTAAATAGAACTATACCACCTGATCCTCACATTCCTCCAAGCCTCTTGGGTTGAGGTTGATATGTACTTTCCTAGCTATATCCATGTACATCAGGTAAGCTATTACCTATACACTAGTATCTTTGTATACATAGCAATATTTGAGTTCTTAAATGTACTTTCAAAGTGCCTTGCATCAAACTCAAGGATCCATCATAGTTTCAAAGTATCACATCTAAGGTCTCATAGGATGTGCATTGAGCAACACTCTACAAGAATCACTCATCCATCATGATAGACAACATACTTTCTATCTTTCCTCATCTTGAGGATGTGCAGTATATGATCCTTCCTATATGCCATTTGGACAACAACTACTAGGGAAAACACATAGATGCATGCAAGCTCAAGGGATACTAAGGAGTGCTGAAAGGATTAGTGACCTTAATGCTAGGCTAGACTTGCTCTTGAACTTTGAACTCAACTTTAAGAAGCCAACATAGAGCATAACAAATCGAGGCTCTATTCTAGGTTTTTGTCTCCATGAGAGGAGCAACAAATCACAATGGACTCAATGAGGCTACAACCTCCTAAATGCATAATTATAATGCAATTCATCTATGCCTCTAATGCCCTTAGGTTAGTGGCATACTTCTCCTAAGACATCTCACCTCTCATGCATCCTTTCTCAAGTTGTCAAGGTCTCCACTCAAATCCTTGAAGATATTTGTCATTTCCTTAAGGTTGCTAGGCATGTAATAGTATTCTCAAGTTGCAACAACACATACCATAAAAAGGCTTTGTGAAATCCCATAATGTTCCATGTATAAGGAATACATGCTTACAATAAATACCTAAAGCAAAGAGGCACCAATCTCTCAATTCAAGGAGAGCTCTCTCCCTCTTTTGGATGATGCACCTAAATGATTGTTGATCAAGTAACCGCTAATGAAGAGAATAAACTAGACTCTAAGAACCCATCAGATACTCCAATATCATAAAGAATTGGGAACTCTCAAGACATATCATCAAGGAAAAGCATTTATCTTTCACATAGGATTCTCACATTTTCAAGGCTAAAGTTCTTATACCTTAACTTCAAGCATGAAAACCATTGTTCTAGGGTTCTGTGTCCAATCACCAACAATTGCCTCACTTGCCATGTATAAAATAGCATTCTTTTCTTAGGGAACACTTAAGCATAAGATAAATGTATATTGACTTTGTCCATTTTAGCAAACTAGAATGTCAAGAGATAAGACCTTTTAACCCTTTATTCATGCATGACACAAGAAACATTTATTGTTCAGCAAAAAGACTTGCTAAACATTCCATACCTCAACAACAAATAGTTGGCACCTTCAAAATTGTTGAGTAGCTAGCCTCCTCCATAACATTTGACCCTCTCCCTTCCTCATCCCCTCCTCATGAAGGGGTGATCATGAAGCTCTTGTCTTCTCAAAACTCATGTCAGAAACCCATAGCAGTGATGGGCCACCAACCTCAAAATAGGGGTGAACAAGTTGCCCCCTATTTTTTATCTGCTCTTCTTCTATATAATTCATAATTCACTTTCCTTATCCCGTTTAGAAATGGCTAGCTCTCCTAATTTTAGAGGCGGCTCTCTCCTCGATGCCCTCAGCTACTTTCCTCTCTATAGCAAAGATAGACCACCATTAAATCCTCCAAATAGTGCTCTCTACCTTCAACTCCTTGACTAGGTCCCAAACTGAGTTCCAATAGTCACCTTTCCACCAAAAGATCTCCCCCTCAAAGGCTGCAACCCTTCTTTAAACTGTAGCTCCTCAAATGAAGACAAATCCCTCTCACAGATTTAGAAGATCTCTCTTCTAATCCGCCACCTTTCTCCCAACTTCCTCATATCGACTCTTTCGTGAAGACAAATATAGTACCTAGTTGTTGCAGTTCCCTTTTCGGCCGTCTTAGGAGCTAAGGTTTCTGCCTCTGCATCAGTGACCTTCTTTCCAGCAGGCAAAGTCGTGGCACTCTCAGTTTTCAGCGTGATCTTAGCTTTGGGTTTCTTCTTTCTCCATCTACGGTTCTTCTTCCTGATCGAGGCTGCATCGAGGTTGTTAGGACCTAGCAATGATATGTTAACCTGCTTCATTTGTGCTCGGGTCATGACATGCAATGGGATAGGTGTGGCCTCCCCATCGAGGTTCTCGATGCCAAATAGCCCCAATGGGACCGATGGCACACTGGCTGAACTTGAGGATGGTTTTCGCTTGGGACAGTCAATGAAAAGATGAGTGATTCTGCACTTAGGGAACCTTAGGTCTGCCTTGTCTCTATTTGGTTGCTCCCTTTCAAAACAACGTGATGAGACGTGCCCTGGATGACCGCAAGTCCAACACATGATTGGATCCTGCGTCTGCCTTCCTAGGCCTCTACCTCGGCTTCTTCCTAACGCCATCACCGGTACTAGTCGATAGTCCATAAGGATTGTGTTGCCCTCATCATCGTGTGAGACGTATGGGTATACGTAAGTCTCTTCCTCATTTGGCTCCTCCACGTAGTGGACTGGAGCATCATTCGATGGATGGGTCACATAGGGACTAGGTGGTCTAGGTATGCCTGTAGGATTTATGTCCATTCTAGGAACAGTCGGTTTAACGTCGTTAGGCACAGGAAGGGCCAATGGGGCTCCCTTTCCAAAGAATTGTTGGGGTCTGCTTACTAGATATGGTTGTGAGTACGAAAGTCTTCTCGATAATCTGCAATGCGTGACGTCGTGATCGAATCTACCATGATTAGCACAATGCCATGACCTAGGGTCTTGACACTTGGCCAACAAGTGGTTTCTGCCACAATACACAAATTGGACGTGTGGGTGCATTGGTCGTCTCAACATATCCTATAGTTTGGCTATCTCCATTTTTACCTCAACCAAGTCTTGGTTTGTCTCAATGGCTTTCCCTTTGTCCTAGGCCACTGGACCTGATCGTTCACCAGAGGCTGATGCTCTCTCTGAACTCCCGAGTTGGTCTCTTCTGAATTTGAGCTCATAGAGCTCCACTCTTTCAGCTAGTCGTCTACTCGAATGGCCTCTTCAAACACCCTAGCTAGCAAGTCTCGCTGCAAGCTCGAGTTGCCTGCCAAGGCCTTATACAGCTCATCACTCCATATTCCATTGATAAACACAGTGGACATCGCTCTTTCAATAGGTCGTTCACCCATGCGGACTCTCTTGAAGAGACTCCTCACGTGGGTGACATAGTCGCGGATGTCCTCTTTCTCTTTCTGCTTGACATTCATCAGTCTTACTAGGAGATTGTCAGAGTATCCGGGCTCAGAGAATCTCTTGATGAAGAGGTTTTGAGGCTGTTAAAGTCTGCTCATTCTCCAGCATCTAGACTTGTGTATCAAGTCCTACCCTTGTCGCCTAAGCAGAGCCCGAATGCTTGAGAGCGTTGAGTCAAGTCGATGAGGCCATTGGCCTCGCAGAATTGCTCGAATTGCTCTACAAAGCTATATGGATCGTTGTGGGGTTGGTACTTGTTGAGTTGCTTTGGAAAAATTGGGATTTTAGACTAGCCCTTAGAGCCTTGGTTTGCTCCTAATCCTGCTAGTAATGATGTCGCTAGTACTATAGCACTCTGCTCCACTGCTATGTTGTCTAGCAGTCACTTCATGAGAAGCTCACTCAATGTCAAGTCTCCTTCCAGGGCTCTCTCATGATCAGTCCGATTCCCACCTGCCAGGTTCAGCACCCGCTGTACCTCGCACAATTTTATGTTCTGCCTTAAGCTCCTAGCACGCTGGTCTTGGTTGTATTTCACTATGCCTTACAGCGCCTTGTGGGCTAGCTTCCGTTCCTCTTCTAAGTCTGTTATGATTACCTCTGTCGTTCTGCTACGGTGCTCATACCAAGCGTGCGCATCGTAGCTGCTCACATGTTACTGATTTGGTTTTGGAAAAACTCCTAAGTCAAGTTCCTCGTTCAACCTGCGGTCTGAGCTTTCCTTTGTCATGATCACATTCTCATGCTCCACCAAGCTGTTGATCAGGTTGAGTAAGATGGTCAGATCCACTTCTCTAGCGCCACTTGCTTGGTCCTACTCTGTGCTTTGGTCGTCCGTCTATGTCTTGGGATCTTCTCCTATTGGTGGGTTCCTTAAGGCATTTATCTGAGTGAGTTCCTTGACTTATTGCGTCCAATCCTTATTTTATCTCTACTCAATGTGTGTGTGTTCTTTCCCGTGCACTTGTGCTCAATTAGGCTTTCAGCTGTCCTTAAGTGTACTTCAAGTGGGGAAATTTAGAGTGAGTGCAGAAAACAAGTATCTAAGCGGCTTATGCACTCTCGCTCCATTTTAGGCGTGATAGGCTTGTTGACCCACTTCTGGCTGTCTTGTCAAGTTTTAGGGTTTCTCGCTATGTTATCTTATCCATTTTAGGCTTGTTTAGGGTCTTTGGCTCAACTGGCTGTCACTAGGACTCTGGGTCTCGCAATAGCCTACTCGAGTTGCTAAGTGGCTGCGTCCTACGAATTTGCCTATTCTCTACGCCAGAATCGAGTTCTACACATCAGGAGGACTCATGAAGGTTTATGCGGCCGAACTCTAGCTCGGTCTGGTCTAATTCCTAAAAATTTGAAAAAATCCTGACTCGGCCCAACTCGTCTGAATTGCAAGGGCCAGGTGATGGATTCGGACGGGGGCCAAGGGCCGAATGGAAATTATGGGCTGAGTGTGTCACTCGGACGGGCTGAGTTATCGTGGCCGAGGGCCGAATGGGAAGCTCAGATAGGGTGATTCACACGAGGTGATTCAGACGGGCCGAGGAGATTCACTCGGATGAGCTGAGAGGGTCTATTCAGACGGGGCGAGGCACGTGGGCCAAGGGCCAAGTTTTGATATGGCCGAGTGAACTTTTGGCCGAATTGGTTTGTTCGGATAGACCGAGGGCCAAATGGGGTAGATTGGCCAAGGGCCGAGTTACGAGTGGGCCGAGTGATATGCTCGGCCGCGCCAAATTGACTAGTGGGCTGAGTCGACCGAGAGTAAGTGGGCGGAGGGCCGATTCTAGGACTCGGCCCAAGAACCGACCACTCAGACGGCGCGCGACGACGGCAGCAAAGGAACTTATTTCCTCAAATCTTGCGACGCATGCAAATCACACAAGAGCTTCCAAATCAAAACCAAAGCATAAGGGGAAGGGCTTGATATACCTCGAACACGCGGTAGACTCCCTAGCGGCAAGATCGAATCGAATCTCCAAGAGCTCTCTCTCTCTCTCAATGTCAGTGTATAAAATGAGCTCTTCCTTGACCTCTTGGCTCTTAAACCCCTTCTTGGGTAAGGTTTTGATGTCCCCAATCACTCACTTGCCGACATTAAACATTCCAAGCACTCTTTTTTTCCATTTTTGCATGATTTGTGCCCTATTTTGCCCTATTTTACAACAGCAAACCCTACGCTTTTCCGATCCAATTTCCTAATCCTAACCTACTCTAAATGCAACAAAGATCAAAGGCAAAAAACTGAAATGATTTCTCTATCTTTTCCAATTATCAAACCAACAAAATAACCCAAATACTTACTTGTTTCGAAGATCAAAAAACCCAAAATTCCTACCTATCTCAAGGTTTGTTTCAGGAATGAATCCCTTACTTCGATGCTCGATATGAGGCGCGCAAGTGCTCAAACTTGAATCTGTTGGTCTCGGCAACAATGGAACCAAAATGTAGTGGGAGCTCACGCTCAACCGCCAAGACCCACTGACCGCTTATTGCTTCAAGCGTTCCAAGCCGAGCACTAATGGCTATCTCTCACCTAGCCAGCGCGCCGTCTATCCTCTCCGGGTGTAGTGAGCTTATCTTGATGCCGAAATGAGTTGCCTCCTCTCTCGCACACGCCGATAGCTCCACAATCCTAGATGCTAGCTCAAGCATCCTCAAGCCTCCTCTATCTCCAAGCTCCATCCACCATAGCTGCGCACACGAGAAAAGAGAAGAGAAGAGAAGAGAGAAAAAGAGAGAAGAGGAGATGGTGAAGAGCTTCACCCTCTTGATCCCTCACTCTCACACACTCACTCACTCCCTCACACTCTCACACTCCCTCTCTCAAGAGCACATACACAAGAAAGGTGAAGAGAAAAAGAGAAGAAGAGAGGACTCTTGTTAGCCACACACCAAAGAATAAGCTTCTCATTCACTTTTCAACTTTATATACAAAACCCTAAATCCCTTTTGGGCGGTCATCCCCTTATCCCCTTTTTTATATGGCCAGCCATGACCTAGGCCCTTTTTCCCATTGTCCTCCTATCTTCCTAGCTTCCTTTCCATCTCCCACCGTCCACATTTACAAATTGCAAGGGTGAGAGCCCGATACTCTTAAAATAAATCATGGTGCGCCTTGTGCCTTTTTACAATAGTATACACTCGCACTTTTTCTCATGCACCTTTTTCCTTAATTTAGGACTTTTCTGCACTTCTTGTGTTTCCAAATTCTTCTTGGCACGCCTTTGTCTTCTGTTTCACTTTCACCTTGGCCTTGTCTTCTGCTTTAGATTTTCCATCTTTTCCACCTTGTTCATTTGAGGCTTAACAAAGAGGGATTAAAATGATTCAGAATTCCAATCATTTTCTTAAATGCACTTCATGAACAATCCATTTAGCTACCTTAGTGATTAATACTGATTGATCACTTACATTCATTGAAATAATCACTTCCAATGCCTCTGATTCTCATCCATTTTTCTCTAACCTTGACATTGAACTGTTTGCCTCTTGTTTCATTGCCATGAATGAAAATTTTGCCCAATGGTAAGTGAAATAAAAATTGTAAAGTAGTGAGTCACCACTGCAGGTATTCCTTACCTATCCTCATTTGATTTTCAGTCCAAGTTCTTCCAAGCTCTTGCATATCATGAAATGGTAATCAAATCCTTTCCAATACATGTATTTCATGATGTCTTCTTAGCCTACCATTGATTTGCCATGTCTATATCCATGAGGAAAAGTGGATACCAGGCGAGTTGATAGGACAAAAGAGAGGTGACCCCCCTACTGACAATGACCCTGAAGGGGAGCACAAACCGGCTTGAGAGGGAAATTTGCACACCTCTCAAGTCTCGGATCCCACGCATTTAAAATTTAGGTGCAGGTACCACTTCAAAGGCACAACAATTCAGCCTTCAGCGTGGTGTATTTGGCATGGATTACATTATGTAAAGGCAAATGTATGGCAACATAATGCAATGCAATTGGAAAATTGGGACTGAGTTATGCTGAGCAAGATATATGCTACTTGTGGTATTTGTAACTTGGGTCAGCAATAAAGAGTTGGAACATGGTTTTCAAGCAAGGTTCCATTGATTGGATCCTTATTTTGCAGCTTATAGTGGGATTATTCAATCCTTGGTTACTTGCAAAGGTTTTTTCAGTGTTGGCAGATGTATGGAGTTCCTTTGTAGGTCTACATAGTTGACACATGCATGAAATTGATGGTACAAGTCATTAAATGACCAGAATAGAGCATTCACAGGTTGCAGGAAATTCTAGACAGCTACAATAAATTGCTTATAGAATTTTTTGTACTCAACCATTTTTAATACTTGATAGCTCATTTGAAAAGGGACACTAAGCTTTATACAGAGCCAAGAAGTTGTCATTTGGATAATTAGAGCTCAAGATATTTGAGTTTTTCTTCTACTATACACTCAGGATAGGACGTGACCTATGGCTAAAAATAAAAGAAAGGAACCCATTATGGATACCATTAGTGGAGGTTTAAGGGACTATCAGTTGGATAAAGAGCATGAACCTTCACAAGAGGCTATTTACCTTGAGAACCATGATAATGAGGAGCTAGAGATAAGTTCAACACATGTTGCAGTAGACAAACAAGTGAATGGGGTTGGCACTACTCATGTCTCTATTGATTCTAACAGTTTTCAACAACTCTCCAATGATATAAAGGATATGAAATCGAGCATTCCAAATGCTATTACCTACAGCTATTCCAAATGCTCCAAGTCTTCCCACTGTTTAAGAGCAGTCAAAGACTGCAACTCCCAAGGTCGTTGGAAACTTTGAAGTTGGAGAGCCATCAAGAGCTCAGCCCTCTCATTTTCAGCCTCAATCTCAACCCCTTTATCAACCCAATACCTACACTAGCCCTCATGGACAGGATTTGGAAGATAAGGCCCAAGCTAACTCAAGGCTTGATGATGACACACCTGGATGCCATCCTTTTTACAAGTCTTTTTATGGATATCCATCTACTATCCCTAAATCTACACATGAAGAGAAAGCTAAAGAACAAAGGTCTTATCATGGTCAAACAAGTGGAGGTAATAATTCTCATGAGAAGCACCCTTACAATGGACATGGTCATGTAAATTCAGTTCCAAATTCTTATGGACAGCAACATCATGTCAATAATAATCGTGTATATAATCAGCCCTCTAAACAAGGCCCTCATTCAAATCAGTTTTGGCCTCATCAAATGAGTGCACAGCAACCACCAGTTAATGCCACAACAAATATACACTCTCTAATGTATGGACATCAAGTCTATGGACAGCCTCATGTTGTTGGCAACTCTTTCTCTCTGCCCACAAGGACAATTTAATCAGCCAAATGTGTTTGCAAATATTCATGGATAGCAACAAACATATGTTCATGGAACATGGAGTAATGGTGTTCAAAGGCAAAATTCTTTTGGTTCAAACTTTATGGACAGCAACACAATAATGGCCAATCTCATCAATATGAGCAGGAATACAATGAGAAAATAACCATTTCTAATTTCAAGGATGAAAATGATCAAAGTCTTTGTGTCTCCTATTGAAAAAGAGAAGTTGGAGAAGAAGTGGTATGCTCTTGAGCAAAGGGGATTAACAGTTAGAGATTATTCTAACCAATTTCTTAACCTCTCCATGTATGTGGATGGAGTATCCGACAATGCCAAGTTGAATAAGTATAAATTTGGGCTTGAATATTCTCTATCTTTGGAAGTGGGAGCTATGAAACCATCCTCTTTATAAGCTACCATACAATTGGCTGAAAGGTATGGTAAAAAATACAAGAGTTTTCAACAAAGAACAAGGCAACATTTTCAACCAAACCAGTCCATTTAAACAACTACAAATTATGGGCACACAAAGATTGAATTTTAGCAAGGAGGGAAGCCAACAAATAATTACAACAAGATCCCTACATTTCATATTGTTTATGGACCAAAACAAGGTAGTAATTTTAGATTTAATGCTGAAAATAGATCAAATGGAAAGAGGACTGAAATAAGTGGCAAAAACTCAGCTCCTATGCAAGGAAAGCATGTGTCTAATGACAAGCTGAAGGACATGTATGCAAAAGATCTATGTTTCAAATGTGGGGAGAAATGGTCTCCCAATCACAAGACAAAATGCAAAGCCAAGAATGTCAAAGTGAGCATGATCTTTGAAGAGGAATTGGATGTTGAGGCAAATGAAGGCAATCTATCTCAGCTTGATTGCTTACCTACTCTTGAGGAGATGCATGACCATGATGATGATTGCCATGAAGAATTCTATGACCCTATGGATGGTTTTCCATTCGACCCGGGTGGGTACTACATGGATGATCCTTTGACAAATTTGGATTCATTGAAGCTTTGTTCTATCTCCCGTGATGCATGGAATGGTTCCAAAGGGGACAATACATTATGCCTTAAAGGCTACATTAATGGAAGAATTGCTCATATTCTTATTGATACGAGGAGTACACATAGCTTCGTTAATACACGGTCTCTTGATGGGATGAAGTTGTATACACAAGAAATGCCTTCATCACTAAGAATCCAAGTGGAAAATGGAGCTTATGAGAGCAGTAATCAGAATTGTTCCAATGTTCCCATCACTTTATCGTCATCTTGTACCATTTCGGTGAATCTTATTGCCTTGGAGATGGGTCCCATTGATGTCATACTTGGCTGCAATTGGGTAAAAATTTATTGGCAAATTTACCATGGATTTGAATAGGCTGCAAATGGAATTTCAATGGCATGGATAGCAAGCTACTTTGCAAGGGATTGAGAAGAAGAAGCTAGAGGTGATCAGCACCAAGAAGATTAAGAGAGAGATCAATGCAAAGGCATGTATGTTTATCCTTCTCTTGTCAAAGATTGATGAGGATCAGCCCTCTACTCCTTCAAAAGATATGGATCCTTGTCTTTGCAAATTGTTGGAAGAGTATGATGATTTATTTCAGCCACCTACCTCTCTTCCTCGAAAGCGTGAAGTGGATCACCCCATCAACTTGCTTCCAAATACCAAGCCTATCAATAAACCTCCATATCGCCTTTCAAAGGTGGAAAGAGAAGAAGTTGAGCACCAAGTAAAGGAGCTACTTGAAATGGGTCTTATAAAACCAAGTCAATCTCCCTTTGCTTCTCTCATTCTTTTAGTCAAGAAGAAGGACGGTTCATTCCATATGTGCATAGATTATTGGGATTTGAACAAGGCCTCTATCAAAGATAGGTGTCCAATACCAAGGATTGATTTTGATCTCTTGATGAATTGAAAGATGCCAAGGTCTTTTCAAAGATCGATTTACGATCGGGATACCACCAAATACGCATGAAGGAGGGGGATGAATACAAGACTGCATTTAGAACCGAGAGGGGATTGTATCATGGTTATTCCCTTTGGTCTTTCAAACACTCCAGCCACATTCCAAGCTTTAATGAACAAAATACTTCAGCCACTTTTGTTCAAGACAGTTTTGGTGTTCTTTGATGACATATTGATGTATAGCAAGGACAGAAAAGAGAATTTATAGCATGTTAGAGAAGTTTTTGACATATTGAGGAGTCACAAGTTGTTTGCTAAAGCAACCAAATGTCAAGGTTGACCCAAAAAAGGTCCAATGTGTGAAAGATTCATCTACTCCAACAAATACCACTTCATTGAGGGGTTTTCTTGGTTTGTCTTCTTTCTACCGAAGATTTATCAATGATTAGTGGCTGCACCATTGACTAATAGATTAAAGAAAGAAGCTTTATTTTGGGATGAAATAGCCGACAAAAGCTTCAATAAGAGCTGAAGCAACTCCTCATTTCAGCACCTATATTGGTTTGTCTTGACTTTTCTAAGGTCTTTGTGATCTATGCAGATGCTAGTGGGAGAGGATTGGGGGTTGTTTTAGGCCAATAACATGGTGTCATTGCATATGAGAGCAGAAAATTTGATGAAAAAGAGAGGCAAATGCATGTATATGAGCAAGATATGCTAGCTATACTACATGTAGTCAAAAAATGGCATCATTACCTCTATGGAAGTCACTTTAAGGTGAAAAGTGACCATAGGGTATTGAAGTACTTCCATCCTCAACCTAACTTGTCTCCTAAGCAAAGAAGGTGGTTGGCAACTCTTCAATCATATGATTTTGAGATAGCATACACGACTATAAAAGACAATGTAGTGGCAGACGCGCTCTCTAGGATGTGGGCATGTAATGTATCTACTATCTCCACTATATATAAAGATTGGATAAATGACATACGAGAGGAATATATGATGGAGGAGCATACTGCCACAATAATGCAAAAATCACAACAAGGGGTTAATGAAGAATATCCAAACTTCAAATGGCATAATGGACTTTTATGGTACAAAGGAAAAGTCTGTTTGATTCCACAAAGCAATTTTAGGCTTAAAGTCCTTCAAGAAATGCATTCTTCGCCCTTGGCTGGTCATCTTGGTCTCTTTAAGACTTTTGACAAAGTGCACAAGAGTTCCTATTGGAAAGGCCTATGGCGAGATGTGGAGTATGTTTCTCATTGCTTGGAATGTCAACAAAATAAAGATTCTTCTTTATTACCAGCTGGTCTCCTTCAACCCTTGCCTATGCCACAAGGAAAATGGACCGACATTTCAATGGAGTTCATTACATGCCTCCCTACCACAAGGCGTGGTTGGAATAGAATTTTTGTTTTGGTGGATAGACTTACCAAATCAGCCCAATTTATTCCAACCAAGATACAATTTTCAACAAAGCAAGTGGCCGGTCAATTCATGGAAGGAGTGTTCAAGTTACATGGTATACCCTTGAGGATAGTGTCGGATAGAGACACTCGATTCATGGGAAATTTTTGGAAGGGTTTATTTACTTCCATGGGCACTACTCTTACCCCTAGTACAGCTTACCACCCTCAAACCGATTGTCAAATTGAAAGGTGGAAGTATACTTAAGACATTATTGTCATGACATGCAATCATCTTGGGATAATTGGACACACCTTGCTGAATTTTGCTACAACAACACATATCATATGAGTATTGGGATGGCTCCTTTTGAAGCACTCTATGGATACAAGGTTCAAATTCCTTATCCATGTTTCATGAAGACGTGAATCCACAAGCGAAGGCTGAATTAGAAAGAATGGAGATGCTTATGAAGCAATGTAAAGAAAACATACGAAAGGCACAAGATGTCATGAAGTCCTATGATGATGATAGGCAAAGGCACATGGAGTTTGATGTTGGAGATTGGGTCTTCTTGAAGGTGCCCAAGACTCATTATGCATCCCTTAAGGGTGGAAATAACAAGTTGGCTCATAGATTTTATGGCCCATATTTGGTATTGGAAAAGATTGGAGAGCTTGCATATAAGCTCCAATTACCTTCAACTACTCGCATACATGATGTTTTTCATGTATCACAATTGAAGAAGTATATTGGGCAGGATGTACAAGTTATTGAAGAGCTTCCACCACTTAATGAAGATGGACTGATTATCTATGAACCTGAGAAGATTATTGGGAAGCATGAAAAGGTTCTTAGGAACCAAACTCTCACTGAATTTTTGATCAAATGGAAGGGGCATACCTATGGAAGAGTCCACTTGGCAACCCTCTCCTCATTTGGATGCTTTTCCATGGCTTTTGCAAGATGAATGATCATAGTCTGTGCAGGGACGGCTTGCTGTTTTAAAATACTGTTATTGATTAAATTGTCTTAATGACATCAAAAAGTGATTTTCATGGTACGGGATGATGCCTCATGATGTGTATTTCATTTTTACACTTCAAACACTGAATTTGGACATTCCAGTCAAAAGTTATGGCAATTCTACTAATGCAGCCCTATTTGGACAGCAAGCAGTCAATTCATTGTTTCAGGTCCATTATGATGTTTCTTCACACAAAGTGCTTCCACATGCTTATGGATCTTCATCGGCATAATTTGCTTCATTATCAACTTGCCTACCTCACTATCTTCAATTTTGAGGACAAAACATCTCTAGGAGGGGATGATTTGTAATGAAGCAAATTATCAACATGAGAGTTGAAGCCTATTTCCAAGTATAAACTTTGTAAATACTTGAGCCAAGAGAAAAGAGGACTTGGCGTTTAGTATAAAAAGGCAAGAAGTGCTAATGTAGCATCATTTTTGGCATTATCACAAGTTTATCATTCTTGTCTTTCATTCCTCTTGTACTTGGTTTGCAGCTCATGGCTACATTGTGCTATGGTAATAGAAGATGTTCCATGGCATGGCCATGCTGGAATCTTAGTTTGGTTCATTTCTTGTTATTTGTAGCTTAGAATATTTTGATTTTATGTTCATTTCCATTGTTAGATTAGACTTCTTTTACACATGTTGTGCAAGTAAATCCTTGTATTCATGATGCAAACTATAGAAATCCATCTTTAGAAACATCTGCTAATTTTTTTGCTTTTGCACCAAAAATTTTATTTAATTTCTCCCATGCTCCCTTTGATTGTACCTTTAATATTGATGTGATCAATAAGTCCTGAAGCAAGATGCAAACTAATTAAGGCAAGTGCTTGTTCATCCTTTTCTACCCATTCTTTAGTCATTTGTGGTGGTGTACTATCTTGGATTATCATCTATAGTTTTTTTGTATATGAGTAGAAACTGCATTTGAGTAGCCTATATATGAGACTTCTCCCTAGCATTGAATTTTTCAATGCCAAATGAAATGTTGGAAGTTGAAGCCATGGTTTTTACAGAGAGATATTACCAAGATTATAATGACGTGTGATAGTATCAAACTTCAATTTAGAGGATGCTTTGTCGGAGTTACAAGGGATTCTAGAGAATTTTTAATGATAAGATATCGGTTTTATAAAGAAATTTTTATGGAGATAGAAATCAAGAAAACCTGCAAACAGTTTTATACCCTTTTTGGAATATCAATCTTTGGGCACTTAGGAATGAGTGAATTGTCTTTAAGAGAAACTCGTTTAGAAAATGTAGGGGTGAATGCATATTTTAGTGCAAATAGGCCTTTAGAAATAACCATCTCAATGTGATCAAGGGTTGAATAAAACAAGTTTCCAAGAGAAAGGTGTAAAGGAGGTATTTTGGAGGCAATTTTTAACCTTAGACAAATCTTATTAAAGAAAACTAATCATTTTCTTCATGTCATCCGTGAGTAGTGGTATTGATTTGGCCAAGCCTTGCAAGTGTCATGAGCGGATTAGATTGTTGGAGAACATGCCAAATTAGCAAGGCGACCAAATTCATGTCCCTAAATCCCTCCAAACAAGCAACTTTGAACTCTCTTTCTTTCTCTTTGTCTCTATTGAACAGAGAACAAGTCATCAACTTGTCTAATAAGAATGCTCTTAGCTTATGCCTTCAAGCTGCTCCTTAGCTTGTCCTAGAAAGCAGGGCTTGAGGTTGACATAGGTAGCCCCCTTGCTTTGGAGAGTTGAGAACTACCAAAAAATTTGAACAAAGATGTCATATGAATGGAATCAATATACCTTGATGCTTACTTGAGTGGTGAAAGCTTCTTGATTTGTTCCAAGGAGGCTCCTCTTCTTGCCTTCGATCTTTGATAGTTCAATTGAGTGATGGATGAACCTCATGACCAAAATAATGGTGGCTTTGGTACCAATTGAAAGATATAGAGTTCAAGGAGGGTTATAGAGGAAGATAGCCATGGGTTTGAGAAAGCAAAGAAAACCGTACAACATTGCATAGATCTTGCCTCTTTAAATAGGCATATGAGTAGATTAGATACATTGTATTAAGTCTAGTTTGACTTGTCACCTCAAATACTTATCCATCCAACTCGACTTCCTCGTCTCTCCACACTCTAAGGTCTAGTTCATAGTATATTTGCATACAAAAAAAGGCACCACCCTTACTTAAGCTCAAAAAAATGTTTCAACACTTCTTGCAAATAAGATCTTTCCCAGTCTTGTCTAAGAAGTAACGATGAACTCTCAAGATGAGATTCTAGATGTAGAAGCAGATTGTGAGGATGTTGAGGCAAGTGTTGCCCACTCTCCAAGAGTTGTTGAGGGTAGAGACTCATTGGAGTCCACCTCTAATCTCTTGAAGCAAAGTCTAAGCTCACTTCCATTTGAAGCCTCTCTAAGGAAACTTCAAGCCAAATGTTAGGACAATCCTCCTTTGTCCTCTCAACTCTAGGACCCACTTCGGGAAATTCTTCAACTATTTTATCCAAGAAATCCATGAGATCATAATCATGGTCATTAACTTCTCCCTCAATCTCACTCTCAAGTTTATTGTTGCTTCAAAAAATGTCTCTTTCATCCACACAAATCTTAGAGTGTGTCATGCAAGGTCTACTCTCTTCCAACTTGAATTTGATCTCCTCACAACCATCAACTCCAACTAGAGTCAACTCAGGACTCCCCACATAACTCAAATTGACCTTCTCATAAACATTACCCACAAAAAAATCAACAAACTGCTCACAAAAAACATAATCACAAGATTCTAAACCTCTTGCAATTGCATACTCAATACTTTTCCCAACACTAAGAGATCCTCTCTCAAACATTTTCACCAATGTCTACTTCAATAGGCAACAATTTCAAGAGAAACTCCCCTAGGTCCAACTCATATTCACCATATGATATCTCAACATTGAGCATAAGTGCAAAATTTTTGGTTTTGTTTGCCAAGACAAAGAACAAAATCAAATTCTCATAGTGCTCACATTTCTAGCGTGTAGTAGAAAATGAGGCATGTGTGCTTGAGTACAGGATGGAGAGGTGAGGAAATGATCTCCCATTATTGCATCATGCTCACTCTGAAAACCCTGTGGTTAGATTGATAGGGGATTGTTAGATGGATTGAGATAGAGTAGGTTTAGAGAAGAAAAAAATAAAACAAAACATTGAAAAAAACACACAAACCTTGAATTTTTTGTTTACCTCTATGTGTGTGGGGTACTCACTCACAAACCAACAAAGACTCATCCACAAACAATACTTAGGCGCATCCACATGACTCACTCAGAGAGGAATAGTTTTTGTATGGATAGGAAGTATATTTTTTAAAAGTAATATAGTGATTTATATCATTATATTGAGCCTAGGTACTTCTCCAACTACCTTCTTTGTGTTGATTCCATTGATCTTTTGTAAAGGCAAAGCAAATAGGGTTTGGTAGATCAATATTAAGATCCACTTCGACTTGGTTAATAGTTTTTAACTGCAATGTCCAACATGCCACCACATTTTTTGAGAAGGAAATTTTGAAGATATTGTACTATCAACTATTGTTATCTTATGTGAACAATTGATAGCCAAGCTCCCTCCATGCAAATTGTAAGCAATTTTCAATAAAGCCATAAGGCTAAAATGTGTGTAAACTAATTCACACATGAAGAGAAAGGCTTGAGCTAAGGTAGGTGAATGCGATTTGAGGGAGACCAGTCAAATGACTTGGATATGGGCTAAATGCCCAAGGGGAAGGTGGAAATACTAACCCTAAAAACTTGTATAAAAAGGATGAAAAAAAATGGAACAAACTATTCATGTGTGTGCTAACTTAAGCTTGCATTTATCTTGCTACTCTATTGATTATTGAGTGAGAGTGAAAGAGAGGTAGTATATGACAATGTCAACCAAGCATCGGAAGAGAGGGTTTGGTTACTGTTTAGGCTAGACCCCTAGAAGACCTTAGAAGAAGTCATTTTAGTAATATGTATGGTCTTTTTACTATTTTGGACGTTTGTCAATTTTGGTGATTTTTGGAATCTTGAAAATGGAAGGTCGTAGCTTTTCATAGCACGCTTGAGATTCAGTTATATTCGTGTGTATGATCAGGCGGATCATTATGTAACTATGGTAGATTTTTTGAATAGCAAATGCAGACATAGTCTATCAACCTGCATTGTCTTATTTTATTCTTGTTCCTTGTGTAGTTCATATCTGAGCATAGTGAGATGAGCAGTGATGTAGAGAGTGAAATGTTTGTGATGTGAAGATGAAAGTTTAGTGTGAATTTTGATTTTCTCAATTGTCAGATCGAATGTCAGCATGTCATTTGGAATATCAAAATTGTGAAACTGCTGCTTGGCTGTGTAACCGTAATACACTGGCGATCATGGTGTTTATGAAGGGTGTTCATGGTCGAGTTTGCTCTCTTCTGTGGGAGGGACGAGTGCCATGCTAAGCAATGGTTTTGGGGGTAGTTACATTGGTAGTTATGTTTTTGGAAGTTAGATGTTGAATGATATTTCATTCTAGAGATTTCACAGCAACATGTTCACCCGTATTTCACAAGGTGGGCAGCACGACAGCGCGGTGTGCAGCAGCATGCAGAAGGGCATGAAGGTGGTGAAGATAGTGGGATGCAAAGTGAAAATTCGGAGGATGAGTCAGATCAGAGTGTAGACGAATTGGAGGATATAGAGAATTATGGAGGACTTTTCAATGAACTTAGAGGAGTTGGGCAATCAGATCCGACTTTTGCAGGAGGAGCAGTTTTGTAACAGGCATTTGTGGTGAGAAGACAATTGCAGTTTGACCCTTTGGGAATTCGAAGAGGCATACCAATACTTCCTTCAGTACATAGAGCATCAACATCAACTTCAGCAGGGCATTTGACCCCAAATACACAAAGGAATATGGCAGCAGTGGCTAGAGCATATTTACGTATCAAGTTCGGGACCTTTTTCAGGAAGTCCAAACAAGACCCCAATTGCCACGTAGCTCGATTTGAGACAAGGTGGTAGGCCAGAGGATTTGACGGAGTGTATGACGCACAAGCCAAGATGCGACAATTCCAAGCACACTTGAGGGAAGAGCCATGTAGTGGTTGAGCAATTTCAATATAGGGTATTTTGTAGATTATACAACATTAAGGGATGCATTTCTAAATAGATTCCGAAAGGAGAAAACTTCGAATGATGTGCTTACAAAAATCAAAGGGATTAAGCATAGGATAATGTTTGTGGAGGATTACACAGAAATTCCATCAGTATTTGAAGCGGGTTACAAATGTAGAAAGGCCTACAAATGAAATGTTGGCTGGATATTGCATGCATGGTCTATGGAAAGAATTGCGGAATGCAATAGCAGGTGTAGATGTTAGAGCTGGTTTTAATGCCTTAGTGGACACTGCAACAAGAGAAGAAAAGAGATTTGGAGTTACAAGTCCGAGTTCTTCAAGGAAGAGTTCTCGGGTGAAAAGGAAGAAGGAGAAGAAGAAGAAGAAGAAGAAGAAGAAGAAGAAGAAGAAGAAGAAGAAGAAGAAGAAGAAATCTTTAGATGATAGCAGTGATGATGATTCTGATACATATACAGATTCAGATACAGATTTGGATTCCGATTCAAAAGCAAGTAGTAGTTCAGATTCCGACTCCGATTCTGATTCTGATTCTGATTCTGATAAAGGAGATAATAAGAGGAAGCATAAGAAGGATAAAGAAAAGATCAAGGGGAGTTTAGCTCAAAAGATGGTGGAAAAGAAGTTGAAGGAAATGGATGTCAAGCAAGATTCAAGTAGCAAGAAGGCTCATTGTGACATTTGTGAAAAGGATGGTCATTTGACAACTAATTGCTGGTATAACCCAAACTTTCGAGGACAAATTCCAGAGCAGGTTCAGCAAAATACTCAACAAAAGTTGGCACATGCAAGTGGAGTGTTTCCCGATGCTGCAGGAGAGCAGAGGCTATTTAACGATTCGGGATGGCAAAGGTAGAAACAACAGTTCTCTGGATGGAGACCACCTTTCAATCAAGATAGGCCATTTAGAGGGAATTTCAATCAAGGGTTCTGACAAAGATTTGGTGGATTTTAGAATTCTAGAGCATAGGGAGGAAATTGGAATCAACAGCAAGAATGGCAATAGCCACCAAATTGGAATCAGTAGAGCTAGAATCAGCAACCATGAAATGAGTAGTTACCATAGCTACCTGCCCCACCGGTGCAACCGAGGGAAGCAGAGAAAGCACCTTAAAGCAACTTAGTTGATGTGGAGATTTCTAAGGATCATGGGACAAATCGAGTGTCAGCAAATTGCTATCTGGAATGTGATTGTTTGCAATGCAAGTTAGGTGAACCAGAGGTATTGGCGGTCACACGCTCTAAAGCAAAGCTAAAATCACCTTTGGATTGGGAGGAACAGAAAGAAGTCAGAGATGAAGTGGTTGAAGAAGTGGAGAAGTCAGTAGGAGAAGAGATGACATCTAAGTAGATGAAAAAGAAATCGATGGAAGTGGAGAATTCTGAATTGACATCAGGAGCATTGTTTGAAGAATTGCTGAATACTCCTATGCATTTTACATTAGATCAGTTGCTCTCATTGGTCCCGATTTTTAGGGATAGGTTTTACTCAATTACAAGGATGTCAACTATTCCAAAGATTCAGAGTGCATTGTGAAGGAGAATGTTGGAAGCTATCAGATCAATCTCCTGATCATGTTGATTTTACCATTCCAACTGTTAAGCTTGAAATTGATGGTCGCACATTTTTAGATGTTTTGTTAGATGGCGGATCTGGAGTAAATATTTTGGCAAAGGCTGAATTTTTCAAGATGACAAAAGCGAAGCTTGAACCGGCACCATTCCAAGTAAACATGGCGAACCAGCGAAGAGTGCAACCAATAGGGATGCTGGAGGGCAAACCCTCAAAGTGCATGGGTTGTTATTTCAAGCAAATTTTGTTGTTTTGAAAATGCAAGATGCAAGTAATGCTTATTTAATACTATTGGGAAGACCTTGGTTCAAATCAGCAAAGCTTAAGCAAGATTGGGAACGAAATGAAGTGGTTTTAAAGAAAGGAAAGAATTCAGTAAGGATTCCAATGACATCTATGAAGAGATTGTCAACATCAATAAAGCCAATGATGGCTCGGACTATTAATTTAGTTGAGGATGTTGTAGGTGAGGAGGAAGCATGTTTTTTGGATGCCAATCCCAGTCTGGTACTAGTGTTTGAAGTTGATGTGGAAAGGATTGTGCAAAAATATGTTTGTGAGGAGGAATCTGGGAAGTCAGTTAAGGAGTCATCTTGTAAATCAGGGGATGTGGATGCAGAGCAGAATCCGACTCAAGAGTCAGCAGTTTTGCATCAGTTAAAGCTGAAGGAGGATTTGGAATGTGCAAAAGGGGAGGTTGCACCTAAGAAGGCAATAATCGGAGCTGAATTCTTGTATGACAAGCTAATGGAAAAGGTTTCACGTGTCAAAGAGGATGATTTGCAAGATTTGAATTTGGGATCTGATGTTAGCCCAAAAGTTGTTAAAGTCAATGTCAATTTGGATGACGGATTTAAGGAGGATCTTAAGAAGTTGTTGCAAGAGTTCATGGATGTATTTGCTTGGGATTATTCTGACCAGAAAGGCATGGATCTAGGAGTATATAAGCAGCAGATCAATCTGAAGGAGGATGCAGTGCCAATGATTCAACAACGTTATAGGATGAATCCAAATTATGCAAAGCAGGTGAAGGAGGAGTTAGATAAGCTTTTGCAAGTGGGTTTCATTGTCCTAATAGATCATGTCGAATGGCTATCTCACTGATAGTGGTTGTTCCAAAGAAGTTAGGCAAGATTCGAGTGTGTGTGGATTATAGGACGATGAATGCAGCACAATCGCAGATCCATTTCCATTTCCATTTGTGGATTCAATTCTGGATGGTGTCACCGGGCATGAGATGTACAACTTCCTTGATGGATTTTCAAGATACAATCAGGTCCGGATGGCAGACAAGGATGTCGCCAAGACAGCATTTATAACTGAACGGGGAGCATTTGCATACACAATGATGAGCTTTGGATTGAAGAATGGACCACCATCATTTTCTAAAGCACCTTTCAAAACTTTTGGGCCGTACCTGACGGAATTCATGCGAATTTTTATGGATGACTTTTCTCTATTTGGAGCACAGGCAAAGCATCTAGAGTATCTTAGGAAATGTTTGGAGAGATGCCGACTATTTCAGATGTCTTTGAATCCTTACAAGTGTGCAATTGTAGTGCAGAGAGGGAAATTGTTGGGTCATATCATCTCACATGAAGGGATATCAATTGACTCTGACAAGATAAGTGCAATCCAGAAGGCAATAGCACCTGACAACTTGAAGGCAGTGTTAAGATTCATCGGGCAAATAAAGTGGCATAACCGGTATTTGCGGTATTTGGCAAATGTCAGTTCACCTTTGACGCATCTAACAAAGAAATATGTTGAGTTTGTGTGGGGAGATGCTTAGGAGAAGGCATTTCAGATTATGAAAAATATGCTTGTGGTTTCCCCTATCATCCAACCACCACATTGGCAGCTACCATTTCATGTGTTTGTGGATGCATTAGATATGGCGGTCGGAGCAGTTTTGATGCAGGAAAAGATCCAAGGATGGTTCAAATTGGTGTATTGTGCTAGTCGAATGCTAAAACCTGTCAAGAATCCCAATGCAGGCTTTTGATCATGGTGTGTACAACATGATTAACACATAATTATGGTGGATCATAATTGACAAGGAAATCCATGGCTACAAAGAGAAGGCACACGATATGCACACTCAAATGCTCTCTTCTTATCTTTCATTGCATAGACTAGTTACATATATAAAGGAGGAGATGCTCCATCAATGATCTCTCACACTTTCCATGTGTGTCCCCATGTGACACCATACAACCCCCACTTTACATGTGTGCCCTATGTGGCACACTTTTAGTCCACATCTCTCACCCATATTCGTGCACCATACAATCTTAAGCACATAAGAGTGGTTTCATATATACACACCCGCAAACACCGAAGCTTACATTCTCACCACCCTCTCTTAAGCGAGGTGTTTACTTTACCTTATCACCCATCCAATGTAGCATTGCATGACTGCAATCGCTACCTTTCAACACTCCCCCTCAATGCTATATTGGAGTGTTTACATGACTAGACACATCTAGTCCACCACTTGCTCGGGTGAACCACTTGCTCGGGTGAACCTACCCCATGCTTTTTGAACAATCCTAGATGTTCAGGAAAGGTATGACAAACCTCAAGGTGCAACAATCATGTGCACGCTTTACACCACGCACTCATAAATTCCTTTTGAGATCTCAATCTCAAGCAGAGAACCCCTCACACAAGCCAATTCTTGTGCAACCTTATCTTGAATACATATCGAGATTTATATGTATGAAACCAATCACTTTTGAGCTCTATGCAGCTCAGGTAGGAGCACCCTCATGCGATGGGTGAATACAAAATCTCAAGTACAATTGCCTGTGACACAAATATGAATTATGAAGACATTTTCGAGTTACTTTTTCTTTGTTTGTGTGACCAGCCTTTTTAAAAAACCAAAATTGAATTAATAATTTAGAAAGTAGTTTTTCTTTTTAAAAGTAAAACAATGTGATAATGTTTCGCGGTGGCTACTTCATCTTCTTCTCTTCATCGTCTTCTTCATCTTTGCTTTTTCTTAACCTTATCTAGTTCTTCTTCTTCAAATCTTTTATCCTTTTCATCATTTTCTTCTTATTTGTGCTTGATAGGAGGTCTCACCTACTCAACACGCTCACAAAACCTCATCTCTTTTAAATTAAAAAAATCATCTCTCTTGCTCCTCCTTTTACTTTAATATTGTTTTGTGTTTCATGATCTGTGCCATCTTCGCGTCTTGCTCTAAGGTTTTGTTTTCCTTTTCACAAAGTAGTTTGACTTTGGCCAACTGGTTGATCCCCCTCTCCATCACTGTAGACGTGCCCCGTCACGTCCTTCACAAGTTTGATGTAGTTACCATCTTTTTAAAAAAAAAGCATCTCCCTTCCAAAATACGCCTCTTCATCTTCTAGGCGTCAATCTGGCCACGTCCCGATGATCAGCAATGAAGCTCTTGTTTTCTTCTTCTTGCTATAGATTGCCTTCCAACTCCCTTCCTTGTCGTCCTCAAGGAAAAAATCTGATACTTGCTTCGTAGGTCATGGAGATGGCGGGGGCCCTGCTATGACCGTGCTGCTGCGATAGAGCTCTGAGAGTAGAGGCAAGGTTGGTAGACGCATTACACATGCAAGGCTTGAAAGCATTGCGGCTTGAAATCCTTGGGGTACTCTTGTTCAGATGAGAGGATAACTACCAAGCCGTCATAGCAGTACGAGCTTTCGTGTAACATAAATTGAAACAATAGTGATGGCAGCAAGCTTGCTACAGCAAGCACCATAGGACTGCCAAGGAGGCCACATGGGAGCGGACTGGACAATAGAGAAGGCATTTTATGGGCAAGGGTTGAGGGACATCATGGCCGGAACTACATGCTCGAGGAGAAATGCCACCTCATAGCCCTCCTTCTCTACTTGAAGCACATCTTCTTCACCTTCACTTTCCTCTCTTTTTTCTTTTCAACCACACAATATCTATAGTCTCTTGGTTCCCATATCATCCGCAGGTGAATGGGCAAGCAGAAAGTACCAATAAAGTGCTAGTGAGGATTCTGAAAAAGATAGTGGCAGAGAACAGATCTGATTGGGAAGACAACTTGGATTCAGCATTGTGGTCATTCCGCACAGCATACAAAGTTGCAACTGGGATGATACCTTTCAAGCTAGTTTATGGGATTGAAGCTATTGTTCCAATGGAGTATATAGTTCCCAGCTTGAGGCTAGCAGTACAACATAGGATGAGCCCAGAGGATTCAGTTTTGCATAGACAAAGGGAGTTGCTGAAGTTGGAGAAAGATCGGATTCAGAGAGCATATGCAGTGGAAATAAATCAGAATAGAAGGCAAGCATGGATTTCAAGGCAGGTGAAATTTATGATATTTCAGAAAGGGGACTGGGTGATGATCTATAACTCAAAGTTAGGACCACATCCTGGTAAATTGAAGTTGAGGTATTTTGGGCCTTATCAGATTGTGGAAGAATTGGGGCAAGGCACTTTCAGGTTGCAAGATGTGTTTGGGACTCCGCTTTTGAAGCCGGTAAATGGATTCTACTTGAAAAAGTTTTATGGGAAGGTTCCTGAAATTCCTCATTAGATGGTGAATAAACCTGAAGAAATAGCAGTCAAATGGGTAGATGTTGTGCCAGAGGTCTTAGTAGACAATTCAAGGGATGTGATTATTTGTCAAGACAAAAGTGATGGCACATGCTTGCGGAGTTGCTGCGGAATGCGGATTGTTGAGGAGTGCTATTGGTGTTCATATTGTGGAGTTTTGGAGCAATTTTGTCAGAGGGGATGTCACCCAACTGGAGTGCGGAGTACAATTATAGCAAGTTTAAATAGGCAGGCCACATGTGCGAAGGGACTTAATTTTAGTACACTTTTCAAGGCTGATCATCATTTGTCCAACCCGCCTAACGAGGTGATGTTTTATGATATATTTGCATGGAGACATGCGGTACCCTCTGTGAATGCCATCAGATTAGTTGTGTATGAGCCTTCTAGCCTTCAAATCGCCACGTTCTCGGGCAGCATGAAGCGAAAGCGGCAAGCTAGCATGCAAGAGCTCACTAGTGAGCCTATGATGCACACAAGGTCCATGAAGACCGCGATGGAGAAGCTCTTGTGCCCTAGGTGAGAGAGCCTACGTAGTGTCGAAAGAAGCGAGGAAGCAAACTCTAGTAGCGATGATGTAGAAGAAATCGAAGTGGATGAAAAGTTCGATGTGCTGGACAGAGAGATGGAGGTTTGGCTACGATGCATCGGGCTATATGATTATGCATGTTTGCCATGGGAGCTCTGGGAGAAGAATGAGTATGCAAAGAAGCAACTCAGCTACCTTAGAAATAATGCAGGGTTCATCGTAGATGACAAGGAGGTAACACCACAGTTGGTTGCAGAGGTGTTAAAAGTGCCTTATTGCCGAGGGCAGAAGGTGAAGAAGATCACCCAAAGGCACAAGGTCTTATTACATGGTGCGAAACTATGACAAACCCTACAGCGTTCACCTGTTTTGGTATTTAGACAAAGTTTGTCTACTGGCAAAGATGTCCTACATGCCCAAAGAGGCTTTTGCACCTATGTATCATGCAGAGAGAGGGTCAGGCGACCTTCATTTTTGACAGGATGCAGTTGACAGAGCTGAAGGACAAGAGGAGATCCCCTTCTCTTGCAAAGGTATCACCTTATTTGGCAGCCTTATTCTTTCATGTGCTACAGGTCCCATTAGTGCCATTGGTATCACCAGCCAGTATTGGGGGAAGATCTAGTCAGGGGAATGCAAGTGAGTTCAAGAAGAGGAAGTTGATATTGGAGCCGATGTCCTTTAATAAGTCAAAAAGTGGAGTGGGGCATGGCTTCAAGAATTAGGAGGGAACGCCTCTTAATTAAAAAGAAGCAGCAAAGATACCATTGTTTCCTCAACAGCCGGTGGTGCCAAGATCGGAATCCCGGAACAAAACCATCACTTTGTTTCCGCGGAAGTTGGGAGAGAGCTCTAAGAAGCAGACTCCACTCACACAAGCAATTAAGACAAATCAATTCTCACAGGAACCCAGTCGAGGGCAGTTGGAATATTTTCTGTTCAAGATGCAATTCGAAGTTTGTCAGATTTGAATCTGTTTATTTGCAATCAAGATGCTATGATTTTGACTTTGGAGAAACAGAAGGGGGATAAACAAAAGGTCGACATGATGGAAAGAGAGATTAAGAGGTTGCAGGATAAAGTGGAGGAGCTGGTGGATAATGGAAAAGCTTGTTAGGATGCCTTAGTTCATGCGGAAGCAAAGAGTCAGAGTCACTATGCGGAATTGCTTATAGCAGCGTATGATTTCAGAAGCTGGGCGGATGGTTTGAAGATGGCCACAGAGAAGCAGTTTTAGGACGTGGAGGATAAGATTGTTCAACTCATTTCAGATAACCACTTGCTGATGAATCTGTTGACGCCTTTGGTGGAGTTGGAGAAAGCTACCTTGGATGGGCAAGGAGTAACCGGGGTATTGTTGGCTGATGCAGATGCAGATTCATTGAGGTCAAAGATGTGTTTGAATACATCAAGGAGCTCTAGGGCTAGGTAGCTGGATTGTTTCAAGAGCATATGGCAACACCTATTGACAAGTTCAAAGCCTGGTTTGAGACTGCAGGAGAACAGTCACTTCGGGCTGAGAATGCAAAGATGAAGGCAAATATTGCAAATTTGGAAATGCAGCTGGAAGTAGCAAGGCAGGAAGCTAAGATGCAGATGTCTTTGGAGGCCTTTGATAAATAGATTGTGGATGATAAAGTGCAGGGCAAGGAGGATGCTGAGAACGTAGTAGTGCAGATTGAAGAAAATGAAGTAGAGGCAGATTTAGTCAGATGTCAAGCAGCAAAAGGCGGAATTGAAGATGCAGCAAAGGAGTCATCAGAGGTGGCAGATAAAGAAAGGGGCGGCACGGATCAAGGGACTATGGGTCCGAGGTCAGCTGTTGGCTAAAGCCACCGAGCTATGCCAGGCGTTTAGGCTAGACCTTAGAAGACCTTATAAGAAGTCATTTTAGTAATATGTATGGTCTTTTGTCTATTTTGGACGTTTGTCAATTTTGATGATTTTTGGAATCTTGAAAATGGAAGGTCGTACCTTTTCATAGCATGCCTGGGATTCAGTTATGTTCATGTGTATGATCAGGTGGATCATTATGTAACTATGGTGGATTTTCTGAATAGCAGATGCAGATGCAGTCTGTCAACCTGTGTTGTCTTATTTTCTATATTCTTGTTCCTTGTGTAGTTCATATTTGAGCGAAGTGAGATGAGCAGTGATGTAGAGAGTGAAATATTTGTGATGTGAAAATGAAAGTTTAGTGTGAATTCTGATTTTCTCAATTATCAAATTGAATGTCAGCATGTCATTTGGAATATCAAAACTATGAAACTGCTGCTTGACTATGTAACCGTAATACAGTTACGCAGTACCATTGATGAGTAGGGCAGTTCCAAAATTGTTTGTAGTTTTGCTTACACATATACCACACCCAACTTTTTCAACAAAGCTACTTTGGCCCACTAGTAAT
Organism: Lygodium microphyllum; assembly: GCF_053477565.2. NCBI lineage: Eukaryota > Viridiplantae > Streptophyta > Polypodiopsida > Schizaeales > Lygodiaceae > Lygodium > Lygodium microphyllum. Next base: position 83,518,354 of record NC_141140.1, read on the forward strand.
AGGCATCTCCTTCTTGCTAATCGGCGCAAGGCACAAGTTCACTCTTGTCAAGCACACAACAATATTTTTGTAGTTTTGCTTACACATATACCACACCCAAATTTTTCAACAAAGCTACTTTGGTCCACTAGTAATAAGCATCTTCTTCTTGCTAATTGGTGCAAGTTCAACTCTTGTCGAGCACGCAACAATATTTTTGTGTGAAAGGGCTTGTTGCATAGTGTGTTGTTTGAAATCACTTGTCCATTATGAAGGTATTGATTTGGGAATTCAACACCCTTTTGGAGCAACATGAATAGAGAGATACCCTTTTAGAGCAACATGAGTAGAGAGAAGTCCTTCATATGGACCAATTGGCTCAAGAATCATTGGTCCAAGTAACATTTGGATTCATTGGTCCAAGTAACATAGAGCTTGAGATATGTGAATGGAAAAAGGAGTAGGGACTACTTTAGCTCAAACAAGAAGAGAAATGTTGCAAAACTAGACTTGTGGAATTGGAAAATCCTACTACAACTTTAAACTTATGGAATAGAATATCCTAGTTCAATGTAAAGAGGTGCGAGTTTGCCATTGGCATGACTATCCTTTGGATCATATAACTAAGGGGATGGAGGGGATTGGCGAGAGAGGTAAGCAAAAGAAAGTTAGACATACCCTTTCTAGAGTCGGACATACTCTTTATAGAGTCTTGTAAAACTTGGACTTGATTTCAGTAACTTGAACCTAGCTGGCTTGCAAGGCAACAAGCAATTCCTCAACTTGCCTCTATTGTGTTTCAACTCTCTCCTTTTGGGTGTGTTCCATAGTTTCCATGAGATTCTCATTAGGAGAAATATGGACTCTCTTTTTTGCCCCTTAAGGAGTGAATAAACAAATATAAGCCTAACGAATGAGAGAGCCGGGATTCCAGATTCATATAACTTGAATCTTCTAGCTGTATCTTTTCCCAAATCTTCCCTCAGCAATAAAATAAGGGGAAATGTGGGAAATATAATGCTGACACTTCCTGGAAGTTTGTGACTTGAATTTTCTTTTTCTTTTTTTTTTAATGTTTGACTTTTCATTTCTCCCATTTTTAGTTTCCCCCTCTTTCTTAGGTGGAACTCAAATTTATCATATCTCTTTCCTGCGCTTCTTCTTTCATGACAAAATTTTACAGCATCATTGTTGCTTGCCCTATCTGTAACCCTCTGAAATTTCATTTCCTCTACACAAACATAGAGTGAGTTTCACATGTTTTATGAGAGCGGAGTTTGTTCTACCAAAGGCCTAAGATTTTCTTCACAAAACTTTACAAGTATATTGTTCTCTTCCATGGATGTTCTATTGTAAAGTTTTTTCTCATTTGGATAAAACCCCTGTGCAAGTTATGTGCATTCTTTGACATGTAATTTCTTTTGTTTTGGTACTCTAAGAGCCTCTTACAGTCAAGAACAATTATCTTTTGAACACTGAACTTCTTCTTCAACATCTTACGGTTTCTTTGTAAACAAAGTTACAGGTATGTTGTCTTGTTTTTTTTGCTGCTCCATAGTTAAATTTTATCTCGTTTGGACAAAACGTATGCAAGCTATATGCATATCGAGCTTTCCTTTGTTTTTTTACTCCAATAATCTTCTTCTTCAACTTCTTTGGGCTTCTTTGCAAAGAGAGCCACAGGTATATTTTCACTTTTTTCAGTTGCTCCATGGTTAAGTTTCAACTCATTTGGACAAAGTCTATGTAAGTTATATACATGCTTTGACTCTATATTTCTTTTGTTTTTGTGCTCTAGGAATTTGTTAGTGAAGGAACAATGGTCTTGTTATAAGTCAACTTCTTGTTCAACACCTTTGGGTTTCTTTGTGAAAAGAATGACAGGTACAAAGTTTTTTTTTAATTGCTCCATTTAAATTTCATTTCATTTGGAGAGAACATTTGCAAATTATACACATGCTGATAGGTAACTTTTCTATTTGGTTATCATAGATGTCTTCACGGAGGAAAAACATCAGTAACATACTTGCAATGGAGGTCTTCAATAGGAAAGATAGTGGCGGTAATTGGGTTTGTAATAAGTACTATAAGTTGGATTGGATTTTGATGTGCCCAAGTACTCAAGGGAGTTTCAAGGTCAGGCGTAAGGATGTTGCAAACCCTAGCAAACATTGGAAAGATAGAATTTTAGAGTTCACAAAAGTGTTTAATGGAACAAGTACAATAACAGAAGTGTTGATCCAACATATTTACATGCACAAACAAATCTCTGTACACGACAAGAACTGCATTGCAATTATAAACAAAACAATAAGTTTTTAAATTTTATCATTATTTATTCTTTTGCATCAGGGTTGTTTTAAAAAATCTTTACAGTATTCTAATTCAATCTTGTTTTACTGACAGCTCTATATCCATCAACTTTGCATGAATAGCAGAATGTGGAATGTTTGAGTGGCAAGATACATGTTTGGTATGAAGACATAGGTTCTTTGATCTATGATAATAACTCTGCGAGTCAACTTGCAACTCAAAATATCTTTTTTTATAATTCATTGTATGTAGTAGAAAGGCAGAGATTGCATCATATCCCATTGCCGCCACTATCTAGTTGTGAATGGTTGATTGGTAGCTTGGAGTTGTCAAGAGCATGTAAGTCCAAGATAACATCTGATATCAATAGTGCTATGAAACCCACGACAGGCTCCAAATATGTGCATCTTAGTTGGTTTATTCCATTCTCATTGTTTGCACATTTGTTTGGTTCATGTGATGTCTGAAGAAAACAAAGATTACTTATCAATGCAAGTATTCATCTGAGGAATGGATCAGTCATCTATTGGTTGAGTCTTGGCAAGTCAAAAGAATACAATTTGATGAGACAATTGAATGCAGGGTCAACCAATTTGATCTCACATTCAAGTAATTTTTTTTTACTTCTTTGAATGCCTTGATTTAATTGACATAGGTCTTGCTTAGATGAATTGTTGTGTTAATTCCATTTACTTACCATTATTTTTGTTTTTATTATAGGTATTTCATCGCTAGACAAACTCTGTGCATTCACTTTCGATATAGAAGATGGCGACTTTTGCGAGGAGAGTGGATCAGCTTGGATCAAGATACCCGAGATGAGACACATACAGCTCTCATAGATGTGGTTATCTTGTGGAATGGTCATAATCCTTTTGTGGTCAGCTTAGAGAGCCATTGGCCCATTTCTTTTCTAAGATAAGAAATCCAATAAATGTCCAATGAGCCCCTCTGCAACTTCTATTTCAAGTTAGATAATAGAAAAGTCAGGATTCATAGTGAGCAATCCATGACATGTAAACAATGTGCTTCTCCATATATCCCTGAGATAGTAGAATCCTTGTAATTTTTTTATATAAAGAACGAATATAAACTTTTTTAAAACTTTTGAGTGCTTTCAATTTAGATAATCTTAGTTTACTATGATCCAAGCGTGCAACAATATATATTGTAATTAGTCAATCGTGTTGGTTAAAATCATAATTAAATTGCACACTGGAGTTCTATAATCTATGCAATATTGTCTTTGCATAATGATATATTGTAGCTCATCTCTTCTACTTATTTCTTAAAATTAAATATTAATTTGGATCCAATGGATTTTGACGGTCTTTTAGATTTCTTTTCTTAAAAATTTTCTATATTTTTTATAGTTGGACTTGGATATACTCAGTGATCCAAGTATATTCAAGGATATAATAATGTAGAATGAAGCATTTGTCTGTACGAGTAATTTTAACGGTTACTTTAAAGTATTGAAATAAAGAAACTAAGGTAAGAGTTTTAATTTGAAACTTTAAGGTTAAAAAAGAACATTTATTTAAAACCCTAGATACATAAAAGCTATAACTCCAAACTCATTTTCACTTTCATTCTCTACTTCCCTACACTTGTGCTCTCATTCCTTCTCTCTTTATGTACCATGGCTACCACTCCCACCTTCATTGCATGGATTAGCTCCACACACTACACACATATAGGAGACCAAATATACCCTAGGTTTTACACAACCTTGAGTCTAGAGAGCTCACTTTCCACCGTAGACCCTAGCTCTAGTATACTGGCATCGTTTTATGACGCGACAAACCCTCTCACCTGCTCTATTCCGAACTCTACTCTCAAATGGGTCCCCATAGATTTTTTATATAGTTTACGTGCTGGATCAAGCCATGCAAAGGTAATAAATCAAGCCCTCGTGCATGTGGGGCAATATCTCCGCGCCAGAGCACTGCCCACCTCATCCCAAGACCACGCCACAATGGATCTCATTGAGCGCGATGCAACATTTGCCATATATGTTTTGTGCACTGAGGTACAAGAGAACAATGAGGAAGACATCGACACATCCTCTTGGCCACAGCTAGAGTATTTTGAGAGGGAGCCTGAGGAGATCACACTCGATCCAAGAGTAGAGGCAGCACAAAGCTTAGCCATTGTGCACCCACCTCCTTGCCCTGTTGAGACACTGACAAGCGATGAGCCGCCCCTCGCTTCTCTCCATGCTATCATCATCGAGGGGGTGGAATATTTACTTATGCAGGGTGTACTAGAAATTTTGGAGCTAAGGGAAGAAGAGCTATATTGTATCATGGTGCGTGATACACTTGATGATTTTATAGATTTTGATATACAAGATGCACCAGCATATGTTGATGAGGTGGCTCGATATGATGACACAATTTTTAATGACATCTCTGCCATTGTGAGCATCCAAGAGAGCATTGAGAATGTGGTGCCACAATATGAGATCTCAGATGAGGAGTTCGAGCGATTGCAAGAGAGCATTTTTGGACCTTGACCCAACTATGCAGTACCTTCCCAAGAGAGAGACAAGGATGGCCCAGTTGTTGCAGGAGAAGACCTGGATGCTCCATTGCAGCAGCAGATAGATGATGCTGAGAATGTAATATTATTGGATTAATGTTATCAGAATCGGACTCGCTTAAAAATTTACCAGTAGGGCCTCTAGGGTAGATTTAGATCCCCCAGACGCGAGCCTCCGGCCATGTCTGCTTTAGGGACCCGATCTTGGAAAAAATTTATGTGCACACTCCTGATGCCCTAGAGGCCCTACTGGTAAATTTTTACGCAAATCCAATGTATATATCTTTAGCACAATCCATGATAATGAGTCTGATACAGTGAGTCTGACACTGAACTTGTGTGATGTAGGGCATTGTCTATATAGATGAATTTTCATCTAGAAAAGGTGGTCTATCTGGTAGCCAAGGAAGGGTGCAGGATGTCACAAATCCCGTGATGGGGGATTTTTCTTAAGCTGTTGCGCTAAACACACACTGTATACACAAGAGGAAGCTCACTCAAGGACACAAGAAGAGAGATGGAGGCCAAAACATTTTCTTGCTGGTTTTTTTCTTCTTCTTCCACACACTATACAATGTACACAAAGTATAGATAAGACATAAAGGAAAGTGGCCTACTAAGTCAAACAGTGCATAACCGACTACACTAATCGACTGGCGCTATGTCTTTGCCAACTGTAGGTAGGTGTAACAAACTAAATATAATAGGTGATAATTCAGTGGCCATGTGAGTATCATAATGACCACCAACGTGCTAAGTGTAGACGTGTGGACCCATCTAGCGAGGCGGTCCATCATCAATGTCCACACATGTTGAGCTTGCCATCTCAACACTCCCCCTCAAGCTCAACTCTATCTCTGCAACTCCAAGTAAGCTTTAGAACTTTCGAAGCTTCTCTGCACCCAATGCCTTTGTGAAAATGTCAACTATCTGATCCTGTGTGGTGCTGACATATACCAAGTCAATCTCTCCTGCAAGTACCTTCTCTCTCACAAAGTGGTAGTGCACCTCAACGTGTTTTGTCCTAGCAAGAAACACTGGATTCCTAGCTCGTTGTATGCTGCTCATATTATCACAATGAATGACAACTGGACCATCTCCCTGCACATTCAAATCACCTAATAACTTTTGCAACCATACCACCTCACATGCTTCCATAGCAGCACCTCTATACTCAGCCTCTGTACTCGATAAAGCAACTGTAGGTTCCTTTTTGCTGCTCCATGTAACTGCTGCACTACCAAGGGAAAACATGAATCCACTTGTAGATCTTCTGCCTGACATGCTACCAGCCCAATCTACATCTGTGTATCGAAAGACCTGTATGTCCTTACCTACCTCATAAAAAAGTCTATAATGTAAAGTGGACTTCACATACCTCAATATACGTCTAAATGTATCCAAATGAGGCTTTCTAGGCATCTGCATAAACTGACTAACAAGGCCAACATCATAGCTCAAGTCTGGCCTTGTGATAATCATGTAAATCAAACTCCCTACTATCTTCTTGAACATAGTAGAGTCTTCTATCTCATCCCCAACATCAGCACTCAATTTCACATTTTTCTCCAATGGTACTGAAAGAGGCTTACATGCTGTCATACCATACTTGGATAACATATCCAAGCCATATTGCCTTTGGGACAGCCATATACCATCATCACATCTAATCATCTCAATACCAAGAAAGTATCTCAGCTCACCCAAATCTTTCATCTCAAACTTCTTCTTCAAGAAGTCATTAACTTCAGCAATCCCATTGTCACTGTCACCTGTAATAATCAAGATATCCACATAGATGACTATGATGACCAAACTTGCATCTCCCTTTCTCACATAAAGTGAGTGATCAACATTAGAAATATAAAATCCAATATTGACAAGATACTCTCCAATCTTTTCAGACCATGCTCTAGGTGCTTGCTTCAGCCCATAGAGCCCCTTCTTTAACCTGCACACATATGTGGGATGCTCTAAATCCTCATAACCTACTGGTTGCTCCATATACATTTCTTCTTCCAATTCACCATACAAGAAGGAATTCTTAACTTCCATTTGCTGCAAACTCCAACCTTTGGCTACTGCCAAGGCAATCACACACCTAAAAGTTGCCATCCTAGCAACTGGACTGAATGTCTCTTCATAATCTATGTCATATGTTTGAGCATAGCCTTTTGCAACCAGCCTAGCCTTATACCTGCTAACTGAACCGTCTGCATTATGCTTGACTTTGTAAACCCACTTACAACCAATATATTTCTTACCCTTAGGTAAGGGTACCAAATCCCAAGTCTTATTGGCTTCTAATGCAGCCATCTCCTCATCCATTGTTGCATCCCAATGAGCATGACCAACAGCATCCTCAAAACAAGTGGGCTCAACATCCTCAACTAGTTTCACCATATAAGCATAATGGTGAGCTGCATAACCTTCAAAACCAAATCTTTTAACAGGGTATCTAACCCTGCTAGATCTGTGTACCACCGAATCACTCAATGGAGCCTTTACATTAGTATGAGCTCTCTGTACACCTGGCATCCTGACTGAAAGAATGCCAAGCTCATCATCCAAACTCTTCGAACCACTAGAATCTCCTTCAAATCCCAAATGACTGGTAGATGCATCATTACCATCCAGCACTTTCTTCTTTCCTTTGTCCTTCCCTACAACACTTATAGATCCACCTGAAGATGTAGGGCTACTCCTTAGTCTCCCAGACCAAGGGCTCATTGTAGGTGTAGTACCAGATAATGTTTTTGGTCCACTAAAACTCCATGATTCTTGATCTTTCTGCACATAGCTATTCTGATCATTATCATCATCAAAAACATCACCAGCATGTGTATACCAACTTCCCATCTCATCAAAGATAACATCCCTGCTCACTCTGAACTCACCTGTGACAGGGTTATAACAGCGATACCCTTTCTACTCTAAAGAGTATCCAATAAAAACACATTTTTCTACCTTTGGATCAAGCTTCTTATGTAGCTCATCTGGCACATGAACGTATGCAATACAGCCAAATATCTTCAAGTGCGATACATTAGGCTTCTTGCCAGTAAAGCATTCTTCAGGAGTTATCCCATGAACTGCAGCTGTGGGAGTTCTGTTCATAATGTAAACAGCAGTATAAACAGCCTTAGACAAAAAATGTTTGGGCATATTCCTTTCAGCCATTAATGCCCGTGCAACTTCTGCAATATGCATGTTTTTTCTTTCTGCAACACCATTTTGTTGTGGGGTATACCTGCAAGTAAATTGCCTCTTTATCCCATGAGTCCTCAAGAAGCCACTAAACTCATTAGAGAGGTACTCTCCCCCTCCATCTGATCTCAAGCACTTTACTTTTAAGCTTGTTTCTGTTTCAACAGCTGCCTTAAAAGATTTGAAGTGCTCAAACACATCAGTTTTTTCCTTCATGAAGTATACCCATAAATTTCTTAAACAATCATCAATAAATGTGACAAAGTATTTGCTGCCACCAAGAGATACAATCTGTGTAGGCCCCCAAACATCTGTATGCACTACATCAAGTATTTTTCTACTCACTTCTCTATCATGCGAGAAGGGTTGTCTTGCCTGCTTACCAAACTGGCATGTCTCATAGACTTTATGCAATTTTGCAACTCTAAAAGAAGGCAACCCTGTAACCAATCCTATGGATTGCATTAATTTTAGCCTTTGCACATTTGCATGTCCAATACATTTATGCCATATTTCAATATCTGCAACTACTCCTTTTCCTTTAGCATACAAAGCAACATCCATTGCAGGAATTCTAGTATCTAAAGTGAACATTCAGCCAACTCTACTTCCTTTTGCGACCAACCTGCACTTATCATTAAAGTCTTCTACAAAATAACCTTTTGCATTAAATCGGACCTACAATCCTTGCTCTACCATTTGGCCAATAGACACTAGATTCTTTGTAATTGATGGCACATGTAATACATCTGTCAAACTCTTTGTCTGGCCATCATACAAGGACAAGGAAACCTTTCCAAATGTGTGAAATTGGGTGGCATGAATCATCACCCGTCTGCACATAACCTGGGTTTTGTAAGTCTTGCATCTCTCTAAACCATTTAACATGACTGGTCATATGATTAGATGCACCTGAATCGACATACCATACATCATCATGTGTCCCCTTTCCTGTAACTGCATTCATCATATGCTGCATAACAAACAGACGCTCATTTTTGTCTTCATTTTGTCGTGAAGACGATGCATAGTTTCCTTGCTGCAATTTACCACTGTGAATATCATCCTTCTTAGCATAATAATTGGCTACAATATGTCCTGTTTTGCCACAATAATGGCAAACAATAGCAGAATTTCTAGAGCCTCTGTTCTGCCATCCACCTCTTCCTCTAGAGCTCCCCCTACCTGTAAAGTTTCCTCTACCTCCAGAAACCTGCATTTCACCAAACTGTTGATTAAACCTATTTTGTTGGTTATCATCAGCACATCCCATACCATGGCCTCTCGAAGAGGATCTACCACGTCCCCTTCCTGAACTCGAGTAAAATGCTTGGACTTGTTCACCATTTCTTTCAGACGAATCACCCTGCATATTACCATGTTATGAATCCGGGAGGCCATTCAATCCAGTAAGGCACGAGGAGGTACCTCCACATCAATAGGATATCCCAAGTGTTTTGTTATATTTCCCTTTGAGATCACAATTCCATGCCAGGACGATATATTGGCATCTAACCTCATGATTGTTACTGGATATATTGATGGTGCATTTTTCTACTTCTTCATAAATGGTATGGTTTTCTTTTCTTCTCAGTTAGAAAACAAGCTCATCCAGCCCACCCTATATTACACCTCATACTTGCCCTCAGTTATTAAAATTATCCCTTTTCGGGGATTATACGAGAGTTTGCATTGGCATTGTTTGCCTTGGTGGGGGATTGGGCTCAAAAGTGGCTTGGTTGGTTGCACCTGAAGTAATTGGGTTAGGATCCTTGATTGGCATTGATAGGATTAGGGTTCTTATTGTTGGTTAGATGGTTTAGGATATTGTTTAAAGATTGAGATGACCCCAATTTTGATCTCCCACTTGAAGATTGACTCTAGCCCTCTTTGGATAGGGAAATCCTCAATTTGAAACATGTGGGGTAGACTAGAAGTTGCATCTAGGATGGGAGTCCACCAGCTTGTAGTAGAGCATCTTTGAGGTCAAAAGGTTTCATAGCCTTAAGCTACCCATTCAAGGGTGGGTTTAAACCTTGACAAAAACGAGCTACTTGTTGCGTTAATTATCATCTTGGGAACATACTTTAGGGGGGGTAACAAAGAGGGATTAGTAACCCTCTATTGTCAAACCTTACTGCTCAAGCTAAAGCATTCATCCATATTCTAGATTTGGTAAGATGGGAATAAATACCTTCCTTGGACTACTGCTTTAACCTTCCCCAAGTTTGAGAGGTCTCCATAATGTCTTTGTCATAGCACTACTATTTTAATCAAATATGGGCTTATCCAATGAGACAAAGTTGAGTGATCATATCTTAATTGGCTACACTTGTCTCAATAGGAGCAAAGAAATAATTATCCATTTGCTCAATCCACGTGTCAATATTGGTTTGTATGTTGGCTCCCTCGTTGTTGAATTTGGGAAGTTTTTTAGAAGCTATCCTAGCCATCACCATTTGTGCTACTTATAAGCATGCAAATTTAGGTGACTAGGTGTTCCCTGGGTCTACCTTGCAAGTAAAGCATCTAGCCTCATCCCATGAGGATCACAATATACATTCCTAAAGACATAACTAAGGTCCCTAGCAGTAATCTGGCATTGAGCTAAGAGGATCACTATTGCACAAGTTGTTAGAGACTCGAGGCACAAGTACCACACTTGGTTGATGAGAGTGAGAAAAGGGGAGGAGTTGAGCATTAGCCCCTTGCCCATACCCCCCCTACCCCATCACCCCACTCTGCCCCCAAAATAATGCTTAATCAATTCTAAGAATGGTCATGATTTTTCGGCCCTTTCTTAAACTTTGGAAAAATCCATGTGCTAACTAGGTCTACCCAACCCAGGGACCGTTTCCTCAGGAAAATCATCTACTCACTTCCCATTATTAACGTGGCCTATTTTAGTTATCTAAACAAGCATACTAGCCATGATTTGAAGCACATAAACACAACTTCCTTAATTAGTCTTCACATGGGATTCATTGTCACATTCTTAATTACATACACCAAAATAAGATTTTTAGAAAATATGATAATTCATATTATCATTATAATTACAAACTCTCTAAAAAGTCAACCGACTCAAAAATCAAGTTGCCAACCTATCATGTTCATCCTAAGCCTTCGAGTGCTGAACCACATTGGGCTCGTATAAGTTTCCTTCCCTATCATAGAATCAAGATCAATATTAAAACCTTTGATCAAAGCCTTGCTAATTTTCACCTACTATAAGGGGGAATCTTCCTATATAGATGATCATATGTATCTAAGCAATAGATAAATACCTTAGATAGTTTATTTATAACCATGGGTGAATAGTATCCTAGGTGTGATCTTGGAGATGGCATAATGCCTCAATCTCATTTAGTTGCCAAAGGCATGGAAGTCATTAAAATATTTTTCAAGAGTTTATTGCAACCAAAATCTATAATGAAGGGACTTGAGAGGAGAGAGAGAAGTTTGTAGAAGGGAGAGAAAGACTAGATGAGGAGATAGAAATACTAGAAATGGAGAGAGAAAGACATGAAGAAGAGAGAGATGGTTGGTAGCGAGACAAAAGGACATGAGAGAATCTTGAGAAGGTGAAAGTACAAAGTTGTATTCTTCAAATGGTGCCCATACAAGTGCCCTTCATACCTTTTATATCGACGCTAATGTGAAACTAAGTATTTATTTGAATATACCCCTAATTCAATTACTTACATTCCAACACCACTCACATGTTTTTGACCTCAATGATTTTTTTTTTAAGAACTCGTTACAATATTTTTCAAAAGTGATGGATAGGAATATAGTACTACCTTCTTTAGAAAATGTAAAAGAATTACCTAATCTTCAAGAATATCCAAGAAAATTAAAGAGTCACAAGCTGAAAACCAAGTGCCATGTATATACATCCATATGGAATCCTAAAGATAAGATTCTGGTCACAAATATACAATCTACCATGAAGCTGAAGCAAAAAGGTTAGTCTTTTGGAAAGATGGCAAAATACATGCAACATAAACTGGTCTTCCAATAGAGCCAAATTTTGAAAATGGTGGCATGCAGAAGAGGTTGGAAGAGATGGCTACAAGGACAACATTTGTTGCCATAGATGTAGCCACATATGTGTTGAGAATTGAAAGGACTGATGAAGCTCGTAAAGGAGGCATGGCTGAAGCGATATCTCGTGTTTGGATGTAAGCATTAGATTGCATGGAAAAGGGCAAAACAGCAAAGTCTGAATTGGCTAATGCAAGTCAAAGTATATGAGGGAGAACAAGATGGAGTGCACTAGTGGATTCATTTTTAGCCTACGCTTATTTGGCTAAGGTTCATAATCAAGAATCTCTTGTGGAAGAAAAGAGAAGAAGAGATGATGACACTACTGGTCCTTCCTCTTCAGGCCCAACTAAACACATAACACGAAGTAAAATGGAGCAGCAACAAAAAGAGGCTGAAAAAGCCATACCTGAGCATGTTATGGAGAATGCATCTCAAGAGAAGAAATAAGAAGGGAAGAAAAGGGGCAAGCAAGGAACTCCTTTTGGATATAGACATTATGTTGTCCATTACAGACCATGTTGTACTAAATGACTTGTGCATCTATATCATTAGAGGAGAATTAGATTTGTCCCAAAATAAAGAGCTATTTGTAAAAAGATTACAATTAGACAAATTTCATGAACCAACACAATCTGATATAATCTTCCTCCAAATGATCCTTCAAGATATGGGAATGATTCCAAGGTAAGCAGGGGTCTAAACAAATGTTTCTTATTGAAAATTAATCCTCTATTCTCCAATATCAAAAGAATAGTTATCATCGTTACCATCCATCAAATCATCATCCACACGGCCGTAGTCAAGTGGAGTTGAAATCATGACTACCTCATATATTGAAATTTCAATGACCATCATCGTATCATTCATTGTCTCGTCCTTTGGGTCACCAAGGACCATCATACCACGTGGATTGAGACATGTGGAGCTAAAATTATCACTGTATTCTCATGGTCTTGCTAAATCTTCACTTCACATTTGGAAAGAAGGTCTTTCTTCTCATGAAGCTCCAATGAGCTACTCTTATCATGGATTGAATTATTCAAGATTAATTGAGGGTCAGCTAGCTCATTTTTCCCTTGGTCCTCCACTTCATTAGTAAACTCTAGTACAAGTACTAGTTTAGCATTCTTTGCTCTGCATTTGTGTTTGTGATCAGTAGATATAGGATTAGCACACCTATAACATAAGCTTTGAGCATGCATTTCTTGTATTTTATCACTAGTGAGGTGTCTAGATTGAGTACCAATATGTTGTCTACAATGATGCTCATATTGCTCACAATAGAGTGGATGTCCATAGTCATTGTTGCATAAATTTATCCATGATTGTGTTAGGTCTTCTTGAACTACTACATTAACCATGGTAATCAAACCAACCAACATTTATTATCTTCTACATGAGCTTGGCCTTCTTGTAAAACAACATTGACATAAATATTTGTAAGAGCCTCTATAATACATTGCTATAACAACTGAGAAGCATAAGATGTTAGGTGATGTACGTGTGTTTTTTTTATCATGACTACGTCTGGTACTTCTACTGCCATCATGGTATCATTAAAAATTGACGTAAATATTTGTGAGAACCTCTATCAAAGCCCAATACTAGTTCATTGATAATGAGTGCAACTACAGATGTAATGAGCAAGATGTGGTAGAATCAGCCATGTGGATAGGGAACAATGAGGTTTTATTGGAAAGATGGATTGTAAGTTAGTTCATTTTGGAGAAAAAGGAACTAAAGATGAAGAAATAATGAAGATTTGGAATGTTTTCAAAGCTATGGCAATTACTTGGGTTTAGAAACTCTACAATGATAGGCTCTTTGGGAAGGTTAAAGCATCATTAGTACCTATGGATTTATATTAAAAATGGGGGGAAGTGCTAATTATTTTGAAAGGTAGATGGGGCTTTTATCAAGGTATATAAAGTCTATTTTATTCCAAATCTCAAGAAAAAATTTTAAGCCTTAGTGAGCTCACTTCTCTCACTACTCACTTCTTCAAGGACCACTATATCTTGCATCTACTTTCATCTTCTCTCACATTCACTCGTCCAAAATTAGGTCAGCTTTACATATTTGGCTATTCAATTCTCAATCCTCCTACCAATGCTTCTACTAATTCCATCTCTCTCTCTATTTCACCACAAGATTTTCTTCTATGGCACTTTAGGCTTGGCCATGCCTCTCAACATGTTCTCCAACTTGCCTATAAGAAACTTGTCCTAGGAATCCCACCTTCTCTTAACTTTCATTATGTCAAGCACGTACTCTCAACAAATCCACACGTATTCATTACTCCAAATCCTATTCCCTTACAACTCAACCCCTTCAATTAGTACACTCCGACATTTGTGGTCCCATCAATCCTGTCTCTCTCACTGGAGCAAAATAATTCATGGTACTTATTGATGATTACTAGACTAGATATACTATATGCATTACTATATTGGCATTGAAATTGAACAATCACCCACATCCATAAAAATGCATCATCATACCTACATCATGTCTATTCTCTCCTGCTATTCCATGCAACATTGTAATCTCATGTTCACTCTTCTTGCCCAAAATCTCTAGCTCAATCCATCTTCATCTCATTCTCTCTCTAATGAGCAAGCTTGTCAAATGGAAATTATTCCCTATATGGAAGCACTTGGACATGTCAGGTATTTGATTACTTGTACCCATCTAGACTTGTCTTATGCAAGACATTTTCTTTCCAAGGCCATGCATCAACCCACGTACGAGCAATGGAGGCAGCTGAAACTAGTCTCTTGAGATACCTCAAGGCCACATCTCATGTGGGGCCATGTTTTTCTAAAGGGACAAATGACTTTCTTTTACAGGCCTATTCGGATGCAAATTGGGGTGGAGACCTCTCTACCAAAAGATCTCTCACAGGTTTCATTGTTACTCTAGTAGGTGGTCCTATCTCTTGGAACACTAAGCAGCAACACACAATAGCACTTTCTACTACGGAAGCTGAATATGTGGCATATAGCATGGCAACCTAAGAAGTTGTCTACATTAAGGAACTCTTGGAGGACATTAGTTTTGGATACCACCCTCAACAAATTTCCATCTTCATTGACAACAAAGCATGTATCTCTGTGGTGGTTTAAGGCCCCAAATTAAGTCTTAAACTCTGCCATATTGATATGAGATATCATTTTGTACGAGAGTTAGTAGAGAATTCCCATATCACCCTTGATTATGTACCCTCTTGTGACAATGCTATTGATTTCCTCGCCAAATCAGTTCCCCACTTAAACAAATCGCAATGCAAATACTTTGCATGTTTGGGGGGGGGGGGGGGGGGGGGGGGGTGGGGGTTTTGGGGGGGGACACGATATTATAGATGGATGTAAATCATGATCTTCAGTGGTACTCTCTTTTATTTTCAATCGTATCTAGTTATATTTACTTAAATTCTCTATGGAATCCTTTTGAGGGGGGATGTTAGGATAAAGTCCGAATAAGATAAGGATATGCAAACATGTAGACAAAAGGTTCCCATAGTTATTCGCATTGTAAATATCCTAGATATTTAGAATAGGAGCTCACCTACCTCATTTAATATATCATGTATATATACATCTACTAGCAATGAAATCATCAACTGCAATTCACTCTACTTTCCTCTCTCTCTCTCTCTCTCTCTCTCTCTCTCTCTCTCTCTCTCTCTCTCTCTCTCTCTCTCTCTCTCTCTCTCTCTCTCTCTCTCTCTCTCTCTCTCTCTCTCTCTCTCTCTCTCTCTCTCTCTCTCTCTCTCTCTCTCTCTCTCTCTCTCTCTCTCTCTCTCTCTCTCTCTCTCTCTCTCTCTCTCTCATTGTGCACACTATCCTCTCATCTACTTATTCTCTAGCTCCTTCTTTTCACTACACCCATTTAGGATGGGGAGGTACGACCTTGCCGTCCCATACCAGTAGCCACCAAACCACCCCTAACTTATATGGGGGTCTCCCAAAGTCCATGGGGCTCATAGGATGCCACCTTCTTCGTCGACATTATGATGCTTACTAATCACATCCCCATTGGTCACTACAACCCTTAGTGGTGGATACTCCTATGGAGAAACCTCTCAAAAAAACCAGACCAATCCTAGGATCCATGCCAGAAATTGGTTCCTAGTGAGGGAACCCTATGGGATACTTTGGGATAGCCATCCTCACAAAAAGTTACACCATCTGTATGGAAAATATCGTCCATACATGTATGTGGAAAATCACAACCATAGGAAATAGTGGTTAAGCTAACACAAATAATCCTTTGAAAATAGTGTAGTAATTATAGATTCACCTTAGCACAATTGTTTGCACAATCTCTAAGATTAACTAATCCTTTCTAATATATTTAATCGATAATGGGACCTATTAGAACATGACATAATTCAAGTAATAACTTCCTTGTTCATGAACATTAGCAACAGAACTAACTTTAGGAAAGTGGTGTAAGAACAACGTAAATCAAAGAGGAGTGTAGTCCTAAATATCTAGTTTATGATGATAGGGGAGTTCCTTATGGTGCAATCAACCATAAAAAATGGGTCTATGGCAGAAGCTAGTGGTTTAGGAAGAGCCATCTAGCCTTCGGTATCACATATGGTGTAGAGTAGTTCGAGAGTCCTGAGGAGGGTTAACTACAGTGCACTTGATGTACTGATGGAAAGAAGAGGTAAAGGGGGTGAAGGAGTGACACTATCCACGAGGGATTGGAGTGGCGTAAGAGCAACACAATCCACAAATTGTTGGGTTGGAGCAGGAGGCACTGCACTTTTGTTTACTATGGTATGCCTTGTAGCTAGAGGCTAGAGCACATGTTTTTAGGGCCATGATTCCCAAGTATACAAGCACTAGGATTTCTTGAAGAAAGGAGGTTGAGGGGATGGTGAAGAGGAGTTTGGGGAAGGGTAGCAGGATGCAAAGTTTATGGAATTTGGCACGAGCTAAGTTGGGGCACATGGGGGGGAGGGAGAATGGTGGGTGTGTTTTGCTTTTAGCATTTGCGGCTTGCATCATCATTGATATGAGGAGGGGCTATCCACCAAGCTAGTCGTTGTTGTTCTATAATACTACAAAGACATTTTTTACAACTTGTTTTGGAGGAGACACTGCACCTCCCACCTATGAAGAATTGGCATAAAACTTTTCATCAATGGGGACTGCTATCCATATTATTAAGAATGATGAACCTAGGCCCCCAACCATTCGTTCATTGCACTTGTAGCTACAAAACGACTAGCGGGAAGCCCAATGCTGCTTAACCATGCCTAGGCATGATAGGAGTATTCACCTAGCCATTCGCTCATTGCAATCACAAACTTGAATGCTTCTAGCTACAAAGATATCGACAAGCAGCCCAAGGCCGCTTAACCATGCCCAAGTATGATAAAGTATTCACCCCCAATGCACCTAGAAAGCCCGATCCTTAGAGGCCTTATGATAATGCGGATACTTCTCTCCAAACTACTGCAAGTCATGTCCAGAGATGGCTAATAGATTACCAGGGTGATGAACCAAATTGTGGCAAGATTTATGGAAATTTTGGTGCCCAAAGATCGCTAATAGACCAACATGCTGATGAATGTGTGGCAAGATTCTAGGATGCCCAACATCAGTAATGGAAAGATCCAAGAGGTGTGTTATTTTACAAAGCCTTTAGGAGGCTAGGAACTTTGAAGTTTTTGGTTTTAAGCGCTAATAGTCATGTAGTCCAACTTTAATAGTTCCTTTTTTGAATAGCCGAAATAGCATATGGCAAGGTTTGGCTATGCTAGAAGAGTCATGGTTAAGGAGATCTACCAACTCAAGCCAGGAACCTGATGGTTTCAGATGTTGGCCAATGTCTAAGTTGAAGACTTTAAGAGACTTGCCCATTGGACCATTGAGCTTTCGGGTGTTATTGATGAGAAAATCTCTTCTAAAGCTGTTGTATTTAGATTAAAAAGCTTCTAAAGCTATTGTATTTAAATTAGAAAACTCATTGTGAGTTGTGTTGCCTTTTGCAATGTACTGTAATTTCCTTTTTTACAACGTTGTGCCCCTCTACTTGCTACTACCACTCAATAGTTAAGGAAATAAGTAGAAGCCTCTTTGATTTAGTGCTTATTTCATATGAAATCCCATGGATATCAACTTTGGGATGCTATTAATTAATAAACAAAGCTACAAATGTTTAATTGCATCATGCTAAGGCAATGCAATCCATTTCATTATCAACAATTTAGTGACAAGTGCTCCAAAATTAGTGAATAAGACAAAGATCCTTGCATTCTCATAGAATATGCTTGAATTAAATTAGATAAAGAGATCCTTACATCCTCATGGAATAGGCATGAATAAAGAAATAGTACAGAGAGAGTTTCTCTAATCCCCTCACTAAAATGGTGGCCTTCAATCCAAGGCAATGAAGAAGCACATTCACAAATACAACTAGCACATTCACAAATACAACTAACCCAACAAGAGATTAAGATGGGGTACTTCAATCATGCCTTGTGGAACTTTTTTCTATGATTTGGGGTTAATCATTTCAATTGCTAAACCAAGTCAACTCTCTATGTGCAACTTCCTCTAGAACTACTTTCTAGCAAATTAGTCCAAGATTGGGACATTTGAGCACATAGCAACACCTTATTCAAAATTACAAGACACTACCAACACCCACTCATTCATGACTATGAGGCTTAAAAGTCTCCAAGAAAGACCCCACTCTTGTTATAGAAATCTATAAGTTTTATCCAAGGTATGTAACAAGTAGACAATGTCCAAGCTAAATGAGATATCAAGTCATTCAAACAACTACATATGCTTCTACCTCCGTCTCTCAGCCACAGCCATGTGCCTTTAACTTCAGTACTAATTGGAATTCCTCCAAACTATTGTTTCTGCAAGGGCATGCTACCAAAACAATGAAAATGATTGTAACTGAATGTGACGGGGCAAGATAATGGTTCCAAGTTGGAATTGGATTCTTTATAAAGGGAAGCTTTCTCATGTACACTTCTTTTGCTCATGAGATTATCCTCCCAACAATATTAAAAAGATACAAAGGTAGCGTGATGTGGATGCTTTGGATATAGGAGTCTAAATTTAAAAATGATATGTTTCAATTTTCCACTGGGAATGGGTTACCCCATGGTGGCGAAAGTGCTGAACGCACTACCAGAGAGTCCACTTTTTGCTTCGTTTCCAGCATTTTGGGGCTCTTTTGTGTTGCATTTCTACTGGTAGGAGCTTTCCCAATGGTGGTGAAAATGGTGCTGAACTGCACTAACAAAAAGTTCACCTTCTTTTGCTTTCTTTTCCAACAATTTGAGTTCTTTTGCGTTGCCATTTAAGATATATTTGAAAAGAAAGGCCTGAGAACACCATTATAACCCCTGCCCACTGTTGCAATGCTAAAGGGCTTCCACTCCAAAGGGAGGAGACCAAAATGCTCATAAATTTCCTGGTGGTGGTAATGGTAGTTGTTGCTAGAGACCCAAACTTGCTGATGGTGAGAAAGATAAAATTCTGCCCGATTGCCCCGCACAAACAGAACAGAAGAATGTCCCAAGCTGCCTCTGGATGGTCCTTGCAGAACTTCACTGCCTCCAAGCCACCACCTCCACTCCAGGCAAACATGTAAAGAAAGGAGTATAGTGAACCCCACATATTCATGCCAAGCATAATATGCCAGCCACTTGTTTTTGGATACCTGTAACATACCACATCCTATGCTGAAATAAATGATAAGAACTAAAAATCCATCTGTCATGCAGCGCACCTCCCAATTACTATGGAGAGAATTTCATATATGGGCTGGAAAAGCCAAACTGTGCATGACAAAACTGAGTAGGTCTAAGGTCTTTCTTCAAGAAAACAAAATATCTTACCTTGATGAAATAGAGTCCTGTGTAGCATTGGTAAAGCCATCCATAAATAAGTTCAAAAAGCACAAGCCATAACCCAATGGGGCATTTGGGCTTGCTATAGTCTTTGATTTGCTCTGAAAGTAAAAGACAGTGCAAAATTTTACTAAGTAAACACAAAAAGCGATGATGGACTCTTGAATCCAGCTATAGAAAGCAAGGGATACCTTGACCAAAGCAAAAAGGGAAACTCCAGCGGCAACAAGCAAGGTGCAAATATACTCTGCGAATTTATACCGCACTCCATAAATGATCGTCCCAACAACCATGACTGTATCCAGAATGCACCAATAATCAGTTTCAACTGATTTGAATGTCCAACATTATACAGAAGAGAAAAACAAACTTTTCAGGCAAAAGCTCTCCACATGATTGAAAAAGCACCTGGTATCATCTTGGAAGATTTTACAAGTACCTGCACAATCAACTATCTGTAAGTCACTTCTTTCCTCTTAACTATAGGGAAAAGCTAAAAAGTTATAATTCAGTGACATAAAGGGGAAAAAGTACTGGACCAGATTCCATCACTGCTAACCTCAAAACTAGAAGATGCAACTCATATTCACTGGATGCAAAACAATGCAGACAAACATACTGCACAGTTACTTGTCCTTCCCTACTGTGATGAGTGTACATTACAGCACTGCTGTGCTAATTTTACGATACAATGCTGCAAGGGTGATCTTTGGTTATGTACTAGACTTATAAAAAGGGACAGAACTATACATACTAACAGCATGCTGCATTGTCCAGATATAAGAAGGCTCCATTGTTCAGGACAGGTAATAATTTTCACCCATTACTACTAGAGGCAGTTTCACCTGTATGCAGACACAGCTAGTTCAGAAAATGGCTATTTGCATGGCACAGAAAATACCTGGGCAGGATAGCTGATATACTTCAATGCTTGAATGCCACATGCTGGTCCTACAAAATTACTGATGCTTGGACTCCAGTATAACCAAAGGGGAGCTTGATGGCCACTCTTCTTCGTCCACAGCAAAATCACTGGTCAACGTGTACCACAGATTTTCACTGAATCAACTCATATACAAAAAATTGGAATTTATGCATTTGAAGGTACGCAGAAGGTACGCAGCCTGACAGGAATGAGACACAAAGAAAAACTTACTGAGCAGAGACCAGAAAAAACACACAACATGTTGTGCAAAGTTCAAGAAAGGTAGGTGCGTAAATCTGTGCTCCTCTGGGCCAAACTTTTTTGTTGAACTGGAAAATATGAACAGCAGCTTCAATGAGCATCAAGCTAGTTATTGAACTATATAAGCTGAACAAAATCACAGACATGGTGGACAATTACACATAACTATAGTGAAAGTAGTCCGTTCTGGTGTTAAAATTATCTAGCTGATAGGGCAGGCAAGAGTGAGCTAGCTGAGCACTAACTGGCTATCAGAAAATAGGGCATGCTCCTAATTACATTTTTGTCTCTTTCTTTACAACTAGTGATCATTGGGTGAATGCCATGCTTCTGAATAGTGAAAAATGACAGATAACTAGACTCTTCTAGCTTTAAAAATCTAGCTTATACGGTATGCAAGACTATGCTAGCTGAGCACTATCTTGGCTATCAGAAAGTAGGACATTCTCAAAATAGTTTTTTGCCTCGTTCTTCTACAACTAGTGGATGTTTCTCATTAGCGTGTATGCTATGCTTATGGGTGTTCCCTGCTTCAAGGTAATGCGAAATTTTTACATCTTGCATGGTTTAGGTGACTGATGCCTATAATTGAACACTATAAATACATAGACAAACGGACAAGCTGTTTACAGTTCTAGCTTCCAATCTTAACTCTCCTCACCAGACTGTCAGGCCACACAATCGTATACTACTGGAACGCCTTACGATATTGCATCTCAGAGAGCAAACAGAATAAAGCAAAGTCATATTCTCACTTGTGCTGAAAAGAAAAAATGCAAGTGAGCGACATTGACCAGACAATCATAGGTCTAACAAATTTCCTAGAAGATCTTGCTTTGTTTTCAAAAAAAGAACGCATTTTTCTGTGCTTTTCTGGGAGAAAAACGCATTTTCTGTGTGATTATGATGCATTAAGAGCCAATGCAACAGAAATTGTAGGCGATCTTCCTCTGTGATCAAAAGAAGGACGCATTTCTCTGAATAATATGGTAGAGTAGGACTCAATGCAATTGGCGATTTCTAGGAGATGTTTTCGAAAGGGCATCGCCTTTCTGTGTAACCATGGTTACAGATCTAGGAGAAGGAATAAGGGAGAACTTACAGAGTCTCTTGGAGGACGCCTTGAGTAATGTATGCTGCGAAGATGCCAGCCGTGCACAGGGCGAGGAGGAGGAAGCGTCCAAGCGCGCTATCTGCGACGGCCATGAGTGACTTGAGGGACCTGCAGGGGCTCTGAATTGAGAATGGAGGCGGGGTCGCGAGGGTTACTTGGCTAATGGAGAGTCAGTCCTTGCAACAACTGCTGAAATTCCCTGGTGTTTGTCGTACGAGCCGACTCCATCTGTCGTCCCGCTGATGATAAATAGCAAATTATACGATCAGTGTTGCAGGTTCTAAACTTTCTTCTTTAAATTTTGAAGGGCAATTTGAAAAATTAATTAAAAATTTTGGACAGTATTACATTGAGAATAATATTAGATGCAAAAAGGTAGATTCAAATAAATAATTGTTTTTGGATAATATTACATTGAAAATAATAGTATATGCAAAAAGATAGATTTAAAACCAAAAACAAGGACCCTGTTAAGTTGGCATCTATGCTAAATTAATGAGCAATCTTTACACTCTATGCGAGGATAAACATGACCTTGATAAGTTGGCGCCTATGCTAAATTAATGAGCAACCTCTACATTATATGTGAGATATATTTTTATCCAATTTACCATCCATACAAGCAGCATGCCAAAACCACTAACTCTTATACTTGATTCTACCCCAAGTGACCTCCTCCCTAGTGCCTTCAAACGCAAGTCTTATTCTTGTCTCCCAACTTTCTTGAAGTGTCAAAATTCTGAGGGTGTGTAGGCCTATCAACCGAATTTTTCCACTTCTATTGTTATCACCAAAAATACAAAGCTCCAAGCCAACATCATCAAAACTACATATCCCAAGATAAGGGAGAAATGCCCTTCATGCATCCTTGGCCACATAGCCATTCCAAAGCACATGATTCACTATCTCTTCTTCTCCACATTAGCATTTTCCATCAGAAAGGCCTTTCTACCTCAACCCTAAGAATAATATTTACATCATCCAATTAATGGAAAGTCGCAAGATACACTCAAAACAATGATCTCATTAGCATGCTAATGCTCCCTCTTGATGAGAAAAGAAAGTAGAGCTACCTTAGATGCTATGTCAAACAATGTAAAGGACAGGTTTTAGCCTTTCTCAAGATCCTCAAGAAGAGAGAGCCAATATTCAAAGTTTCCTTCAAACACTTAGCTGCGTGTTGAAAGGGTTTTGGCTATGCCAACTCATCTATCTTTTGGATGTACATATTGGTACTAACATGATTACCATTTTGCATTTTAAAAAGAAAAGGATCCCTTTTCACTGTCCTCTTATGTAGGTGATGAGCTTCAACAAAAACACCAAAGCTATAATTACCTAATATTCCTTTAGGATTTCTAATTTTATCAAATGCCACTTCATTTCTAATCGCCCAAACAACTTGAGCAACAAGACCTTTAAGACTAGCCCAAATGAGATTGCTCATTCAAGTTGCCCCTATCCCCCAAATCGTTGCTTCCAACTTACATAATAGTGCAAGTTCATATTCTCCATCCCCCTTTAAATGTTCTTCCACATACCTTTTAACCTCATCACAATCTTGAAACAAGTGCTTAACACTTTCTTCATTGGATTTACAAAGCACACATATAGGCAAAATCTTATTGAACTTGTATAGTCTGTCCCCTGTGGGAGTTTATTAGCAATCGTTTTCTAGAGTAGAACAATAATTTTATCAAGAGGATTTGCTCTCCAAGATTTTGTGGTTCTTCTCTCTTCCATTCTTTTGTGGTTTTAGGTATCTAGCAATTTTAAGTTTTTAGCAAACATAGGGTTCCTCAAAAGCAAACCTCTTCTTCATTGCCATCAGAACTCTACCTTCTCTATTTACCCAATATTTTAAAAGGCCCTACTTATTAATTACCTAAAATATAGGCCATCATTCCTTGAATTTGGAAAGCAACAACTACATCCAAGCAGCTTCCTATTCATTAAGACCAAAA
Source organism: Lygodium microphyllum (assembly GCF_053477565.2). NCBI lineage: Eukaryota > Viridiplantae > Streptophyta > Polypodiopsida > Schizaeales > Lygodiaceae > Lygodium > Lygodium microphyllum. The sequence goes on from NC_141140.1 coordinate 83,542,602, forward strand.
AGTGTAGAAGGCCTCACAATGATACTTGTGATCAGTGAAAAGGCTAGTCTAATTAACTTGGCTCTAATTATTCCAACCCCCATATCACCATCTATTTTAGGAGAAATAATGTGTTCCCAAGGTATAGCATGCCAATGTCTCTTATCACTAAACATCCATAAGAAACTTCTAAATAGCATTTCTAACTTACTCCAATTAGAAGAAGCAAATGAAAGGATAAGGGCAGCAAACACCATGATGGGAGTGACAACAAATTAAAGCAAAATATAATGAATGAAGCTGAGAGGAGAGAGGAGAATGAGCCTAGGAGAGAGAAAGAGAGAAAGGAGAGAAAGGGAGTCTAGAAGAGGGGAGAGAAAGACATTAAAGAGGGGAGAAAGAAGGAGGAAGCCATGGAAGCTGAAGATGAAGGTGAAGAGTATGTTCTTATAATAATTGGTTGCCCTAAAATTGGACTCTTACACATTATATACCCCAGTCAGTGTATCTGGGTGTCTAACCCCTAGTTCCTATGTATCCCCCTCATTACAATCCATCTCCACCCTAAAGGTTTTTGCCCTAAAAAACGAAGACAACTAGAGGGAAGTGATAGATGGGCTTAGGAGTGGGGTGCAGAGTACTACTCTGAGCCACATTACAATGAAAATGGACGGGTAAAGACTAGGGACAACATGATGTCTATGATAGGTTTGCTGAGGTAAAATTATCATAACTTTTGATAGGCTACTCCAAATGGGGCGTGCCACACGTTGAAACGGAGCTTATGACGTGTCTTTCAGCCCATGTAGAAGGCACATTCCTAAGATTTGAGCAAGTACAAAAATGTTCCAAAATAGTGTGCAATTTGCAAGGTAGGGAATGGTCAAACGAGGGCATAACTGGCTAGTCTTCAGCCCGTTGTTGGACATCTTGGAGGTGAGAAAATTCATTGACAATAGTGGCTGGGTGCCAAGCAGCTTCTTCCAAGGGTAGGCCTTGCCATTTGATGAGGTACTCCTTGATGGATTGAGATCTTAAGTGCTTATCTTGTTGCCCAATGATTGCCTCAAGGATATATTGAATGATACCTTCTTCAACTAAGGGGGGAAGTTCTTCCACATAGTCCACTAAGCTGCCAATGAAGAGCTTCAACTAGTTGACATGAATCACATTGTGAATCTTAGTGGTAGGGGGAACCTCTAATCGGTAGGCCAAGTCACCAACTCTCTTAAGGATCCAATAGGGGCCATAGAAATGGTGGGCTAGCTTGTTACTATTGTCGTCTTTTTTTGAGAGTGGAGTAACAGGACTTAGGCACTTTCAAGAGAACTAGTTCCCCTTCTTAGAATTCCAAATGCCTTCTTTTCTCATCAGCATAGAGTTTCATGTGATTTTGTGCCTTTTTAAGATTCACTTTGCATTGCTAAAGTAGGACCTGCATGTGATCCAACTCATCTTTGCTCTTAGGGTTGACCTTATCATTGAAAAGACTGTAGGGAGGGGAACCTTATACTCGTATAATGTCTCAAAAGGGGAAACCCCAATGCTAGAGTGGGTGGAGTTGTTATAGGAAAACTCAACCAAGTGGAGCCATGTATCCCAATTGTGCTGTACATCATGGAAAAAGTGCCTCAAGTATATCTCAAGCCATTTATTTACTCTTTCAGTCTGGCCATTTATTTGGGGGTGGTATGCAGTGAATGGAGCAATCTTGTGCCCATAGATGTGAAAACTTTCTACCAAAAGTTGCTCATAAACTTAGCATCCCAATCATGCACTATGACGTGGTAAGCCATGCAACTTAAATACATATTTCATAAATTGAGTGGCCACTTGAGAGACAGTGTATTGTGTCTGTATTGTGTCTTAATGGGGATAAAGTGGATAGCTTTGATGAGGCAATCAACTACCATATATATATTGTTCCATCTTTTCTTGGTAACAGGGAGGCTCGTGATGAAGTCCATTTTCCTTCAAGAATAGGGAGGGGCTATTAGAGGCCTGCAAGCCTAAGTGTGTTGTCCTTGTTCTATTGGCATGGAACACATTTGGTCACAAAATCCTTGACATCCTTCCATAAGCCTTTCCAATGAAAGCTCTTGGCAATCCCGTCATATGTTTTGAAAACGCCCAAGTGACCAACAATGGAGCAAGAATGCATCTCTTCCATGATCTTTTGCGTGAAAGGAGAAATGTGCCATGGGACCAAATAAGGCCATGCTTTAGCTAATATTGGGAGTTTTCAGCCATTACCCATGTTGTAATTTCTAAAAGATATGGCTGAAGTCATCATCCAACAAATAAGCTTCTTGAAGATCTTCAATCCAATCACTATGTAACTTTGAAATGGAGGATACCATGCGTGCCCACATCCAAGAGAGTGAATCGGCCACTATATTATCTTTGCCCTGAGTGTGAGAAATGTCAAAATCATAGTTTTGCAATGTCACCACCCATCTCCTTTACTAGGAGTCAAAGTAGACTGAGTCATGAAGTAGTAGAGGACTCGATGGTCACTTTTTACTTGAAAGCAGTTGCCATACAAATAGTGGTGCCATTTCTTCATAGCATGGAGGATGGCCAAAATATCCTGGTCATACAGATTCATTTGCATCTCCTTGTTGCAGCAATACCGCATCAATACCCCTGCCATTGGCATCACACTGAATGGTAAACATCTTGGAGAAATCATGGTAGATGAGGATGGAGGTGGAAGTAAGCATTTCCTTCAACAGTTTGAAGCTATGATCAGTAGTGGTATCCCAAAAGAATGATTCCCTTTTTAACCGATCAATCAAATGTACTGCAATGGTGGCATAATGCTTAATGAAGCGTCTATAAAACGAAGAGAGACCAAGGAAACCACTTAATGAAGTAGTGGTGGATGGAGTGGGCCAGTCCTTAACACATTGCACCTTCTTAGGGTCAGCCTGTATGCCATTTTGGCTAACAATGTGTCCCAAGTACTCCACAAATGTTTGCATGAAGATACATTTACTTTCCTTAGCAAAGAGTCGATGCTCTCTCAGTATTTCAAACACCCTTTTGACATGTGCCAAATGCTCCTCTTGTGACTTACTGTAAATGAGGATGTTGTCAAAGAAAACAAGCACAAACTTGAGCATGAAGGGTTGAAGAATTTTATTCATGAGGCTCTGAAATGTGGCGAGGGAATTAGTCAATCTAGAAAGCATCACTAGAAAATGATAAAGCCCACGATTAATATTGAAAGTTGTTTTGATCTCATCACCCTCCCTCATACGGATCTGATAGTAGCTAGAGCACAGATCAATCTTAGTGAAAAAGCATGCCCCTTTTAACTCATCCAGCAAGTCATTAATCCGTGGGATGGGATAGCGATTCTTCACTGTGATTTTGTTTAAGTCTTTGTAGTCAATGCACATGCGGAAAGAGCCATCTTTCTTTTTGACTAATAGGATAGGGGATGCATAAGGGGAAGAACTTGGTTCAATGAAACCCATTTCCAGCAACTCCTTGACTTGCTTTGCAATCTCTTCATGTTCACACTTGGAGAGTTTGTAAGGTGGCTTGTTCACTGGGAATGGGGCTCTAAATCAAGTGGGTAGTTCACTTGCCTCTTAAGGGGGAGAAGGGTTCTAGGCATCTGAAAGAAATCACTATGTTCCTCAAGTAGGGCATGCAAGGCTAAATCCTTAGATACTTTAGTGGGCTAACTTGAATTTTCCTTATTCAATTGCAAGACAAAGATCTGTGAGCATTTCTTAAACTCACGTTTGAGTTACTTTGCTATAAATGAGCTAAAAATTAGCATTACCTTAAATTCCCTCTAAGTGGATGAGCTATCCATGCATCATAAACTCCATGTAGAACTGAGAGAAGTCCATAGTAATTTTTCCCAATTGTTTTAGCCAATCACAACCCAAGACAACATCAATGGGGCCCATATCTAAGGCAAATAGGTCAAGCAATCCCACATAATTTTTAGCCAAGCATAGGGGGACATGGACAGTAGTGTACTTATCCCCACATTTAAAACATAGGCCTTTTTCCTTCTATTCCTTCATAACATCCAGTGAAATGAACCATTGGACACTAGCTCCATTGGAGGGTGATGCAATGGACTATTTATTTTCAGCATTCATATTGTTCTCTCCAACTCAAGGACATGAAGTTGGAATTGCTAGTAATTGTGAATTAGCATGCCGTGGTGAATATCTACTCGAGCCTCGTACACACCACCCATCATACCTTGGGAATTGGCTATGCTTGAAGCATTGAGCAGGGATCACTTATTAGTAAAGTGCATCGTGCTTCTATTAAGTGTAATTCACTTTAATTTTTAAGGTGTTTTCATGTAATATTATGGTTGGGTCAGTAACTAACGTAAAGTCGTAACATGGTAGTAGTAGGGGAAGTTGTGATTGGATGGATTCTTCCAAAATGATGAAGATACAAGCTAAAAGTCTCATGTATGCATTATTTAGCCTTTTTTATATGTTATTTTAATTATATTTTACTAGTAGCTAAAGGGCATTTTCTATGAAACCATTAAGGAAGGAATCTTGCCAAGGAGATCTAGATAGTCCTGCTAGAAATAAGTTTTTTAAAAGGCCACACTATGCCAATGGGTTCGCTGAAAGCTAGCCTACAAGTGTTATAATATGTAGATAATGTGGCTATGTCGTATGGTTAAACGATCTACATCTACGAAATTAGGATCCTAGCACTAAAAAAAAGAGTATTGGCTAGTTGCTTAATCCATGCATGACTATATAAAATAAGGAATCTCCAATAGTAAGTTTCATATAAGGCTATAATAAAATTGCCCTTATTGTAGTTATCCATGGGTTGTCTCCATGTAAACTTCATGTAACTATGGGGAAAATTGAGAGGAAACAAAGCAACTTAAATTTTCTCTCTAAGAAAAGACAAAAGCCTCATAACATTCCCAAAATGTGAAACCTAGATGGTACCTATTAAGTGGTATAAATAGGGTCTCTCTCAAAGGGGAGCTACTATTATATACTTGACAAAAAAGTTATTTGCTTTGATGAATTTTTTCTCTTATTATTACACATTCTCGGTAAATTAGTTTTAAAATAACTAGGTAAGGATAATAAAAAAGTATGTCAAAATCACATATATGGAAGTGTACAAAAAGGCTAAACAGCCTTAAAACCACTCCCTAACCTGAGAGTAAGTTGAAATGATATGTATAAGGGATACTCCTATGTGTGTTTAAAAAAAAGAGCATTATGGTCGTTTTGGATATTCCTTAAAGCTGATCTATGCATAAGAGAAACCAATGATTTAGACTATAAAAGATAGATCGGGTGAAAACATGCAGTCCTAACGTAGCCAAAAGTTTTGTCATTTCACATTACAAGGTATGCCATTTTGATATTTTATTTTTTGTATATAAAAGGATAGTAGTTAATTAGGGCCTTTATTTAGACAGTTGATTAAACAAAGCATTGTTTAGGATGTAACCCCATTATACCTTCAACTATGTAAAAAAGGTTATTAACCTTATTCTTTGTTAACACTGAAATAAAGTTCCATAGCTAAGGCCTTTTCAATGTAACTTTATTAACATTGATTAGTTATGAGCTTATAGGCTTAAATTATATTAAGCTTAGTCACAACAATGGATATTGGATCATTACTTTTATGGCTATAGTATAGCAAAGATGTTGTTGAGCTAGCTTATTTGAAACAATACTTACATTTCACAAAAGCTACTAGCGATCTTTAAGTAGGCAAGCCAATAGTATTTCTATTGAATTAGTAAGAGACCGATAATCACTTTCTTGGTTGAAACCATTAGCTTAAACATAAAAGCATATGATGACAGAATCCAGTGGGCTCTACTCCATATCTTAACCATTTATTTGTTGCCATATTAGTAATTTAAAATTGGTATGGTTAAAGATACTTTCTTGTAACTTTGGTTCCATATTTGAAGTTCTAGTTGTGTCTAGCATATCATTAGCTAAGAATCTAATTTCAGTGGTCATGGTCGCTTAGGAGCTGGCTTCAATCACTTAAAGATTTTCAATCTTTTGCTCTAACCAACTACTACCTAAGTTGCTATAGGAATGGCAAACAAACCATTGATATTATTACCTAAGATTACTCAACAAAGCATGTATTAATGATTAAAGCTAGCCAAATAGGTTATGAATTTGATTTATGAAAAGGACTTTAAATTCATTCCATTGCTTATGACAAATTAATCGAATTGATAGTTCGCTATGGGCTTATAGTTTGAATGGTTAAAACATGTTGCTCATAATGGCAAAATTGTAGGTTTGAATCTTGCTAAGCCCATATTTGTGATGGAAGCTTGATTTTTTTTTCTCTAGCCTTGCCTTTTTTTGGGGGGTTTACCTTTCTATGGACTATCACCAAGTGATAAGGCATTGGTTTTTGATACCAACATGCAAAGGTTCGAATCCTTTTACTTCATCTCTATACGACTATTGTTTGTTTAAAATGGTTATCATTTACCAAAAGTATAATTTTTCCATTTCCGCAATTCCTTTAGGCATGAAAGTTAAGAGGTTTCATTTTGTCATACTATTGGCTTTATTTTGTAGAAATGTAGAAGCTAAAGGGTTAATGCATATTTGTCTATAAGTTAAGGTATTGGTTTTAGTTAGCAAAACAATCCAATTTGCCTAGCCAATAAGGATTTTAGACAAAAAAACTACCAACAATAAGGTTAATGAAGGCATTGATAAAAACACAATAAAAGAGACCTCATTAGTGGAATTGGATATTCCAAATATTAAGTATGATGATATGTTATCAGAACCTATTTTGAAGTGCTTAAACTAAATGGGAATAAATTTCTGTAGAAGCCACGATTGAATGCTCACACTATCATAAAGAATAAGATAATATAGGATATATTCTTTATTTGTCTATGAAAGGTCCACCATGCAAGCAAAGCCCCGATCAGTTTAGGAGACATGATAACTACTTTTGGCCTTGTCAATTGGCTTATTGTAGGTAAGCTAAAGGCAAAAGGTAATGTGTTCTTTGAAAGAGCAAATGAGCTAAGCTAACTTAACTCATTTAGAAATAAAAATGGAAAATGTTATTTTTTGGCTATAACAATACAATAAATGATCTAATGTCAACTAGAAAAGATACTTTGCTTAAGTTAATGCCAATTTAATTTTAATAACAAAGCGTTTAGCTGATCAGACCATGCATTATTTTGTATATTTAATGTTATGAACAAAAAGAGGAAGAGATAACGGACTTGGATAGATTCTTTAAGTTTGAAATCTATCAAGATTTCGAAGCAAGATGCTCACAACGATCTTACTTTTAGGCTAGTTGACAAACTAATTATGTAGAGGACTACAAATCTTTGTATGTCGATTCAATTCCAATCCCAGCTTCCAATGGTATGGTGCCAAAAAGCAACAACATATAATTTTTTTCTTTTAGCCATTAACTTTTTCAATTTTAATAATCCCTTATACAAACTTGAATAAGAAAATAAAACAATGTTAAACATTTCTTAATAAAGTTAATATATACTTAGGGAAGTTTATTGAAAGGAGGTCTTTGATGCCAAAACAAATGATTATCCATAAAGGAATAAATTGAATCTAAAATCCTAAAGCTGCTTTCTTTAATGTTTTTTCTATTATTAGGTAAACATAGTAAATATGAACAATCTCCTTAACTGAAGCTCTATATTTCATGGCAATTTTGATTTTTGTATTAGCAATAATGATGTGTATTTAATTTGTCTCAGAGCAAGACAACTTAACTATTTTAGTCATAAACCAATGTCTTAAGCCACTTACCTATATCTTTAGTAGGTATGGGTTTTTTATTTTTATCTCAAAGTACCTATGATTTACATTAATATGTACCTATCCAACCTTTTTTTTTGCACAATCAAAGAAATCTATATGTATTTTTCATTTAATCCGTACAAATTACTTTCCATTTTCTTTATTGGGTTCTTATTTGTGTCTTAAGTAGTTTCATTTATTTGCCTTTTTAAGCACAATATCATTACTGATGATTCTATTCACTTATATGTAAATTTTTAATGGAAAATCAAGTTCTTGTAAATAGACAAGGCTAGGTGCAACGATTCAAAAAAAAAAAAAAGGAGCGCATTATGATCCATTAGCCTAATTAACTTGACTTGACTCCTTCTACCCAAAGGGTGTGAAAGCCATAATGCCATCCAAATAGATTTCATGTTTGGGCATGACGGCCCAAGCTTGCACCACTTCAAAATGAAGGCGTGTTTGGAGACATTTGTTTGCTAAATCAACATACAATAAGATTGTATGATAAATTAAAATCCCATTTCTTTCTCTATTTCCATTTATATAAGAAATATTGAGATGATGATAGGCATAGGATGACCCATTGAAAATCAACATTAGCTTAATGTTAGTTTCCTTATGGCCATCTCTTATCATGCCTATCAAAAAGTTACTTTTGTGAATAACAAGAATCAAACCCATATCCTCTATTTGGAAGGAAAATAATCTACTCTTAATCTATGTACGCTTAAGTTTCATTCCTAGATATTCTAAATAAATCATTTCTATAATACAAATTAACCAAAGTGACCTTCCATGCGTGTGCTCAAGCACCTAGTAAAATGCAAGTGATGGATTATTTATGTTTAATTCCTTTCATATACAATGATTAATGGAACACCATCGATGAAAACTTTCCACTCATATCTCTTTAATGAGTAAGCAAAAATTCATTATCGAGTTGCTTAAGATCCATTGAGGTTGTAAAAAATGTACTCACACCATTAGAGTTAAGATTAAGGTTAAATCTCAGCATGTATATTGGCCCAATCTTTGGGATTCGTATCTATTGTAAGCCATGCCCCTTAAGACCTAGAGTTATGCCAAAATGGTTTTTTTTTTTTGCTATCAAAAAGTCTTTGGGTATTGTTAAGATTATAGGCATTTTTGGGATCATATCAAAAAGACCTTTGGCCAACTAAAGGAATGGAAATGAAAAGTAAAGTCTCATATGGTTTTGACATACTTCTATCCTCAATAGATAGCCCAACATCAAAAGTTGGTCGAAGCTTATGGTTACTCCATTGGTTAGATGGTAATAATAATACTAGTAACTCATTATTTTATAGTATTGGACCCGGAGGTTCACCATGCTATTGCTTTGGGTTTACACATGTTGATTCTAGTGAAAGGTACTTTAGATATGTGTGGTTTCAAACTCATGCCAAATAAAAAGGAATTTGGGTATAATTTTCCCTATGATGGCTCAGGTAGGGGAGGTACCTGCAATATACCTAAGTCCAATGGCAGCTCCCTTCAATCCAAAGCAAGGCTTTAAGTATCCTTTGGGGTCCTACAAAGCATGTTGGTGTCAATCCTACTATGCAATATTTACTACTTGGGGCTATTCAAGTATTGTCAACATGGGAGGCTAAGGCATGGTGTCTTATGTATAGCCACGTATTAGATTGGAAAAATTAATACCAATACCACCTACTATACTAAAGCTCGTTATGCTATATCAAGAGTGGGTTCTTCACCATGAGACTCTAGTTGCTAAGCCTCCATATGTGATGGTTACTTTTCCATTGCCAAGGTGGAGGGAAAGCAAAAGGGCAAACCCTCGACCAAACCACTTTCGTGAGAAAAACTAGGAATGGAGTTGAACCATCATTCTAGGACCAACACATTGCCATTATGTTACCTAGTTGGAGGTGACCTTGGCCACTCGGAACTAACAAAATGAAAGAAAGAACAAGGCCACCCTTCCATAATGATTTCATACTTCACAATCCTGAGTAAAGCTAATTCAATGGCCCTTCCTTTAGCTACAAACAATAGTTTCCCAAATAAAGGCAGTCTTAATTGAGTTACAAACAATGGTTTCCTAAACAAAACTAGCCTTCCTTGAACTATATCCCTATAAATTCCCTAAAGACTATAATAGTTTCTTTGCTATTTTAGGAGCAAAGCAAAGATATATATGAAGACATTTCCCTCTCTCATACATTGGCAAATGAATGATTTCTCTACATAAAGTAAACGTATAGTTGTATTCTATTCTATAACCATAAAAATCATTAAAAGGATGAATATCTTAAAAACCAAGATTATGAAGTTCTTCCATGAAAGAATAGATTATATTCTATATATTATTTGAAAAGAATTTATAAGATTCATAACTTAATTGAGTTAGATCACACATGTCTAAATTCCAAGCAAGTATTTCAAGATTAAATTTTTAAAAAGTTGTTTTTGCTTCTTCAATATTTGGGATTTCACTTAAATATTAGTAAGAGGAACCCAATATGATTCTAGGACTATAATTGAATCATTTTGGATTTTGATTGAATTAGCTTTTTAACTAGGCAATTGTGTGTTGCACAATTTATCGATGATGGGATGCTTAATAAGCCCCCTTGAAATGTAGCCATCTTAGTGAAATAATAAAAAAGAAATGCGCCTATTAGAAAAAATATGAGAAAGGTGTATTAATTTTTATTGATAAATGGTCTAAAATTAGTGAACCAATTGCAAGCCATACGAAAAATAGGAAATTGCCAAACTTTTCTCAAAAATGAAGAAGTAAACCTAATAAGAATGCCATAAAGGGCACGAAACAAATTACCCAAAGTAATCATGGTAAAGTTATATATTTTTTTCTTTTTTTGGCTTATGCCATCAACACAACATAATATCTATTTTTAATATTTATAACTATTTGTATCATTTGTTGATAACATATAGTACTAAATGGCATACATTGACAAAAATAAGTGTTTGCACTTTGGCTTAGTATGCAAGTTCTTAAAAAGCAATTCAAGCCTAATGGTTGAAGGTATGATAATGAAGCTGGGCGAACACCTAATGTATTTAATCACTATCATGCCTAGTTGGTTTATCGGTCTCTAGATCATGGCTATGATTAAATATATTAGTCAACTACAAGCAATCTTGATTTTATAGTATAATAAAAAAGACAACAAGTTATAAATGTTAAACAAGTATACCACTTTGGAAACTAATAGAAAATATGGACGCTTGCTATGATTAAGATAGGTGCTTATTGTATTAGAAAAGGGCACTTTTATAGGCACCATAATTTCTATAAAGAAAACCACACAAAATTAATAGATAAGATTATTGGAATTGAAAAAACAACATATCTTGTGTTGCTTTTGCTTTTTAAGTTATTTTAGTAGCCTTTTGGTGTTAGATCTACCTATGCAATAACATTTAGGTAACAACTTGCAACCCTTTATTCTTCTTTCTTACTTAAGACAATGCTTAACATTAGGGGCAAAAATGCTTCAAAAAAGACACTTGTAAGAAAATGATTAAGTTGCTAATTAGTTGAGATTTTGGAAGAATGAAAACGCCAAATTAGTTGAGATTAATGAGAGAATATTGAATTCATCAAAGAGCTGAGCCATTAATTGTCCCTCAAATTTAATTTATGTCAGTGTCACTTCTTTTCACACGCTCTTTCTCCATTCTCTTTCGCCATTCTCTTTCTCCATTCTCTTTCGCCATTCTCTTCTTTGTGCTCACTTTCTTATCATTGCGATCGTTGATCTACTAAAATGTTTAGCAACACCTCTGCAAGTGATACAAATGCGAGCACATGCAAATACAAACTTACCATCCAACTAGATCCAATTTATTCATCTTGGAGAAGTATACATCGTCGAGTACTAAAACAGATGAGATGGAGGCCAACAGATTGCGAACTCAAGAAACATATATATTTGTTGGTAGATGGAAATATTTATCCAAAGGATCCTTCAATAGGTAAACCTCCTAATTTTTTAAATATTCATGACTACTTGAGATATGTTGGGGAAGGTTATAATGGGATGCTTGGGTATTGTAAAAGCTTACACTCTACATCTTACACATACATGGCTCAGATGAATGAAATGAGAAAAACATTATTTATTGCAGAGACAAGCATTTTGGAGCTAACAAATAAGATTGACATTTTGGAACATGCTAATAAGTCATTACAAGAGAAGTTAGCACACTTAAAGAAAACTTCGATAGGATTAAGAGAGAGAAAGAGACCATTAAAAAATATAACTAGCTTATGTGAGAGAGTAAAGAAAAGAAGATTGAATCTTGCAAAAAAATATGTCTCCAACATGTCAGGTATAAATATTCGTGAGAGTGAGGAGAGAATCAGTTTTTTAAAAGAGACCATGAATAAGAATGATATTTTGAGGATTCTTAGGTCACCTCAAAATATGGATTTGAGAGGCCCAACTCTCAAAGAATTAGTGAAGGATTTAAAGGACACAGTAAAACCAAACGAAATTGCAGAGACATGTGATACTGTGGGCATTAGTCAAAAAAGTTATCGGGCTATCTCAAGATTATGGTTTAAAAATCTAAAATGTAATAGAATAACTGCATTTGGGTTACCTTGAGCCCTAGGAGTATCGATTGCAAGGATTGCCATGAATCGTAAGATTCCACAAGTTTTCGGGAATACATTCATATTGAAGCATCTATGCCATATAAAAAGACAAAAAGAAAATCTAGTTTTGAATACAATGTATTTAACAATATATGGGTTGATCTAAGAAGAGTGCAGATTGCAATGGTTCACATGTATAGACTCACGTTGGAGGAATGTCACGGTGTTTTAAAGTTTGCCTTGAAGTTAGATGAAGCATAGATTCAAAAATGACAAAAGATGGAAAGAGTCAGCATTTGCATCATGAACAGGGCATTGGAATATAGCAATGGTGGGGGTCAAGCACCAGTGCATAAGTTCCATATTGGAGATTTGGTGGGTTGGTGTAGCTCAGGTACCAATTGGGAATCATGAAACACTGAAATGGTTGTTTACTCTCATACATGTATTCCAAACATTATTAAGTCTCAAAGTGAAGGAGAAATGTTAGTTGTTAATGGGGTTGGTAATTTTAATGTGGAATGGCACATGAGCGCTGACTTGAAAACTATCAAATGTATGCTTGGAATATGTAATGGGGCAAATGCAAAATATGCTTGTATTTATTGCATGGAAAGTGTTGGGTCTAAAATTGGAGCAACTTGCACCTTGTAAGAAGAGCCCCAACTAGAGACTCTATAGATCTAAGTTTTTAAAAAAACAAGGAAGATATATGGGATCCAATTCTTTCAATTCCTCTTACTAATATTCATATATGTACTTTGCATGCAGAGATTGGAATTATTGTAAGGTTGCATCTTGACTATGCATACTCAATTAAGCCTTTGTCTTTATCGAATGAGTGTATTGACAAATGTGAGGCATTACTCTCCAAAATGGGTTTTCATGGAGGTCAAGTTCATTTAAGAAAAGATCCAACACTTTTAGGGAAAACAAGAGATGTCTTGGCTCATGTCTCAATGGGAGGCTCAAAAGCTAGACGATTTTTAGGTAACCATACAGGAAAACATGTGAGCATTACTTGGGAGCATTGGAGAGAGCTGTGTGGGATAACGACAAACGTTGCAACCACACCACGACTTGCATTTCTAAGGATGGAGGTTTGGATGTCTTCCTAAAGCTCCTCAAGCAACAAACGAAAACGTATACGTATCCAAAAGAGTTTAAATGTTCGATTACAAATCTTGTTCAGGCAATAAAGGAGGCATGGAGAGAGAAAGATATCACTTTTTATTTGGTAAGAGAGAATATTTAATCCAAGCTTTCTTCGATAAAATTTCCATTGGCAGAAATTGATTGTTACTCTTATGAATTTACAGCATATCCTTCATATCCATAGGCCTTACTTTGTGGAGGAGCAAGGCCCCCTCACAACTTATAGCAGCCAAGGCATGGAAAAATCTCACTATCAAGCACGTACAAGTTTTTTTCGAAGCACAAGACATGGAGGTGGAGTTACAAAAAGCAATGCTCTTGAGGAGCTATTAATTGGTTTTTTCGACGACAACTTCAAAGAATGAATACTTCAACTTAAGAATTCATAGTATTTTTCAACGACAACTTCAAAGAATGAATACTTCAACTTGAGAATTCAAGAAAGGAAAGTACAAAGCTAGCTCTCATGAGCCTTTACATCATCCTTCCTTTCCGGGATATTTCCTCTATAACGCAGAAATTTTCTTCTCTTGTAGCCAACTACTGATTTTATATCAGTTCGATTTGCTGCCAAAGCATAAGATGAGAGGGCCAGAAAGTATCGAGCTCTAGAAGCAGAGAAACCGGGACCATAACCAAAAATCCTAATTGCCGCAAACTTCTCCAAAAGCATCACCTTGTGTGCATTGTATTGTAACCCAAAGAAACCAAGTAGCCTTTAAGTGCCTTAATACATAGTATAGACCATGTTGCTTCCTATGAGAAGATGTTATGAAAAACCAAGAAAACATGCGGATCAATCCTTGCTAAGTAATGGCTAAGTGCAACATCTTTATGTGAACTAATACCAACCCTTGTCCCTTTACCCTGTCCCAAGAAGTTATCAAAATCTTCAATCTCCAACTATAAAAAAAGATACATGTCAAATGAATGTTGAAATCAAACATATTAATGTATATACATCTTACAAAATTTGAGATAATAGTACCAATTGATTTTCATCATTTTCTAGCTTAGTTGGATTCCATATGTTAATTGATGATTGTGCCTCATTGGTTTCTTCCAATTCTTTAACATATTGCGACTCTTCTCTTCCAAAATGGAAAATTCCAAGTCGGTCTTGAAGGCCGTGGAATTCCTCTTCAGTAATCCCATACTCTTCCTCAGCATTCTTTGCCTTACGAAAACAAAGAGAAAGGGCATCCCCTACTTCAATAATCTTGTCGTCCTTAATTTTAGTGTCAAGTTTAAGTAACTCTTCTTTCCATTATTTTCGACGTCAACAATGCCATTTGCAGCATCAGAAGCCTCTGCAATGATGGCTAAACAATAATCCTCCCTAAGATTGAAGAGCCTTTGAATGACTGCTAGCAGTATGTATTCTTTGTCCTTGATAGGGAAAGTTGGAAGTGAAGCAACAGTATAAAAAGAAGAGCCAGAAACAAGATCTACATTTGCATAGTTTTCTTCAATAATGGTCTCAGCTTTGAATCGGGCAATGTCTAGTTTGCCAGCAATATTTGCGTCTTGCTCAGGGTCCAAACATTCCTTTGCATCCTTGTCATTTGCTACCTCGTCCAAAAGGCAAAAGCTGGAACATATTGGACCTTCTAATTGTTTCTCATCAAATTTCACAGGATATTTTACAAGAGAAAATGTAATGAACGCAGCTGTTTTGGACATAAGCCAACATTTCCTAGAATGAGCAGAACAAAAAAAATCTGAGGTACAAAACCAATCAAGAGAATGAGATGTACACTTTCTTGAAAACGAGTACTTCTCTGAAGGTGAGCTCCCAATAGGTATATGAACATATTCCTTTGCATCCTTTTCAACCACTGGAAATGCAAGACTTTCAAACTCAGCAAACTCCTCCAAGAAAAACTTCTTACATGAGTTCAATACATGGTCAATATCCCAATCATGGTTGAAAATATCCTTTGCAGTTCCGTAATAAGATAACTCCATGCCATTCTGAAGAAGAAAGTCTAGGAGCCTTTCAGATGGAGAAACATCTGTGATCTGAGACAATCCAGAAACACTCAATGGTGACTTGCCTTTGATTGGAGACTTCTTAAGCATTCCCACACTTACTGCTGAACAAGGGGAGGAAGTTGTGGGAATTTCAGGGGAGAAGGCAGCACAACCAAAAGCTCTTGTTGACCCTGATGACAATCTTCTTCCTTTTTTAGAAGGGGTTACCTGCTCTTGGGAGCCTACAACATCCTTAGGCTTAGACATGAATGAAAGTACGATACCGTGCGAAAGTGTGCAACCACTCCATGAGCGATGCCTTCTCGCTTCATATTTGCTAGTCGACGATACAACGCGAATTTGGCAAAGTGACCTCAAGAACAATATCTCCTCGCTTCGTATCAAGGGGTAAACAAAATCGCGGAAATTCACAAAAGAAACCCTGAAAGTGGACCTCAACTCTAAACAAGCTTGTAAATTTGTTTTAAAAAAATCATAAATGTCTGACAACCGTGTTTATATCGAGCGAAAATTATTTGCCACGTGCGATGCCACGTAGACAGCCACGTGGATGGCCTGCGCAAAACCTAGCCAATTAAACACTGCCACGTGTCACGGACCCTGCAGTTATAAAAGATCGATTGAAGCTTACGTGGCTCACTTTTCAAATCCAGAGCGCGAATACACAGCCACATCGAGATCATCCTCGCCCTATATCGGTCACCGCAATTACGGCGCGAGGAGTTGTTTTTTCAACCTGCGCTTAAACATAGTTGCGCCGTATCAGTAATCACAAATACGGCGCGAGTAGGTGCTTTATTTAACATGTGCTTCATTGTTTTCACACCGTATCGAGCACTACAAATTCGCACTTTTCGCTATATTCGCGTCGTATACTTCACCACAAATACGGCGCGAGAGGTTACTTTTTAAAGCTTCGTTTTGATGCATTCGCGTCGTATTTGTAAAATCGTGCTTTAGCCTAAGGCAATAAGGCAAATATGACGCGAAGATTAGAATTTTTTACCCACGATTTGTTGCCATCGCGCCGTATTGGTCATCCGCAAATACGGCGCAAGAGGTGGCATTTTAAAACTTTGTTTTGATGCATTCGCGTCGTATTAGTCAAAACGTGCTTTTGCTCTTTGCAAATACAACGCGAAGATTAGAATTTTTGACCCACGGTTTGTCGCTATCGTGCCGTATTAGTCGTCCGCAAATACGACGCGAGGAGCTTAACTTCAAACCCAGGCTTTTTCACCTATCGCGCCATATTTGTTATTTCTCTTTGGGCATTTTTTAGTCATAGTTTTTAAATGTTCTAACAAGTCTCATTTTTTTGCAGGTTCATGGCTAGGACAAAGCAGACTGCAAGGAAGGTGTATATAGACAACAAAGAGAGTGAGGAGGAGACAAGCCTTTCAACTTCTCAATCTTTCCATCCTGAGATCCCACCTACCCCTGGTTGCCCTCAGTCTCCTGCCATGGAATCTAAACAATCTAGTGCAGAGATAGTGTCTTCTCTTGCCCAGAGTCAGCTTCATCTTGTACAGTCCTACCCTACAACAACTGCTAAGTTTCCAACCACCCTTGGAGCCCCTATTCAACAAACAGAGCAACCTGGACCCTCCTATCCCCATGGAGAAGAAGAATCTTCCAAGCTGAAGAGAAAGAGAAGTCTAGAAATTATTATGTTCAGAAATGTTTTAGTGAGATAAGGAAGGCACAAAGAGCTACATAGCATGTGATTCCAAAGACGACATTTATTAGGGTTGTCAAAGATATTTCTTTTAGATTATCAAGGGTGTCCACTGAAGTTGGCATGCAAAAAAAATGGCAGCTATTATTTGCCTTCAGGAGGCTGTTGAAGACTTCGTTATTGATTTTATGAACGATGCTTACATTGCTAATGCCCACGCTCATAGAATGACTTTGATGAACAAAGACTTTAGTATGGTTAGCAAAAGCAGGTATAGGTTCGACAAGGTATTGAGGCCTTTGCCCACTACTGATAAAAAAGCATTTGAGATCCTTAACATTCCTCCAAAATTGTCTAGGAGAGCGAAATGGCCAGTGATTGAGGACGTGACACATTTACACCCTGCAAAGACCACCTCCGAACAAGTGTCTGCCTATCAAGAACCTAAAGAAGTCACCCATCAAGAACGACCACAAGAGACTATAGAGTTAGAGGATGAAGTTTGCAAGAGAAAATTTGATGTCCTTGGTCCTGTCAATCTAAAGAGAATGGATGAGGTATACAGGCAAATGGTTGTGAATGTCTCTTGCACTTCTTTAGAAGACTATCTTAGTATTTCCCCTAAGGACAAAGGTATGTTTGTTAAGAAAGATATTCAGTTGTCAGATTCAGTAGTCTTTTGTTACATAAGGTAAGAATTTTTGGCTCAAATTTTTTTAATTGAATGATAGTGTTGTTTTGTTCATTGCAATTGATATTCATTTGGTTTTGCTTTTGGTTTTAGGGCGTTGATTTCTTCTCTTAGCCAAGAAATCGCTAAAACTATATTTATCATTGATCCACTGTTATCAGTGGAATTGTTTCCAAAATCTCCTTCAAACCTAGAATTATTTTTCAAATCGTTTGATCCAATTACAAACTACCATATTTTTTTTCCTTACATTGAAAGGTATGCAAATTTGCAAAGGGTTTAATGTATACTTCTTTATATATACTTCTTTATAGTATGCATTTCTTACTAACATGTTACTTCGCAGAGGACATTGGAGCTTAATATATATTGATATTTTCACTCGAGAAATTGTCCTTATGAACTCTCTGGGAGTATCCATGGTCAAGCAAAAATGTGCGTTGAATACACATCCTCACTTTTTGGTTTATTGTTTATTTTATTTATTGTACTTTTTTTATAACATATTTCCATTGACAGTGCTGGGAGGTTGGTGGTAACCTTTTTGGGTACTACATATGAGGATATTGCTAATCCTCAAAAACCATATAGTTTTCTCTTACAAGAAGTACCCTTACAAAATGATGCGTATTCTTGTGGACGGAGAGTAATTTCAAATGTTTGTAGGACAATAGATTCAAAGATTCTTAAGATAGATGGGGTTAATGTAAGTATTTTTCACATTCTGTTTTGAGCAACGTTATTAGATTTTGAGCAACAACATTATTATCAATTTCTTTGTTTTTACTCCCTACAAGTACGAACTATCACTCACCTTACAAACTTATTACAATTTTCCTTGCAGTGCAAAGATTACCCCGATTCATACACATGGTGGATAAGAGAGAGATGTATTGAGTTAATTTTGGATAGGGCAATCATGCCAGTGGACCCCGACTCTCCTCCACATAATTCCTTAACTAAGAGTAAGGCAAAATGCAAGTCATCTGGAAAGACAAGTAAGGCAAACTCCACAAAGACAGAAATGCCAACACTTTCTCATCCATCTTCTCATCTACCCCCTCAAGAGAAGAGGGCCCCTGTCCAAGTTAAATTCTTCAACCAACCAAAAAAAAAAGCCACTGCAACAACAAGATCTATCTTTTCAAAAAGTAACGAAGAAGTTACAATGATGAAAGAAGACAAATAGATACAAATGGCAAAATCTTTGTATATCTACACTTCAATTTTGTAACTCTTCATTCAATGAAAAGATTTTTGTCCAATGTAATGTTTTCAATTTTATGGCTCGAAGCTTACAATTGAAGGAGGCAAGCAACTCATATAAGAGAAAAAGCATTCAGCTCTTTTCCCTACTACTTTACTATTTACTTTGAACTTATATTCTGGGGATGTACAGTCTAGCATCTCCAAGGTATCCCTTACATCTTTAAGATTCCAATTGGAAGTGATATTTATTTTCTTTTCTATAACTTAAACCTTAAGATTGAAGGGCATGCAATCTGTATCCGAATCCAAGGGAATCCACATGTCTAGTTTAAGTTTGTATCTCCTATAATCAAAACCCAAAGCAAGAGTTTATCGTGCTATATCATAACACAAAGACAAGGATTGGGGGCATACAATACACCTCATGGTATCGCCCTTATGATCAACATCTCTAGATTTCCAAAGCTTCCCTATAATGTTATCTAGTTCTGCGCTTGCAAAATTTCTACTGAGCCAAGATACTTTTGTTCTCTATAAGTTTGCTATTTTGAAGCAACCCACAAAGATATGTAAGGGGATAAACCATGACATGCGTATTCTTCTTGAGATCCTTCCAACTGTCATGGACTTTTGAATATCTTGACATATTTTGAATTTAAAACTATGCATGGTTCCCTTATCAGGAACCTCCCAAATAAGAGAGGAGAGACTTGGCAATGGCAAATCCTCGATATGTCCATATGGATACCCTCTTTAGATGGAACCACATATTGTGCATAATATATAAAAATTCTTCTCTTAGTGAAAGAATTGATGGTCTCATCAGCATGTATAATGTCTGCAAATACCTTATGAATCACATTCAAAGTTTCACTCAAACTACTTGTTGATGGAAATATATCTACAATGAAGAATTCAAAATTAATACTTGCTTAAATTTTTAAAAAAATCAAATATGTCATCACTTACAATGTGTTTGCTAGCAAACACATTCATTAGGAGATAAGTGCATATCCCTGGCCATGTAAACATGTTGCACTTTAACTAACCACCCTTCATGCGTAATTTTAAAAGCAACGATATGCCCTTTCCAGTGATGTTTTATATCCTCTCTTTTTCTTCTTTTGGCCTTGTGAGAGCCTTTGCAAGAGGGCAACATGGTCACCCAATCGTTTATGCAAAAGGTTTTGGGCTCCCATTTTCCGTCTATTCCTTGGCCATAGACAGTGCAGGAGTTTACTAAACAAGACGAGTGCCTTTTGGATGCCATACTTACATTGAAATCACAGAGAAAAGCACTCACTGAGAAAGGCAAATGAGCAAAGAAAGAAGCTCACCGAGAAAGATGAATGAACAAAGAAGAAATAGTGAAAAGACTAATGAAAATATAGTCGGGGCGCCAAAAGCTCCCGACTTTCAAAAAAGTTAGTATTAACTTCACAACATTGTTATCATAATTGATTTTGTCAGATTTTATAATTAAATAAGGACTTCAAGGCCATCAAAACATGTCAGAGTTTGGAGATTTTGGCTAAAAGAGAAAAGAGAACCACGGAGTCCACTCTATTATCTCCAAAAAGGAGGAGACAAGAGTACCATATTCTTGCACACGTGGCAAACTCTCTTTGGCCCTTTCCTTAATCCCGTGATTAACAAAAGTGCATTTTTTGAAGCGTTTTTGGCCTTAATGAACCATTTTTTAGATGATCAGTTTGGTGATTAAACCAAACTTATTAAAGGGTCATTTAGTAAGAATTTAATGTATCACTTATAGTTAATCTAAATGTTCTTCATTTTTGCACTATGTTACTCATGGAAGTATGCATACATTCTAAAAACACTTTGAGGTAAACACCTATCCAAATAGGTTGAGTCAGAAATCTAGTGTTGAAGTTGTAAGCTTTGTTCAATGGGACGAAGTGAAAACATTCTCCTTGCTTACCTTAAATGCATAACCTAAAATGCTCCTCAAACTAGGCTAGATAGTTTCCTTTCACTTAGCTCACTCACCTAAACTCCCGTCACCATGATTTTAGATACACGAACTGCAATTAAATGGATTTCAGCTCTTCATATGAAGGTCTCTATGTAGTAAAGTAGAGAAGTGGCTTTTGCTTTAAATTGGTTAGATTTCCAATTGTTGTTCTATTTATTGCTTTCATCCATTTGGATTTGGAGCCAATGAGATAGCAACCCCATTTATGATGATTTATTCATGTCTATTGATTTAGGCTCTTTCTTTATTTAAAAAAAAAAGAAAGAAACTTGCATAAATCAAAGCCTTTGGTCCCCATTCCTAATAGCAAATCATCGTAAAAATACATAAAATTGCATGTCCTTTCACAACTAGACCTTTAACCTTGCATATAGTGTACTTGCTTATAAGAGACATCAAAAGTATGCTTTATCTAGCTTGTGTGAAGAATGACGTATAAAAATCATGATATCATACAATTAAAAATAAACCCCTATGGTCTATACAAAAATGAGGCATTTGTACTCCTTAAGAACATTGTTATGAAAAGGTTTGGTTTTGGGAATGCTACTCTATCCTTTAAGAGAGGCTAAGTAGCCCTTACCTTTTATATAATGAATAAATACTTTGTTGTATTTAATTTAGCTATCACCTTAGTTATTTAAACAAGATGTTTGGTTTTAGTTGAGTTTAAAAATATACTATGATGGGGGTGACCTCATTGGGGTGCGGGGATGTCCATAACCTTGTTGAAAACTCTCATTCTTATAGTGCTTTCTAGTATATCCTTTAGCCAATTCAATTGCACTAAATAGTGTGGTGGGCTTTTGAGCCATGACATTCATCGATAGGCTTGGTTCCAAACCATAGATTTACTTATGCAATTTGGCATAAAGTGATTTGTGTACTCTCGTACAGTGAGATTACATTGGTCAAGAGTGTACCATAATCTTGCCAACCGCTCTTTTTCCATGGGGGATACAAATACTTGAATCATATGTATTTTAAAGTCAATGAATTGATGATTCTCTCGATTGATATAGCGCCAACATGTGTGGGAAAATCCTTCCAAGTGGAGAGAAGCAAAGATAATTTTCCGATCATCCGTGTGGGGGTAGATGTTGAAGTAGGACTCTAATTTGGATATCCATTCTTCCAAGTCTAACGGTGAGGGAGATCGTCCACTGTACTTAGTGAGAATGATCTTGTCACAGAGATCATGAGAGCATTGCTACCCATGCTTCAAAATGAGCTATAGGGTTCACTCCTAGGTGTAGTACAGATTTTTTTGTGATTGGATCTTTGTAATTGCCCGTGATTGACTGTGACTAAAAACATTGTCTATCCCTTTATACAAATCCATTGTATGGATGGCTCATAGGCCAAGGGGCCTGAGCATCATCATAAACAACAACTTGGGCATAATGATCATAATCCCAAGTGCATTTAAATGTCCATATGCTCTATCATCACTACATACACTGAAAGGGTGTCCAAAAGGGTTATTCATTGGGAGTGGTGGTGATCATGGGAGGGGTACCTGCACTTGCAAACAAGTATCGGGGTCTGGATCACTAGCTGCTACTTACCCCTTTTACAAAGGCTTATTACTCACTTGGGATTAATCCAAAGCACACAAGATCATGGAAAAGTTAATGTTAGCAAATTCAATTAATTTAGGATTAATCATGATGCATTGGGAAGCAAATGGGGCATTGATTTCAGTGGGTACATGCATACAATGAAGGATTGAACTAGTAAAGCCTATGCAACCATAATCTCTCCAACAAAAGGATTTAAGCTCAACAAGTGAATTAAGATGAGAGATTAAGATCAGATTGATATACCTCTTCAATGTTTAGGGAAGATAGTTGAAGCATGATCCACCATGATACCAATTTCTCCATCAAGCAAGCTCGATTAATTAGAGCACTTCAATGGATGAAGCTTCAAGCATTCAAATGCTTCTAGTGATGATGGGAGCTCCCGATCTTGTACCCAAGCTTAACCTTTAGTAATGGAAAGCTTCAAAGAGAGCTTTCATGGCTGCCCACAAGAATTCCATGCATGCTAAGCTCCATATCTTCAATCTGGGCAAGAGAGGAAAAAGGGGGATGAAGGATCTCTTGAGGGCTGAACTTCCAAGGGTTATGGGCCAAGACGTAGTCAAGGACCAAGACCTGGTCAAGGAGGTGTAGGAGGACTGCCAATGCCATGGGGAAGCACCATGGAGGCTGATCAAAGCTCGAAATGGAGTAGCTCTAGAGCAAGGAATAGCAGCGCAAAATGCATTGCAAACTCAATAACCCTTCACAAGGGTGCTCCACTTGGTTCTGGGGGGTAGGAAAGACTCCTATGGTCTTAGCTAGGCACATTCAAGGTTGCTCTGAGAAAGGGAAGAGGTTTTCTTTGCTGACTGGCTATGGCAGCTTGTCTAGGAAGAGAGAGAAGGGGACTAAAGTAAAAAGTAACTGAGATTTTTCCCTCTTTTAACTCCTGAGTCTCAAACTTTGGTCCTAGAATCCCTAAAATTTGCATGAAAAGAAGTGACGACCTATTAAGTTAGCCATTTTACCTTCAGATATGTCTAAGTCTCTAGCCACAGCTCGTGCTTAATCCAAAAAGTTGACACTAATTGTGGTCCTTCCTGATATACATGTATCCATGACCTGAGTAACAAGGGATTTAGATTTGAAAAGGGAACTGGATGAAGAAAGAGAAAAGAAGAAAAGGACCAAAGCTTGATGCTCTGATACCACTTGTAATGAATGAAGCTGAGAGGAGAGAGAAGAATGAGCTGAAGAGAGAGAAAGAGAGTAGGAAGAAGGGAAAGAAAGACTAGAGAGAAAGACAAAAAAGAAGGGAGAAAGGAGGGGGAAGCCATGTAAGCTTGAGATGAAGGTAAAGAGTATATTCTTGATAATAACTGGATGCCCTAATCTGGGACTCTTACATCTTATATACCCCAGTCAATGTGACTGGGTGTCTAATCCCCTAGTTCCCATGTATCATATAGAGCATCAACCCATAAAAAAGAAGCTAAAAAGACCAATCCATGACTCAACATAAGTAAAATGCTACCTTCAATTCCCTACATGTTTAATAGAGTGAGATACTCTCCTTAAATCAATCAAGGTCATTCAATTTCTCCCCAAACTATACAAAATTGTTGCCCATCATATGGATTTTTAACCCCATTTCATTTATCAACTGATATGTTTTACCTTTGCTAGTATTAGTATCTAGAATTAGTTGTCACGTACATAATGATTTATATGCATGTAAAGTTACTTGTTTTGCACTTATAGTTAGTATGTATTCGTTTTAATATGTCGTAGTCCCTGGGAATGCATGACATGGCTTTTAGCTTTCCTCCATCTTTGCCTTTCTAGCCCATGATGCATTAGCATTATTTAACATTCGCAATGTGTTGATGATGCATTGGTATATTAATCATATGTAATTTCTATAAGGCTTACTAAGATCATGATATTTAGTCCTATCAAATAAATATATTTTATTTTGGGCAAGCAATGTAAAGTTGTTGAGAACCTCATATTTCTGGGGTTTTCCTTTAAATTCTGTAAGTTAAAATAGTAGGTGGCCATATGTAAGAGCACTATGTTAAATGATAAAGGGAATAGAGAAATAAAAAGGATAGTGAAATAAAAAGGCTCTACTACAATAGATTTCACGAAAAATTAGATATATTCGTGGCCTTTCCAAGCCCCTCTATCTTTCGATCAAGATTAAACTATATGTTCCATTTCCAATGTAATTTTTAAGTTAGATTACGAATGCCATAAAGATATCCCCATTACGGTCATATTAGAAGCAACATGTAGTATTTTAAAGACTACATCCATTTGTTAGCCAAAATTAGATCTGTCTACTGCTCTATTATCACATTAATCCTAGCTAGTCATTGTTTGGAATGACTACAACCACATCATTCTAAACAATGTCTAGCTTTTACTACCGCATTGTAGTTATATGAGAAGCAAAATGTAGTAATAAACTTATCATTCTAAACATTGTCTAGCTTTTATTACTGCATGTATTAGAAGCAAAATGTAATAGCTAACTTAGGCAATGCGAATCATCTTACATTCTTTGAATACCAAAGATTGATATTATACAAGAATTCTTGTATCACCCATGAAAATCACAAAGCCACCAAGTTCATTGCATTGCTTTAGTTCTAGTTTAGGGCAGAATATCTATGCCCATGGCTATTTCTAGGCACTATTATGTGAGCACATCCAATTCCAAAAAAAAGATTTAAAAATAGCAACAAGAAGTCTATGCAAAAAATAGAAGAGATGTTGTAATTTAGTTACGCTTGAGAACGCTACTTTGATTGCAATCCATTTTCTTTCTTTTTCCCTGTGCAATAAAGACAAAATACCACTTGACGAAAGGGAAGAGGGGCTTTAGCTCCTCAATTAAAGGGAAGAGAGCTTTAGCCACTCAACTGAAGGGAGAGGAAAGACGATACATTTTTCCCTTAGAGTTTGATTCAATCCATCTTTTAGCATTGAATCCAATCTCTCTGTCATGATTCTTGCTAGGGTTTAAAATAAGCATTGTTTCTATTATACTAACATTGTTTTTCTATAGTGTGCCATTTTAAAGCATTATAGTTGGCTAGTATGGTAAATTGATCTGGTTGTTTTCAAGAGATCATCGCTTATAATCTAGATATTTTTACTATTATATCGGGTTGATTTTTGAATGAAATAACTACTTTAAACCTAACATATGCTTAAAAGATAGTTAAAATATTTTGTAAAGTCAAGTAAGATCCAACTTTGTCATCCATAACCCTTTTTTTTTAATAATGCAAATGCAAAAAAAAAAAGTTATGCATAACCATAAACTTTGACTAGCTTTTAACGCTAGATCACCATCTGTCGAGGATAGAAGTATGTCAAAATCATACGAGACTTTGTCATGAGTGGATTGTATCCATCGTGCCAAGACATGCTCAATAAGAATCTATTTTTCTGGAGCTCTAAAGGCTAGCATGACATCATTATTTACATAAAGACCTAGAGTGTGGAAACCTAGAAATAAGCTAGCCCAACTTAAATGGGATATTATTACTTCTTTATACTCCAATATTCTTGACAATACATTATCTTTGTTTTATTCTAGATCATAATTCCTAATGAAGAATATGGTGCCTACCATGATAAACCCATCAATATATTGGTGATGGGTATAAAGTGGGTGGTAAAATCTTGTGCCATTATAAAAGGATAAGTAGGTAAGGTGAATCCAAACAGCAAAGAAAGCACAACTATGATTCATTTATAAGATTTGAATTCAATTGGAAGGCGTGGTTTTGAATGGTAGCAATGGTTCCCAGGAAAATAAGTGTTTTAATAAAAGACAAAGGGTTTGAACCTCCCACAAATATGTTTGTAGATAGTTCAAAATAACCTTGCAACACAAACCACCATATTGTGTCTTTACCTAAAGGACAAAATGAGCAACCATGTTGATGATGATGATGCCTCTAAGGATTGATAGATCTTCTTTGATGTTGACAGGTAGACTAATCACCTTGCTTTGATATTGATGTTGAAGACCTTCACCATGCAACAACCCATTATTAACCAAAATTGAAAGAGAACAAACTAAAAAAGAAAGAAAATAGTGACAAGAGAGAAGAGAAATTGAGAAAGCATGCATGGTACAAGATTGGGTACAATCTCCTGCTATGCATGGTTGAGCACCTCCCTCATGCATATATTTATAATATTCAATTAACCTTTTGTGCTCAAAGTACATTGCAAGCATTCTTTTTTAGTTCTTACTTTTTCTTTCCTAATGACTTGCTTTTGTACAAATAAATCAAACACACCCTATTCTAAATAACTTTGCAATAAAAAGTAATATTTAAAGCATTCTAATAAATGCATCCAAAATAAATCTATTGCACATGTGCGAATACATAGTCCTTGCACTTATAAGTGCATATAAAATTTAATGTTATCGATAATATTTTTCCATACTATGAAATTTATAAATTTTACACATTAAAATATACACTCCAAAACAATAATTCCACCTAACTCCATCTAATTATCTACTCACCACAATACAAAACACATTAGTATCCTTCCATCTATCTACCAAGCATAATGGGGCTAGTACCGCATGCGCATGTTCACATGATAAGTCATAGATTATACAGTAAATAGACAAAATCCACAATTATAAAAATAATCTAAATATAATTCGATATCATAAGGTGTTACCTTACAATATCATGAGTAGGTATACTCCATGTGATGGCACTCTCTATTCACCTGATAACTACAATCAAGTGTGAAAAAATACATGGGCAACATGCGCAACTAAGCTAGTGCACACTCAACTAGCTGACCACCTCCTGTGTTTTTGTAGTTTTTTAAAAAGAAAAAGCTATGATTTTATTTCTAGAATTTCTAGCATTGGAAAAAAGAGCTAATATTTATTGGCCTTGCAAGCATCACCCATGAAGACCAAAGAGACTCACACCATTGCCACACAAATGATAGGGTATCCCCTCTAAACCATAGAGAGCTTCACTTCATAAACTTGCAACCACATCAAGAACCTTTGAGAATTGAAGAGGCTAGCATTGGAAGATCTTCAAGGCCTCGTATTCCTTGGTGGCCTAGCACCCTAGTTGGGAGGAAAGAGACCATTGAAACTAGAGTGGACACCTTGAGACCAATCCTAACCATTGTGAAAACCATTCAATCTCACATAAACTAATTAATGACATTGACAAGCACTGCCTAAACTAGGGCTACATTAGCTAAGAGATTTGAAGAAATTGCCCATTCATATTGCTCGTCATAGAGGCCCTTACATTTTCCCTCAAGGTATTGATAGCTTGAATTTCTCAAGGATGTTCACACTCACAAATGCAATCCCATCCTAATACCACCCAAAGTGATAAGGCAACCTTGACTAGAGGAGAAGCAACCATATCTTGGACAAAAAAATTGTCAATCCACCTCCTAACACATCAAGGACACACCTCAAGGTGTTTCTTACATCAATACCATGATGAGCTACATTATAGCTTTAACATAGCCACATTCGAAGCCCTAACTGTTACCGTGTTTCCGACCACGTTACCGCAGCACAGAGGAGCGGAAACTGGGAAGAAGGAAAAAGAGTAAAAAGGGCGCAAGAGCAAAAAAGGCGCCTTGACTGACAACCAATCCCTGAAAATTTCAAATATTCGGACACGACCCTCAAAAGGCTTCGGTGTGGGGCCACGGCAATAAAAGAGGAAAGGTGCACCATCAAAATATGGGAGTGCCCCCAAATCTGTGTAAAAGAGTGTCAGGCTCGCTCCTATGCAAAGTGTATGCATTAGTGGGAATAGGGTAAATTAGAATGGTGGGAAATGGGAAAGAGGGCCTAGGCTACGGCCGGCCATGTAAAAGAGGAAAAGGGGATGACCGCCCGGAAGGGATTAAGGGTTTTGTATATAAAGTTGAAAAATGAATGAGAAGCTCATTCTTTTGGTGTGTGGCAAAAGGAGTCCTCTTCTTCTTCTCTTCTTCTCTCCTTCTTGCTTGTGTGTGCTCTTGAGAGAGGGAGTGTGAGAGTGTGAGGGAGTGAGTGTGTGTGAGGGTGAGGGATCAAGAGGGTGAAGCTCTTCACCATCTCCTCTCCTCTTCTTCTCTTCTCTTCCCTTCTCTTCTCTTGTGTGCGCGGCTATGGAGGATGGAGCTTGGAGATGGAGGAGGCTTGAGGGTGCTTGCGCTAGCATCTAGGATCGTGGAGCTACCAGAGTGCAAGAGAGAGGAGGGTACTCGATCGAGTATCAAGGTAAGCTCACTACACTCGTAGGATTGACGGCGCGTCAGCTAGGTGAGAGATAGCCATTAGAGCTCGCTTGAAACGCTTGAAAGAATAAGCGGTCCGAGGGTCTTGGCAGTTGAGTGAAAGCTCCCACATTTTGGTTCCATTGCTGGGACTAACGGATTCAAGCTTGAGCACTTGCGCGCCTCACATCGAGCATCGAAGTAGGGTATTCATCCCCGAAACGGAGCTTGAGATAGGTAGGAAGTTGGGTGCTTTTAATCTTCGGAACAAGTAAGTATTTTGGATATTTTGGTTGTTTGATGATTGGAAAGCATGGAGAATCTATTCCAGTTTTTTGTCTTCAATTTTTGTTGCATTTAGCGTAGGTTAGCGCTAGGAGATCGAATCGGAAATGGGTAGGGTTCACTGTTTCAAAACAAAGTAAAAACAGGGAAAAAAGTCATGCAAATGCGCAAAATGCTCGCTAGTGAGGACTAAGATTGATAAGAGAGGGATCAGGGGTATCAGCGCCACAGCTGGGATGGCATATAGGAACCGGAAGGCCAAAAGAGAACTCATTTGTGCCATTTCAGTGTGAGAGAAAGAGAGAGAGAGAGCTAGGAAGCCCCAGGCCGGGTGATTCAATCGCAGCACCGACGCACTCATCGACCCATTCAGGTATATGAATCCCTCCCTCAAACTCCCTAGATGGTATCTGGAGGTTTGTGCTTGTAATGGTTGAGTAAATCATAAGAATTGGCAAGATCGGCATCGCGCGGTTTCCATCGTGCCGTTTTCGGCCCGTCCGAGCTATTGCTTTTGGGCCGAGGTCCAGAATCGGCCTTCGGCCCCTTGCCATTCGGCCACTCGGCCAGAACCCTAGTCGGCACTCGGACTATCCGAGTCAACCCGTCCGAGAGACCCTCCTTGGATTGTCCGAGCCAGAACTTTTTGACCACATGGCACATTCGGCCTTGTGCCATTCGGCCCGACCGAGTGACCCGTCCGAATTCCACAATCGGAACTCGGCCACACCCGGGATTCGACCCTTGGCCAACTGCGGTTCGACCTGTCCGAATCTGTTAAACCCGCCATTCGGCCCGTCCGAGTAAAAATCATCTGAGCCAGATTTGGAGATTCGACCCTTGATCCCATGCCATTCGGCCCGTCCGAGTGACCCACTTGGACCCTGCAATTCGGACCACTTGGTCCGAATGCAGCTTATTGTCAAAATTGTCAGAAATTTGACCCGGCCGGCAAACACGCATTAGCACAACTTGTCAAAACCCTTTGGGCGTTTAGAACTTGATTCTGGCACCCGGGATAAGAGAAATTGTAGTACACAGCCGCTTAGCGGTGGGCGGTAGACAGTGAGGGATCCACGGACTAGAATGCAAGCCACTGAACCACGAAGACCCGATTGATCAGAAGTGAACAAGGAAACAAACAAGGAACCCTAAACCCTGACTAAACGGCCGAAAAATGGACCTACAAGCCTATCAGGCCAGAAACGAGCGAGAGTGAGTGGGGCGCCGAGGAATTGCTTGCTGCACTAACATTGAATTTTGCACTTGAAGTACACTTAAGGAAACTGAAAGCCTGATTGGGCACAAGTGCACAAGGAACAACACACTCACCGAGTGGCGGTAAATTGAGACTTGTATTCAGTAATTAAGGGAACTCACTCAGATAACTCGCTCAAGGAACCCACCAATAGGAGAGGACCCAAGAGGTAGACAGACATGCAAGGCGTAGAAGAGAACTAAGCGAGGAGCGCCAACAACAAGGACCTATCATGTCTAGTCAACCGGATCGACAGCGCAGCAAGGCGCAGGAATCCGACCATGACAGAGGAAGGCTCAGACCATCGGTTTACCGAGGAGCTCGACGTGAGCGCATTCCCAGATGCTATACAACAGATGGTGAGCAGTTACGATGCGCATGCCCGATACGAGCACCGTGGCAAAACGACAGATGCAATCATTGCAGACCTAGAGGAGGAGAGAAGGCTAGCTCGCAAAGCATTGCAAGGCATAGCCGAGTATAATAGGGATCAACAAGCCAGGAGCCTGAGGCAAAGCATGGAGCTGCATGAGGTGCAGCGAGTGCTAAACTTGGCTGGCCAGAACTGTACGGACCAGGAAAGAGCACTAGAGGGAGACCTGACACTGAGCGAGCTCCTCATGAAACGGCTGCTCGATAACACCGCAGTAGAGCAGAGTGTCACTGCACTAGCGACTCGCTGCTTGCAGGGTTAGGGGCAAACCAGGGCTCAAAGAGCCAGGCCAAAATACCAATTGTCGCCAAGCAACTCGACAAGTACCAGCCACATGATGATCCGTACAGCTTTGTCGAGCAGTTTGAGCAAGTCTGCGAAGCCAATGGCCTCAACGACCAGACTCAACGTTTGCAAGCATTCGGACTTTGCTTAAGCGATAAGGGTAGGACGTGGTATACAAGCCTGGATGCCATAGAACGAGCCAACTTCAATAACCTCAAGGATCTCTTCGTCAAGAGGTTTGCCGAGCCTGGATACTCCGACAACCTGCTAGTACGCTTGATGAACGTCAAACAGAAGGAGAAGGAGGGCATCCGCGACTATGTGACCCACGTGAGAAGCCTCTTTAAAAGAATCCCTTTAGGCGAGCGACCGACTGACAGGGCAGTATCGACTGTATTCATCAGCGGAATTCGAGATGGGGAGTTATATAGGGCACTGACAGGCAACTCAAGCTTGCAACGAGACATGGTGGCTAGGGTTTTTGAGGAAGCCATCAGAGTCGATGACCAGCTGAAAGAGCGGAGCTCCAGGAGCTCAAACCTAGAAGAAACCAACCCGCGGAGTTTAGAGAGAATGCCAGCCTCTAGTGAGCGGTCGAACCCATCACCCCAAGATAAGGGGAAAGCCACCGAGACAGACCAAGGCCTGGCGGAGGTCAGGATGGAATTAACCAAGATACAGGACATGCTGAGACGACCAACGCGCCCGCACATCCAGTGCGTGTATTGTGGAGGGAACCACTTGCCGGCTGAGTATCAAGACCCTAGGTCAAGAACTTGCGCCAACTGCGAGAGGTTCGGCCACGATGCCGCACAATGCAGGCTACCAAGAAGGTTTCCATACTCGCAACCCTATGCCTAGCCTTATCTAGCTAACAGGCCATAGCCATTCTTCGGAAGGGGAGCCCCATTGGCTCTACCCGCGCCTAACGATATGAAACCCACCGTCCCTAGAATGGACATAAATCCCACTGACATTCCTAGACCGCCTGGTCCTTATGTGACCCACCCACCAAGCGACGCTCCAGTTCATTACGTGGAGGAGCCAAATGATGAAGAGACCTACATTTACCCTTACGTCTCGCATGACGACGAGGGTAATGCGGTCCTCATGGATTATCGACCCGTGCCAGTGATGGCGTTGGGAAGAGGACGAGGTAGAGGCCTAGGAGGGCAGCCACAGGATCCAGTCACTTGTTGGACTTGCGGAAACCCCGATCATGTCTCATCGCGTTGCCCTAAAAGAGAGCAGCAAAACAAGGACAAGGCTGATCAAAAGTGCGCAGAGTGCGGAATCACCCATCTTTTCGTTGATTGCCCAAAGCGGAAGCCGTCCTCTAGCGCAGCTAATTTGCCATCCGTCCCATTAGGGTTGTTTGGTGTCGAAAACCCCGATGGGGAGGCCACACCTATTCCCTTACGAGTTATGACCCGAGCCCAAACCAAGCAGGCCGGCATCTCTCTGCCAGGACCTAGCAACCTGGACGCAGCCTCAATAGGGAAGAAAAGCCGCAGGCAAAAAAAGAAGAGGTCGGACGCTAAGGTCGCATTGAAGACCGAGAGTGCTACGACTTTAACTACGGGGAAGAAAGTCTCAGACATGGAGGTAGAGACTTCAACCCCTAAGACAGCCGAAAAGGGAAGCACTAAGATAGGGGAATACCCGCATCCCAAGCGACAATTGGAGGCCATAGAAAAGGTGAAGGAATGGGTGAGGGAGGCTCAACAGCACCTCAAAGATGCGGAACCCATCACGGAGAACGAGATCGATGATCTCTCCAGCATAAGCACGCCAAGGTCACCGCCTCCACCTAAGTCAGCCGAGGCTACTATGCCACAAACAGTGCCACTAAGACCAAGCCTGGACGCAACAGAGCCGCAGATCAGCCGCGACCGTTGGCCCGGACAGTCTAGGTTAAAGGAGGGACGAGTATTTAGCAATCTCCTGACCACACTAGTGACCACCCCTGTAACATTTGGCCTGGGAGATCTGCTTAAGCAGCACCCTGCCCTATGGCAAGACCTTAAGCAGCGGGTTGAGGGCTCACAAGAGCAGGTCACGGTAGACCCTCAAGACCAGGATGTAGAAACACAATTGCCCAGCCTCACGCTGCACTCTGTACCTAAATCTTTGCACGTAAATGCCTTTTGGGAAGGCTCTGAGATGCACGCAGTCCTGCCAGTCCTAGCCCTGGGTGATGCAACAAGGAAGGGAATCGTAGACACGGGAGCCGGGGTTAGTGTGCTTAGCCACGTGGTGCTGCAAACTTGGGGAAACCCACCTGTTGAAGCTGCTAGGTTTAACGTCACGCTAGCAAACGGTATGAGAGTGAAACTATTCGGGGTCCTGAAATATTGGCCAGTGAAGATCGCAGGAGTCCAGTTCTCCGTTGACTTTATAGTCATGAAGGGAGTGGACTACGATGTCCTATTAGGCCGACCCTGGATGCGCAATGCTAGAGTCATCGAAGATTGGGGTAACGGCTTGATCTTCCTTGGCAATAGAACTAACGCCATACGAATAGAAATGGACACCTGGAAGACCTCACCAGTCGACCTGGATGCCATCTCTGCTATGCTCAAAGGGAACACTCAGGTCAGGAAGCCCTATGAGTCCTTGACCAAGTATATCCCATACCCAGAGGATGAGCGGGATTGGATGCACATCCTCGCTACAATTGACCTGCCATTCTCTGACCAGGAGGCATATGAGCAGGCCATCAAAACGGTCGGCAAGGCAAATGGAACACTTCCTACGCCACTCTACATGATGGTAGCAAGCCCCCATGGAGGGCTTGAGCCTGTTACCTTCCAAGTGCCTTCCAACAAAAGGGAACTCCAGGGAATACTGGAGTACTTAACGGACCAGCTAGCAGGCAACACAGCCGCCAACTTCAAGCCGCTCCAGGACCTCTTGGAGGAGTCCGAGTGGAAGTGGACAAGGGTGCACGAGCTGAACCTCATGTATAACTGGGCCTTGGTCCCCGACCAGCGAGATGAGGCAGAGCAAGCCTTGGGAGACGATGAGCAGTCGAGCAATAAAGAATCCTGTGATGAATACGAAGACTGCCAATCCTTCGGTGATGAAAGCGAGGGTGAAGTGGATACCATAGAGTACGACACTAAAGGACGAGAAATTGAGCAGATACGGGCAGACGCCAAGCCGCAGAAGAGACAGGCCCTTAGAATGGACCAAGGAGTCATGTGTACAAAATGTGATTGTGCTTGGTTGGAATGCATAGGAGCTGTAGACCTTGAGCAAGCCGGCCTAGCCCAACCAGGAACGACATCACTGCTTAGAACCGAATCGCCATCTGAACTGCGGCCACCAGGGGAGACCACCTCTTCTAGTGAAAGTGGGGAGTTTAACTCTGAATCGGAAGTTACTTCTGATAGCGACCCCAGAAATCCCTAGGCCACCCATGACCAGACGTACCAAGGTGGACTTACCTGTCCACCTGAGGCGCAGACGGTTGCGGCAGGATGAGGCAAAGCGCCCCAAGGATACACGATCAGAGGAATAGAGAAAGCCACAAGACCTCCCTAAACGCTTCACTAAATTCAAAAAAGGGGATAGGGTAGTGGTTCTGCTAGGTGCCAAGCGCCAAGGGCAAACAAGCGAACCAATCAAAGGGCAAGCCAAGGTCAAGGAGGTAAACCTAGCCCTGGAAGGGGAAGTACCTCGACCGGTGTTCATTGCCGAGGACTTGACTACTGAAGAGGAGTTCAGTCTTGTCGCTCTTTTGCGGGAGTACATAGATGTATTTGCTTGGTCCTTAGATGAGCTACGAGGGGTAGATCTGAGTGTTGTGACTCACAACATACCCATGACGTCGGATGCAACGCCGGTCAAGCAGCGACCGTACCCCATGAATCCAAAGCACGCCCATGCTGTCAAGGAGGAAATCGACAAGCTGATGAGAGCTGGATTCATTTACGAAATTGAGCACACAGACTGGGTGTCACCCATAGTCATTGTGATGAAGAAAAATGGCAAGATTCGAGTGTGCGTCAATTACAAGAAGGTGAACGCTGCTACAAGGAGAGACAACTACCCCTTGCCGTACACCGAGCACATGCTTGAGAGGGTGGCAGGTAAGGAAGCCTACAGTTTCCTGGATGGCTTCTCGGGGTACAACCAGGTGCAAGTGCATCCTGCAGACAAGCACAAGACCGCCTTTGCCACTGAGTGGGGTGTCTTTGCGTACGTAGTCATGCCCTTTGGGTTAACCAATGCCCCCGCCACCTTTCAACGCCTTATGTGCACCATATTCAAGGACATGCTTCGCAAGGAGTTGGAGGTCTTTGTTGATGACCTGTGTGTCCATTCGGCGTGGATTGAACATCTAGACAAACTCCGCACGATCTTTGAACGGTGTCGCTTATATTGCCTCTCCCTGAACCCCTTGAAATGTCAGTTTTGGGTGAAGCACGGATGCATCTTAGGACATGTGGTGTCAAAGAACGGCATTGCCACGGACTTCTCGAAGGTCAGGGTTATCATTGACCTTCCACCCCCAAGTAATTACAAGGGAGTTCAATGCTTCTTAGGTCACACAGGATACTATCGGTGGTTTGTACTGAACTATGCGCTGATCGCTAGGCCATTGTATAAGCTACTAATCGTCTTCGAGTGGACCGAAGCATGTCAACGGGCATACGAACAATTGAAAAAGGCTCTAACGACGGCACCGATTCTACGAGCCCCGGACTAGACCACTACCTTCCACGTACACATTGACGCCTCTAAGTTTGCCGTAGGAGCAGTGTTGTGCCAACCGGGTGAGCATAACTTGGACTACCCAGTGAGCTTCGCTAGCAGGCAACTCACTGAGACGGAGATGAATTATTCAACAACAGAAAGGGAGGAACTAGCCATGGTGTTTGCTGTGAAGAAATTCCGGCACTATCTACTAGCCACACTTTTCATTTTCTTCGTGGACCATCAAGCCCTACTCTACTTGGTAAACAAACCTTGTGCTACAGGACGCATAGCTCGATGGCTCCTCTTGCTCCTAGAGTTTGATTTCTCCGTGGTGGTACGAAAGGGAAAACAGCATTACATGGCTGATCACATGTCCCGTATACCCACAGGAGAAGCAGCTGGACAAGGCATCATTGACAAGTTACCTGATGCCCACCTATTCCACCTGTCCAGAGAGAGAGACCTATTTAAGGCTGATCTGACGCCATACTAGGCAGATGACATAGTCCAAGTGCTCGAGCACAGACTACCTGAGCGACCTATAGAAAAGGCACGACTGAGGCACTTGATATTGAAGCTCCAGCCCTACCAGCTAATTGCAGGCCAACTCTATAGGTTGGGGCAAGACGGATTGCTGCGAAGGTGTGTGTGTGAACATGAGATGCATGATGTGCTCTCAGAAGCGCACAGTGGCATTACAGGTGGACACTTTAGCAGAGACACGACAGCACGGAAGGTGCTGCAGTCCCAACTATGGTGGCCCACACTTTTTCGCGACGCCAAGCGATTTGTCAAGCATTATGACGAGTGCCAACGGGCAAAAGTTTTGATTCGTAAGGATCAAATGGAGTTAACCCCAATTATTGCTCGCCAACCCTTCGAAAAATGGGGAATTGACTTCATAGGACCAATAAGCCCCGCAGCGCAGTACTCGCAAGCCAAGTACATCGTAGTGGCCACGGATTACCTCATGAAATGGGCAGAGGCAAGAGCAACGTGAAAAAACGATGCTAGAACAACTGTCAAGTTCTTATGGGAGCAAGTGATCTCGCGCTTCAGTTGCCCCATCGAACTGGTTAGCGACCAAGGCACACACTTCATCAACAAAGTGATAGCACATCTCCTATCCACCTTTCTTATCATCGCAAATCCTCGCCATACTACCCTCAGGCTAATGGCCAGGCTGAATCGACTAACAAGATTCTTATTAACATCCTGACTAAGGTGGTCTCAGTCTCGAGAAGCGACTAGGACAACAAGTTGATGGCAGCCTTGTGGGCCTATCGCACAGCTTATAAAACAGCCGTCGGTCAAACCCCCTTTAGGCTGACCTATGGGACTGAAGCAATTCTATCGGTAGAATTCTTTGTCCCTAGCCTGAGAATAGCACTCCAAGAACGATGGGAAGGGAAGGAAGCATGGACGCAATGCCTGATCGAGCTGGAACGCCTGTCAGAGACTCGTCTTCTAGCCATCCACGCGCTCATCTGTGAGAAGGCTCGACGAAAGATATGGTTTGACAAGGATGTCAAGCAGCGAGACTTCGAACAAGGAGATCTTGTTCTGCTATACTCAGTGAAAGGACACAAACAGAAGATGAAGTTCCGAGGACTAGGCCCTTTTAGAGTACGCATGATTGGTAGAATCGGGAATGTTGAGTTGGAGACACTTGACGGTGAAGGAGTAGGTTTTTTTAACGGCAGCCGCGTAAAGAAGTACTATCCTCCTTCCCATCCATTACATGAGCCACCCATGCTAGAAGCCCCGTTGAACGTCCGAATGGCAACTATAACCGATCTTACGGATCAGGACGAGGAAGCAGTAGCACCGACGTATCTACGAATCACAGTCACAGCAGGCGTGGTGTATTCTTTCGATGCCTTGATTGATGAAGGGGCTGACTACAACATCTTGATGCATGACCATTGGATACGCATCGGTCAACCGACGCTACAGCCCACTAATGCCAACCTTCTTCCATGTGTTGCCTAACACTAAAGAAGCCGGTAATGTGTCACTATTGGGTCGCACCTTCAAGAAGCTAACGCAATGTAATGTGGATTACAACCTAAACCGCATTCATCTTGCCATCGGCAGCACCTGTATAGTAACGACCTTCAGCAAGGGCTCTCATGATTCCTCCACCATCACGACGCCACCGGTAGAAACCCCTAGCACCACGCCCCAGACCCAATTTAAACGGGAGAAACCTGTGGCTTCGTGCCACGCACTCGACCCAAGGCCCAAACCCACCAAGAATGCTCACAAGGCCAAGGAGCCCAGACTTATGTGGGTGCCAAAACAGCAGGAACCGTATTTGGGTACACCACCCAAACGGGACACTAACCGCCAGAAACGTAAGCCATTCCGGCCTAGGAGGCAGTATAGACGCTATTGCCATAGACAAACAACCATGCTGTGATGGATTCCTAAGGATCTCTTGCGGACACAGGGATACTACGAGGGCAACCCCTGGATTTGGGTGCCTAAAAATGGCCGGCTAAAAAGCTCATCTAGAAGTGATATCGCCCTAGAAAGGAAGGCTTGCACATGGGGTAACCAGCACATAATCAGCACGCCATTACCAGCAACAGCTAGTAAGCCTCAACTCATCTATCGACCAAAGCAAACGAGACAAGCCTTAAACCTGCTTAATCCAGAGGGCTTAAAAATCCATATGACTGCTCACTCAGAACCCAGCCCAACCCCCAGGCCCCTAGAGCTTCCTGCAACACCTCAATGTGCTTCTGTATACAAAGCCCAACCTGTGGCACCGCGGAAGGAGTCACCACTGTCCAGTCTAGTTGCACCATCCCCACCAGCAGGTCTTAGACCCTCGTACACGGTTTGACCTTTCCTCTCCTTGGCTAACGACCTTGCCGCGACCTCTAGGGATGACTTAATAACCTGCATCAGGATGTCGGACGACACTTTCACCACATTCGCTAGAAGCTATGAGAGGCTAGACCTCGCCTCCTTGACAGAACCCTTGCTTTGCAGGTTCGTGCATTACCATGCACATGGGAGGAATACGAACTTATAACTACTAAATTCCCCAAGATCGCTGCAGAACTCATAGCTAACGATGAAATCTCAAAGGAGCAAGTGGAGCTCAGACGCCTAGTCACTTCATATCGAAAGCCTCCCCGCTCTGTTCCTGAACACGAGATGCACGAGCTCATGCAGATGGTAAGCTCGCCCTCCATGTTCTTACAGCAGTGGTTTGCTCTGCGAATCCAATGGGAGAAAAAAGGTTGCCGAATAATGACCAATGTTGAGCAACGCAGGGCAATTAAAACCATTGAATACGACCCCACTTATGTGGCACCCATCTCGTTTAGGGTTTTTGCCATCACCCGCAATCAGCAATTGGACGACCATGTGCTTGCCCACCCCTATATTGACCAACTCCTCACCAAAGAGGAATTACATGTTGCCAGCCGCCTTAATACTGGGGATCTCTTTCATGATGTCTTGACCTACATCTCCCAGGTCTCTATCCAACCGGCTGCCCTCGATTGTCATGCGCAAATGGAATACAACCCACGATTCTACACGTGGCTTCTTCACACGTAAATTCCTACCCCAACAGCACCAACGGCACCCTTTAACTCCCAATCCTAGGAAGGATTCTTCTCTCAGCTGGAAGAAAGGTGGTATGTACGTGCAAAAACTCGGTGAAAAGAAAAGTGGAAAATACGGTGGAGGGAATCAGATAGGAAATGAATAAAAAGGGGGGTATGGTGAAGTAAAAGTAGTGAAAGACATAAGCATTAGTATGGAAAAAAATGGCTTCCAAAAATTCAGTTAAGAGTTTAAAAACAGCAAAGTGCTATATGGAAAACACTAACGGAAGTTATGAATTGTGGTAGGAGCAGAAAATGTCGCAGTAAGACCGCGCCCATCGGCTCCCATTCACTGACGAGGAAAGGGAGCTATATTGCATCCAATTGGAAAACCGCGCCTTCGGCCAGCTGAAGTTCCGAACCATCCACAACATCGGAGTCGTGGTGGCGAAGGAGGAGGCAGCCAGAAGGGTGGTGGAACAGTGCAACCTAACAAAGTATATCGAAAAATTCTCACAGGAGCCTGATCACTTCAAATGCGTGGAATTCCTCAGGACATACAATTCGGACTAGGAAGCGGGCACTGTAACAATAGGCCGAGGAGAGGGCGCAAAGAAGGTACCGGTCCGATTGGACCCGGTCCTGGTGGAAAAAGCTTTGGGATTGGCACCTAGGACAGAAAGGCGGCAAAAAAGGGATGTTTACGCCTTGTTAAAAATGAAGAAGGAAGAGGTACTTACAAACGACAGCATAAGCATCCAAGACATCCCCGACACTGACGCCAGGCTGCAGGCCAAGTTGGTGCACATGCTCTTCTCTAACCAACGATACAACTCCTTAATGCATCGGATTAGTGTGCCCATGCTGGAGAATGTAGCAGTCCACACTCTAGATGAGGTGGATTGGAATGGCTACGTGCGGAAGACTATCGATCAAGCGGCCAAAGCACTAGCCCTGGGAAGTGCACCAACAGGAGCAGATTCTCCTGCTTCTAAGGTAACGGAAAGGAATAAAGCCTCCTCCAAGGCCTCTTTCATCGGCTACGGGGGAGTCTTAACTGCACTAATTCAGGAGGCAGTAAAGGCAGCACCACCGTCACCCCCAGCATCCCCACTAGCGCTGATGTGTTGAATTTCGTGGCGTGGATGCAATATTTTATCAACAAAGAAATGGGCCAGGGGCAGAGCACGGAAACCACAGCCATAGGACAGAAAAGGCCAGTCGCAGATGCAGAATCCAGGCAGGAACCCAAAAAGTAAAAAGTCGAAGCCTCCACCTCGCCTATTCATGCAACGATGATGCCACCGGCTGATTACGACGAATACGTTGCCGAGCTGCTCTCCCAGTTGGAGAGAGCGAAGGAGAAACGCAAAACAACTGTAGCTGAGTTGGCAGCCGAGAAGGAAACCATGGCCGCCTTCCAGTTGGACAAGATAAGAATGGTAGCCTTGCAGCAGCGCGAAATTGCAGAGCTGAAACAGGAACTGAAGGCTAGGGATGAGAGGGAGGAACATTGGAGGCAGTTACTTGAGAATGAGACGCAAGAGTTAGTAAACGTGCAAAGAGGACACAAGCTTCTCATAGGGCAGTACGAGGAGCTTGCTGCAAAAGCTGCTAAGGTGGATGCACTCAGGGAGGAGCTAAATGCTAGGGACGAAGAAAGGCAACAAGGCATGGAGGAGCAGGAGGAGGAGCTCAAGCGCCTAACAGATCAGCTGACCTATGAACGACAAGAACAAGAGAGGCTGGTCAGGGAACTAGAGGATTATGGACAAAAAATCATGATATTGACCTTGAGACAAGGGGAAGGCCTGGAAGTGATGAACAAGAGGGCAGAGGAGTGGGCCGTGCATAACGAGAGGAAGGTGAAGACATTGGCACGCCGCCTTGCTTTAACAGAAAAGGAGAAAATCATTGCGGAAAGTAAGGCAGAGGCAGCCCAAGTGGCCTTCAGCGCTCAACAGAAGATCTTCCTCGACACCATCTTAGACGCCACCCACACAACACAAGGAGAGTCACTGGAAGCAGTACAGAGGAAGCTTGGCATGGCGAGAAGAGCTCTACACGCTGGACTGCAGATGCCACCACTGCCGGCGGAGGTGAGGCTGAGTCTGGAGGAACAGCGAAAATACCTGATGAGAGCCGGCCTGACCCCCCAGGAAATAGATGCCCTTGGGTTCCAAGAAGAAGCAGTACTCGCAAAACGGCAGGGGGAAGAAGCTGAGCTGGAAATCGATGTGAATCGCTTCAAGGAAGATGTGGTCTCGCAACCCCCCTCGCCACAGGCCCAAGATCCACCACAAGCAGACCCAGGCAGAAAGAAAAGCCATCTCTAAAGAAAGGCGAAAAAAGCTGGTGGAGGAGGCCAGACAGAAGTTGAGAGCCAAACCGGCCGTGCTACCATCTGCGCCTCTCCCTCCGTGCCCAGATGATCTCCCGGCGGGATTCCATGCAGAACTGGTGGTGTGGGAGGTGCAGGAACTAGCAAAGGAGCCATTCTCCTTCAGTTTCCTCCTACCCAACAGTTTGCGGAGGGTCTTGCCCCTCAAAGTGATGGACGAGGTGATCGCGGTCAGTGGCCGGCTAGGGAAAAGATGGCTGGAAGAGCGGGAAAAGACCCCAACCTCTTGGGGCACCGAAGCGGACGACTACTAGCACGATAAAGTTTTTGAAATCCCCTACACTGTACAAAACTATAGGGACCAATCCCTGTGGAGGAGATGAGTATGCGACATAAGCATGCTCGCCTGGATGGCTTTTTGTAATACCCTGCCGTTTGAGTGGAACGACCCTACTTATATGGCGTACCCTCGAAGGGTAGGCGTAGATTTTGATGCCACCCTCCACGGGCGCTATGACTTCCCCGTCATTTATAACTCCACTGTAGCATCTTTCGACAACGCCCTTCTTTTTACCGCAGAAAGTCTAGATGAATCTATGATGTGCTTCCTTGCGGATTTTTCCTCATGTCCTGACCCCGCCTTCATAACCACCTGTAACTATCTTAGGCTACTTAGGCTACTCCTTAAGCAGGACTCGACTCCATAAGAGCGTGGCCTGCCTTCCCTATTCTTCGACCCTAATGCTATAGATAATTGTGCCATGGCTCGTCTCATGATGAGGGCTACCCTCCTCCCTTCTTTTTGCCTAGCCCTCCTAGAGGACATGAATGACAGCCAGTTCACTAGATGCAACCACCCCTTCCTCTCCACTACCTCCCTACATGTCCGCATGAATCTAAAGAATTACATGCAGAGTCGCCAATTTTTTAGCAAGTCTCTCCGCCCACCTTCTCCTCCTCATTCCGACTAAGATACTTGGGCCTATGTCTCATCTTCAAAAAAAAAAAAAAAGCACCTAGGGATCTCCCTAGCCCCCTCCCCCACTTCACGCCTAGGGCACATCAAGGGCAGGACTTTCAGACCTATCACCCTAAGGCTCGCACCGCACCACCAACGAAGCACAAGCTGGGTCCTCAAGTGTGGGACGTTACCAAGGGCTTGCCCAAGGTTAGACCCATCTCCCAGTTTCACTGCCACGAGCAAAACACACTGCACGACAAGCAGCACACCCCTTAGGGAGGGCATAATTGTTTTGCAGGTTATATCGACTCTCAGGGGCTGGCAACTCGCGGAAGACCATCACCCCTGGCACCCCTTAAGGACCCAAAGCGTGCCGGCCTCCAGCCACCCGCCTGATGCTGATGGCCACTATGATCGAACCAGCTCAAGGTGAGTCTGCCATTGGCATAGATCTTGGACATGTATCATCCAACGATCCATGCCCTACGCCTCAAGATCCACAGATAACTTATTGATTCCACCAGCCCGAAGACCTTCAGATCCAAGGCACAAATCTTCCATCAAAGCCACGAGGTTCAAGCCAAACCGAGTTTAAGGGATTTTTACCAAAATAAATTTCCCCACACCATCATTGCATTGCTTCAAACGCTTCTCCTACTCATAAGACGACCGGCTACAACCATGTGACAGATGCCGAGTGTCTCCATGGAGCTTACCATACGTCGGCCTCGCTCCGGGTCATCATCCCTAACCACCCACCTACCTGTTCTGCTTACCAACCGACCTAACGTGCCCCTTGTCCCACCGCAGTGCCATGGGACTGGCACTTGGCTAGGAGGGGGGTAATGTTACCATGTTTTCAACCACGTTACCGTAGCACAAAGGAGCGGAAACTGGGAAGAAGGAAAAAGAGTAAAAAAGGCACAAGAGCAAAAAAGGTGCCTTGACTGGCAACCAATCCCTAAAAATTTCAAATATTCGAACACGACCCTCAAAAGGCTTCGGTGTGGGGCCACGGCAATAAAAGAGGAAAAGTCGCACCATCAAAATATGGGAGTGCCCCCAAATCTGTGTAAAAGAGTGCCAGGCTTGCTCCTATGCAAAGTGTATGCATTAGTGGGAATAGGGTAAATTAGAATGGTGGGAAATGGGAAAGAGGGCCTAGGCTATGGCCGGCCATGTAAAAGAGGAAAAGGGGATGACCGCCCGAAAGGGATTTAGGGTTTTGTATATAAAGTTGAAAAATGAATGAGAAGCTCATTCTTTTGGTGTGTGGCAAAAGGAGTTCTCTTCTTCTTCTCTTCTTCTCTCCTTCTTACTTGTGTGTGCTCTTGAGAGAGGGAGTGTGAGAGTGTGAGGGAGTGAGTGTGTGTGAGGGTGAGGGATCAAGAGGGTAAAGCTCTTCACCATCTCCTCTTCTCTTCTTCTCTTCTCTTCCCTTTTCTTCTCTTGCGCGCGCGGCTATGGAGGATGGAGCTTGGAGATGGAGGAGGCTTGAGGATGCTTGCGCTAGCATCTAGGATCGTGGAGCTACCGGAGTGCAAGAGAGAGGAGGGTACTCGATCGAGCATCAAGGTAAGCTCATTACACTCGTAGGATCGACGGCGCGTCGGCTAGGTGAGAGATAGCCATTAGAGCTCACTTAAAACGCTTGAAAGAATAAGCGGTCCGAGGGTCTTGGCGGTTGAGTGAAAGCTCCCACACTAACTCAAGAAGAAGGATAGCGTGCTGATCTCACACATGTCTAACATATTAGGAATATATACTTAGTGCTCAAATACAACCCATAAATTTGAACTTGACCTATGAATTTGCTAAGCCCCCTTGAGAGGAGCTAGATGGAAG
Organism: Lygodium microphyllum; assembly: GCF_053477565.2. Classification (NCBI taxonomy): domain Eukaryota; kingdom Viridiplantae; phylum Streptophyta; class Polypodiopsida; order Schizaeales; family Lygodiaceae; genus Lygodium; species Lygodium microphyllum. Next base: position 83,587,217 of record NC_141140.1, read on the forward strand.
TTGCAACATACTTGATCCTAAACTGACTAGCTAGGTCGAGTTGCATGCTCAGTATTACTCACCTGAACATGACAAGGACAACTTGTAAAGCGATGGTACTTACCAATGACTATCAATTTTCTTGATAATTAAATGTATCAATCACATGTACAAAAGCCTATTTGAGCACCACAACATATTGTTTGACAATTGAAAGGACTAATAAATTGATTGTGCACAAGGAAACTCACACTATCCCTTGGATAAGTACATGAAAACAAAGGATTGTTTATGCATGGTTGTCAAAATAGTAATTGTAGTCAACTAAGTTAAACAAGTAAGCAACAAAAAAGAACCAAGAATGGAAGATCTTTACATCACCCCATCAACCCTAAACAATAATTGGATGACCCAGAACAAACAAATGATTTGCAAGATTCTTAGAAATTTTCTTTCCTTACCTTAAGCTAGAAGCCGGACAAGATCTAAACACAGGAGAGCTTATGTACAAACTATCTTGCATGATATTTGACTAAATGGATATACACTTAAAGAGAGTTGTTATGCTTTCACATCAATTACATGACTAACCTCTAGCCAATGGGCTTTAGATTGGGTTTTATGAAAATGATAAAGGCTCTCTTTTCTAATGCCTTAGTAGTATCTATGTCAAGGTTTAGGTTTCACACCATTTGAGTTGAAAGAGATCGATCAGGAAAGGATGCCCCATTGCCCCACTACTCTTTGTTATAATCATCAACCCTCTACTTAAAAACTTGGATATAGAAGTGCAACCCCATGCAACGAGTAATTAAAGGACTAGCCATACCCTTGGGATAGCACTTCATCACGCTATTCTTTAGGGATGACAACTCTAATACAATTCTTTAGTCGTATGTTAAATCCAACTAGGTTTTAAAAATCCCAAATGATGACTTACTCCCTCATACAAGTTGTTTTGAATGTTGTTTCCATAAAGATAAAGAAAGCCAATGCTAAGCACAAAGTAAAGTTTGTACAAACATACCTAGACTCTTATCTCAAGAGAACACAATGAGTGAAATGATAAGGACGGCAACCATGATGGGTCTCTAATACTCGCAACCATGTATATTTTTTAGCTCTTACTAATGAATGGCTTAGATGATTTGTAAGTATCAAGCCTATTCTCTCCCGATCTATTGGCTACGGAATGTTTTTTAAGATAATGATTCTACTTCATCTTACATGACGTATGTTGTTTATTTTTGTAATTCCAAATCTCCACTGTTCTAATTCATGCATGTTTGTCTTGATCCATGAAGCATTGGCCTTTGACAACACTTAGAGACGTTTATTTTGCTATATTAAACCTTTAGCTTAGACATATGCTTTAAGATGTATTCTTTTTGCTTCAATTTGACCTTTGTTTGTGAAACCATTTCTTCATTATCCGATAAGTGTGCAATAAAAGAAAGACAGAGTCTTTTCCAAAAACATCATCATCACACATGGAAAATATGATGCATGGAGGCTAGCATTATCATGAGGTGAAGCACAACGATAAAGTAAAGAAGCACTGAATAAAGAACGGCTCAAAAAACTGACGACTGTGTGGGTGCATGAGCGCATGTGTGCGTGTGAGAGTTTTATAAAAAGTGTGTCCAGCCTCCGACTCCAGAGCTTTATAAATAAAACACGAGGTATTAGCGTGGCAATACAGCGGACAGACTGACAGTGGTATTGGCAGCTGAACTGCTTGTCGTATCTTTTGCGAGCCATTCCTGACCGGCTTCACTGATAGAGTCATCCTCTTCTGCTTCAAGAGCGGCGCTTTCTCTATCAGATGCTGCCAATTGAAGAAGATGGGGAGAAACCGACCAACGGCAGGCATCAAGTATAGTTACCACTGCCTAAAGAATGCAATGCATGATGAAGTGATTAGTTCTTTACAAATACCAATCACAATATTGATAAGTTATTAGGTTCAAAATTTGGGATTCACCTTCATGGATGGTCTGTCCTCTGTCTCGAAGGATGCACAGTCTACAGCAAGTCTGACAATGTCATGATAAACTTGTTCTGGGTATTGGTCACCGAGCTGTGGGTCAACTATGTGCTTTAGACCTTCACTCATTAGTTTCCGTCTTACCTGTGGAGCAGAATGCAGTGATTGGAAATCCTTGCCTGAATAATCAACTAACAGAAGCTCGATGTATAAATCACAGAAACCCCTTTCCATACTGCATTATTGATAGGAAGTATGTCGCAGCTTCCTCATTAGTCCCATTGGGGTCTAACATCTCGTGAGTGTTGCGAGTGAGGTTGTTGAGAAGTTTCACCCGAAGGTCCTTGAAGGTGTTATGGTGGAGCATGACGTGGCTAATGGAGGACCGTACCTCAAGCATGTTGCAGTAGGGGCATTGTTGTGGTCTCCTTGGGTGGATCTTATCGTGAAGGGTCAACCCACCAGTGCACGCCAATAGTAGGTAGTGCTCGCTCTAAGGTTGGTGTGGTATAGATATCCCATAGCGCGTTCATATTTGTGCTCTAGGTACGACTTTGAGGGATTGATAGTTGTGTTGTTTGTCCCATTTGGTCCATACGTGGGATTGCACCGCTTTTAGTGGAGTGTCCGGTATGTATCGCTTTAGCCAATTGGGGGTTCTCATCACCTTCTCATCTCCCATGTTCACTTGCCTCATACTCCCTTTGGGGATGAGTTAAGAATCATCAATTCTTGATCAAGTCACTCGTCGCAATCTTGAGAATGAAAGTTTCATAGTTCTTGAGCCTAGCTCAAGTTTAGATGAGCATGATCCTGATTCTCATCAAGCGAATGATGTAATTGTGACAACTAGCAATCAAGATTTTGAGTCAAAATGCTAGCTTTTCACCTTTGGAGCAACTAAGGAATGCTTTTGGCCATATTGCTTGAAGACAAGTAGAACCAATGAGTTACTCTATGTGGCTAGTCACTTGTCCAAATCTTAAGAATGAACACGTCATAGTTTTTAAGCCTAGCTCAAAGTTAGAAGCCTTGCTTAAGTTTAGATGAGGATGATCCTAATTGTCGCCAAGAGAATGATGTAATTGCTATGAATGATGCCATTGAGTATACTACATCCATGGTAGATGTATGATCCTTTAACCTCTATGTTAGTTCTTTAACTTTTATGCCATGATCATAGAACTTAAGTTTCGCCAATATACATTAAATGATAAATCAATGTCTCAGTCATTTGTAGCTTTTGATGTTATATTTTTATACTGTAATATCTTAAGCTCAAATAACAAACATATCCATGTATATATGAGGTGATCTTCCCATTCCCACTCCACTTTTTTTAGAGTTCTCGTTCCATGAGTTGCACTCATTCTTGTTTCATTATAACTATGACATCCTCCCTTAGTTGCAAGGCAAAAATCACATTTAATTTGGTTTCTAAAGAACACTTCCATCAAAACCACCCGGGACTAGTAGTTCTAGGCTCATGAGAACATCTCAGCTCCTAAACAATCTTACATGGAAGCGTTTTGTCTTCTTTACCTCTCTTTTTACGACATTGAAGGGAAGATCTCAAGCCCACTTGCTATTGCTATTTCTTCTTCTTCAAACATCCCTCTTCTTGATGAAGCTTCATCATCCACTATGAGTTTGGTGATGCATCCCAAGGTGGGTAAAACCCCAACGTGGCTGAGCGTGATTGATGAACCCTCCTCTTCTATCTTCATCTTTCACAAAGGTGGAGAAGAAGTTTGCTGCCCCTGTCTTGTTATGCACATGATCACACATGCTTCAAGAAGCTCTTGAATTCAGCAGAGTCGCAACTAGGATCCATTGGCTCTCTCTCTCTCTCTCTCTCTCCCCCCTATGAAGAAGTTTGAATTAATGAATTGAAATATTGATGCATCCCAAGTGGGTAAAACCCCAATGCAGCTAAGCGTGATCGATGAACCCTCCTCTTCTATCTTTATCTTTCACTAAGGTGGAGAAGAAATTTGCTGCCTCTGTCTTGTTATGCACATGATCACACATGCTTCAAGAAGAGCTTCTTGAATTCGGCAAAGTCGTGACTAGAATCCATGGCTCTAACTAATTGGCCATAATAACAATCCTCAAACATGGCCCATAACTAGAAAGTGATTGGTGTGAAGTGGGTACATAAGACTAAGTACTTGGCTGATGGCACCTTGGAAAAGCACAATGCAGGACATTTTATGCTAGAAGTTTGATATGCCAGATTTGGGTATCCGCTAGTTCTTCCTCAGATTGGAGATCTAGCAGCTTTTACAAGGCATTTTTATCTCTTAGCACAGGTATATCTTCGAGCTTCTCTCGGAGTTTGGTATGGCTTCTTCCAAGCCAATTTCATGGGCCATGGACCCTGAAGGCTGAGTCCAAGCTTTGTATCACAGATGATGCCCCACTAGCTGCCACCTACTATCAGTGCCTTGTGAACTCCCTTATTTGGCTCATTCATACGACGCATCTTATGCTAGGAGCTTGATATGACAAATTTTGGTATCCTCCCCTCCTCAAAATGGAGACATATCAGCTTTCAAAGGGCATTTTTATCTCTCAATTTGATATGGCTTTTTGCAAACTGATTTCATGCCCCATGGGCCTTGAGTCCAAGCTTTCTATTGTAGGTGATCCCGTACCAGCTGCCACCCACTATTAGTAACTTGGTGACTCCCTTATCTGGCTCATTCATACGAGGCCCGATATTTCTTTTGTGGTGGCTCTATTGTTGTCTTTCATGAAGAGTCCGTTGCAAGCTCAGTTGAAAGCCACACTCAACATTTTGCAGTATTTGTAGGGATTGTGATTTTATGAGATCATTTATGGAGAGAGAGCCACTCTTGTAGGCTGAAGTGATTGTAATTGATTTGGAGATGTCGATACTCGACTTTTAACAATAGGTTTTGCTTTCTCCCTTGGATTTGGAGCTATCTCTTGGAGCAGCAAGAAGCGGCCTACCGTGGCTCTTTCATTGATGGAGGCTGAGTATTGCGCATTATGTTTGACCACACAGAAGTGTTGAGATTCAGCAATCACACTCACTGACAGCCTCTTTGTATGGAGCTTCAGGGCCAAGGACATGCAGGCTTACCTATCCCATATCACAGTGGTGCCTACTGCAGTTTCCTACTTTCCTATAAAGCATTGTACTTGCTTCCTTTTCTTAATGCAATGATAGTACTCTTTTCCTTTTAGTAAAGTGTCAGTGTCATTGTCCACACACAAGATTGTGTTTATGAGTTCAAGTCTCAATCTTGAAACCTAATTCACTTGTGTGACAATCAGTGTCTGAGTCTATGTCTACATGAGTCTTCTTCCCGTCTTTGAACCACCATAGCGATGCTCTAGATCCGTGTTTCTCAACATGGTATCAGAGCCCAGTCGGGCATGGCTCAGCTCGGATTAGCTCTCCTCTGCTCTCTCTCAGCAGCACCCTGTCAGATTGAGTCGCTTATATCTCACTCCACAGGTCAAATCTCTTGGAGCTTCCTTCTGGAAAAGTGTTCCCCAGCTCAAAAAGCTTCCTTGTATCACATCAATCCATGACATTTGGGTATCTAAAGCTCAGCATTGTGAAAATTCTCAGTCACTGCCATAGTCTTCAACTGTGAATTGTAGGACATACCCTCCATGGAGCCTTCATATCTCTCTCTGTAGAGCATATCTTCATGAACTCTCTTCTAGACATATCTTTCTCTACTTAGGGCACTCCCTCTTGGCACAAAAATCGTCCACATTGTTGATCAACCAGCACGGCATTGTCGAAATTCGTGTTTGTTGACAAAATCTGCGCCTGGTCTGTTCGTTTGCTCTGCGCGCATTGTAGATGCTGCGATCTTGACAAGGAGGATAGGGCTTTGAAAGAGCTTTAAGTAAGCTTCATTTCTATAAAAAAAAGTTTTCAAAATGATCAACTACAGCTCCTACAATCTGCAAAAAACCAAGCCCCTGTTTGAAACCCTAAATTGTCAGCCATAGCCAGTTTCATCAAAGCTCAAAAATCTCATCATTTTCTCTCTCCTGCTACTTGGAGCAACCCATTGCCACTCTGATCTACTGTCCCAGCACCAAATCAAGGAGGGGAAGGACCTGAGAAGATTGAAGAAGGATCGACGACCTCGAGCAAGGAAGATTCAAGCTCAACATCAAGTCTCTACATAGTGTGGTTTCACACTACCATTACTTGTGTCTTTTTACTCCCATGTCAAGTACGCATGCTATTTCTCAATCTTTTGATTTTACTTCCTCTTTTCCGCAAGATATCGGAGATACTCATGATGAAGGAACTATTTATACCAAGTACTAGTACATTATCCTTGAAGAGAATAGGTATTTCAAATTGCACTTAAGAAAAGGTAAACAAAAATTGCAAGACTCTATGGTGAGTGCTCCTTCTTCACCCCCATCCCACCCATTAGTTCTGTTGCACCTTCCTTTCAACCTACATTAAGTACACCACACATGTCTTCTCACATTACACTAGGGGGTCCTACACCCATAGGCACGCCTCTTAGGACCTCCTCATTTTCTCCGTTGAATGGTATCTCCACAATGGAGGTTCATCCTTCCGTCCCCATACTTTTGGGTTTTTGTGGGCTTGGGAATGCCACCTAGCCACCACAAAGTATGGATTAGTTGGTACGTCTTTTGGTCATTTTGTTGTGTCCCAATCATCTCTTGGATAGGGCTTACATGTCCTAGTAGTTCTATCTCCACTGACACTTTATGGAAACATTCATGTTCTAGTACCTCTACATCAATCGGCACCCATTGGACACTATCAGTCTATTTTTGCCTACACACCTTCCCCTCCTACTTATCCCCCTCCACCACCTCCTTCCTATTCCACTTATCAGATAGCTCATGGTTCTTGATCCTCATCAATCAAACATGAGTTGACTCCTAGAACCTAGGGGATCTCGTGTAGGGGTTGGAACTCGAACCTGATCCTGCACTTGTTCCATACAAGGTTATCCGCTCATGGAAGGCTAGAAATGCCTCCGCTATTGTTGAGCTAATGCAAGGTCTCTTACTTGAATTTCATTCTTAGCTTTAGCATTTTAACTTAGCATTCGAGTATTGGGCACACTTGATTGATTGCTATGTGGCTTGGGATAGGACATGTTGTATCAATTTGGATCATGGGCTCCAAAATTTTAAAATCATTGATTGGGATGACTTGAAAGTCAAGTTGGTTGAGTATTGGTATCTTCTTGTCGAGTTCCCTACCATGGGGGCTCTTAAGTCTTTGGATGATTAGGTCACATTGTTTCTCAACAAGCTGTTGAGGAAATGCTTCTATTTTGTGCAGCAGGTGATCTAACGTCCCACCATGCCCAAATTCTATGAAGTTGATTGTCAACTATTGCGATACGCTCGACTGTTCGATCGGTTTCATAGTTTGATCTCTATAGAGGAGACTTGTTACGTCTTCTCAAAAGGGGCAGTAAGGGAAGGGTAAACAAAATCAAAATGCTAATAAAATAAAAAACAAATTCAAAATTCAAATCAAAACCAAACTAGTAAGACCCAAAGAAACTCCCAGTCATCGCTAAAACTTGGGTGGTTGAATGTACCAAATATAAATCGGTATTGTCAACATTGTCAGAAGGTTGGCCATTTTGATAATAAGTGTTGATCAAAGGTAAGAGAGACATCACCAAAAGCTAAGAATTAGACCCTTGCTCCTTAGTCGACGGGCAATTCCAATAGGGGAGGTAGGGTGGTAGCAATTGTCAGTAGGGGTAGTGGTGAGGCCAGACCCACATTGCCATCGGTTAGCCATCACGGTTGACAATGTTCTCAATGTTAGAGGGCTTGTTTGATTGGTCTACAAAGGCCCACATTGTCTCCATAGAGACATTTGAGGATGCGAGTCTTGTCCATGTCTACGAGTTGCCTCCTAACGAGGTGACAACAAAGGCCCACTCATCATAGCCGAGTACTTTAACTACTCCTTGGATTGTAGACATTGGAGCTACTCATCATATGATCTCCATGACAGACATTTTCCTTTTTTGAGCCCTTGTAGTTGAGCGTGTCCGAGTTGGGAATAACTCCTCGGTCATGATTCAAGCTCATGGTTGTGTCAGTTTTTCCATAGACTAGGGTCTGGATCGCACTACACTGGATGATGTATAGTATGCCTCTTCGCTTGGGGGAACTTGTTATCTGTCTAGCAGCTTTTCTAGTTGGATCGAGTAGTCTTCTTCATAGTGACCACAGTTGAGGTCCTTGAATCTCTTATTGATAAGGCTTTGAGTTCCATTGCTTCCAAGCTTTAGCCGCTATATGAGAGTCTACGAGCATTAAGCATCTTTGGTGTTTTTGCTTAGGATATCTTGGATACAACTCTATTTATGAGTTGTCATGTCAATAGATGGTTGATGGCCTTTCCCACCTGAAGCTATTGCGAGATGTCTCTCAAGCTTATCAACCCGGGAAACAACACTGTATCCTATTCCCTTAGCAATCTTCACATAGAGTGAGGGTCCACTGTGCCTCTTAGATTGATTCATGTTGATCTTTGTGGGCTGACATCCACTACCACCTTGAACGGTGCATTATACTTTTTTTTGATTATGGATGATCATTCTTGTTACATGTAGGTGTGCTTTCTCAAGCATAAGTTCGATGCTTTCAAATACTTTTTTGCTTGGGTGTTGCTCGTGCATAACCAGACTTGTCATCGTGTAGGATGCATGAGGAGTAATAGCGGGGGTGAGTTCACCTCCCACGAGTTTTTTGAGTTTCTATAGGAGTATGGTATTTCTTGCTAGCTCACCTCTATCAACTTTCCCTCACAGAATGGAGCCGTAGCACATAGGAACCGGACCATCATCGTGAACATGGCACGCTCTATGCTGTTCGTAGCAGAGCTCCTTGAGCGCCTTTGGATCAAGGCTGTTAACACTTCGGTGTATATCCTCAACCGGTGGGTTGAGGCTGTAAACACTTTAGTGTACATCCTTAATCGGTGCCTGATTGCGGCTATTCCTCAAAGGACTTTGTATGAGGCATTCTTGGCTCTTGGCCCGTAGTTTCTCACTTCAAAATCTTTGGGAGTTATGCTTATATGCACATTCTTGATGACAAAATAGGCAACGTCACTCTTCGAGTTGATGTCTTGACTTTTGTAGGTTACTTCTCTGAAGCGAAAGCCTATTGTTTGTTCAATCCTCAAACAAATAAGGTGATTGTTAGGAGAGATCTAGTGTTTGATGAGAGGGACATTATGCAGTCTTCTATACTAGATTTTGTGTCCTTTCGTCACATTGTTCCTACTGAGATAGTGTCTTTTGAGTTGGGTCTACTACCCATTCCTGACCCATCCGGATATTCTTCATCTCCCAAGCCCCCTCGTGAGATCCGTTACCTTGCTGGTACTAGCAAACCGTGTGGGATTCGGGGATCCTTCCACCGGATTCCACTCTGGAGGGCCCTAGAAGATCTAACTTGCACCTCATGCTTCATTTGTGTTGCTATTTACAACTGATTATATAGCGCATTTTGAGCTAGAGAGTTGGTAAGTAGAAGGCTCTTTAGCACTCCCAATGGCGAGAGGCCATGGAAAAGGAGCTTGAGAGTATTGACCAAAATGAGACTTGGACCTTGGTGGATTCGTTTGAGCCACAAGAAAGTCATCGGGACAAAGTGGATTTTTAGGACTAAGCTAAAAGTTGATGGGACTTTGGACAAATTCAAGGCTTGCCTTGTGATGCAAGGGTTTTGCCAAAAGCAAGCTATTGACTATGAAGAGACCTTTGATCCTACAGCGTGGTTGACTTCATTTTGTGTGTTGATTGTGCTAGCCGCTCACTACGGTTGGCCGATCTATTAGACGGACATGAAAAGTACATTTTTGAACGTTATTTGGAGAAGGAAGTCTATGTGGAGCAGCCTCTTGGATTTCCTTTAGTTGACCGAAATGATGATGTCTTTCGCTTGTAGAAAGCTCTTTATAGGCTGTGAAGCAAGCCCCGTGGTCTTATTTTCAGAGGATGGATGAGTTTCTTTGGACTCATGGATACCATTCTACCCCCTATGACCTGAACTTATATATCCGTACTACTTTAGAGGGGGTCAGCTATATCTTATTATATGTAGATGATTTACTTATCATCGGCTCTGATTCTACTGCCATAGTAGAGATAAAGGTCCAATTTTGCTCTACTTTTAAGATTACACCTTGGTTTGTTGTCTTATTTTTTAGGGATGGAAGTAGTTCGATTTAAGGATAGTATTTTCGTATCCTAGCAAAAGTACGCTTTTCAGTTAGTGGAATAGTATTGCATGGATCAGACACGGCCTATGGCCATGCCTCTTGATCCCACTGTTCATCTTTATAAGAATACTCTCAGTTAAACCTTCGACGAGTACACCTATAGGTCTGTTGTAGAGATATTTTAGTACATCTAGAATGTCACATTGGATTACCTGTCTACATGTTTTGAGATATTTGTGGTATACCTATTTTTATGGCCTCACTTATGGATTTAGTTTATGTTTGTAGGGGTACACTGACTCTGACTAGGGGTAGTTGGTCGTGACGCCCGGCATTCCCATGGTGGCTACCTCTTTATCCTGGGTACGGCACCCATCTCTTGGGCCAACCGTCAGTAGGAGATGGTGGTGGCTTCTATGGTGGAGGCTTAGTATCGTCTTCTTTTTGATGGTATCATGAAGGCCATCTACTTGAGGAGCTTATGCATAGCACTATACTTTCCATGCGACTCTCCCACCGTTGTCTACTGCGACAACTAGAGTGCCATTACCCTTGCGGGCAATCCGATTATTATGCTACGAACGCGACATGTGGGGGTTCACTTCTACTTCATAAGAGAGTAGATTGAGCTAGGCACCATACACCTAGAGTATGTGCCTTTCTTCGACGACTATGTAGACATTGACCAAGGTTGTCAATGGACTGATATTGCAGTACATTCTACCCATGATCGGCTTGGGTACACCCTTCTCTCCTTCTTCAAATTGACGTGAAGAGGGTGCTTCTCTCTAGCTTTCTCTTCTAGTTTATTAAGAGAGAGCGGCTTTATTCTCTTGATAGTGACAATGTTGATGCTTACATAGTTTGTTTCAGAAATTATATTTATTATTTTGAACATTAGAACTTCATCCGCACTGTCAGGATAACATGATTGTAAAAGGACAACTTGGGCAAGTGAACCATGTCCTTACGAGGGCACTATCTAAGTGGCACAGTTGCATAGCATTTTGCATGAGCACGATTACATTTGCATTGCCTCTTGGATAACTCCAGTGCATTGGTATTATGTTTTATGAACATGTATCTGTGCCCATTTATTGCTTTTCGGTCTTTTTGAGTGGTTGACTCTAGATCCACTATATTCATGGCATTGCACATGGCAGTCTCCCTTCCTTGCTTTTCACACATTTCTTTCACCTCTTCACATACCCTCCATATTTTTTACACTCCACTAGCCTCTTCCTTCGTCCTAGATATCCAGTAGTGGTAGAGATAGTTTGTTTATTTTATGAAAGCCTTTGGGACTAGCTACTTGTCTCTTGTCCATTACTTAATGTGAGAAGAAGACTGTTGGGAATAAAGGCCTCATGCCTTTTAAATGTGCTCGGGTGTGAACACACCCTTAGCACTTGTACTTACACATGTATATCTATCTAAAAACCTAAAGGTACACACTCGTCATTGTACTTGAAAACGTGTTCACTCTCTACTCTGCTCTCTCTCACTCTCTTTGTCTCTCACTGCACGTAGCGACAGTCTGTCTCGAGCTTCGTGCCTAACTGTTCCCTACAAATTGGTATCAGAGCTACGGTTGAGGCGTTCCTGCCTCTTGGAGTTCAAGTAGGACAGACGAGCAAGTCGTGAGTTGTAGGCATCGTGGGTAGTCGCAAGCGAGCAGGACGTGACGTGCAGGTAGTGGGCAGTGGCAGACGGCAGTCAGTCGCAGCAAGACCAGACGATTGCTAGAGACCAGGCGACAGGCTGGAGACAGGCGACAGGGCCAGGCTCGAGCGAGGAGAGTGTGGCGGATTGGCGACCAGCTGATGGGTAACTGCTGCACGACTACTGCGTTGACTGGATGCGTCCAGTCGCAACGGACTGCTGTGCGATGGGACTGGAGGCGAGCATCAAAGCGACGGGGTTGGAGGCGTCACTCACGCACGACGGATATAGCGTGTCGGCTGCACGGACGACGGACGTCATGCAGCTGCACAGGTTACAGGCAGTCAATGCCCGTTTTTTTTTTTTTAAAGAAATAAAATTCTCTCTTTCAGTTTGATTTATTTTCCCCCTTTCTTGTGGGTGTTCATGTGAGCAAGCACAGAGCCCGAATCTATGCAAATTTTCCTCTTGAAATTTGGGGGTTTTCCCAAATTTGTGCTCGACACACATTGCAATGTTCTCTGGACTAGAAATTGTAGACATTGAATGCGCAAACCTCAGAAATTTTTTTTTGGGGATTCTCAAATGCAAGTGAGATTTTTCTTGGATGAGTCAATTTCATTTAAATCTGTGCAATCTTGGCCAGAAAATTTGGGGCTTTTCCCAGATTTGAGGGATGTGATGCAGGACAAACAAATTTGTCTCAGAAATTGCAGGAATTTGTGACATTTTGTCCTTGAGATTTGGGGCTTTTAATGTACGTGCGCAAATCGGGCTGAAATTTACCAAATTTCTCGACATTGATGCACATTGGACCCTGTGCAATTTGGGCTTTTGCAGTTTGGGCAAAATTTGTGCAACATTTGGTCATTTTATGTACATGCAGATTGTGAATTCCGCGCAATTTGGACATCAACACTTGGTAAAATTTGGGGGTTTTGCTGAAATTGCTCTATTTTGGCAAAACTGGCCTGTCCTATGCATGACAGAGGAAATTCATATGTGTGTTTGATGCTTTGAGCACAGAATTTTGGGGCTTTTGACCATTCATGTCAAATTTTATGCCTGTGGGTACATGTACAACAGAAATTGCAGCTGAAATTTTGGGATTCCTCATGTAATGTGATGTATATGCCCTTGCAACAGCTGTAATCAGTTGGATAATGCTGTAGCACATGATTTGGTGCTTCTGAAAATTTAATTACAGATCTGAAATCTGTGCTTTTGTGTGGTCATTTATTGTTGATTGGTACTTGTTTGTACCTTGGTCACTTGGGTGACAATTTGGGCCTGCATTTGCTGGTTTTTTGTTCACATTTGGGCTAAAAATCATGGCTGGCAGCAATGACAGCAGTAATCTGATGCACATAAAGAAGCTTGAAGGAGCACACAATTTTGTAGTTTGGCAAAAGCAGTGCTACAATATCCTGTTACAAAAGAAGCAGGCAAGGCTGATCAAAACCAAAGGGGCAAAGCCCGCGGACATGGATCAGGACGATTGGGATGAGTTAAATGAGCTTGCACGCTCAACCATAGAGCTATTGATTTCTGATGCCTTGCTCTTCAACATTAAAGGTTTGCATTCTGCATATGCTATATGGGCTAGACTGGAAGAACTGTATGCACAAAAGAGTGCTGCAAGCAAAGTGTATTGGCTGAAAAAGCTTATGGATTTGCATATGAAAGAGGGTACACCAATGTCTACTCACTTGAGTGAGTTTAACTCCATTTTCAGCTAGCTGGTTGCCTTGAAGTTCATGATTGATGAGGAACTTAAGGCTACTTTCTTGCTTTGCACTCTACCAGAGAGTTGGGATACATTTAGGATTGCTATGAGCAATTCTAATGTAATCCTTTTGTATGCTGATGTAGAGAGTGCTCTACTTATGGAAAAGATGAATCGGCAGAACAATACATCCAGTAAATCTTCCAATGCTTTGCATACTAGGGGTAGATCACAACAAAAGGACAAATATGATGGCAAGGGACGCAGTAAATCACGTGGCAAAGATTTTGAATGCCATCATTGTGGCAAGAAGGGTCACTTTAAACATGACTGCTACAAATGGAAGAAAGAGAAAGGAAAAGGCAAGAAGACAGATGATAGCAAGGAAGAGAAGGATAGTCAGCCTAAGAAGAGCAGTGTAAAAATTGAAGAGGTGAATGTAGTCACTCATGACAGTGACAGTGCGAGTGATGTACTCTGTCTCTTCACACTTTGGTGCACATGCTTTACTTGCAGATACAGATGATGACATGCATACCTAGATTCTTGATTCAGGTGCTTCCTTGCATGTCACTCCTCATCGTGAGTGGTTTTCCGCCTGTACAGGGGGTTGACATGGTGTTGTCCATCTTGGGGACAACTATACATGTGAGATTGCAGGTATTGGCAGTGTGCAATTACAGTTTCAGCATGGCTTTGTCTTTACACTACAGCATGTATGGCATGTACCTTAGCTCAAGAAGAGCTTGATTAGCACAAGGCAGCTAGATGATGATGGTTTTCATACCACCTCTGGTGATGGAAAATGGAAGATTTGTAAGGGATCTAGGGTTATTGCCAGATGTTGCAAGAGTGATACTTTGTATCCACTTCATGTATCTAGTGTGCGTGACCATGTTGTTGCCATGACCGAGCAGCCAAGCGTTTCTTTGTGGCATGGCCGGTTGGGACACATGAGTCAAACATGAATGAAAGTGCTTTCTCATTTGGGTTACTTGCCTTCTCTTTTCTTTCAGCTTGCAAACCAAGTGTTTTGATCCCTCAAGTGCAAAACCAATGGGCTGCTGTACATATACTTCCTCATGAAGTTCCCCATGTAAAAATGCAGTTTTAATATCCAAGTGATGCACAGTCCATCCATAACGAGCAGCCAAAGCAACCATAGACTTGATGGTCGTCATGCAGGAAGTAGGAGCAAATGTCTCCTCATAGTCAATGCCTTTCTTTTGTGCATAGCCTTTATCTACAAGCCTTGCCTTGTATTTGTCAATGGATCCATCTGCATTCCATTTTAGCTTGTAGACCCATTTTGTTCCAATGGCTTTCTTCCCAAATGACAAAGACACCAAATCCCATGTTTGATTCTTAGTGATAGAATCCAATTCAGCTTGCATTGCTGCCATCCAATGCACACTCTGTTGTGCATCCTCAAAACATTCAGGCTCCTCATCATCAAGGGTGTTTGCTGCCATAACGAACTCCATGTTATGTGCAGTATCATGCATACGAGCTTGCCTTCTAGTGCGACCAGCCATGGGTGCATCCAGATGACTATCTTTCATAGTCTGTAAATACCATCTAGGCATTTGTCTTGCCTCATGACTATGCATAAGCTCTTACTGAATTTCGGTTTCAGCACTTTACTGAATATTCAGATCAGCCAATGGCTGATTTTCTGCATTTTCCAAAGGAGCAGCTGGCTGAACATTGAGTTCACTTGCTGAAACTCCAGCTGAATCACCAAATGTAATGGGCAGCAGCCCTTCAAATACATCACGGGCAGCCTGATATGTGTCTAAACCAGCCAGGGACAATTATGATTTTTCATCAAATAGTACATCCCTAATGACAAACACCTTTTTAGAAACAGGATCATAGAGTCTGTAGCCTTTGCTCTCACTACTATATCCCACAAAAATGCATTTGATAGCCTTGTTATCCAACTTTTTTCTGAGTACCTATGGTATGCGTGCATATGCAAGGCACCCAAAGGTACGAAAGTGTCCAACAGAAGGTTTCTGGCTATTCCAAGCCTCAAAAGGTGTATTTTTCTTCAAAGCTTTGGTGGGACATTTGTTCAAAACATGGCAAGCACACATGATAGCTTCCATCCAAAAACAGTGTGGCAAGCTCTTTGCCTTTAGCATACATCTGGCCATCTCCATGAGTGACCAATTCTTCCTCTCTGCAATCCCATTTTGTTGTGGAGTATAAGTAGTAGTGTACTGATGGATAATGCTCTTCTGCTTCAAAAAAGAATTCAGTATAGAGGACATGTATTTCCCCCCTTGGTCCGAACGAAGAGTCTTAATTTTACAACCAGAATGGTTTTCAACATGTGTGATAAAAGCCAAGAATGCATCATATACTTTTAACTTTTTGACCAAAGAGTAGACTTAGCAAAATTGAGTAAAGTCATTAATAAAAGTCACAAAATAGTAACATTCTCCCAATGACTTTGTCTGCATAGGTCCATATATATTTGAATGTACTAAATGCAACTTGGCTGTTGCTCTAAAAGCAACATCATGGGGAAACGAAAAACAATGCATTCTTCCCAAAATACATCCTTCGCACAAGTGCTCAGGAGGTCTCTCCAATAGAGGTAATCCATCTAGCATCTGCGTACGTTGTAAGAGCATTAAGCTGCCAAAGTTTACATGCCCCATCCTAGCATGCCATAACTCTGCCTGTATCATAGCAGGAGTAAGAGTGGATGCCAAGTACGCTGTCTGAACAATTGAGAGAGCATCCAACTCGTATAACCCATGACATAAAGTGTTGTCAAGACCAAAGTCATGTGTTCTTTGTCTCTCACCATGTATCTGCCATCATCAAATGTGACCTGCAATCCACAACGTGCCAAAGAAAAAATAGAGAGCAAATTCTTCTTTATGCCTGGCACGAACAAAGCATCCTGTAGGCGGAGAATGGAGCCATCAATGGTTGTGAGCACAATCTCCTCGATACCTCTAACAAGGTATGATGCATTGTTGGCCCACTGTACAGACTTGCCAACTGGAGCTGCACCAACAGAAGCAAATAAATCTCTGTGAGATGTAATATGTCTAGAAGCATCACTATAAAAAAACCAAGTGCCTGCATCCTCAGTAGAGCTAAATACTCGATCAGCCCAAGAAGTGTCATAACTGCATGTGTAAAAGCAATAGTCCTTGTCTGCAACAAAGGACGCGGACTTAGTAGCAATGGAAGGAGCATAAATAGCAGACATTCCTGACTCCTTTTTCTTCTCCTTGGCAATGCGCTTTCTGCACTCAGTGATGTAGTTGCAAAGCTTCGCGGCGGTCTACTTTACCATTGGAGCTTGTATCTACGGATCTTTGTGGCCCTATGAGGAACGAGTCCTTGCGAGGGAGCTCTACTTCATGTTGATCGTAGATAACTACAGCAGGATGACATGGGCCTATTTTTTGGCATTGAAGTCAGAAGCTTTCTCCCACTTCAAGGATTGGCTTCTCTTTGAGGAGAACCGATCAGGCCGGAGATTGAAGACCTTACAATCCGATAAGGGTGGTGAATTTATTTCTAATGAGTTTGCTTGGTTTTGTGCAGATAAAGGTATTCACCAGGAGTTTGCTAATACCAACACTCCTCAAGAAAATGGCATTCTTGAACGGAAAAACCGCAGTGTGATTGAGATGGCGCGCACCATGATGGAGCATCGACAGACACCTTAGTTTCTGTGGGCCGAGGCTGTGGCTACTGCAGTCCACATCCTTAACCGATCCCCTACTTCGGCCGTTGATGGGATGACACCTTTTGAGGCTTACTTCGGGACTAAGCCCGATGTTTCTTATTTTAGGGTCTTTGGGTGTGATGCCTATGTTCACATTCCCAAGGCTCATCGTGATAAATTTAAAGCAGCTTCCCGAAGACAGGTATTTGTTGGCTACAGCTCCCAATCCCAAGGCTATCGTTTGTATGATCCTATTAAGCGGGATGTGTACACTAGTCGAGATGTGCGGTTTGTGGAGGTTCCGGCGATATCAGCGGGTGAGGAGCATCCCGTTCTTGGAGATCCAGGGGAGAGTTGGGCTCCCGCAACAGTTCCTTTGGAGCCCGTGTCTTTTGATTGCGATTCTGTTTTTGATACAGAGTCTACTGTTCCACCGGTCATCCCTAAGGAGTTACCACCGGTGGATATCCCAGAGTCTTCCGCTGATGGCGAGAGACGAGGAGAGGTCCGGCCTCCTCGTTGGGCCCGTGACACACTCCGTGATTCAGGGATCGAGGGGGTCCCTGAGGAGTGGGGACCGCAGGATGGTCCGCGGCGGTCACGGAGGCACTATGCACATTCTACGGAGCTTGTTTGCTCTAACTATTGTTTGATGACCCGTGTTATGCAGGATCGAGAGCCCACCTCCATGAAGGAGGCTTTACAGTCCGCACCATGGAAGAAAGCTATGGAAGCCGAGTTGGAGGCTATTGAGAGGAATGGGACTTGGTCACTCGTGCCACGCCCCCCGAATAAGAAGGTGATTGGCGTCAAATGGGTCTACAAGACCAAGTACCTTAGCGATGGTTCTTTGGACAAGCACAAGGCTCGCCTTATTGCTAAAGGTTTTGCACAGCGCCCAGGGATTGATTGTCATGATACTTTTGCCCCCACTGCTCGTATGGCGACTATTCGAGCTGTTCTTGCCTTGGCTGGCCATAGGAGATGGCTTGTCTATCAGTTGGATGTGAAGTCGGCCTTCCTCAATGGTGATTTGAAGGAGGAGATCTATGTCGAGCAACCTCCTGGCTTTGGATCTTCAGATGGGAAAGTCTACAGGTTGAAGAAGGCCTTGTATGGCCTCAAGCAGGCTCCGCGTGCATGGAACGAGAAGATTGATTCGTTCCTTCAGTCATAGTTGGGATATCGGCGTTCTAAGGCCGATCTGCAGCTTTATGTACACACTTCTGAGGATGGTTGTATGCTTTTTATGTTGTATGTTGATGATTTGATTGTCACTGGTGATCATGTACAGAAGGTCTAAGAGACAAAGGCAGCTTTACATCGGACGTTCGAGATGACGGACTTGGGTCTACTCCATTTCTTTTTGGGCCATGAGATTTATCAGTCTCAGAGGGGGATCTTTATCTCTCAGCAGAGATATGTACAGGAGCTCTTGGTTTCTTTTGCGATGGAGGATTGTCGGACTCTTTCTACTCCTATGGATCCGAACTGGAAGGCCACTTCCCATTCAGCTTCTCCCATGGCGGATGCTTTCCGCTATCGTCAGTTGATTGGATCATTGATTTGGCTCCTCAATACTCGTGTTGATCTTTGTTTTGCTGTTGGGCTCTTGGCAGGGTTTATGAGTGAACCTCAGCCGGTGCATTGGCAGGCTGCTTAGAGGATACTTCGGTATTTGAGGGGGACGTTTGATTTAGGGATTCATTATCCCGCAAGCACAGGTGGTTCAGATCTTGTTCTTCAGGTTGGAGAGACTCGGATTGGGCCGGTGATGTGGACCACAGGCGGTCTACTACAAGTTACTGTTTTACCTTGGGTGCAGGTGTTATCTCATGGAGTAGCAAGAAGCAGCCCACGGTAGCCCTTTCGTCTACTGAGGCGGAGTATCGGGCTGCGTCTTCCACCACATGTGAGGCTGTGTGGGTTCGGAGATTGTTGGAGGAGCTTGGCTGCCCCCAGACTCGTCCTACTTTGCTGCAATGCGACAATGAGGGTTGCGTTGCTTTGGCACGGAATCCTGTTTTTCATGCCCGGACGAAGCACATAGAGATCCAGTACCACTTCATCCGAGAGAAGCTTCTAGATGAGACCATCACCGTGGAGTACTGCAAGACGGAAGACAATCTTGCAGATTTGTTTACGAAGGCACTTCCCCAAGCTCTACTTTGGAGACATTCCAGATCCCTCAGGCTTCTGCCCCGCCCAGGCTCTGAGAGGGGGTGTTAGCAGTCAGATCCAGTCGGATAGGTGCAGTTGGACAGGTGCAGTCGGACTGCTACGTGGCACACGTGGCAGTCCGACCTGGCACAGCACAGTCAGCTGCATTTAATGCAGCCGACAGGCCTATTTTTGGCGCCTGTTTTCTGGCTATTTATAGCTGAGATTTCTGTAATCTGGATACACTTTTCTGCTCGTAGATTACAGACTGGTGGCTCGCGCAGATTCCGTCTCTGTTTGCAGATTTCTGATAGGAGACAGTGCAGACTGCAGCGGACTTCGAGGTGAACAGCAGGTTGCATCGTCGAGGTGGAGACACGAAGTCCAGCACATTGCGCCCGTGTATATATCTGCATATCTTTGTATACAGCACACTTTATACAACAGATTTTCATCTTCCACTGTCTCTTTCTCTCTCTTCTCTCTCTGCATTCTCTCTCTCTCAGTCCTACGCTTCCGCACCGCTGCACTCTGACAGTAGTGGCCTAGCTTCTTGCAATAATGGCATTTGCCCTTTTTGGCTTGTGTGCCCCCTTGTGTTTTACTTGCCTGTGATGTGCCAGAAGTCCCAAAACTCTGCGAAGCATTCTTTACTTGGCTGTCTTTGCCTTTTTGTCTAGCCATAAAAGCCTGCTCAGAGGCTATGGTATCCACACCACTATTTCTTCTTGTTTGCTCCTCCTTTAGAAGCAAACTGACTAACTGAAGAAAAGTGATTGACTGTTCGGAAATCCTCATGGTGAGGTTTAAGGCTGTATGAAAAGCCAAGTACGAAGGAGGTAATGAGTTCAAAGTGGTAGGTATCATTTGTGCATGCAAATAGTACTCATCAACATTCATGAGTTACTCATGCAAGTCTTGAATTTTGTTCAAGTGATCCCGAACAGAATCACCTTCATCCATTTTCAACGTCTCTAGCTCTTTCTTTAAGAAAGAGATGCGAGTCTCATCCTTGCCTGCAAACATCTGCTCCAAAGTTAGCCACGCTTCTCGTGAAGAAGCTGCTGAACGAATGTGGGGGATGATTGATTGCTGAACTGCCAATGCAATTAGTGACAAAGTCTGTGCATCCCGTATATCCCATGCTTTTTGAGCTGCGGATCTTTGTGGAAGTGGCTGAAGTGGAGCAGGCTGAGGTGCCCTTTGTGCATGTCCTCCTGGAGGAGGTGTAGCTGAAGCCACAACTCCAGGTCTAGCTTCTTCTTCACTGACATAATCCCAGAGATTTTTTGCCACAAGTACATTCTTTATCATGAAAGACCAAAGTGAATAGTTATTTCCATCCAATCTGTCCTCCTTGGATACATAGGTGAAGACATCTCCTCCCTGATTTGCCATGATAATCAATTACCAAAAGAAGCAAAAGAGCAATGTCGAAGCATGACTAAACTGGAAATCTGAAAATTTTCAAAAATTGCAGGAAATAACTTTTTGCAATTAGTATATAGAGGTGCACTCTATCAATACTGTCTTTAATGCACGCAGTCCAAGGTGCAATCAGTATTCAACAACACTGTATTAGCAAAATCCCTAAAATTTCTTGCCGCAGATTTGTTCAAAACAGTCTATCAATGACTGTAATTGCAGTACATGTGCCAATGTCCTAAAAATAAATAAAAGCCCCAAAATTTTTGATGAATGTGCCCATAAAATTGCATCCAATGTGTCCCAGACATGTATTCAGAATTCTGCACATGCTGTGTAGGAACCCCCTCTTCCAAAAATTTATTATGGAATAAAAGGATAAATTTTTTAAAAAAAAATTTTAACCTCAGAAATGGCGGGTTGACATGGGCACTTGGACAGGCGAGCTGGCGAGCGTTAGAGCTGTGACAAGCTGGCGTAGTGGTGAATGGGTCGCCCGAGCAAGCTTCTAGCTATAGAGTGTGGCGTAGCGGACTGATGATGTGATAACGGGCGGCTCAGAGGACGAGTTTGCAGAGGTGTTGCAGCTAGCAAGGCTGTTGACGGGCGGCACAGGAGACGTGACAGACGGGCGACGCAGGGGCTACGTTTGCCACAGACGAGCTGGAGAGGCGGGTAGCATTGGGGACATGAGAGACGGGCGGCGCTGGTGACTGACGGGTGTGACGTCTGACGGGTGGCACAACAGACGGGATTGGTGGACCGTTCTGCTGGTGCTTCAAATTGGATTGGCGAAGCAGCTGACATTACGTGCAGCATAGGGGTGGACAGGAGGTAGTTTGGCGTGTGGCGCAAGAAGCAAGTCGAGTTGCTGCAGGTTGTGGCGTATCTGATGGGGTAGAGTTGAACAGAGCAAGAAGTTCCCAAAGACTGAGTGGAGCTGAGGAGAACTTGAGCTTTCAGCTGAACAGAGCCAATGCTGCTCTGATACCAAATGTGAGAAGAAGGCAGGATCGAAGCTCAGCACAACAATAAGTAGACAGTATGAGAGTAAAGCACGACACCCAATGCAATAGATTGAAAGAGTGTAGTCTAAAAGTACAAGGTACAACCCTTAAACCTTAGGGTTGTAGGGGGTGTTCACACCCGAACACAGTAAGTGCTCGTAAGTGTGTGTCATAAGCATGTATGAAATGATACCATAAGTTTGGGGGAAAGAACCTCTCTTACCGGGAGTAAAAGGTGCCCTAGTGTCCTACTGATCACTGACACTCCTATGTGAGCATAGGTGTAAGTGAGGCGTGAGTGAAATACCCAACACTTAATTGATCGCCACCTCCCTTTTTGAAATAATCATTATTAATCCAAAAAGAAAAAAAGCTCATTGTGGTTCTAGTTGCCTTTGCAAGACTTGGTAGGCCACTGGGCAGTTGATGTGCACCTTTTGTTTGATGCCTTGGCCTCTTTGGGGTGACTACTTGGACTCCCTTGGTAAGATAATCATCCCCTTTGTAGTCTTGGTAGGCCACTTGTCTGATGCCTTGGCTGCTTTAGGGTGGGACAACTTGGGGTAAAACATATCAAAACCAAAAACACTCACCAATTTGGGTTGGGCTTTCTTTCTAGCTTAGTTTTTGGGCATGAGAGGGGGTGTTGAGCTAACATAAGCGTTACATACCGAATCAGCTACTTAAATAGCCCCAAAAATGCTTAATTAATTAAATTTCTAAATTGATGTGGGGTTTGAGAGGTTTAAAATGGTGCGTAGTATGAGGTCTTGAAACTTTCTATAAATAGGCTAGTTGCCCTCCATTCAACCTTAATCTCGTTTTTGTAGGTTTTAGGCCCTCTGGCTTTGCTGCCCACATCTCGTTGGCAAAGGACATCTCAGCCGAAGCTGCCCTTTGCTGTCTACATCAGATTGGCACCTATTTTCAGTCTTCACTTTGCAGTTTACACCCCTACCAGTTGTCACCTGCTGTTCCCTACCCTCATGGGGGACTATGATTCAGCTTGATGGCCGGTTTTTTTGGCATATACTGCAGCGAACTGCCTGGCGATTGCTCCTACACCTGTGTTTGGATCTTCCATTTTACGTCTAGCACTTTTCTCACTCCAGTTTGTTGCATTTTATTCTTGCTACTGCTGCCTAGGCTGCCTACACTCCACAGGTATTTGCGCTTGCTGTTTTCTCTTTCTCCTACTGCTTGTTTGCATTAGATCTGGCCTTCTTGGCTGCGTTTGCTGGTATTTGACTCTCGAAGGCTGCCTTTACTACATTTTGGGATCTGTCACAAGTACGATACACTCTCCTACTTAGGACCTTTGCCTTGGTCCTCCAGACACGAGAGTTTGGGGTACAATTTGTATTCTTATATGGTTTGTTTGCTGCGTGAGCATTGTATACTTAGTATTCAGTCATTCATTCAAATTCTCTATGCTCATTGTCTTTGAGTTATTCTAACCCTAACTATGTTGTTATGAGTTTATGCTTTTATACACTTTTAGTTTATGTTTCTACGTTAGGGTATTTCTTCATAATGAGGAAAAATGCAGCTATTACTACATGTAATGTATGGGAAAATGTATCTTGATATGGTTGGTAGTATGCAAATTCCCATGCATAATCACATTGCAATGGTTCAAGTATGCAAACAAGAATGTTTCCTAATGCATTTGGTGCTCCTAGCATGTCAGGTGCACATGGGGGGCTAGTCAACTAGATCCAATGTTACATATTAGTTATGTTGGAATTGCAGCAATGTGAAAGTATAAAGCATTGCAATGCTTAAGAAGGAAAAAGTTCTAGAATCTAGTGGAGATTTGAGGCAACTAAAGATAGAGTTAAAGTTTCCATGTGCTTCTTGGTGAAGCTTCAGTATTGTTGCACCTATGAAAGAATGCAATTGGATGGAGGAGGGTGACCTGACAAATCATCCTCAGTGATGCAAATTACCTTGATGTGTTTTAGTTAGAGTCGAGAAGGAAGGCCAGTTTCAAACAGAGAGCGGGATTGACTCCTAGTTCGAGCTCACATGAGAGGACACTGTGGCAGTCTTGGCAAAAGGTGAGGAATCCATATTCACGTATGTTTAGAGGCATTTTTGACAGGATGGTCTTGTGTGCTAATGTGAGACATTGTTGACAGTCACAAAGATCTATTATTCTTATCGATTTTGAAGGTTTCATACGATCGGCATCGACATTAGGTTCTCTCTAAGGCACCTTTGTGGTGGCTTGATCACCCATTGCTTGGATATCCATGGTCCTATTTTGGTGGTCTTTGTTGTATGGAATATGATGAGTCCTTATCATTGTATCATTATCTTATATTAGATCACCCATGATTTGAGAGAGGGTGTTAGTGGTCTAGTCAACTCATGTATGAGTCTTGGCTATGCCTGACATTATTAGGTAATTTAGGCATTTTATTGTGGCAATTATGAGGATTATTTAAGCATTTATTGTTGCTGATGGACCAACATCAAATGTTGGCCAACCTGTTGCCATTTATGGCACTATTTTGGCCTATATATTGTGGGGTTCCGTCCCCAGTGACTCATTCATCACCTGAGGTTCTATTGGAGAGAGGAAGCCGGTGCCAATGCCCACATAGCTAGTGACTCATTGTTGTAGGCGGCTGTCTCGTGTTTGGTATATGGATTCCATTTCTTGAGCATTCTTCTGAGTTCTCTTCTTTGCAGTGTTCTTTTGTGTTTTGTCTTTTCTCTCTTTTCGGTCTTGTGTTCAGCAGATTATTTCAGCATCTATTTATGCTTCCATTTCTGCATTCACTTCTAATAGGAGCAGGCTGAGGGAGTAGTCGGAGAGTGATGTCCATTGGAGACAGATTTTGAGAGCTGTACCCACCAGTCAGAACTAAGATGATACTGAAAATGGAAGGGCAGCAAGATGGAAACCAAAACATAGGTGCCTTGAGGGATGGAATTGGTAAATGCAGCAATGTACTGCCTAAAGAGGAGTGCAACCAGTCAGACGCAGCAGTAGAGAGCTAGGTGACAACTGATTGGAGGTAAATCTGATGCAAGGCAGCCTGCACTACTGTAAACGTAGGAGCAGTTGGAGGACAGCATGGTGGCTTGCAGCAGTCTGGGCACTAGGGAACAGGTCGCTAGCTGATGTGGCAGCAGATGGCAGATGTAAACCAGTCGCTTCGCTGATCTGAAAGTGCGGCAGGATTTGATGAAGATATGGTTGACTATCTAGGGAGAAGAACTGATGGTTGATATTTCTAAAATAGGGATGGAACTTCCGGCCTGTTTTAATGAGCTAATAAAGATGTAATATGTAATGCTTAATACCCCCTCTTAGGCCCAAAATTGGAACCAGAAAGGAGCTACAAGTGTAGCTCACCCTGTGTTCACCCCAAGACGTCCCACCCCAAAGCAACCAGGGCATTGGTCAAGAGGTGTACGTCGACTACCCAAGAACCTACCAAGACCATCGAGAAAGTGGTTATCTTATCTCGGGGGTCCAAAGGGCCACCCTAGAGAGGCCAGACATCAGACAAAGGTGTTGGGAGTAACTGTGTCCATGGGGGGAAATAAAGGGATGATTAGATCCAACATCACAAAATAGAAGACCATCCCAACCACTCATCTAGGGTGTTGATGACAAGTAAAGGGATCAAGAGGTATAGAGAAATGGTGGTAGGAGAACCACTAGTGGGGACAGCTCAAGATCTGCTTAGGAGTGCTCTATATAAAGATGAATGCTACACGATGAGAATGCACATATAGCAAGGTGCCACTTGGACAGTGTCCCTCAAGGAGAATTGTTCACTTGCCCAAGTGCTCTTTTACAAAGATAATGATCATGCAATGCAAAGGGTGAGTACATAGAAAGGGAGATCGATGTCGAAGACAAATGTTGAAACTTGTAGGTACCATGTGAAGGGTAGGAACCCCCTCTCAACCATGGATATCGATGCTCAAGGAGGAAGAGGAACGCAATGTTGGTCTTTGTATGGTGTAGGGAACCATGAAGAATGATGTGTGGAGATATGCTATGGTTTGCAAAAGAAAACATTGAGTACACGACCATGATTGAAACATAGAGAACTCAAACACAAATGCAAAACACAAATAGAGAAGAAGAAGAACTTTGAAGTGAAATTCGGATGCTGTAAACAAAGGAAAGTGTATATAAGATGCTGGAGAAGAGAGTTGTCCACCAACAGTCAGCTCTTGTGGAAGCGGGTTGTGTCAAGCTAAAAATTCATTAGCCTTAATTAGACAGCCCCAAAACTCGAGTCAATTGATGAATTTAAACCTTTTATTGAAAAGAAATGCAGTCCTAGAGAGTTTCAATGTCCCACATGTAAACCCTAATTTGGGAGGCCCCAAACTTTCTAAAAATAGACAGGCTGCCCTTCTACTTAGTCAATCTAGTTTTTGCAGACACCTTGGCTGCGGAGGATATCTTAGCTAGAGCTGTTCAAGACTGCTGTCCATCCATTGGTGCTTGTTCCTCAGCCTTCCCATGCAAATTCGGACTGTTTCAGCCATTGTCTACTGCTGTCCAGCCTAGGTGACCGGTATTGCATCTCTCCTTGCTGTCACTAGCTGCTAAGTGGCATCAACTGCTGGGTTTAGACCTGTTGGTTGCCGCCCTGCCCTTTGCGATTGCAGAAAATGCTGCGTTTTGGTCTGCGTTTTGGTCTACTGGCTGCCGCCCTGACTACGACGTCATCACAGAACTTGCATTTTGCTGATCAGGCTGTCACCAGCCTGCCATGTCATCACCAACTGCTGTATTTGCAGATTCTCTCTTTCCTTTACCTGTTTGACAGTGGTCTAGCTGCCTATTGTTGCATTTGCTGCTGCTAGACATTGATGGAGGTTGCCTTGCTAAAATTTGGGATCCATCGGAGTATGACACACTCTCAGCTCATACTCTTTGCCTTGGTCCTCGAGACACAGAAGTTATGGTATTTTTCAGATTCTTTCAGTTTCTTATTCACTGTATTCATTGTCTTTGAGTTACCCTAATCCTAATTGAGTTCTTTTATCAATTTGTGCAATTGTCGTACAATTGTGTTTTGAGTTTCCATGTTAGATGATTTCTCCATATGGTATCAAAGCTAGTTTCTCTTTAAAGAAACCCAGGCCTTGATCTAAAAGCTCTTCTCAGAAGCCAAGAGCCATAGTAGGTCAGATGACTTTGAAAACATCTACACTGACTCAGTTTCCAAAAGAGCGTGTTTCGAGAATTGAGTAGAAGTGGCATCCAATACCAACTCTGCAAGGTTCCAACACGGGGGGTGATCCTTTTGATTTCATTGGTGATATCACCGAGGAGGAGCTATAGTTGATCTTGGCTCACAGATCCAGGAAATCCGAAGAGTTACATTGATAAGCCTTCAAACAAAAGTTGCAAGAAGATATATTTGGTGCTTTTTTATTAGGTGTAGTACACAAATTTGATGATGTTGCAAGGTCGTCGAGACCTCCACTGGGGATGGGTTCCCCTGAGAGAGATCCAGAGTACATTCCATACTTTCAACCTACTTCTCCTACTTTGATGCAAGGTACATAAGTTGCTACTTTTGTCCCTTCGTTTATTTCTCTTTCTTTACTGCGTTTGTAGTGTGTCGGTAAAGACCAAATTGAAGCAAGAGTGCCTCGTGTGGAACATGGTAAATCTCCCATAGATGACCCACTTATGTATGTGAATACAAGAAAGGGGTGATTATAAAAAAGTTTGGTAGCTCTACTTTTTCCCTTCCTTCTTTTCATTATGCTTCTAATAGTCCGAATGAGTTTGATCCATCATCTTCTTTGCATACAACATCCTCATCTTCTTTTCAATTTCATTCACCTAATCAAAATCAATTCAATGTAACATCACAATTTACAAACCCACTCGTCCCACCCACTTCTTCCACTGCATCACCATTAGCTTTTATACCTTTCACTTTTGTATATTAGTCTCCTGATGGTTTTGCACACACTACATTGGGGGGTCCATCACATAGGCACAAATTTAGGACCTCTTCATCTCCAGTTTCGAGTAGTGTACATGTATCTTTGGGGAGGTTCAACCTCCATCTTTCACACCTTTGGGTTACGTCGAGCATGGGGTTCCTACCCCTCCTTACGTAGGTATCAATCATCTAGTACCACGGTTTTCCTTCGTGGCATTATCTAGTGGACCTACTAGTCATTTTGTTATACCCTACTTAACATTAGGACAAGATTTATGTACTCTTGTGCCTCCACCTCCATTGGCACCTTATGAAAACATTCATATTCTAGTGTCTCCACCATTGGCACCATATGGACACACAATTTATTTCTACGTATCCACCACCTCTTCCTACTTGTCCTCCTTCCTCTTGCCCTTATTCTTTTGACTTACTTCTCATTGATTTAGATTTTGCTGGCCATAGCAAAAATTAAGACCTAGCTTAGTTCTACATTTGTGCTGAAGGAGTTAGTGGAACAATATTGCATTGATCAAACATGGCATATGGCTATGCCTATTGATTCTATTGTCCACTTATCTAAGGATACTCTTGGTTAGCCCTTCGATGAGCACACCTATAGGTCTGTAGTAGGGAAGATTCTTTGGTTGATTCATACTAGGCTAGATTTCGCGCACTTAGCTAGTTTGCTTAGTCAGTATTTCACTACACCTAGGATGTCACATTGAATTGCATGTTTGTATGTTTTGAGATATCTTAGACGTGCTTATTTTTATGGCTTAACTTTTTGGTCATGGTTTGTGCTTGCAAGGCTGTACAAATTCTATTGGGCAGGAGATTTCGATACCTACCTTTCCCATGGCAGCTACCTGTTTTGTACCGGTGTGGCAAACTGGAGAAGGGAGGGGCCAGCCACAAACCACAAGCCACAATGTCCGCCTCAAGGGGTGAGAGTGTAGGGAAGGCCTGGAAGTGGGCTGAGCCACTAGTGGTTGGAAAGAACCACCAACAGTTAAGGTGCAGCCACCGGCTGTGGAAAAAAACTGCCAGCTGAGAAAAACAGTGCTGGTTGTGTCGCCAACTGACTGGCTGAGCCACCAGCAGTAGCCTGTGCAAACGCAAGGAGATAGGGAGGAACCGCCTATTGTAAACACAGATTAGCAGAAGGAAGAACCGCCAGCTGATTGGGCGGAATCGCCAGTCTGCAGCCAGCGCCGCCAAGAGCAACCACTTAAAAAATGTAGGCAGATTGTGTGTAGCTGCCGGCAGTAGAAGCTGAGCCACTGGCTGACAGGAAACAACCACCAGGATGCAGGGCGGAGCAGGCTAGGGGCAGAAGATAGCCGCCAGGAGTTGGGCGGAGTAGGCCAGTAGCAGAATAACAGCTGCCAGGAGCTGGGCGGAGGTTAGCTAGTTGCAAATGCAAGCTAGGCCGAGCCTCGGGCTGGTTTGGCTAAGCTGCAGGCTGCAAACGCAGCTTAGAAGAGTTTCCAAAAAAACAAAGAAAAGTTGATACAGCGAAAGAAGAAGAGTGGATGCTGAACCCGCCACCTGTCTTTGCCTTCACTGGAGTGGAGGATCTTCACTGCTAGGTGAGTAGATCCAGCTTTGATACCATGTTAGAAGATGATGTACTAGTGAAACAGTAGGGTTTGCAGGGAGGAACATGAAGTGAACTTGACAAACATGGAGAAGAGAAGAGAAGAGAGAAGAAACTTTGATAAATGGAATGATGAGTTCTGAATCATGAAGTGAATGTGATACAAGGGAACAAGGGTTCCGTAGCACAAGGAAGATGACGAAGACGGCCACGAAGCACGAACCGCAATGTCCTTCTGAAGGGGTGTGAGGGTAGTGGAGAGATTGGAGAGAAGAGGTGACAGACTAAATGACTTAGCCGTAAGGAATGAATGAGAGAGTGGTCTATAAATAGGCATAGTTAGTCTAGGATGGCGCCCCTTTTTGGGGCTGCAAACCCTAAACGCAAAACACAAAAACACAAAAACGCAAACTGTGGGTGAAGGGTTTCTCAACAAGTCTCCCTTGCTTGCTTCGCCTGCTTAGCTTGCCTAGCTAGCCTCGACCTATTCTTTTTTGCCTCTACCACATATCCCCCCATACTTCCAGTGTTCTTTGTCATCGATATTCTGTAGTGGTAGAGATAGTATTGTTTGGTGAGTGAAGGTCTTGGGGCTGAGCATCCCTATTCTCCCTTTGGGGCATTGTTACTCAATAGGCCGAAAATTCATTGGAAAACCCTCATTTAATACGAAATCTTTAAAAAAAACAAAACAAAAGCTCTCCACAAATTTTTTTTTCCATGTTTCCATTTGCCTTTGCAAGTCTTAGTAGGCCATTGGACAACCGATGTGCACCCTTTGTTCGATGCTTTGGCCTCTTTGAGGTGAACACTTACACTCCCTTGGTAAGATTACCGTTGTCTTTGTAGTCTTGGTAGGTCACTAGACAGCCGACTTGCACCATTTTCCCGATGCCATGGTTCCTTAGGGGTGGGATGCCTTGGGAAAGAAAAGAAAGAGGGCATGGGCTTGTTTGTAGTTCCTTTCTTGTTCCAGTTTTGGGCTTGAGAGAGGGTGTTGAGCTAAAAATTCATTACCCTTAATTAAACAGCCTCAAAACTCAAGTTGATTTTATTGAAAAGAAAGGCGATCCTAGAGACTTCAGAGTTTTTGTGTCTCACATGCAAACCCTAATTTGGGAGGCCCCAAACTTTCCATGAATAGACAGGCTTCCCTCCCACTCAAATTGATCTCATTTTTGTAGATTATAGGTGGTGAGGCTTCATTGTCCACACCCCATTTGTGGAGGATATATGAGCTAGAACTGTCCAAGAATGATGTCCATCCACTGGTGCTTGTTCCTCAGCCTTCCCATGCAGATTTGAACTTTTTCAGCCATCATCTACAGCTGTCTGGCTTGCACGACTCCTGCTGCAGTTGTCACCAGCTGCCACGTGGCAGCAACTGCTGTGTTTGGACCTGCTGGCTGCTGCCCTGCCCTCTATGACCACAACAATTACTGTGTCCACATCATCACAGACCTTGCATTTTACTGATCAGGCTGCAGTGTTATCACCAGCTGTTGGGTTTGCAGTTTTACTCTCTCCTTTGCCTATCGGACACTGATCTAGCAGCCTACTGCTGTGTTTGCTGTTGGAAGACATTGATAGAGACTGCCTTGCTACGATTTGGGATCCGTTGGAGTACGATACACTCTCTAGCTCATACACTCTGCCCCAATCCTCGATTCCTTCACTGCATAGTGTGTTTATGGATGAGTATTATTCAAATTCATTCAATTTCTTATTCGTTGTGTTCATTGTCTTTGAGTTACCCTAGCCCTAACTATGTTCTTTTATCAATTTGTGCTATTGTCGTACAATTGTGTTTTGAGTTTTTGTATTAGGGTATTCCTCCAGAGGCTGAGGGAGGTGTCGATGTATGTTGTCCACTTGAGATGGATCCCCAGAGTAGTAACCACCATTTGGAGCAAAGGTTGATGAAGAAAAGTGCTGAAACGGCAAATATGACCTGCTTTGCAGGTGCAAACACAAACTAGGCCAATGTTGAAAAGTTCTCCGGATGATGAACAACAGCAAGGCAGCCTGTAGGGATGAAAATGCAGCAGTCCATTGGGTCCTAATGATTTGGGAAACAATTGGGAACACTCGAATAGGTACTGTAGCAATCAAATAGAGGGCTAGAGTGATGGTGACATCAAGCTCAAATCAAACGAAGGTGTGGGAAGCCTTTGAATGATCACGGCAATAGTTGGAGATGATGAGGAATGAGTGGGCAGCAAGAGGAGGAACTAGCAGCCATGTGATGATGAGCTATAAATAAACTCTACAAAATAAGGGATAAGGTTGAGTGGTCGGTAGTTTGTCTATTTGTAGATGAGTGGGTTCTCCCACATTAGAGTTTGGCTTATGGAACATAGACATTCTCTAGGAAAGCATTCATTTAATGACACTTTTGGTAATAATCATGTTTTGGGGCTGTTTTAATGAGCTAATTAGTTTATAATGCAGCTTTAAGCTCAATACCCCTTCTCAGGCCCAAAATTGGAACCAGAAAGGGATTGCAAGCATAGCTCAAGGCCAGATTTATCCCAAGGCATCCCACCCCAAAGTAGCCAGGGGATCGCCAAAAGGGTGTGTGTTGGCTGCCGAATGGTCTACAAAGACTACATAGGCGATGGTTATCTTACCAAGGGAGCCTGAAGGGTCACCCTAGAGAGGTCAATGCATTGAACAAATGTTGCTCCTTGGCTGCCCAGTGGCCTACCAGGATCTGCAAAGATCGATGGAATCACTTGAACCTTTTTTTAAAGAAATTGTTTGTTTTGACCCTATTAAGCATTTGTGCTCTAGGGAGAGAAAAGGGATGGTCACATCCAACACATCACAAAACAAACAAGCTATGCCAACCACCCATGGGTGCTGGTGATAAAGTGTACAAAGTGGTAATGGAGGTATGGTGGTAAAGGAACCACTAATGAAAACAACTCAGGATTTGCGCAAGGGTGCTTTGCACAATTAGATGCAAAGAGTAATGCTACATGATGAGAATGCACATACAACAAAGTGCCACTTGGATAGTATCTCTCATGGGAAAAATTGTTCACTTGCCCAAGTGGCCTTTTACAAAGATAATGATGATCATGCAATGCAAAGGGAAGATACAATAGGGAGGGGAGGCGGATGTCAAAGACAAATGCCAAAACCTGTAGAGTACCATTGAAGGGTAGGAACCCCCTCTCAACCATGAATGTCAATGCCAAAGGAGGAAGAGGAACATGATGGTAGTCTTCATGTGGTGCTGAGAACCATGATGAAGAATGTAGTTTGATGATGAAGGTAGACTTGACACTCCTTAGTCAGAAGAGCCAAAGGAGAATCAACCATTTGGGGGCCTGGAACATGCCCGTATTCCATCTTGGGAGAGGGATCCAATGCTGACCAAGTGGTATAGGCAAGCTTGACTCTCAACCTCAGTGGAGAGGGCTCTATGCGAGTCGAGAATCACCAAGATAGTAGTCCACTATGCAAATGGATCTAATGGATGCAGAAGAAAGACCTGACACTCCCCAATTGAAAGAGCAGGAAAAGAATCAGCTAACTATTGAGGTAGTCGAGATGTACTTGTACTTGATATCAAGAGATGAGTTGATAAGTATCAAAGGTATGCTAGAAACTTAACCTTGGAAGATCGCTCCTATACCAGTCAAGAATGCAAAGGCACAACCACCAAGGTAGTAATCCACTTGAATGAAAAACAAATAAAGTAGGAGTGTAGTAAATGATGGCTAAATGATAAAAACACCTCAATTGAAAGGAAATAAATATAGATGCCAAGAGAAAAAAGGATGCCTAAGAGCCGATCTCAAGAGAGAAGATACTATCCTCGTCTCCATGTTGATGGAACCAAGGCAGAAATTAAAAAATCAAACCTTCAACCTAGGTTGTGTTAAGAATAATAGGTACGCTTTGATTGTTGAGTGCGCGGCTAGCGGAAGGGTGAAGATTTGTAGCAGAAGTGTGCAGGTGAGTGAGAGCGACAACGAGAGAGTACGATCTGATTTTGGGTGTATCAACAATGTGTTGGTACACAAAGAATAAAATGTATTTATACTTAGGGCTCATAAGGGTGCATTCACATGTACAACATAATAATATACGTGTACAATACACAGAGGTGAATAAAGGACCTTTACTAACCAACAACCTCCCACTTAAAGGTCTGAAGTGAACCTTTAACTAACTTCCACTAGTCGTATGCAATGCTCATGTTGAGCCTTGCTTAGACTTTTCCAGAAACTACAAAGCCCTCGGGCTGTTTCATGTAGATTTCCTCATCAATGTCACCATGCAGAAAAGCTGTTTTCACATCCATTTGGTATAGCTCTAAATCCAATATAGTAGTGAAAGCAAAAAGCACATGTAGAGTGGTCATCTTCACAACAGGTGGGAAGACCTCTTGGAAGTCAATCCCTTCCTTCTGTGCATACCTTTTGGCAGCTAGTATTGCCTTGTACTTGGGTTTCCCATCAACTGTCTCTACTTTGTAAACCCATTTGTTTGGAAGAGGCTTTTTTCCTTTGGGCAATGACACAAGATCCCAAGTATCATTAGCATACAAAGATTTAATCTCTTCTTGCATAGTTAGCTCCCGCTTATGTTAGAGATCATCGCCTGACCAGGACTGCAGAGTCCAGTTGGACTGCCACGTAGCAGTCCGACTGACTACAATCCAGTCGGCTGCATTCGGACCTGCCTGATTTTTCGCCCTGTTTCCTGGCTATTTAAAGCCGACCTGCCTGATTTTTCGCCCTGTTTCCTGGCTATTTAAAGCCGAGGTTTTAAGCAGTCTCCCGCACTTTTCTGCTCGCAGATTACAGATTGGTGGCACGCGCAGATTCCGTCTCTGTTCGCAGATTTCAGACAGGAGACAGTGCAGACTGCAGCAGACTTCGAGGTGAACAGCAGGTTGCATCGTCGAGGTGGAGACACGCAGTCCAGCGCACTGCGCCCGTGTATATATCTGCATATCTTTGTATACAGCACACTTTATATAGCAGATTTTCATCTTCCACTGTCTCTTTCTCTCTCTTCTCTCTCTGCGTTCTCTCTCTCTCAGTCCTACGCTTCCGCACCGCTGCACTCTGACAGGGTATTAGAGCAGTGTTGAAGGGCTGACTGAGTGCAGAACCAACCTGAAGAGGAGTTTCTATCGCGACACAAGGTTGCGTTTTCAGCGTTTGAGGGCAGGCAGGAGGGCTGCGCCTCGAAACAAGGCTGAAGCGAGCGTGGGCGCGCAGGAAAGGAGTCCAGGTGGTGGATTTGCTGCTGTTTGACGAGGAGGAAGTTTGAGTTTTCAGCTTTCAAGTGCAGGTTTTGCTTTTTCATCGTCTCCAGCGGATGAAGAAGTTTCAGGACGTGGAAGAGCCCTAGCAGGCTGAGTTATCACAGTCAGAGGGGGCTGCTTTTGCGTTTGTGAAGGCATTACAGGTGAAGATGTCTACCGAGATTGACTTGGAGTTCCAGACGATTATGGACCGGAAGGTGCCTGTCTTACCGGCTCTTCCCGTAGATCAGAAGCTTGATGGCTACAACTACCGCATCTGGCGCGTCATGATGTTGGCCATCCTTGAGTCCTATGATTTGGCAGAGATTGTACAGGAGGAGATCGACCGGCCCTCGGTGAGAGATGAGTCCAAACTCTCTTCCGATGCTCGTGCGGAGTTGGCCAAGGCTCAGTCTCACTGGGACAAACTGAATGCCAGGATTCGTTCCTTTCTTTTTCTATCTTGTACTACAACCGTGATAGCTCACATCGAGCACTTGACGGTGGCTCGGGAGATATGGCTGGAGCTTGATCAGATGTATAACCGGATGACCCTAATGAAGCGGGTTTCTTTGGAGGTTCAGATGCAGGTCTTGTCCGTGAATAAGTCTTCTTCGTTGCGGGAGCACATCAACAAGCTAAGACAGCTTCAGATGCAGGTTCAGAATGTGGGGAAGCCGATTTCCTCCGAAGACATGGCGATCACACTATTGTCCCAGTTGCCGCCACGATTCGGTACTTTCTACTCCGCCCTTATTGCTTCGGGGCGAGAGTCTACTCTTCGTTGGGAAGAGTTGGTTCCTATGGTCTTGGATTAAGAGGAACAGCTAAAGGGACAGAATGCTTCCAAGTCGGAGGCACTGACAGGTCAAGCCTCTCAGAAGAAGGGGAAGGACCAAAAGAAGAAGAAGGGGGATAACAAGTCAAAGAAGGACAAGGACAATGACAAAGAATCCACATGTCATATTTGTGGAAAGACTGGCCATTGGAAGAAGGATTGCCTTGACAAAGACAAGAAGGACACGAAGGATTTTGGAGCGGTGGCTACTGCATCTCTTTATCTAGCTGTCATTGAGGACTCTTCACCGAATGCTTCTGATGCTGCGATGACGGCTCCTCAGGCTCGAGAGTGGATCGTTGACAGTGGTGCCTCCCGGCACATGACTCCATCATCAGATGGTGTTGCCTAGTTGCGACCTTCGCGGGGGCAAGTTCTCATTGGAGATAGCTCTTCAGTGTCTATTGCAGGACAGGGTAAGATGCAGCTTATTCCAGATGGACGTGGTGGTATCCATACCTCCGAGGTCTTGCATGTACCAGGTTTAGGGTATCATCTTCTGTCAATTCATAAGATTTGCTCCCTTGGACTTTTGGTGGAGTTTGACAGTAATTCGGTACGAGTCCTTGATCGTGGGTCAAGGAAGGTTCTATCATCCGGATATGAGGAGAACGGCATCTATAAATTGAAGTCTTCCACCGCCCTCTCTACTCTTCTTCTTACCTCTCAGACACAGTCAGAGTTATGGCATGCTCGGTTTGGTCACCTCGACTATGATTATCTTCGGAGGGCGTCACGTGGACAGGTTGTTCGAGGGTTGCCGGATATAGTGGTGAGCTAGCAGCCATGTGTCTCTTGCATTCGTGGGAAGCAGCATAGGGATGCCATTCCCCACACAGCTTCGCGGCGGTCTACTTCACCGATGGAGCTTGTATCTACGGATCTATGTGGCCCTATGAGGAACGAGTCCTTGTGTGGGAGCTCGTACTTCATGCTGATCGTAGATGACTACAGTAGGATGACGTGGGCCTATTTCTTGGCATTGAAGTCAGAAGCTTTCTCCCACTTCAAGGATTGGCTTCTCTTTGAGGAGAACCGATCAGGCCGGAGATTGAAGACCTTGCGATCCGACAAGGGTGGTGAATTTGTTTCTAATGAGTTTGCTCGTTTTTGTGCAGATAAAGGTATTCACCAGGAGTTTGCTAATACCAACACTCCTCAAGAAAATGGCATTCTTGAACGGAAAAACCGCAGTGTGATTGAGATGGCGCGCACCATGATGGAGCACCGATAGACCCCTCAGGTTCTGTGGGCCGAGGCTGTGGCTACTGCAGTCCATATCCTTAATCGATCCCCCACTTCGGCCGTTGATGGGATGACACCTTTTGAGGCTTACTTTGGGACTAAGCCCGATGTTTCTTACTTTAGGGTCTTTGGGTGTGATGCCTATGTTCACATTCCCAAGGCTCACCGTGATAAATTTGAAGCAGCTTCCCGAAGACAGGTATTTGTTGGCTACAGCTCCTAGTCCCAAGGCTATCGATTG
This sequence comes from Lygodium microphyllum, assembly GCF_053477565.2. Taxonomy (NCBI): domain Eukaryota; kingdom Viridiplantae; phylum Streptophyta; class Polypodiopsida; order Schizaeales; family Lygodiaceae; genus Lygodium; species Lygodium microphyllum. The sequence goes on from NC_141140.1 coordinate 83,624,231, forward strand.
TATGATCCCGTCAAGCGGGATGTGTACACTAGTCGAGATGTGCGGTTTGTGGAGGTTTCGGCCATATCAACGGGTGAGGAGCATCCCGTTCTTGGAGATCCAGGGGAGAGTTGGGCTCCCGCTACAGTTCCTTTGGAGCCCGTGCCTTTTGATTCTGATTCGGTTTCTGACACAGAGTCTACTGTTCCACCGGTCACCCCCGAGGAGTTACCACGTGTGGATATCCCAGAGTCTTCAGTTGATGGAGAGCAACGAGGGGAGGTCCGGCCTCCTCCTCGTTGGGCCCGTGACACACTCCGTGATTCAGGGATCGAGGGGGTCCCTAAGGAGTGGGGACCGCAGGATGGTCCGCGGCCGTCACGGAGGCACCAGGCACATACTACGGAGCTTGTTTGCTCTAACTATTGTTTGATGACCCGTGTTATGCAGGATCGAGAGCCCACCTCCGTGAAGAAGGCTTTACAGTCCGCACCATGGAAGAAAGCTATGGAAGCTGAGTTGGAGGCTATTGACAGGAATGGCACTTGGTTACTCGTGCCACGCCCCCCGAATAAGAAGGTGCTTGGCGTCAAATGGGTCTTCAAGACCAAATACCTTAGCGATGGTTCTTTGGACAAGCACAAGGCTCACCTTGTTGCTAAAGGTTTTGCACAGCGCCCAGGGATTGATTGTCATGATACTTTTGCCCCAACTGCTCGTATGGCGACTATTCGAGCTGTTCTTGCCTTGGCTGGCCATAGGAGATGGCCTGTTTACCAGTTGGATGTGAAATCGGCCTTCCTCAATGGTGATTTGAAGGAGGAGATCTATGTTGAGCAGCCTCCTGGCTTTGGATCTTCAGATGGGAAAGTCTACAGGTTGAAGAAGGTCTTGTATGGTCTTAAGCAGGCTCCGCGTGCATGGAACGAGAAGATTGATTCGTTCCTTCAATCACAGTTGGGATATCGGTATTCTAAGGCCGATCGGCAGCTTTATGTTCACACTTCCGAGGATGGTTGTGTGCTTTTTGTGTTATATGTTGATGATTTGATTGTCACAGGTGATCATGCACAGAAGGTCCAAGAGACGAAGGCAGCTTTACATTGGACGTTCGAGATGACGGACTTGGGTCTACTCCATTTCTTTTTGGGCCATGAGATTTATCAGTCTCAGAGGGGGATCTTTATCTCTCAGCAAAGATATGTACAGGAGCTCTTGGTTTCTTTTGCGATGGAGGATTGTCGGACTCTTTCTACTCCTATGGATCCGAACTGGAAGGCTACTTCCCATTCAGCTTCTTCCATGGCGGATGCTTCCCGCTATCGTCAGTTGATTGGATCCTTGATTTGGCTTCTCAACACTCGTGTTGATCTTTGTTTTGCTGTTGGGCTCCTGGCAGGGTTCATGAGTGAATCTCAGACGATGCATTGGCAGGCTGCTCAGAGGATACTTCGGTATTTGCGGGGGACGTCTGATTTAGGGATTCATTATCCTGCAGGGACAGATGGTTCAGATCTTGTACTTGCAGGTTGGAGCGACTCGGATTGGGCCGGTGATGTGGACCACAGGCGGTCTCCTACAGGTTACTGTTTTACCTTAGGTGCAGGTGTTATCTCATGGAGTAGCACGAAGCAGCCCACGGTAGCCCTTTCGTCTACTGAGGCGGAGTATCGGGCTGCGTCTTCCACCACATGTGAGGCTGTGTGGCTTCGGAGATTGTTGGAGGAGGTTGGCTGCCCCCAGACTTGTTCTACTTTGCTTCAATGTGACAATGAGAGTTGCATTGCCTTGGCACGGAATCCTGTTTTTCATACCCGGACGAAGCACATAGAGATCCAGTACCACTTGATCAGAGAGAAGCTTCTGGATGAGACCATCACTGTGGAGTACTGCAAGACGGAGGACAATCTTGCAGATTTGTTTACGAAGGCCCTTCCCCAGGCTCTACTTCGGAGACATTCCAGATCCCTCAGGCTTCTGCCCCGCCCAGGCTCTGAGAGGGAGGGGGTGTTAGAGATCATCGCCTGAGCAGGACTGCATAGTCCAGTCGGACTGTATAGTCGGATTGACTGCAATCGAGTCGGCTGCATTTAATGCAGCCGACCTGCCTGATTTTTTGCCCTGTTTCCTGGCTATTTAAAGCCGAGGTTTTCAGCAGTCTCCCGCATTTTTCTGCTTGCAGATTACAGACTGGTGGCACGCGCAGATTTTGTCTCTGTTCGCAGATTTCAGACAAGAGACAGTGCAGATTGCAGCAGACTTCGAGGTGAACAGCAGGTTGCATCGTCGAGGTGGAGACACGCAGTCCAGCGCACTGCGCTCGTGTATATATCTGCATATCTTTGTATACAGCACACTTTATACAGCAGATCTTCATCTTCCACTGTCTCTTTCTCTCTCTTCTCTCTCTGCGTTCTCTCTCTCTCAGTCCTACACTTCCGCACCGCTGCACTCTGACAGCTTATTGCTGAATTTGCATGACTTGGCCTCTTTATATGTAAGAGGCTCACCCTCATCTATAAGCATCACATAGTGCAGAGGAGTCATACCTATGTGGCTACCTTCTTAAGCGTGTAGACCTACATACCCAATGATCTATATTTTCAGGAATCGGGTCTACATCTTTGGAGGCATGTTATTTTCAGCATTTATTGGTTGCTGTAAGCCATTTTCAGCATGCTGTTCATGCTGTACAGCACCTTCATTTTCATTTCGAGCACTTGCATTTTCATAATCAGCAACTCTATCTTGCTGTCCATGACCTCGTGTTTCTATTTGCTGTCCATCATCATCTGGATAAAAAATAACCGGTTGATCATCAGTTTCAGCCAATGGTATAGCATCATGAGGCTCATCATTTGAAGTAATAGGTGGCTGCAAATTCTGAAATTTGACATTTTTCATGTCTTCATTAGAGGCTAAAGTACTTTTCAGCAACTTTGCCTCATTAAACACAACATTATGACTGTGAACAATTTTCTTGGACTATGGTAACCACCCTCTATAGCCAAATTCACCCTCAACACCATAGGCCATGAAAATCCCTTTGATGGATTTCGGGTCAAGTTTACTCAGCTCATCTCTAACATGCACAAAAGCATCACAACCAAATATTCGTAAATGGTCATATAGGGCCGATTTGCTAGACCAAACCTCCTCAGGGATGCCATTATTTAAGGACCTGTTTGGAGAGCGGTTGCAAATGTGAACTGTGGTTTTAAGTGCCTCTCCCCAAAATTCATGAGGGAGATTAGCAGTGGATAGCATGCACCGCACTCTCTCACATAAAGTCCTATTGTATCTTTCAGCCACACCATTTGAAGAAGGGCTATAAGGAGCTGTAAGCTCCCTCTTGATTCCATGAAAGTCACAAAAAGACTTAAACTCAGTAGATGTGAACTCACCCCTATTATCAATTCTCAAGCATTTCAGCTTTCTACCTGTCTAAGTGGTCACAAATGCATGAAAAGTTTTAAATCTCCCCTAGCAACCAATGCAAGTAGCGTATGAAGGATGATTATCTTGACTATTTGAGAATATCTCATTAAAGTCTACTTCTTTCTTTTCTTGAATCCCTTGGCTACCAATCTTGCCTTGCACTTAGACAATGCTTTAGATAGAAGATAGTTTCAACTTATAGACCCATTTGCATGGAAATGCATGCTTGCACTTAGACAAAGGAACCAACTCCTAAGTAGCATACTTTACAAAAGAGTCTATCTTTGACTTCATAGCTTTCATCCACTTATGACCGTCATCCCTAGTTATATCGTCAATGTTGCAAGAAGGCTTCACACAATTTGTAACCATGACATAGTCAAGAGATGGTGTTATGAGAGACAATTGGAGCACAAAACAAGGGTGAAGCAGGCTAGAATGATGAAAGAAATATGCTCAGCTGGTTCAAAAAACTTAGAAAATAGGTCATGCAACATCTCTCTCTCTCTTCCCCTCCCCCGCCCGCGTAATGGCCAATTTATATTAGTTATGAAAAAATATAGGATAATAAGATTACAAAATGTAGGGTGGATCTAGGCCATCATATATGAACTAGATACAATGGATTTAACAAACACAAGAGGATGAGTGTGAAAGAGGTACCCTGGGACTAGATAGACACAGGCTTAAGATTGTTGATGAGATTTTGCCGCATGGGCTTGGGCCTTTGCTGCCAATGTCTCTAGTACACCATCTTCAAAGAGGTCTCCTAGCACCACAAAAGGATTGGGCCTCTAACGTTCAACTTATGAGGAGAAAGGTCCATTTGCAAGGTGGGAGGTAGAACTTGTATCCTTGTGATCCCATGGAGTGATGACTCGACTAATAGTATCAAAAGCCAGCTAGGCTGGAGGGTCATGGGCATGTTGTTATTGTGGTTGCTCTTTGAAGGGCTGCACATCCTTGGGAGAAGTAGAAACTCGAGTAGTTGGTGCATTCGAGGATTTGTCTTGGCGACATGAATAAGCATAGAGGTCCGGAGATGAAGGGTCAGCAGGTACTATAGGCACGGAAGTCTCCTTGGCTTTTCCTTTATTGTGTCACAGGCTTCCGTCCATCCTTGTGTCTCTAGATCTAAAGGAGGAGCTAATTGTTTGGGCTTAGATTGGGTGGGCTGAATAATTTGTTGCTTTGTAGACGGTGGGTGTGTTTTGGTCCTTATCCATGGGCTGGTCCACCAGATACTCTTTCAATCTCGATATTCTCCCAAGAAGTGACAGGGTTGACTATAGGAGAAATAGTGTCCAGCGAAAGCACCCCACTTGAGCCGAAACCAAAGAGGCCACATACCATTGCAATTGAGGCGCAACTAGTTGGGTGTCTTTTTGGCTGTATTCCAGAGCATGCACAACCGATTGCTGTTGGTTGCCTTCAGACTGGGGGGCACCAACACATGACCCATTGCAGCCATATCATCCTTGAGGAAGTAGCCAGACAATGCTCCACTTTCACCCATACTAGACATGCCTGCTTGAGTAGACATTGGAAATATGCCATTGATGCCACGAAACAATATGCACCAACTATTTATAAAAAAAGAGGGGCTGCTGATAGAGAAGAAAATCTCCCGATGAGGGAGAGGGAAGCACAACCTCATAGAAGCCATGTAGACCAAGCGAAAATCTCCTCCACACCATCAGTCTAAAGAAGAGATGTCAACAATTGATGGATCCTGGTTAGGACGAGAATCAGGTCGGTGAAGAAGAGAATGACATCTCACTCATGAAAGACAGAAAAGGAGTGAAGAACCTCCCAAGTATGCACCTATGTGTCGAAGATCTCTTCCTTTGTGTAGGTAGGAATAGCTCGATGATTATGCTCAACATACTCCTCCAAAGAGAATTAGTAAACTCTGACAATTGTTCCCAATTTGGCTCTTGCGAATCCTGCGAGGTAGAAGCCACATGAGCATACAAGCACAGCGGAGAATCACCCGTCTTAGGGGCCTTAGGGGCAACTGAAAATTCTTCATGCTTGCTGCGTCTGTTGACAGAAGGCTGAACATCATGACTCATGGGGCGATGAAGTCATCTCATTAGTGTTGGGCACCTTATCTTCTTCCACTGCCTCATCTTTGACATCCATGGTTGGATCTCAGGCCATGGGAGGTAAATCAGTGCAGCCCATGAGCAGGCATCAGCAGGCCTGTCGTAAAGGTGGGCCCTGAACAGAAGCAAGACAGCAAGGCCCTCCAAAGAGCAGGGCCGTGGGGTACAGCACAAGATCATAGGGCATCCAGGTAGGTGTCCAGCAGGTTGGGGGCGCAGGGCAGGCAGCACATGCCTGGTACAGGGCAGGGCAGTAGAACTAGTACAGGGCGGCCGCAGCTCTCTCTCTCTCTCCATCTCTCTCTCTTTTTTTTTTTCGTAAAAGGTAATTGTATTAATTACGAAAAAAATACAAGATTACTTGATTACAAGATACATGATGACACTAAGCCATCATGTGAAGAGGTTCTCTCACTCTTTCTCTCTCTAAGAGGAAGACCACCAATCATCACCCGCCAAAGAAAGACCTTGCATTTGAAAGGTGTCTTATTCAGCCAGCCCTCCATCAGCATTGTCTGCCACCATGACAGCGATTTCCGCAGTCCCCAAACAGTATTAGCTTTCTCACCCAGCCATTGGTGATCTTGAATGAGAAGATGATACACCTGATTAGTAGAGGCCTTTTCCAGACTCAACCGGCCTGCAAGGTCCCAGTCCTGCCAAGGGCGATCCACAGCCAGGGCAGGAAAGGGTTGCCTACCCTGAAGCTCCGACGAAAGCTTTTCCCATAAATCACGGTATCCGCGCGGGATCTTGAAGAGTCGCCTAGCAGTCCGAAACGATACGAGGACATTGCGAGTGGCAAGGGTAGCATCCGCAACCGACGTCACACCTAAACGGGCCATGCGGTTAAATCTTGGTTTGAGCTGATGTTTATCTTCCCATGAAAGGAGTCTCGATACTGTCAACAATTCCAGCCGAAAGGAGTTAGTCTGCAAGTGGTCCCCTACTGGGTGCCAACGGGCCTTTTGGAGCACCACTTTCCAAGAGCCGACCAAGTGCAGTAACAAAGAGGAAGAGGGACTGGAAAAACGAGAGTCAGCATTAAGGACATGCCACCAGGAGGCCCGAAGCCGTGTGTTACCATGGCGGAGCCCGCTGACCTCAAGAAAATAACGAGCTATGATGGTCCACGGGTGATGATTCACACACAGGCACGAAAAAGGGACCAACGGAGAGCTAGCATATGAGTTTCTGCATCCAAAATAGCTCCACCACCCATGCGCTTAGGGGTACATGTATGTGACCATGAAATCCACGAAATGCCTGCCTGCAGTGAATCCTTCTTCCATAGCATGAAACGGATGGGATGAGTGAGAGCCTTCAAAGTAGTAGGCGTCCATGGCAACAAAGGCAGGAAAAACGTTAGCATTGGTAGCATGATTGTCTGGGCCACTTTGAGGCGGACATGGAATGGCCACGCTTGCGACTTCCAATACATAAACTTCGCCGCCAGTTTTTGTGAAATCCACTCCAGCAGGTCTTTTGGCCATACATCCACCCCCAATGGGTATCCAAGATGCCTGACAATGGAGCCACGGGAAACCACCTGGCCTTGCCAGCCTAATGACTGTAAATCAGGCTCCGTACAACTGAGAATGGCTGACTTAAAGGCATTGATGCGAAGCCCAGAGGCCTGACCAAAGAGTGTCCAAACATCTAATGCCCTTCGAATGTTGTCCCTGTCCGCCTGCAAAATCATAAAGGTGCCATCAGCCAAAGATTTGCTAACGAAGTGCTGACCCAAAGGGAGAGACAGGCCTGCCAGCTGAGCAGAGGCTGCCATGGAGGATAACATTGAAAGGACCGGGTGAGTCGCCATGGCAAAGAAGAGAGGGCTCAAAGGACAACCCTGTCTGACTGAGCATGCAAGGACAAATGGCTCTGTAACCCCACCATTGAGCATAACTCTGGAGGAAGCCGCAGCACTAATGGTGTAGATCAATCGGGACATCCGGGTACCAAAGCCCATAGCAGACATGAGATCTGCAATGAAAGACCAGTCCACATAATCAAACCCCTTTTCCAAGTCCAATTGAATCAATACCACTTCCTGACCGGAGTGCCGCGCATAGTCAATAGCCATTTGCACATTTAAGATATTATGCAGAATGTTGCGGCCCTTAATGAAGCCATATTGGAGAGGATGCACAATAGCTGGAAGGTGCTTGTGTAGCCGATTCGCCAGCACTTTGGAGTAGATTTTATACATGGAGCCCATCAAAGAGATTGGTCTCCAGTGTTGCAGCTTTGACGGCAAAGGGACCTTTGGAATTAGTTTGATAAGGCCTTCTTTCCATGAGGAGGGCATGACCCCTGTTTCCCAAACCTGCTGAAACATGACCACCAATGGCTTCACCAACTGCGTGGCCGAGGTCTGAAAGAATTCATTAGTGAGACCATCCCAGCCAGGACTTTTATCCTTCGGCAGGTGCAACAAAACATCCATAACCTCCTCCTTGCAAATATCGGCCTCCAAAGTGGCTTGCATATCAACTGGAACCTGCTGGCGGACCAGATGATAGAAGACCGAGCGGGCATGCGTAACCTGGCTAGAAGGCGAGGGAGAAGAACCAAGAAGTTCCATAAAATAATTTCTGCACATAGTGACAATGGTCTGCGGATCAGTGACCATGCGACCTTCCGAATCCTGGAGTCTGGTCATATTTTCGCGAGCCGGAGACGCATGCAAGGCGCGAAAGAACTTATGAGACTGGCAGGCACTATCTTGCAATGTGTCAGTCAAGTTATGCAGCTTGGCCTGCTGATAAGATTTCAACTGAAACACTTGAATAAGATGGGCCAAACGCCTCTCCAGTGACAGCAGAAAATCATCATCTGGGGAATCCAGGAGCAAGGAACGGACCAAAGCCAGTAAGTCCTCTGCTGCATGTCGACGTCGGCGACAAAGCGAGGCATGATGGATCCCTTACTGCCGAGCAACCCGTTGCACATTAGAGAGCAGCCGTGCAAATGAAGGCAAGCCCTCAGAGGCGAAGTCCAATAAGAACCTCTCAATCAACTGCTGCATATAGCCCTGGAAAATTGAATGCTTCAAATAAGAGGAGTTGAAACGTAAAGGGAGCCTATCTAGCAATTGCACAAAAGGTGCAATAGATTGTGCCCGCATCTCAGGCTGGAGGGGGAAATGGTCCGACAACGCATATTGCTGCAAGACCTTCATTTCCAGCATCTCGGGAAGAAAATCATCCCCCTGCATGATATACATTCTGTCCAGCCGCGACCAGGTAGTTGCATATTGTGCGGAATGAAAAGTAAACCCCGAAAAAGAAGGGTGAAGCCACGACCAAAGATCTTGCTTGAGTACGTGCAAAGCAAAGGAACTCCACACCCGGCTTTCCGGCGTATCCATTACCGAATGCCCTGAAGTGGACTGAGAAGAGTCAACACACATATTGAAATCACCCATCAAAAACCCCCTTCGGCCAAGTGACATGGAGCCCTGCAAAGTGGACCAAAGATCCCGTCGGGATGCGGGATCATTCGGAGCATAGAGGCCCAACAACCATAAAATCTCTCCTTCAAATAAGACTTCGATTACCAGAAAGCGGCCCTGCACATCATTTTTAACAAGGACAGGCTGATATTTCTCATGGACAATCCTCAGCACGCCCGAATAGTGCGTAGCATGGGTCCCTGCATAAAACAGACGGAATCCATGACAATCCACAACTTTTCCTGCTTCACCGTGACTTTTGTGCTCAACTGCACACAATACATCCCACTGGTTCTCATGCAAGACGGTCCACATGGCATGTTTCTTATGGCGAGAGCAAATGCCTCGCACATTCCACGTGGCTATCTTCATGTATCCTCAAAGAAGGAAGTCAGGAACGAGGCGCCTGCTGCCTCGATTTCACCTTTTCCGCGAGAGCATCCAGGACACCCTCATCCAGAAAATCAGCCAATACTGTAAACGAATTCTGGCGACCTGCTTTAGAGGTAGAAGGGAAATCCACTGCCTTGGGAGAGGGGCGGGGATAACGCCGATCCCAGGGTGTAATAACATTACCTTTGGCATCAAACGCCAGCTTAGCAGGTGGGCCTTTGGGGCCGTCGGTATAGACTCTCCTTGGAGACTGATTACGAGGGGCAGACGGGGCCGTAGGACGCGCAGCCTGCTGTGAAGTGACCATTTCTTTCCTGCGCGTATACGTGCGCACTGAATCCTGGGAAGCAGTAGGCCCAGGATCCGCCAGGCCTGCATCCAACTTTTTACCTTTTTTGGGACGTGCCTCAATCCAGTCAGTGCGACGGGCATCCACACTCAGGACCTGTGGTTTGCCTTTATCCATGACATGAGGAGACTGAAGGGCTTCTTGGGGCGTGGCATCAAGCACCATGTCATCCTTGGGCAGCACAACCTGCGCATCCTCTGAAGACGGTTGCCTTTCAGGGCATTTGGCCATGAAATGCCCCAATTTACCACATGAAAAGCAGTGTCCCGCAAAGTTGCCCCATTTTAAGCGGAAATGCAAAGGATGCATGCCTGAACAATTAAGGCGAAGCCACGCGGGCCTTTTCCTAGCCGTGTCCCATAGCATGCATAAACGGTTTTGGTTCATCGCCCTGAGGCTTGGGGGAACCAGCACTGTTTCCACAACCGCCATCGCATCCTTCAACATGGGCCAATAGACCGCCGGACAATTTTCCACCTCCACCCACACCGGGCATTCTCGTTGAAGCAGACGCTGGAAGTCGGCCATGGGGCGCCATGGCACAACATGGACCAAGCGACGATCAAAGAACAGTGGCAACTTGGACAGGAGCTCAACTCGATGCGTTTCCGATTTCAACAGCACCTCATAAAAGCCGCGAGGTCCAAGGAAGATCTCCTCAACACACTCCCCTTGCAATAAATGGTGCATCCACTGGCGAATATGCGAAAGCACTGGGATCCTGCCAGTGAAGAAAAGTATAACTGCACGGTCATAAAACACCGAGAAGGATCGCAAGACTGATTTGGGGTCCACTGTGGCTTCCAGCACATCATCCTTTGCCGCATCAGAAAAAGATTCATTATTATGCTAGACATAGTCGCCAAGCAGAGTATTGGCAAAGTCCAGCAAATGCTCCCAGTCAATTTCCTGCGAATCCACAGGATCAGAGGCCACTTTCGCATAGGAACGTTCCGGAGGACCCATTGGCTCATCAGAAGTATACTTGGAGCGTTTGCCGGCAGGCGGCAGTTCAGAACCCGGAGGCAACTCCTCCGTGCATGGCACCATATCCTCCGGCTCCTCTGCATCTGAATCAGGGCCAAGGGCTGCCACCGTCCGGTCGAGAAAATCCATATCCAGGCCAGCCATATTGCTGTCTTCGCGTTCGCGCCCCCTCTCTCTCTCTCTTTCTCTCTCTGTGCAAGTCCCGCAGATTTGGCGGCCTCAGCCGTGGCCTATCCCAAGGGAGCTCTCTCGCAGTATACAGAGCAACGAGCACACTGGACGGGACACTGCCTCTCTGATGTCTGTGGGGCTTAGGGTTGACCGCAATTGGGCGCCTCTGCAGAAGGGAGCAAAACGACCAGGCGCACCCGCGAACAGAAGAGAGGTTGAAGGCAGAGGGGCGTTTGCAGTCGTGGCAACGCAAGTGGGCAGGAAGTCAGCGCAAGGAAACTCGTGATGTACCAGAAGGGCGCCGAGGAGTAGGACGAGCGAAACGACTACGAGACGGAAGGACGACAGCGCGCGAAACGATGACGAGGCGGAAGGACGACAGTTGGAACCCCAGCCACTAGGACGGACGACAGACGGGCGACGGCCTACGCCGTCTGCACACAGGGGAAACCGGGCAGCGGATGACGCTGAAGCTGCACAGGCCGCAGGACACGAGCGGGCGCCATCGACGAGCTCTCCTCTTGTAAAACTCTCCTCTTTCTCTCTCTCTCTCTCAATATTCTCTCTCTCTCTCTCTCTCTCTCTCTCTCTCTCTCTCTCTCTCTGTTTCTGTCTGTGCGCAAGACATAACAGCACGCCAGGTAGCATGCAGGTTAAGGGCGGCATGGTACAAGACTAGGTGAGAAAAGCCGCGGAAGATAGACTAACCCGAGGCTATGCAGCCCTCGGGTCAATGGAGAACCAATGTGCCCGCATACAGTTCCAGGAACCCCGGACAAAGCTCTGGCTTTTTGACACCTTGGTCACACCAGCCCTCCTGTACGGGGCTCCCATATGGGGGTCCAATCTCTACCACACGTGGAGGGCCCCACAGGATCAGCCACTGCCTAAGGAGGAGGCCACCTATGAGGGATGGGAGCAGATGGAGAGACCCTTAATACTTATGATCTCACGGATGATCCGAAGCAAGCCCTCCCTACCACACGAGATCATCCGCGCAGAGCTGGGGGCACCGCCCCTCGTGGCTGAGGCCCTCTTCCAGACCGTGACCTTCTTGCGCCGAATATGGGACCTGCCCCGGCACCGGTACCCCAGACTCGCCCTGAAGTCATCCAAACAGCTAGCAACACAAGGGGACACTGAGTGCTGGTATGCCCGAACAGAGACCTGGCTACGGCTCCATGGCCTGCACATGGACCACCTCCCCCCACTACAATACAGCCTAGACTGCCCACACCTGGAGCTCAGCCGAGAGGAGGTAAATCGCATCACCAGAATGGATATCATCCAGACAGACACCACCAGGACATGGGTGACCCCCACGTCGGAACTAGGAACCAAGAAGGCCTTCTACCGAGAACACTTCCTGCATATCTCACCGGACGGCTTCATCACCCGCCCAAGCTACATGGACACACACCTGTCTCACGGGGTCAAAAGTGCCATCGGACAGATCCGCACGTCCTCACACCAACTACGGGTCGAAACGGGCAGATACGGGGCCAACCCCCTCCCCCCCAGAAGACCGAATCTGTCAGCTCTGCCATCTCGAGCCAGAGACAGAGGAACACTACATTTGTAGATGCCCAGTGTACTACGAAATCCGGGGACGCTTCCACTGCCTATTCAGCGAAGGATTCGGACCACTCTCCAAGGTGATGGAATTCAAAGACCAGAGATGCCTGGGGCTCTTTCTACTGGAAATACGACGCCACAGAGACCACCTCCTACGAACCACGGAGCGAAGACAAGGAGCCACCAACCAACGCACACTCAACGACTTCTACCAAATACTAGCTACCCTCCCCACCACCGAGCCCCCACCAGCCCAACCGGCCTCCCGGCCCCAAGGGACCACCTTAGAAATAGCCACAGCGAGAGGTAAAGCCCGGCGCCCACGCCCCGCCGGCCCCCGTCCCCGCAGAAGACACTGGTTGAAGATACAAGGGATACTACGCCGCCATCGGAGGGCCCTGCCCCGCCGCTTAAGCCTCTCCATGCTAGACCGACCCATGCGGGACATCTTAGAATGAACACCCCAGGAGCAGTTCCACACCGCACTGGGAGTATCTCTAGATTGTATCTAGTCCAGATATCATTTTGTACCTACTCAATTTAGTTCAACATAGCATAAATGTTAGCTTCACTGGGACTTTTGAAATCTCCCAGACATTTGTATGCAACATTTTGGTCTCATAGGCCAACTTGGCCTGTTGTAGACGTTAATATAACTTTCTTTCTTTCTTTCTTTCTTTCTCTCTCTCTCTTTCTTTCATTAAGACAATTGAAATAAGTAGCAATATTTGCATCAGACCATCAGGTCAGCTAAGAAAATAGAACAGACACAAATCAAGCTGAAAGGCTAACACACAAATATCACACAGAAAGGATAGCTGGAGTGGAGCCAACAATATCCAGCCAAGGAGTAACAATGCCAGGAAGAACCAGATCAGCTGAAACCAAAGAGGAGATCTGCCATAACACTAAATCACGAATACGGGCCACATGACCATGGATGTGCGAGACAAAATAAAAAATAAAGGCATTCCGAGTATGCCAAATATGCCACAGAGCTATCCATTGAAGGAAATGGAAAAGGTAGGAATAATTCGATTGCAAGCCGGACATAGAAGGCATCCTTCCCATAATCCACGAACAGGTTGAAATCCGTTGTTGAGTAGCTAAGGACTACACACGGGAAACAAAACTCCAAATCTATTGATCAACGGGGCAAGAGACGAAGAGATGAAGCAATGTCTCATCTCATGTAGTGCAAAATACATAGCAAGCACGGGAGATCTTGCAAGCACGCAACACATCCCCAGTTGGAAGACCCCCTCTGCGTGAACACTTCACATTGATAAGGAACCTTAGACTTCCAAAGTTGGAGGAATCTTTCTTGCCACTTCTTTTTGTTGTCCCAAATATGCCATAATTTATTGGCCTTTCCAGTGACCCATCTCTTGGCCTCGACTCGACCATCTGATGATAGATTTGATTAGTTGACATTTTCTCAAAATCATCAGGAAGCACAAACTTCCAATCCTGCTAAGGAGACAATGGCTGTAGAGCAGGCAATGTATAGAACCTCAGAAGCTTCTTTTGTAAGGACGACCAAATGTCATACTAGCCACGAGGCACCCAAAAGTGCTGACAAATGCGCTGGAAAGAATAAAGACGGGACTGCCCAGGAATGACACCATCATGGATTGTTTGCAACCCCAAGCGAGCCATTCGATTAAACTTATCTCGCTGCAGTGTTTATCAGGCCAATCCAACAACTTGGAGGTAGCCAACACTTCTCCTTGTAGTGAATTATCCTCCTTACGAAGATTAGAAGGCCGCCACAAACTGCAAAATCTGCTGCTAGGATGCAATCAAATGAGAAAGGAGAAAAGATTGGGAGACCTTAATAGACCTCCTGGAGTTCAGCACATGCCACCAAGAAACTTGAATAATCGTGCGACCATGTGAGATACTAGTATTTTCGATGAAAAATTTTGCAATATCTGACCACGGATGACTCTGCACACAGTGTGCCTGCAAAAGTGCCAATCTCAAAGCAACCATGTGGAAATTAACATCCAATAAAGTTGCTCCCCCCATCCTTTTAGAAGTAGTCATATGCTGCCAAGAAATTCACACTTGTCCCAAACGTTTCCCTTTCTTTTTCCACAACATGAAGCGGATAGGTTGAACCAGTTTCAAAAGAGAGTTCTTAGTCCAAGGAAGTAAGGGCACAAAAAACGAGACCATACTGATCATAATCCATTGAGTAACTTTAAGTCTAACATGAAGAGGCCAGTCTTGAGATTTCTAGTACATGAACCGATTATGTATATGGAACGATATCCAATTAAGCAAGGCATGGGGAGCTACATCCACACCAATAGGATAACCTAAGTGTCGGGTAATATCTCCTTTAGAAATTACTACTCCTTGCCAACCCAAAGCTTGCAAATCACTTTCCGTACAAGAAATCAGGGTAGTTTTTTTTTAGCATTAATATGAAGCCCGAATGCTAAAGCAAAAAGATTCCGCGTAACCATTGCCCGATTAACATTAGCGCGATCAGCCTTAAGAAACATAAAGGAATCATCAGCCAAAGATTGACCCAAAAGTTGGGCACCATTGGAAAGAGACAAACCAATAATCTCGCCTTGATCAACTTATACATTGGGGACGTGCACTAACTGTCCCCACTCTTAGGTGATATAGGCTCTTCTCACTTCCATTGGGATTTCTTGAATATGTGGGGGCTGTGGCTCCTCTCCTCCATAAGTGCTTGTGGCTGTTACTTTGGATCCACTTGTTGAAGCTGTATCTTCCATAGGACATCTATTCTTGTAGTGTAGTCCCCGTATTTGAAACATCTACTCCTGTTGTTGAGGCTTGGGGTCTTCACCATGATGTAGTTGACCATGCTGACTTGTAAGATGTGCTTGGATTTGGTGTGTAGTGATTGTTTCCCCACCTTCCAAATGCTCCTCTTGGTACCAAGGCAGGCTGTGAAGTGGTTGGGGTTACTCTTGAGATCTGATTTCTAATCTCGGAGATGGGGCCTCTTGAGGGGTTTAGTCTTGCGGTCCAAGAGTTGGTGGTGAGATTGATATTGAATCTAGCTCGACTCCCTTGGGTGGTCCTTCTTCCTTTTAAATCTACTAATCTTTTAGCCATCCTCACGGCCTTTGCTCGATTTGCAGGTTCTTCTCTCTCTACATCTCTTCTGGCGCAATCTTGCATGCTTCATATGAATCTGTGCAATTTTGTATCTATGTCTATGTTTGGGAGTCGTAGCATGAATTATCTATACTTGATTTGCCTATACTTGTTAACATATTCCTTCGTCTTCCCTTGTGCTTGCTTGAGGTTTGTAGTTCCTCCTATGAGAAGATAGTGCAACCTTGCTCTTGCTCTAGTAGATACCAACTAGCGACATCCTCTTTAAGATTAATGGCTGCTACTTCTCCCTTTCTCTCCTTAGTGATCCTAGCATACTTTTAAGTATCCATCTACCTTTGCAATCCACTTCTTCAAAATCAGCCCATCTCTCTTCCCCTTGTACTTGGAGGGTTGGGGCATCTTGAACTTGACATAGTCATCTTTTAAACTTTAAGTATCTATCTGCCTTTGCAATCCACTTCTTCAAAATCAGCCCGTCTCTTTTCCCCTTGTACTTGGATTTCCACATTAAGTGCAATAGAGCCACATCACCTGACTAATGGTATCAACAAGAGAGGTCATGCGAGGACCAAATCCCATGGCAGACATTAGCTGCCGCAAGAAAGACCAGCTGACATGATCAAATGCCTTTTCAAGATCAAGCTGAAGCATAACAACTTGTTGGCGTGAGGCTTTGGCATAATCAATCCCTAGTTGATTATTCAAAATGTTATGCATTATATTCCATCCCTTAATGAAACCATATTGATGTGGATGAACCAAGTGTGGGAATATTTTTTGCAATCTATCGGCAATGATTTTTGAAAAGATTTTATACAAAGAACCCATAACAAAAATGGGTCTCCATTGTTTCAAGGAAGTCGGAGAAGGAACCTTAGGCAACAACCGAATCATAGCAATCTTCCAGTCTGAAGGCATCCTACTAGAATTCCAGACTTGCTGACACAGGTGAGTTAATGGGTCCTTAAGCTGCTCAACATGGGCAGAAAATAGTTCATTAGGAAACCCATCCTAGCCAGGGCTTTTCCTACGTGGTAAATGGGACAACACATCCTTCACTTTAGCCTCTAAGATAGCTTAACTTGATTATTAACCAAGTCACAAATGTATCAACGAGTAGAGTGAACAACATTAGAAAGAATCTCATGTGGACCCAACAAAGATTTATAATAGTCAACGCACAAGGCAAGTTCACTAACCATAACACCTTGCTCATCCAACAAATGCACAATATTTTCCTGAGTGTATTTTTAGTGTACGCAAGCAAAGAACTGATGAGAGTGGCATTTATTATAATGCAAAGCTTCTGCTCAGGCCAGTAATTTGTATTTACCATATTTCTCCTCCTGAAGAGATTGAACTCTACATTTCAACCATTCAAATGCATGTAACCATGTCATCAGTAGTATCCCTAGATTGATACAAAGACAATGAGTGAGCCAACAAATTTTGGGAATGCTACAATTCAGCTTGAAAAGAAGAAGCATGCTGAATACCATACTGTCGGGACAACGCACGTGCATTATCCCTAAAAACAGCCCATGCTTCCATACCTCGAGATAGGACCCTAGAGCTAAAAGAAGCAATCAATTGCTGGATACATTCCAAAAATTGATTTTGTAGCAGAAAAGATTGATTGAAATGTAGAGGCAAACGAGCAAGCAGAGCCTTAAAGGCATAAACCGGTCTACGAATCAAATCGAAAACCAAGAGATAGTAATCTAACAAGACATGTTGTCGCTCCACCCACATATCAATCACTGCAGGAAGAAAAGAATCGCTCAGACAAATGTAGATCCTATCAAGTGGCCCAAGTGTTTGGATGCTGAAGAGAACGATAAATATATCTAGACTATGAATGATGTATCCAAGACCACACGTCTTGTTTCAAAGACAGCTGCCAATACATCCCAAGCCTGCCGCTCAGGGCCATCCATGACCGAGTGTGGTGAAGTCGCCTAATCCGCAGATACACATGCATTAAAATCACCCATAACAAAACCTTGACGAGCCATGGGAAGGCAATGCAAGTCTTTCCAAAGCTGACGACGTTCCTGAGAAGTAGGAGCATACACGCCCACGAACCACAAGACCTCACCCTCATATGATTTCTAGCATCATAAATCTACTGCGAGCATCTTGAGAAACCAAGGATGGTTGCAAGGAAGGTCTAACAACCAACATAACTCCAGATTTATGTGAAACCTGACCACTAAAAATAATCCTTGTATACATAAGAAGAACTTGCCAAAGCATGTTGTTTGTGCTCCACAACACAAAAAACATCCCAATTACCAACTAACACAATTTTTCGCAACAGATATTGCTTATTGCTCGAAGAGATGCCTTTAATATTCCATAAAGCAAGTCTCATGATAAACCACGAGAGAAAACTACTGAATCACCACTTTCCCTTTCCCTTTAGTATGCGTAGCTTTAGCAGCCTGAAATCTCTCCATCTCACTACTACGAATCACATCTACAAGATCCACCCTCTGCAAAAACTAGCAATCGAAGCATGAGAAGGGAACAACTGTTGATGAGAATGGAAAACATCCCGAGGAGGCAAAAGCCTCCCATGTGCGTCAAAGCGCAAAGCGGAATCAAAAGCACTTTTATCATCCACACCACCTGCAGGTACATGCAAAGATTGAGGTTTCGTGTAAAAAACCCTACCTTTGCGTTGAAAATTCTGAGTAATAGGGTGAGAAGATGGGTGAGCAGGAGTCAAACGAGATTCTTGTCTAGCATTACGTCTAACCTCAGTGACTCAGGAATCATCTTGAGGAGGCAGATTTCGACCAACTGAATACGATACACGCTCAATACCAACTTGGGAAACATCCTTATATCCATCATCATGTCCATGTAGGGCAAGAGGCATAGGAGCAACATCTTGCTGCCGAGTGATCAACTGGGGATCATGCTCTTGCATATCCATATCAGGGTCCAAAGAATGTTGCAATACTTGAGGGTTTCCTTCGCATTTGGAAATAAAATGGCCCAATTGGCCACATTGAAAGTAGTGTCCAGCAAATGTGCCCCACTTAAGCTCAAAAACCAATGTCTGCAACCTAGGGACCTCAAAACGAATTTTGGTTGTCCGAGGTTTCCTTGTGTCCCTAAGCATACAAGCCCTGTTCCTATTACAGGAGGCTAAACGGGGCTCCACCAGCACCTCGCCAAGGGATCTCAAAACCAAAAGAAGAAGTCGCCAAAGATGTGCAGGAAAATTAACCACCTCCACCCATATGGGTATGCCTACCTAAGCACCTCTTAAAACTCAGCCATAGGTCTTCGTGGGATCGTATGTACTAGCTGATTGTCCATGAACAAAGGAATATGTTGCATACTGCGAGCACACACATCCGGAGTACGAAAAAGGACCTCAAAAAACCCCATGGGTCCATCATAAATCTCTTCCACGAGAGGGGCCTGCACTTGCCCTGAAACATCATCATGACACACATCACCACTCACAAGCATGGATTGCAGCCAAGCATGAATCCGAGAAATCAAAGGAATCCTTCTTGTAAAATAAAGGATGATTGCCCTCTCATGAAAGGCAGCGATTTGCTATAAAACCAGGTCAGTTCCCATGGCAGCAACCACATGATCCCCTTCCAGTAAAGAGCTCACTTTACCCTCATTGGCACGAATATAATCTGACATAAGATTATTGGCAGTGGCAAGCATAAACTGGAAAGACACATCAGTCTGTGAGCAAGAAACACGAACATCTTGCTGAGGGAAATTCGGAGCACACAAAACCGGTATATCAACCATCATCTTATGGCATTTTCCCATTTCATCCCCTTCCATCAACTGCCCAGAATCCTCAGCCAAAGAGTCACCATCCGACTCCACCAATTCTTTCTCATCCCCATGCCCAATATGCTGGTCAAGAAAAGCCACATCAATACCATTTGACGCCTGCATATTCGCCATATCAAAGCTCAACCTTGGAGTATTGTGCAAAATCTGTGTGTGTGTGTGTGTGTAGAGGCGGGTCTGCTCTCTTTGTCTGTGTGTAGGGGCAGGTTGCACGCGAGGATGTGCAGTCTGCAGTCTTTGCACGTCAATAATCTGTTGTCCTCCCAGGCATAGATCTGTCCTTGTTGATGTTTGTCTATTTGTCTGTTTCTCTTGCTGCCTTTTCCTAGCCTGTGCAGGGTCGCAGTCTGCAAATGCACCTTTAGATCCTGACAATTCAGGTGTACTCTCTCTCTCTCTCTCTCTCTCTTTCTCTCTCTGTGCAATTCCATGGCACGATGGTCAGGGGTTCTGTCTGCTGGGCGATTGCAGGTCTGATACAGTGTGCTGCTAGGGCAAGTCCTGCTGGTCACTGTTTCACCTACAGAAGTGCGCAGGCTGGATGCAGGGTAGGGCAGCAATGTTGGAGGTTGTGTGTGAGCCTGTTAGGAAGGTGCAGCGATGGCGCGATCACGATCAGGAGGGGCAGCTGCCACTCTCTCTCTCTCTCTCTCTCTCTCTCTCTCTCTCTCTCTGTGCAGGTTGCAGGTTGTTTGTGCAAGTCTAATTACAGGTCGTCAGTTCTGCCATGATTATAGGTCATTACTTCTACCATGATTGCAGGTCATCACTATAGTCTTGTGTGTGTGTGTGTATCACTCCCTCTATGGCAATATCTACTATGTTTGACGAATGGCTGTCACTTCTTGCAGCTCTCTCATGATGGTTTCATAGTGAGGCCGAGATACATGGATGCTTAACTTTCTCATGGACTCCGAGTTGCTATTGGTCAGATTTGCACCTCATCGCATCAGCTGATGATTGAGATAGGTCGATGGAGCCATGTTGCAGCCAATGAGAGGATGTGCCAGCTTTGTGGATGGGAGCTAGAAAAGGAGGAGCACTACATTTGTAGATGCATTGTATACTATAATATCTGAGGCCGCTATCATTGCCTCTTTAAGGAGGGATTTGGACCACTAAGATGGGTGATGGACTATGAGGACCAAAGATGTTTGGGCCATTTCTTATTGGAGCTCCAGTGGCGCAGAGCAGTATTGTTACGGGATAGGAGACGACCCTAGTCTCATCCACCCCTCTAGAGAGCAATTACAAACTTTTTCAGTGTGGCTGAACCTCTAGCCATTGCCACCCCAAACACTACATCTCCTATTGTTAGGCATCATCGAGGGACATCATCAGGCGGCATCACAGTTGATAGAGCTACAGTGTTATGTAGAGCACGATGCCCTAGAGTACCTACTCGGCAACATAGGCATGCCCATATGCATCATCTGCATCATGATTCCTCGTTACAGATGCAAATTGGCGCGTTGACTCAATCGGAGGTAGTTTTTAGAGTCTTGGTGGATTCCATAGACTGAGGGGGAGATACTCTACACTCTTTTTAATATTTTTAGACTTAGTTTTTCTAGCTTTTTCAGTTTTTCATACTTCTCATTCCAATCTACCATGTAGACCTACACATAAATTTTATCTCTTTTTCTTTGATGAGAGATGATGATACCAGTTGTATTGGTAAGGGTCTCATAGGCCATTCTAGCCTTTTAGAGGCGTTAATAGATCTTATCTTATCTATCTCGTGGAGATGGTTGAATTAATGAGGTGAAATATGTACAACAAGCCTTCTGTCCAGCCAAGGAGAATGAAAAATAGGTAGCAAATATTGATGAAGCCAAGAGGTGAGAAAATACAAAGCTCAAAGGACAAGAGAAGGGGATCATGAAGTGGGAACAATAGGGGTGGTGCAAACAACATCCAAACATGGAGCAACTACTTCTCTAAGTATCAAACCATCCTAAACCATAGAAGTAATCTGCCATAATAGCAATTCGTGCACACAACCTACATGACCAAGTGAAACCAACCTTCTTGAAATGGGTGGTGATAACCTGATTTAAGAGTTAATTACAACAATAAATAAATGCACATAAAATGAAATACACACTTTACCATAACATTCTTGGACAGTAGACTTCCTATTGGCCCCAAAATTGGCGCCCCTTGTGGTATTTCTTTAGCTTCATTCAATTGGAAGGAGTACAACTTGAGATTCTTCAATCTTCTCTTGCTAACCAATTGTTCTTGCTGTCATAAATGACCACCAAGCCTTTGGGTCATTTGCCCCTTGATTCACCCAGGACTTCTTCTCCAATTTGACCCTTGGCTAGCCAAATGCTGCCCCAAATCAATTTGGGATGGGCTGGCTCCTGAAATTCCTTGATAATCTTCAACTATCAGCTGCTGATTTCAGTCCCTTGAGCCTTCAATATCTGGCACGGATCCCAAGGTGTTTGCTAAACCCTAAATTTTGCTGTAAATTGCAGAAATTACAGATTAGCCCACCAAAAATGGCTGAGATCTCCTCCGAATGGCTAAGAATTGCTAAGAATGGCTGAGCATAGGCTTTAGGAGATGAGGGAATGCTGTAGAGAGAGAAAATTCTGAGATTTGTCACGAAGAACTGATCAAAATCAGCTGCTGCCCTGCTGTACCAGCCCCAAACGGATGCACCAACAACAATAGGAGCATTAGAGACTGTGATCTTCAGGAGAAAGTGTATCAGCAGCAATTGCTAGCTTCCCAAGGTCAAGAATATGCAATCTCCATCACCAAAATGGTCTCCAATGGTTGGGAAATGGCCCCAAAAGCTAGCAGCAACAGTTCAACACCTCTTTCCAATAGCTCCAAAATGAAAAAACGAGATTTGCCTCTCCTTTCAGCCCTATTTAGCCTTTCTCCCACTTGCATGGGAAAGTTTTGCCAAGTGGCAGCTTTCTTAATCCATTTTCAGCAAGTTACAGCCATTTAATTAATTTTTAGAATTAATTAATTCTGAAAATTAATTTAGCCCTTAATCCATGCCCAAAAAATTGACTTTGCGTATCCAAAAATTAATTGGCTAGGCCATTTGCAACCCAAAGTGGTCCCATGCATTAATTGACCCTTGGACAAGCATTAATCCATTAATTAATGCCTAGTCCCTAGTGTCACCACTGACACTTAATAGCCAATTAATGGTCCTAGGGGCAAACTGACATCAAAATTCACCTAGAATCTAACAAGTGTAACTTGTTACAACTTTTGCCTTTGACACCCATATTTTTCACAGGGTCTTTCGGCCTTCAACTATGGAAAAGTAGCTTGCACCTCACACGTGCATCTTTTAATTGCACATTTGATTAATCCTTTAATCAAATGTCAATTAAACATAATCAAAGCATCAAATTTTCATGTCCTTGTGACACCAAGGATGCTTGAGGTGCATTAAAATTGAAAGCATTATGAGTTCGCCAGATGCGCCAAAGACCAGTCCATCAAAATAAAAGAGACATGGATGGTGTGGCTATAACATGGCTATGGACGGCAATTTGCGCAAAACCCAAGAATGGGTAACCATCCCATTGACGAGTTGTAGAAGTTCATACAAGGGAAATGAAGTCCCAAACTTGTCTTGCAACCATGAAAGAGATGAAAAAAT
This sequence comes from Lygodium microphyllum, assembly GCF_053477565.2. Classification (NCBI taxonomy): domain Eukaryota; kingdom Viridiplantae; phylum Streptophyta; class Polypodiopsida; order Schizaeales; family Lygodiaceae; genus Lygodium; species Lygodium microphyllum. Next base: position 83,647,270 of record NC_141140.1, read on the forward strand.
GAGTAGGGGTTTCATCACATGTAGTACATAGGATACATGTACCATAGGAGATCTTGGGACTATGTAGCATAGCACCCTTTGGGAAGACCACCAATAAGAAGCCTCCATATGAACACTTTCCCTAATAAGAAAAGCTTGGATTTCCATAGCTGAAGCAACCAATCACGCAACTTAGCTCTACTGTCCTAAATAGACCAAAATTTGTTTGCTTTCTTAGTGACCCATCTCTTAAACTCAACCATTTTATGGTAAATCTAATCAGCTGACCCTCTCTCTCTCTCTCACACACACACACATGCAGTGGGGGCAATTTTACTAATTATGAAGAATGTGCAAGAGTCACATGACTACTAAATGTCACCCAAAGTGGCTATAGTAATGGAACACACCAAGGAGCTAGATCATACGTGGTAAGAAGACCCGCATACTTAATGGTGCCCAACTGCCATTGAAGAAGGCCTTGCATGTGGCCGTGCAAAACTTGTAAATTTGGGGTTTTCAAAAACCTAGTCCTGAGTATAAAGCTTCAAGCAACTAAACGCCAAACTCAAAACAGGAGAGACCATATGCGTTAAGCAATCAAGCAAGCTAGAAACCTATGACAAGGGGTCTCTTTTGCTGCAGTAGAAAAAGAGGAGCCATTTGAAATGTTGTCTTGAGAGCTTCCCCACATGTGAGACCACCCACGAACATTCGCCAAATGAAGACTTTGCATTTAAAAGGGGTTGTATTGAGCCATCCCACCAACATTCGCCAAATGAAGACTTTGGATTTAAAAGGGGTTGTATTGAGCCATCCCAGATGTGTTGTCTTGAGAGTTCCACAACATGTGAGACCACCCACCAACATTTGCCAAATGAAGACTTTGCATTTAAAAGGGGCTGTATTGAGCCATCCCACCATCATTGTAGATTTCCACTCGATTAGTTGATTATTAATCTTCCAATCCTACTAGGGGCATTCCAAGTATAGGGAAAAAAAGGGTTGCCAAACAAGCAAAGAATCTGAAAATTTTACCCATAGATCACGATACCCCCTAGGCCTATGAAAGTTCCTTCATAGGGAATGGAATGACTGTAAAGTAGTGCTTCAGAGATCCAGAGCATCTGCAATAGAGATCAAGGCAAGTTTGGCCATCTTGTTCTAGGGGAGCTACTCGTTTTGCATCCCAAGACACAATTCTAGTAGTAGCCAAAATTTCAGGTAGCAAGGAATTGGTTGACAATCGATTTTCTAGAGGATGAGAAGAGGACTTCTTCAAGATGACTTGCCAAGAGTGGACAAAGTGAGTGAGCAATGGGGATGATTTCAATCATATGGGCTGATCAACATTAAGCACATGCCACTATGAGGCCTGAATTCGAGTGTTGCCATGTAAAATATCCACATCTTCTAGAAGAAATCTAGCAATGCCAATTGAAGGCTGCTTTCCACATTGAACAAAGTCCATTGGAGGGCTGTCATGTGTGTGTCTCCACATCTATAATTGCATGCCCCCCATTCATTTAGGTGTACATATATGATCCCATGAAATTCAAGTGTTGCTAAAATGTGATGGACCACATGACTTCCCGCAAGGCAAGGCAGCAATGGTAAGCAATATGAGATCATGGACAACATAATCATTTGGGCAACTTTGAGGCACATATTGAAAGGCCATGCTTGTGATTTCTAATAAACAAAGTTGTCCACAATATGAGTTGAAATCCAATGAAGAAGTTACTTGGTTAGGACATGTATATCCACATGATATCCCAAGTGTCTCGTAATGTTGAAGTCCCTTCGTCTCCGTGTAAATAGACTTATGGTGTGAACACACCCTTAATGTACCCTGACATATAAATACATTCTTTTTATTCTTTGTGTACCATCACAAATGGTACACCTATCTTTGCGTTCGCTCTCTCGAACTCTCAACTTTGCTCCTCACGCCTCTGTCTGTTACTTCACTGCGCACTCTCTCCCCTTCACTCAGGATTAGCTTTTGGCTGCTGAACCATCTGCTAGGAGAGATGTTCTTGCATATCCATGTTAGGATCCATAGAACATTGCAATACCTCAGGGATTCTATCACATTTTGAAATGAAATGTCCCAATTGGCCACATTTGAAACAGTGTCCAGCAAATGTGCCCCATTTCAGCTCATAAACCAAAGTTTGCAACCCCGGAATCTCCAAACGAACTTTGGTCAAGGTTTCGCTATCCCCAAAGCATGCAGGCCCTATTCCTATTGTGGGAGGCCAACCGAGGCTTCACCAACACCTCACCAAGAGATCTCAAAACCAAAGGAAGAAGTCGCCAAAGATGTGCAGGAAAATCAACCACCTTGACCCAAATTGGGCATGCCTGTCTAAGTACCTCTTGAAACTCCGCCATAGACCTCCATGGGACCATATGTACTAACTGACCATCCATGAACAAAGGGATACGTTGCATAATGTGAGCACACACTTTTGGGAAATGAAAAAGGACCTCAAAAAAACCCCTTGGTCTATCGTAAATCTCTTCCACGAGAGGGGCTTGCACTTGCCCTGAAGCATCATCATGACACACATCAACAGTGACAAGCATGGGCTACAACCAAACATGAATTCTAGTGATCAAAGAAGTCCTTCCCGTAAAGTAAAAGATGGCTGCCCTCTCATGAAAAGCAACAATTTGCTATAGGGCCAGATCAGTTCCCATAATAGCGACCACATGTTTCCCTTCCAGTAAAGAACTCACTTTACCCTCATTGGCATGAGCATAATCCGACATAAGATTATTGGCAGTGGCCAGCATAAACTGAAGAGACTCATCAGTCTGTGAACATGAAGCATGAACATTTTGCTAAGGCAAATTCAGGGCACACAAATACGATGTTTACCCACCTCATCCCCTTCCATTAACTGCCAAAATCTTCAGTTGAGGAGTCACCATCTGATTCTGCCAAATCTTTATCATCCCCATTCCCTATATGTTGGTCAAGAAAGACCATATCAATACCATTAGACACTTGCAAAAGCGCCATAACTGAACTTTATGCTTATTAAACGCTCTTTTTCCAACCCTGACTGTCTGTCACAGATCAGAATTGAATCTGTCACCTTCTACAGCCTGTTGTGCTTCAGGGTCTCTGTGCAGATCGAGAATCTATTGTATTGTCTATACAAGTCTTCTCACTCTCTCTCTCTCTCTCTCTCTCTCTCTCTCTCTCTCTGTCTTACCCAAAAGCAGAACAGGACGCCATGAACAGACCCATGCGCAGGGCAGATGGGGAGCCATGAACCGCAAGTCAGCCAGCCTTCAAGCCTGGGAACAGCCGCAGGGTCACAGGCGAGTTCCTTGTGCAGAAGACGTAGGTACCCAACACCAGGCATAGGACAGTTTGGCGATAGGGTGGGTAGTTGAAAGGGCACAAGGCCGGATGCATTTGATCCCTGTTCGTCCTCTATCTAACACGCAGAGCAGGGCGCAAGTCGCAGAGCAGGACTGATCGCAGAGCAGGTCGTGTTCGTAGGAGTGTTGGGGCAGGGCTCGAGCAGGAACGGGCCATTCTCCTCTCTTTTTTTTTTTCGTAAAAGGTAATTGTATTAATTACGAAAAAAGGGTACAAGTTTTCATGATTACAAGATACACGAGGGCTCTAAGCCAACGTGTGTAAGATCCCAGTACTAAGCCACACAAAAGTTACACAAGTCATGGCAAAGACCCAGAGGAAATTGCCATATGCCAGGTAAGCAAGTCCTCCCGAGGGAGTAAGTCCGAGTGCCGAATGAGATCTATCTGCCAATGCAAGAGACCTTTAAGCCGGGCAATGTGTTTCGGTACATTAGAGGCGGAATCAAAAAGAAAGGCATTCCGAGTGGTCCAATTGTGCCAGCATCCCCAGAATCTGAAAAAGTGAAACAAGATCTTCATATGGCCATTCTCCTCTCTCTCTCTCTCTCTCTCTCTCTCTCTCCCCCCAAGCTGTAAACTTTTCTTCTCCCTCCCTCCCCCCTTGGTGCCAAACATCAAGTCATCTTTTGCAACAATCCACTGCCACCAAAGCTTGGTGGAGCTTTAGGCCCTATATCCCATTAGTCTATTGGATCCAAGTTGCTTCCATATCAAAAATATATCGAAGGCAAAGTAGGGTGAGACAACAGTATGAGAAAGACAATTAGTGTTGTTCCCGCAAAAAGCTAAGCAGTGACAGTTTTGTAAAGATCTATCCAGATAGAAACTAATTCATAACTAGTGTCCATTTGTGCAATACCCCTTACTAATTGTTCTATTCCATGTAGTCATCCAACTCTTTTATGGAAACCTCACTCATTGTCCAATCAGCCTCAAACCAGTGCAGTCGCTCAAAGTTTTTCATCCCTTTTCCAAAGAAAGAAATCTATTAACACACCTTAGAACAAAGTGTCGCAAGGAAAAAAGGAGCTGCTGGCCCATATACAAAGATAGAGACTTTGATGTATTAGGGGGGACTAGAGTCATAATGAAGAGCATCAGGGAGGTGGTACCCCTTGAATGGAGGAATGATGCAGTGACGAATCAGACATGGCTAGGGTTCTTTACCAATGGAGAGATTCTTCTTGCATTGGTAGCCACTAGTGGAGAGAGAGTGTGTACTTTTCCAGTAGAGATGGATGGCGGACTTAGGCGAGAGGATCTAGATCTGTTAGAGTTCATAGGATGTTCTTGACAAAGGATTAGAGTTGTGGCTCATTGTGATAGGACTTGGTACTTAGATCCAAACCCTCAGACTTGTATGGAAGATGGATGGAGACATTGGGCATATAGGAGGAGGCCGCTACAGAGGCTTTAGTGGGATCCTAGGAGTGGGTATGGAGAGATCCATTTGCAGAGACGCCTCAAGATGTCCCCTTTGGCTATACCGCTAGGTTGGAGATGAGAATACAAATGAGCAGTGGGTATGGAGAGATCCATTTGCAGAGACGCCTCAAGATGTCCCCTTCTTTGGCTATACCACTAGGTTGGGGATGAGAATACAAATGAGCAGGACCAGAGTGGTGCCAACTGAGCACTGGACTATTAGGGTATATCACAACATTTCCTGGTAGACTGGTGGGATCCTAGGGAGTGGGTATGGAGAGATCCATTTGCAGAGACGCCTCAAGATGTCCCCTTCTTTGGCTATACCACTAGGTTGGGGATGAGAATACAAATGAGCAGTGGGTATGGAGAGATCCATTTGCAGAGATGCCTCAAGATGTCCCCTTCTTTGCCTATACCACTAGGTTGGGGATGAGAATACAAATGAGCAGGACCAGAGTGGTGCCAGCTGAGCACTGGACTATTCAGGGTATATCACAATTCCTAGTAGACTTCTGGAGGAGATTGGAGGACAGCTTTAGACCAAGAAAGATTTCACTCTTTCTTTGGTTACTAGCACATAGGATTTTAGTAGTTGGTACATGGATTGGCTATGGTAGAGACCCTATTCCTTGCACTAGATGTGGGGAGCATAGGGAGACTTAGAGGCATTGCTTATGGGATTGCCCACGGGCTTAGGAGGTTTGGAGGAGAGGCCTTAGGATGGTGTTTCATGGCACTATAGATTCTATGATTGCTACGTGGGGGACAGTTGCATGGGTCATTGACAGAGGCCCAGCTTGTGGGTATGAGGATGTATAGGGGTGTCAAGCTTATCTCATCTTGGGGCAGCTTGTGAGCAGGACGTTCATGTCAGATTTCTCACAGATAGTATGGGCTCAGGGGCATTGTCACAGATGGGAGCTCATAGGTAGCATTATTGCTTGGTACATATGGACAGCCAAATGTAGCCAGGCTATTGATTTTTTTGACATATCTACTGTAAAGACTCTCTAGGATCTGGACAAAGAATGTGCATACTCTTCATGGGAGATGGGAGAGAATACAGGGCAGCTTAGAGACGATGAGGAAGAGGAGAGATGCTTTTCTCAGGACATGGGATTCTGGCACCTTTTCTTCTTCTAGACCCACATGGTTTGGCATTATGGACCTCCTGACTCGCTATTTGCTCAAGCTTTGTAATAGACTTCCCCTTGTTACACATCAGCAAAAGTCTTGTTCTCAGTGCTTGGGTCAAAATACATCAGCACAAGTATTTTTCTCCAGGGTATGATGGAAAGGACTAAACACACCTTCCATTGACTGAAAAGAGCTTCCAAGAACTTTTTTTTCTGAGATGAAATGAATTGTGTAGTCAATGGCTCATGAAAAGCTTCTGTGTAACTGAGTTGTGTATGTAATCAGGTGGGAAAAATGTATCAAAAGGAAACTACACAAAATGATGCAGGAGTAATCTATCAACTTGAATGATGAGCATGCTGTTAATTGCCGTAAGTATAGTTCAAACAAAAGAAGGATACCTTCACTCTCATGACAACACATGTTCTACATTCTGGTCACAACCAAAATACACTAATACAACAACAGAAAATTTATAGTGAATACCCATTCCACAAGATTCTGTGCCTCCAGTCGTTTGCTATCAACAGCTTTCCGACCAGTAATAAGCTCTAATAGCACCATCCCGAAGCTATAAACATCACTTGCAGTAGTCAGATGCTCAGTGAGCAAGTATTGAGGATCAATATATCTGCAAGTGACCAATATAAATTTTAAATTGTAAGCACAGAAAAAACATCCTGATTGGAGAACATACATGTCTGTTGCATTTCACAAAGTGACTTTCACTTGCTAATTCGGGGAAATGGCATCCTGATTTGAGTTCATGTAAGTCTTTATCATTTCACAGTCTAACTTCACTTGGTAATTCTGTGTATGGCAATATCTTGAAAACTTGTGTATTAATATCCATATTTGAAACAAAGGTTGGAATTATAAAAGTATTACCCAACTGTTCCAGCAGGCCTGGTTGCAATGCCTGGTTCAAATTCTGGGGCAACTTTTGAGATTCCAAAGTCTGACAGTTTGGCAACCCAGTTATCGTCGAGGAGAATGTTGCTTGGCTTTACATCTCTGTGAATGACAGGAGGATCCTGCATACAATTTTAATACCAGTTCTTAGGCACTTTTCCCCACCAGAAAAAAAACAAAACCAAAAACCCCACCAAGATCAGACAAGCACACTACTGTACCGCAAAAGAATGTAGGTACTCTAATCCTTGGGCAACTCCAATTGCGATGTCAAGCCGTTTCAACCAATCCAGTCGGAGTCCACTTTGATTTTCTACACATTTGATAAAGATGTTCCTTGTTTCAAGGCATGTATTTGTGACGTACAGTGAATTTTGTGTTGAAACCTGTTTATCATGGAACTTACTGAACAGAACGGAGTGCAAATTCCCATTTGGCATGTATTCATAAAGAAGGATCTGCCCAGATGCACAACAATGTCTCTCTTTTTTTTTTTTGTAATTCAACAATCTCTCTCTCTCTCTCTCTCTCACACACACACACACACACAGTGAAGAAGCTTAAATTAAATAAGAATATTTGCATCAGGCCTTATAGCCAGCCAAGGAATTTCACAGCAATCGTAAGTGAAACCAAAAGGCTACCAGAACACAGCACACAAATATTATGTGGGGGGCACAACAGGAGTGAAGCGAACAATATGCAACCATGGAGCAGCCACTTCAGCGAGGACCAGGTCAACTGAAACCATGGAAGAAATCTGCCATAACAGTAATCCTCGAACACTGCCCACATGACCACGGATACCCAAGGCTGAATCAAAGATAAAGGCATTACGGTTGCGCCAAATGTGCTAGAGAGCAGCCCATCTCAGAAAATGGAAAAGGCAAGGATGATTTGGTGCGAAGTGGTCAAAGAAGGCATCTTGCCCATCACCCAAGAACGGATGACCATTTGCTGCTGTGTTACTTAGATCCAGGCCTGGTAAATAAAGCTCCAAATCTGTCTCACAATAGGGCAGGAGATGAAAAGATGAATTGGCGTCTCAACACATGTAGCGTAAAAGATACACTTGTGACAAAAGATCTTGTGAGCACGTAGCACATCCCAAGTGGGAAGAACCCCAATAAGAAGCCTCCATATGAAAAATTTTCATTGATTTCTTTTTTCTAGTAGAAAAAAATGTGGCTAATTATATTACTTAGAAGTCTTTACAATGAGGTACATGTGCTCAATAGTTTGGTTGGAGCTAAGACAAAGTCACAATAAAAGCATATACACAGGGCTCAAGCCTCATGTGCTCAACAATCTGGCTGGAGTTGAGACAAAGTCGCAAAAAAAGCATATATACAAGCTTCTCAAGGCAAATGAGGTAGAAATGAGTGCGTAAGAAATGATGTTGAGCTCCTTACAAGCTCGAGAGTTTCCCTACATTAATCCTAGTGGTTGTGGAGGGAGTGGATGATTGAGATCCAGAGCTCTACCAAAGTCACGTACGTGGAAAGACACTCATTGCCAAAAGCCATCAGACAACGTGCCTTCCAAATGTGCCACCTTGTGAGGCTCCCAATAATCTCCTAGACCTTTGAGTGCTCTGCTCTGGGCTCTAGTACCTAATGGTTGGGTGGTGTCTCCAAACAGACCATAGCCTTGGAACCTATCTCAATGTGGACAATAGTGTCATGCATCTCAGCCTCATATAGTAAGTGGCGACCTTGGCTAACTGCTTGGTGGAGAATACAACAAGCTCCTCTTAATGCCAACTACGTTGCCTTGCATGACTAGAGGTAGTGCTTTGGAATTTCTAGGCACTGCAATGGGTAGCGCTTGTAAACTCCATTGTGCTGCATTTGGGCCAACAAGCTCCCAATAGCCAAGCCTCCGTGTGCCAGTAGCCATAATAACTATGACACCCTCCGAGGCCGTTGTGATACTGTGTACCACCCAATGTTTGTTACGCAAGGGCACCCAATTCATGTCCTCCTCTATCAATACATGTTTGCTGATCTCTCTTGTGTGGGCCAAGAAGCACTGTGGCTTCTTGGTGACTGTTGTAGCCGGCCAAAGCTACTCTCCAAGGTCCTTGTCCACCTCATCTAAAGGTCCGCTCTCCCAAATCTAGAGGTGTCACTCTTGGAACTCCCTCCAGGGCATGTAGGGGTCTAGTATCTAGATCTTCCCCTTGAGTCTAATGACACGAATCCTCCTCCAAGGGATAGCTAGTAGCTCCTCCTACTGACCTTTGTCAAGGCTAACCTCCCACCATCTTGTAGTGTGAACAAAACCTTGTGGAAGGGATCACTTAATCTAACTACCACTTGTAGGAGGATGCCCACAGGTGAGAACCTAGCCACCCACACCTCTCCAAGCTGCACCGGCTCTCTAATGGGGGATCCAACCAATCCTGTGGGATCGTTGCCTTAAGCTCCCTCCTCTTGGCCTCAACTCCATGTTGGCAGCTAGACACCTGTTGTAAAACTCTTGATCAGCCAGCTTATAGACCTCTCACCATACCCTGGTAGTGCGAGTAGGGCTAGCCTCCCAGCCAACCCACTAGATATGAGGGTGCTCACCAATTTGGATCTTGTACCAATCTCTAAATTGAGAGTTTCAGACCACTGGCTGGCGGTCTATCTTCTCCTATTATACTAGAGGTCTTTGAACCAAGGCCTTGAGCTGGCTTTACCATATCTGTAGCAAACTATGGAGGAATGAGAATTAGGGTGGAGTGTTCTGAGTTGTTACGAAGATCCATCTCAAGGATGGCCTACACTCCCTACCGAGTCACAGCCTGTTGTCTTGGAGAACTTTCCATGTCTGCCCACCTGGTGTGGGTCCACGAACCACTAGCTTGTCTAGAAGGGCGAGACTCTGATACTCTGGGTCAATGATCCCTAGCCCCCCCTAAGAGTGATGCCGGATGATAGTTGCCCATGCCACCTTGGCATGGGAGTCCCTAGATCCGTGTTTGAGCCGGCCTAAAGAAAATTCCACACAAGGTGATGGAGCTATGCCACACAAGAAGAAAAACACTAGCAAGAAACAATGTACTAGGCTATCACTAGGAGAATGTGGTTGACTAGTAAGGCCTTGTCTACAAGGGAGAGGTGGACCGTGCTCCAATAGGTCAGCTTCCTTGTTATGGGATCAAGCACTAGAAGAAACTGTTGGATTGGGGTAATGTTGAGTCCCATTTGGAAACCAAGACATTGGATGGTTTGCCCTCTGCTCATACATGTGAATCCTAAGTGGATGCTCCACTCGATACTAGAATTGGAATCCTTGAGGAAATCAACTCACTTTTACCAATTGATTTTTGCACCCGCAGCTATGCAGAATACCTCCAATGCTAGTCTTATCCTCTCCAGCATTAGCTCATTGTCCTCTACATAGAGGGATGTGTCATCAATATCCTCCGAGTCCACCACCAGCTCTACATCCTCTCTTAGTGGGAGTCTAAGGCCTCCTAGGCCACTCACTCTTGAGCAGAAAAAATAGGATATTGCCTTCGCAAAGAGTAGGAAGAGGTATGGGGCTAGAGGGCAAGCCTGTCACACCAACCTCTCTAGCCGAAACTCATCCCCCTTCCTTCCGTCAATGAGTACCCTATTGGTGGCTGATTTGTATAGTGTAGATACAATGCTGATCCAGTCTTGGGGGTGCCCAACTGTGCCATAGTCACCTTGAAGAAGTCCCAATCTACCTTGTCATAGGCCTTCTCAAAGTCCAGTAGAAGCACAAACATCCCGACTATTGTGCTAAGCCCAGTCAGTAGCCTCAAAGAAGGCAAAGACATTGTCTAGGATGCTCCTATCTTAGACAAAACCTCTCTGTGTGTCATGGACGATGTTTGGGAGAATGAAGCTTATTGCCGATCATCTTGGCCAAGGCCTTATATGCCATTGACAACAAGGTGATTGGTCTCCACTAGGACAACTCCAAGCACTCTCCCCCTTTGGGGTGGAGACTGACTAGACCTATTGATAGGCTGCTCGGTGTAGACCCAAATTGAAGATAGGCTGAAATGCTTGAAGCAGGGGATCCTTTACCACCTCTTGGTATGTGGAGAAGAAGGCTGTAGACAACCCATCCTCTCCATGGCATTTCTGCACATCTTGTGTGGAATGCCTCAGCTAGTTCCTTCTCTGTGAAGGGATCAAGGAGCGCACATCTCATCTCCTTGGTCATAAGGGATGAGATACAATCCCAAACCTACTGTCTACATCAAAGTACATTATCTGATACTGCCTCCTACTGAAAGAGCTACTTGTAGAAGACCGTAGCAAGCTCCATCACCTCCTCCTTGCTAGATCGGCCTCTCCCATATTGGTCATGAAGGCTACGGATTTGATCTCGCGAGGTGTGGAGCTAATGTGCTTGGGAGAACTCTCTACACATTGTGTCCCTCTTCTATGCCCAAAATGTTGCTGAGGTGTGGAAGGAGAACTCCGAATGGCTATCCTCTAGGTCTATGAGTATTAGAGAGTGACATCTCCCGGACAGGCAGGATGACACGTGGCAGGCGGCCGGCCAATCGTAGTCGCCACATGGCAGGCAGTTAGACTGCACTAGTTGGCCAACAATCAACTGCATTAATTGCATTATGCGGGGCATTTTTTCCAGCCTATTTATAGGTTTTGTTTTCAGCAGCCTTTGCCAGTTGTGTTCCATAGATTTCAGGTTGCAGACCATGGAGACTACCCTCGGGGCTGACGGAGATTGAGATCTTTGAGGTGGAGACATACGTAGCTATTCTCTCTGCACCCATGTATAATTATGCATCCTTATACAACATTCTTCACTGTAGATTTTCTGCGTTTCGCTGTCTCTTTCTCTCTCTGTTCACTCTTTGTCTTGGTCATTCGCTTCCGCATTGCTTCACTCTAACATGGCATCAGAGCATTGAAGGATTGAACTAGGGTGGACTCATTTGAAGAAGAGATTTCAGCACGACACAAGGTTGAGTTTTCAGCGTTCAAGTGCGAGCAGGTGGGCTATAGAATAAGGATGAGGCGAGCATGGGCGTGTGAGAAAGAAGAGGATTTGCTGAAGATGTTGCTGGTTTTTGCTGTTAGAGAAGGAAGAAGGCTGTGTTTTGGGTCTTCAAGTGCAGATTTTACCTTTTCATCGCCTCAGACGGGTGAAGGAGCGGGATGAGTGAACCATAGCTGTAGCAAGATGGATTTTCACAGTCAGAGGGAGTTGCTCTTTGTGTTTTGTGCAGGCATTGTAGGTGACGATGTCTTCTAAGGCCGAGATAGAGTTTCAGGTGATCATGGATTGGAAGGTGTCCATCTTATCGGTTCTTCCATTAGATCAAAAGCTTGATGGTGAGAATTACCGCATCTAGTGGGTTATGATACTTGCCATTTTGGAGTCCTATGATTTGACGGAGCTTGTTATGGAGACTATTCATCGTCCTTCTTCATGAGACGAGTCTAGACTCTCTTCCAGTGATAAGGTAGAGTTGGCAAAGGCTCAGGCACATTGGGATAAACTTTATACTCTCATTTGCTTGTTTTTATTTCTCTGATGTACTACAACTCTTATCTCTCATGTTGAGCATTTGACGGTGGCCCAGGAGATATGGTTGGAGCTTGATTAGATGTACAATCGGATGACCGTCATGAAGCGAGTTTCTTTGGAGGTGCATGCTAATTGTGGATGATTACAACAGGATGACATTGGCTTATTTCTTGAAGATGAAGTTGGAGGCTTTCTTCAACTTTAAGGATTAGTTGCTTTTTGAGAAGAATCGATCGGGTCGGAAGCTGAAGACCTTACGATTGGATAAGGGCAGAGGTTTCTAATGAGTTTGCTTGTTTTTATGCAAATCGTGGTATTCACTAGCAATTTGCCAATACATACACTCCTCAGGAGAATAGCATCTTGGAGTGGAAGAATCATAGTGTGATTGAGATGGCCCATACCATGATGGAGCATCGTCAAACACCTCAGTGTCTATGGGCTGAGGCTATGGCTACTGCAGTTCACATCCTTAATTGTTCCCCTATTTCTGCTGCTGTTGGTATGACTCCATATGAGGTGCACTATGGGTCTAAGCAAGATGTTTCTTATTTCAGGGTTTTTGGGTATGATGCCTATGTTCACATCTTGAAGACACAATGTGACAAATTTGAAGCGGCTTCCAAAAGACAAGTGTTTGTGGGCTATGGCTCGCAGTCTCAAGGCTAACGATTGTATAATCCTATTAAGTTGAATGTCTATACGAGCCTTGACGTTCGGTTCGTGGAGGTTCCAGCCCCAGAGGGGGGTGAGGAACACCCTGTTCTTGGAGATCTCAGTGATAGTTGGGCCCCAGCAACTGTTCCTCTGGAGCTTTTGTCTCTTGAGGACTCTTCTTCGGATAAGAAGCTTAGTTCTCAACCACTGGATTCATTGATTGCTTCTTCGTTGGTGGATCTTCTAGAAACTTCAACAGATGGAGAGCAATGAGGCGAGATCTGGCCTTCTTCTTGTTGGGATTGTGACACTCTTCGTGATGCAGGGATTGAGGGGTTCCCTTAGAGTGGCAGCCGCAGATGGCCCACAACGCTCTTGGAGGAACCAAGCACACCACACTGAGCTTGTTTACACTAATTACTGTTTGATAATTCATGTCATGTAGGATGGGGAGCCGACTTCCGTGAAGGAGGCTTTATAGCATGATCATTGGCGGAACGTGATGGAGTCGATTGAGAGAAATGGCACTTGGTATCTTGTGCTGAAGCCTCCTCATAAGAAAATCATTGGCGTCAAATGGGTCTTCAAGACCAAGTGCCACAATGATGGCACATTGGACAAGCACAAGGCCCGCCTTGTTACTAAAGGTTTTGCTTAGAGCCCATGCATTGATTTCCATGATACTTTTGTCCCTACAGCTCGGATGGCTACTATTTGCGTAGTTCTTGCCTTGGCTAGCCACAGGAGATGACCAGTCTATTAGTTGGATGTGAAGTCTGCCTTCTTGAATGGAGACTTGAAGGAGGAGATCTATGTTGAGCAGCCTTTGGGCTTTGGTTCTTCTGATGGTAAGGTGTACAGGTTGTGGAAGGCTGTCTATGGCCTTAAGCAAGCTCCTTGTGCTTGGAATGAGAAGATTGACTTGTTCCTCCAGGAGAAGTTAGGGTATCGGCGTTCCAAAGCTGACCCCCAGCTATATGTACGCACCTCAGGTGGAGGTCGTGTGTTGTTTGTTCTTTATGTGGACGACTTGATTGTGACCAATGACCATACTCAGATGGTCGAGCAGATGAAGGCAACACTTCATGAGAAGTTCGAGATGACGGACATGGAACCTTTTCACTTCTTTCTAGGTCATGAGATCTATCAGACTCTGAGGGGGATCTTTATTTCCCCAAAGTGGTATGTATAGGAACTCTTGGCTAAGTGTGAGATGGAGGGATGCAAGTCTCTTACGACTCCTATGGACCCGAATTGGAAGGCTACGGGTCATTCCGATTCTCCCTTGGTGGATAGTACTCGTTGTAGGCAACTGATTGGTTTCTTGATCTGGCTTCTTAATACCTGTGTTGACTTATATTATGCTATAGGTGTGTTGGTCGAGTTCATGAGTGAACCCAAGATGGTGCATTGGCAAGCTACTCAGAGGATTTTGTGGTTTCTATGGGGGATTCTTGATTTTGGGATCTATTATCCTGTTGGTACAGGTGCTACAGACTTGGTCCTTACAAGTTGGAGTGATTCAGATTGGGTTGGTGATGTGGATTATCAGAGGTCCACACGTTATTATTTTACCTTGGGTCCTGGTGCTGTTTCATGGAGTAGCAAGAAGCAATCTACGGTTGCCCTCTCTTCGACTAAGGCTAAGTATCGGGTGGTGTCTTCTACTACATATGAGATAGTGTGGCTTTGCAGGCTTTTGGAGGAGCTTGGGTGCTCGTAGATAGGTCTTACTGTTCTACAGTGTGACAATGAGGGTTGCATTGCCTTGGCTAGGAATCGAGTGTTTCATGCTTGAACAAAGCATGTTGAGATGGAGTACTACTTCATTCAGGAGAAGATTCCGGATGAGACCATTTCCTTGGTCTATTGCAAGACAGAGGACAATCTTGCAGACTGTTTACCAAGGTGCTTTACCAAGCTTTACTTCGACGACATTCCAGATCCCTTAGCCTTTTGCCGTGTCCAGGATCTGAGAGGG
Source organism: Lygodium microphyllum (assembly GCF_053477565.2). NCBI lineage: Eukaryota > Viridiplantae > Streptophyta > Polypodiopsida > Schizaeales > Lygodiaceae > Lygodium > Lygodium microphyllum. The sequence goes on from NC_141140.1 coordinate 83,662,292, forward strand.
GGTGTTAGAGAGTGACATCTCCCGGACAGGCAGGATGCCATGTGGCAGGCAATTGGACTGCACTAGTCGGCCAGTAGTTGGCTGCATTAATTGTAGCTGACCTGCATTATTTGGGGCAATTTTTTTCAGCCTATTTATAGGCTTTGTTTTTAGCAGCCTCTCTTAATTGTGTTCCATAGATTTTAGGCTGTAGACCGTGGAGACTACCCTTGGAGCTGATGGAGATTGAGATCTTCGAGGTGGAGACATATATGGATATCCTCTCTGCATGCACCGGTGTATAATTCTGCATCCTTATACAACATTCTTCATTGCAGATTTTTTGCGTTTCACTATCTCTTTCTCTCTCTCTCTTCTCTCTCTGTTCACTCTTTGTCTTGGTCATTTGCTTCCGCATTGCTTCACTCTAACAATGAGGGCCATCGGTGCTCACAACTCTTGCATGTGCAAAGTGGGATCTCTAGGCACCTCCTAGAGCAATCTCTGAATGGCTACTAGGTCTCGTTAAAGTGCCCTCTCCTCCTCCCAACACCGCTACCGAGCCTAGAGGGCTACCTCCTGACAAATCCTGCTTGACTCCCCTAGAACCTCTGCAATCTAGCCATTCCCTACCCACTCCTTGGTCCAAAGTCACTCAATTTGCCTCCTCACCTCCTCCCACCCATAGGTCGAATTTGGAATGTGGCAAGTGTGAGGAGGACCGGACAAGGGGGTCCCAACCAAGTGCCCTACTTGCCCTTCTCTAGAGCGCACCCCCCCCCCCCCCCCCCCCCCGCGCCCCCCGCCCCAAAACATAAAACTTGTCCTACCACTCCAAGAGGGTGCTACCCAACTGCCTATAACCCAAGGAAAATTGCAGTGAGCTGTCTTGCCTATAGAAGGCATTGTCCCTCCAAGCATCTTGGACTCCTATTGCAAGAAGCTGATCCTCTAGGGTCTCCAAATTATTGAAGTCTCCTCAAACAATCCAAGAGTTTGCCTCAAGAAGACCTATTGTGACCTCTGCCCAAAAAATTGGTACCTCCATAGGAGCATAGATATTGTGGACCCCAAGACAAGTGTCCCCCAAATCAAGTCTTATCCATAGGATGCTCCTTGGTACAATTGTCCCATGGTCTTGCACACAAGCTTGATGTAGTAATGGATGTAGGGGTGCCTAAAGTGTGGGTGACCGTGGCATATACAAAGAAAATCCCGAATTTCTTATATTTTGAGGTAGGAAGAAATCAATCTAGGTAATAGGTCATAATCATTGGACAGCTAGATAGTGCCTTAGATGCCATAATTTCAAGCACGAGGCTTCAAGTGCACACACAACAACAACCTTTTCCATCATGTGAGAGCCATCATGTCCCCTCGCCCCCTGCCGCCCTTGCGACACACCACTCCCCATCTCCACCCTCTGCCTTGACAACCCCTGTGCCCCCTCCAACCCACCAATAATCCACCCTACTAAAACAAGTACCCCTTCACACTTTGCAGCCACCACCCCACTATTGAATACTACTCACCCTGTTCCTTTAGCACCCCCCATTATTAGCCCTCACCCCACAAATAGTGGCGAGTCACACACACCTATATCCTCTCCCAGTTAGCACCCACGCAGCCCTTGCCACTCTAGAGCTAGCATTTTTGCCCCAACGATAGGCTATACCTTTCCACGACATGCCCAACTCCTAACACAAGATTTCTATCATTGTAGACCCTAGATGTACATGAGAGTTGCACATTATGGGGGGGTTTCTACTTCCTTTGGAGGTGAGAATCTTCATAATACGCAAGTTTGAGAGTGGGAAGGCACACATGCTAGCCCCTCCAAATGGGCTGAATTATTCCTTCCGACTGACTTTCCATTCTAGTGGATGGATGCATTTAGGAGCTACGAGCATGGAGAGCCCTTGCGAGCCTAAAGGAGAGGAGGAAAAGGTTCTCTTTCCACACCTCAGTTGCTTTTTGGGTGTGAACAAGAAACATTATGTGCAAAGGATTCTTCTAGGTGCACCAATCTCGCACCTCAAGGGACCAGATCTTTAGCCTATGTAATCACTACGAGAAGGTTTGATCATGTCCTTAGGAGGTAATGAGACATGTCATTGATTTCTATGGAAACTTTTCCAGTAGGAGACGGTCTCAACTTTGATGATTCCTTGTAGGCAGTAGGTGTGAGATTGCATCCCGTTTCTAGCAAGAGATTAGATGGGATGGTCAATTATTTTCCCTTTTACTAAGGTTGAGTGCTTTCATGCTTTCTTGGGCTAAAATGCCCAAGAGAGGATGGTTTATCTTGGGTTGATAGGAGAGGGTGGTTTGTGTGGGACTTTCGTCCCTTGAACTGAAATCCCCAAGAGAAGATGGTTTTGAAATCCCTAGGAGAGGGTGGTTCTGTCAAAAGATGACGTATCAGCGAGATAGTAGGGAGGAACACGGAGTGAACTCAGCAAACATGGAGAAGAGAAGAGAAGAGAGAAGAAACTGTGATGAATGGAATGATGAAGATCTGAATCATGGAGTGATTGTGATACAAGGGTCCCATAGCACAAGGAAGATGATGAAGACAACCATGAACCACGAACTGCAATGTTCTCCTGAAGGGGTGTGGGGTAGTGGAGAGGCTAAAGAGAAGATGTGACGACTGAATAAATTAGCCATAAGGAATGAATAAGAGAGTGGCCTATAAGTAGGCATAGTCAGTCTAGGATGGCACCTCTTTTTGGAGTTGCAAACCCTAAACGCAAAACGTAGAAACACAGAAATGCAAAAACGCAAATTGCAGGTGAGGGTGAAGGGTTTATCAACACCCCTTGTCATGCCCAAAAACGGAAACAAGAGAAGAGTGAGGTGAAGATGCAATGCTACATGCTGAAGAATGCTCATGTAACAAGTGCCACTTGGATAGTATCCCTCGTGGGAAAATTGTTCACTCGTCCAAGCGCCCTAGTACAAAGATGATGAAAACATTCAATGTATAGGAGGAATGTCGGACTTTATGTGGTGTTGAGAACCATAAAGATATGCCTGTACTCGATCTTGGGAGGTGGCTCCATGTTGACTAAGGGACGAAGAAGATCCACCTTGTAATCTGAGAATACCACCTGAAAGGAGGCCTTTGATGAGAATCAGGAGATAGGATGAGCTGTAGAACCCGAAACTCAACCTTGGGAGAGAAGCCACTAGCTTGGTGACTCCATGTTGGAAGGAATACGAAGGCCAAGCCACCAAGTCGCTGTTGAAGATCCAAGGGCCCTAATCTAGGTAGATCCTCTAGATCTTGGGTATGAGTAGAGGAAATAACTGCTCAAAGGAGAGCCACTCCTCGAAAGTGAAAGGTGGTGGTGTGTGAAAAACTTCATGGCACATAGGGCCCTTCTCTAAATCGGAAGGAGAAGTAGGAGCCCCCTCTGAAGCCGAAGAAGAACTGGAAGCCTTCTTTGAGGGCGAAGTAAGAAAATCCCCCTTAGAAATCCCAATCTGAGAGAGAAAGGGAATCCAACCACTCGTGGCTCATGGACTATGAAGCATCTGATGATGAAGAAAGTACCGCCGGTTGTGGCGAAGAAAGTATTTGGGGCTCAGAAGAAGAAGCCGGAAAGCATCCAGAAGGGGCCTCTCGAACCTGAGTAGAAGAGGGTGAGGAAGGAGGCTCAGGATGAGACAAGGGTGGGGAACAAGCCCGGGCTCTCAAGAGAGTGGACTGTGGAGGAGATGTGGGCCATGGAAGCCACTGTACCCGGAAGCGAGTGGGGAAAACCTCTACGCACTGGGGTGGTTTCTAGGAGGGCTTATCACCTCGTAAGGTCTTAGAGTCTCTGTGTGCTCGAAAGGACTTAGTACGCGTTAGTTGCGGCTTATTGCCTTGAGCATAATACATTGATAGCTGATGCAGAACGATCTTTGTGGCCCAGAAAGGAGAGGTGGCACAAGGAGTGCTTAGTGGAAGATGCATATATGTTGGGGTAAAAGGCCCTTGGGCCTGCCCGTGTACAGTGACCGCCCATATTCTTTATTCATATATATATGAAAGTGCAATAAGGCTGTCATAACATTGTTGACAGCACCTACATTATGTGTGCTCTTCTCTCCCGCGTCTCCTGCATTCCTTTCAACTGGTATCAAAGCAGGTCCTTCGCGAGTGCTTCCCGGCCTTCCCCGGCATCTACACGAGGTATGAGAGCTTACTTCTCACTCAGTTCTCAGCTATTCTTTGACATGAACAACAGGGTTTCATGAAGAGGTAGCCATAGCTTCCGTCATTGAAGCTTGTTCTCTTCACCTCTTGCTTGGACTTGTACTAAGCTTGTGTAGGCCTATTGTAGGCCTTCATTGGGCTCTTGCTTATCCCTTACCCACCCTGATTTGGCCCCTCAAGTACAGCAGCATGCTCACGTTTTATTTGCGTTTGTTTGCTAAAAAAACCCAGAAATCACTCTTTTTGTCATATCTTGGGCATTCAGAACCCGATTCAGGCAAGGTAAGAGTCTAAGTTGGAATTTTGGCATGCTCCGGACGCGATGGTGATATCGGATTTGCCAAATTCTGATAACAGAAAATTCTGCAACAGATTTCAGGTCTGAGACAGCATGTATTTGTATGCCTATGGCTTATGAGATGCTTCTATTGATGTCTATTGATATCGGATCACTTATGGATGTTATGCCTCTTATGTGAGATGCATTTGGAGCTGATTTAGCTCAGCCACCCATTGACTGTTTTGAACAGTTCCAAATCTGTCCAAAACAGGGCAGCCACCTGCTATTACTTCAATTTTATGCTTACAGGTCTTGGCATTTGATGCCCGATTATGCCCGATTGGTGTCTACATGTCTGGGAATGCATACCTATGAGTTGGCACTTGATTTGAGCTTGGTTTGAGCATTATTTTACTTAGTTTTGGACTGTTATTTGCTGCTCGAAACTTCAAGGCTGAAGCTATTTATGCTACAGTTGGGTTATGCCTATTGGTCACGGGTTGCTCTCGACTACTCGGTATGATGTATTTGGACTATGCCACATGTCTTGTTTATGCTCCGGAATGCTTTTGAGCTGAGATTAGAGCTCGATTTGGGTTTGACTGTCACTTCTTTGCAGCTGGCATTTCATCTATGACATGGTTTATGCCTAGGCTACCCAGTACGGGTTATGATGTCTTGGTGAATACTTTATGCTTTGGCTGTGGATGGCAGTTGTTTGAGCTCGTCTTGACATTCATTTGAGTATTCCCTTGAGTAATTGAACATTGACTTGGCTTTTTCCGTTGCGACCTTGTGTTAACTGTCAAAGGAACAAGGTGGAGAATCTGGAAAAGCTAAAGCAGAAGACAAAGGCCAAGGCAAAGTGAAACGGAAGACGAAGGCGCGCCAAGAAAAATCTAGAAACACAAGAAGTGCAGAAAAGCCCTAAATAAGGGAAAAAGGCGTACAAGGAAAAGCGCAAGTCAATACTTTTGTAAAAGCGCGCAAGCGCATCATGGTTTAATTTAAAGAGCGCCGGGCTCTCACCCGTGCAATTTGTAGAGGTAGATGGGCGGTGGAAAGGAAGCTAGGAAGATAGAAGGACAATGGGAAAAAGGGCCTAGGCCACGGCCGGCCATGGAAAAAAGGGGATAAGGGGATGACCGCCCAAAAGGGATTTAGGGTTTTGTATATAAAGTTGAAAAGTGAATGAGAAGCTCATTCTTGTGTGTGGCCAAAAGTGGCTTTCTTCTTTTTCGTTTTCTTTTTCTTCTTCTTCTTCTTCTTCTTCTTATTGCTTGCTTGAGCTTGTGCTTGAGAGAGGGAGTGTGAGAGGGTGAGGGAGTGAGTGTGTGAGGGTGAGGGACCGAGGAGGAGAAGCTCTCCATCTTCTCCTCTCTTCTTCTCTTCTCTTCTCTTCTCTTGTCTTGCTCGCGGCAATGGAGCTTGGAGCTTGGAGCTTGAGGATGGAGCTTGCTTGAAGCTTGCACTTGGATTGTGGAGCTACCGGAATGCGCGAGAGAGGAGGTAACTCGATCGGCATGGAGGTAAGCTCACTATACCCGTAGATATGGATGGCGTGTCGGCTATGTGAGAGGTAGCCATTAGTGCTCGGCTTGGAACGCTTGAAATAATAAGCGATCCGTGGGTCTTGGCGGTTAAGCGAAAGCTTCCACATTTTGGTTCCGTTGCCGGGACCAACAGATTCAAGCCTTGAGCACTTGGATTGTGGAGCTACCGGAGTGTGCGGGAGAGGAGGTAACTCGACCGGCATGGAGGTAAGCTCACTACACCCATAGATATGGATGGCGCGTCGGCTATGTGAGAGGTAGCCATTAGTGCTTGGCTTGAAACGCTTGAAATAATAAGCGGTCCGTGGGTCTTGGCGGTTAAGCGAAAGCTCCCACATTTTGGTTCCGTTGCCGGGACCAACAGATTCAAGCCTTGAGTACTTGCGCACTTTGAATCGAGTATCAAAGTAAGGGTTTTCCCCGAACCGGTGCTTGAGGTAGATAGGTAGGAAGCGAGGGAGTTTGAAGAGGTATTTGATCTCCTTAGCAAGTAGGTTTTTGGTTTTTTGGATTTGGAAAAGCATGTTGGAGTAGTGTATGTGATTGCTTTGTGATTTATATGCATTATGGTAGGAAAAAACAAAGAAAGAAAAAAAAAAACATTAGGGTTTTTGCTGTTTTAACAGGGCATGAGGGTTTGATTCGTTTGGCGATTTGCATTTTGGAGTTTATTGGCTATTTCAGGTATATACAACTCTTTCCCTCCATCCATAGCTTTGATCTGGAGGTGTGTATGATAGGCCATGACCTGAATCGTGTGATTTGAGCGATTTATCGTTGCGCCGGTCAAAGTCGCGCTGCGTTCGGCGGACGGGCTGAATTGGGCATTCGGCCCCTGCAATTCGGACCTGTTGGGCCGAATTTAGATTTTTTTAAATTTTAACCCGTAGACCCCGAGACTGACCGAGAGACCATATAGAGCCGAAACCAAATCCCAGATCTATCATTGGGCTGAAACTTAGAGCAACTAGTTCAAAATTTGGCTATAAACGGTCCTCCAAATTGCACATGGTGTTTACTGTAACGGCCCTGCGGGCCGGGGGGGACTCTCCCCCTCGGACCCCCGCAGAGGGGGCTCTACACCCTCCGCACCTCCCCCGAGTAGGTTGGAGAGAAAATGCACGCTGTGATAGGTCCTCCAAAATAGACCCTAGTGTAGTAATGGGCTCTACACGAGCATGGATTCTCACTTGCAAAAGAGCAACCAAAAGCCCGTATCCAAATAGAGACAAACAGAGACCCTAGAACCTCAATGGGCCAATCTAGCTAACAAGGGCAAAAAGGCCACACTGCAAAAACACACATGTGTTGCATTCGGACTGCATCTAGTCAAAGTGGAAAGCAACAACATCAAGCTACAACAGCGAGAATGACTAGATATGACAGTCCTGACGATAGATGCTCCTTGAATAGCACTACACTGACGATCCAAGACATCATGGAGAATCCACATCTAGTTGTGCAGTTGGAGACTCAAGGGCATTTGTCAAAAGGCTTAAATTTACAAGCCAAGACCCGGAAGACGAAGACATAGTACCACTTGCTTATCTTAGGGTCAAACTCACCGTGAAAAGAGAGCATACTATTGATTCTCTAATTGATAAAGGAGCAGATTTTAATATCTTGACCTATGAATCATGGACCCTACTAGGCCAACTAGAGCTCACACCGACTAATGCAACTCTTAGCCCTTACGGGGAACATCCACAAGCACTCATAGAGAAGAGTAAAATCCTTGCAACAATTGAAACTGAAAGCTTATCTATCCTATTTCATGTTCCTCCAAATAGTGCTAATTACGGGAAGGAAACTCTCCTAGGAAGACCCTTCAAAAGGGTGACCAAGTGTGAGGCCGACTATGTAGCACAAAGGATACACCTGACACTACCGGATGTGAGGATAGTCACAACCTTTAGCAAGGGAGACCTCATCGAACCTCGAGGGAAAGGCAAGGAAGGTGCTGACATAACAATCAAGACTGCTAACGAGAGCAAGGACTTGTTGAAAGAGTTGATATAAGCACAGGTTGAACGACGAGAACCAGTGAGTAAGGCCATGCCTGAAACAAGAAGGTCAGGAGACAATGCCAAGGACAGCCTTTGGACTGACAAATATTGTAGAAGACCCCAAAAGAAGCCCAAGCCTTATAGACGAAGACATCGATGGAGGGTCAGCACAACACCACGATGGATATCCAAAGCGTTGCTACGTGCTCAAGGGTATTACGATGGATTTGGGTGTCAAAACCCCCTGCTAAACCTTCTCTGTCGATTGAAGGCCAGATTGTATCAAGAGCAAAGAAGCGTAGGAGGAGATCTAAACGAAAGACCAAGTCTCAAGTCAAAAACATTGGAGTGACCGAGCCCCTCACGGTCAAAATCAAGAAACCAAACGGGACTAATCGGAGGGTAGATCCTCAACCTAGCGTGCTTGATAAGCAGATATTAGATATAATCGTTGAGGATACGCAAAAGCCACTAGTGCCCAAGGAGCCTTTGATTCCCCAAAAGGATAGCAGGCATCATAGGCACAACATTGCTCATGGCAAGGCTAAATGCTCAATAAAGCAAATTGTAAAATCATCTAACAACCATGAGAAAATCTTCCAGCCAGTGTCGGAGCCACTTAAAAGTCCCAAGTCTCTTATACCCTCTTTTCCTAAACGGACACAGGAAGCACAAGAGTCGTCAAGTGTGGCTACTCAATCCTAATCTCTACCTACATCTGAGCTTCCAAATGTCCAAGAGGCAGGACATGACACCACCCTCAGCTCTCAACCTAAGGATATGCCTGTGCAATCCACCGTGGCTACCTCAACTGATGCTCGATTTACACAAGTGAATGCTCTAAGGGCAACAAGAGACATGACCACTTCCAATCGACCTAAGGACTCGACACCGCAATCCACCAATAGTAGCAAGTCCATTGAACTAGCTGCTACTACTTCCAATCAGGGATCACAGCAGTCACAGCCCTTGGCCGTTGACAATGCCCCTTGCGGAACGTGTTCTTAGTAGTTTACCTATGGAGGAGGTGTCGTAATCAACTTCCTTGACAACTCCAGCACTTCTAAAGCGCCTAAAGCCTAGGCTGGAGGAGTTAAACAGAAGGAAATTGGCTGAAGAGCTAGCCTCTCCAAAAAGGGAGGCAGTTGTACCCTCACAACCTAGCGAGGCTATTCAGCAAGCCACGGTTATGTCCCATGAGGACACACTAGAGAAAGAGAATGCTGAGGCCCAACCAAGCACATCAACGGTTGACCTAGTCTAGGGTCCTGAGTCGTTGAGAGATGCACCTTCAATGACTAAGAAAAGAGGAGGAAACAGCAAAAACAACAGTAGTTACAAGTGGTTGTGGACCCCATGAACATTGAGACCAAGAGCATTGGAGAGCTGAGGAATGAAGCATCGAGTCCATCCACCAATGAACCCTTTGATGTCTCTCCTAATAGTGGTGAAACCTTAGACACATCCGTGTGCTCTGAAAAATCAAAGCAGTCGTTACCATCAACGGTTGCTTGCAACACTCAATCCACCGACAACAGAACTCGCATTGACCAATCAAGAGTGGATACAACGCTGTCACAACAGGGTGACAAATTTATACCAGTCACATCTAAGGAGAACCATGACGCAATAACAAGGCCTCAAGGGAAACATGGAAACCCCAAGAGCATAAGCAATCCTAGCGTTGACCAATCTTGCTCATCTAGGCCTGAGCCCCTAGCTATGCTAAAGCCTAGGGAAACTCCTAGAACCTTGCATGAGATAGCAACCGAGCAAGCCCTCGTTGAACATAGAAGTGTCGCAGAATGCTTAACTGAGTTGGATACTAAGCTCAAAGTGTTCGCGCGTGTCTATGTCCTGGTAGACATGGGTGTATTCCCTAAGGAGCAGCTTGAAGAATACTTGCCATTTCCCCTATCTTGGGAAGAGCAAGAATATCTTGATGAGCATTATGACATGCTTCTACATGAACGTATGCGACTCACCTCTGACGAGGAAGCCGACGAACTGCACTTAACTGTGACATTTAATGATGTGCTCTGCCAACCAAATCTCTTAGGGATAGAGCAACTAAAGCGACAATCAGAGGGTCGAAGTCAATTTGAAAAACGTTGGTTTGAAAACTGCGTTGCAATGGCCGAACTAGGAGTCCAGATTATGACAGAGTCTCAGAGGAGCGATTGGCCAAATGGCAGTCTCAAAGAGACCCAATCTATGTGGCGCCGACTTCCTTTCGAGTATTGACTGCCATTCGGGGTATGGACTTAGCCGGAACTAGCCAAGAGAACTCTCTGGCTGATAAGGTTCTCACTGAGGAGGAGCTACATGTTGCAAGTAGACTCGGACAAGATACCATGATACTTGACGTTGCAAAATACCTGATGTTATTAAGAAGGCTGCCGCGGGTATTGGATGCATGGCCACACTCCAGTACAATTTTGAGTTCTACAATTGGTTTTTATCCTCATGAGTGACATGGATTCGTAAATATGTATATAAATAAACAATGAATTTTGAGTTCTACACACACAAGCAATGATAGTTAAGCGCAGGAAGAAGAGTTGGGTTTGACAAGCTAAGCTTCTCAGGTCCTCCTCTCACTACATTTAGAAGTTGTGTGACCATTCCTGCCTCCAGGTGGAAGGCATGCAACCCTCATTACCGCCATAGGAAGCCCTGACCAACATCTCTGATGGTGTAGATAGGGTACTGTCCCTTTCTATACACCTTTTCCCCTTTCCGGTCTATCCTTCCGAGGATGAACCCTGCCCCACTCCATGACAACCAGTCCATGCAACTTAGCATAAGCAAAGATCTACTAATGGCTGGAGGCAAAACGAACATCATCATGGGGGCCATCCCTCTACAACAAACTTTGCATGCCTCACCTCTCCCCCTCTCATTATATGCGCTTGATAATCCACTATATAATCCCTTCCATGCGAATAGTTTTATCCTATCTCAAGGCCTAATTTGCAGGTCTCCCTACGGTAGCCGACATGGAGCACCCAGTGCAGCTGGCTTGCAAGGATACTATCTGCCATTGAAGGGAGTATGCAGCACAAGCTCCTCTGCTGGAATGCTACGTACCTAGCCTTAAAAGGTATGCAAAGAAACGAGGCCCCAATCGACACTGCCCCAGACGTAAGTCAAAAAATCCCAGGCCAAGGGAATCGAAGCTCAAGGGAGCACACCGGGCATGGCAACACCGGTCGTGCAGGCCCCCAACAGACGCTCGGGCAACAGGTGCTCGAAAGAGAAGAGGGCAGCTCGAGACAAGCAAGAATTTGACGCATTATTTAAAAGCATTCTGGAAACAGTTGCATCCAGGGACTACACCATCCGGATCCCGGCCGCCATCTTCCTTGCCCAGCCTCACAGGAGCCCCTCACCGGCACAGCCCCAGTTGCCCGACCACACGGACTCGCCCCGCCTCGTACAAATAGAGTCGCCCCTATGATATATAAGCTGCTTAACAAAGACCATCCTACCATAAATTTTTGTCTTTAAATGGTTAAAGAGGCAGGCTCCCCACCTGTATACACTTTTCTTACCTACTGTCAATATATGCCACATCTTTAACAAGCACCGGAATATGCATCACAGTCGGCATCATAGGATTTGGATAAAGTAATGTCTAGACATGATTGCATCTGTTTGTTGTACTTGATGCATGCGACTTGCATATACTCTCATGAAGTGACAAGTGGATGTAGGACGACGCACGACTTTGTGCGAACGTGTTTAATGCCCAAGTCACCGCAAGACCACCAACCTCACAAAGAGCCGCAACAAAGCCACGTTGCTGAAAGCAAAAATCACCCTTGCGAGTGCCCATGTCGCATGGCCCAAAGCATGATCTTAACCACTTTCTCTTTCTGGGTTATACTCTACGTTGGGCACTCATGACAGCCGTTACTCCAGTTGTACCAATATCACACGTTCCAAAGAGGGTTGCAGTATCTCAAGTGTATCTCCCCATCTCAACAACTGCTTCTCTAACAACGAGGTTAGGACACAATTATCACTATAATATCCATTTCCTGAGCCTTCAAAGCTTGACATTTCCCAACCCATTAAAAGGCTAATAGCCTCAACTCCCTCTTGCACTCTACCTTAATACCATTGCAATCAATTGTGGTAAGCACCACACGAATGGCCATGAAAAGTACACCGTCCTCATCAAGCAAGTCCAATAGCTCCTAGCTCTACTGAAAGTGCGGTGTCCCCGTATTCAATTATGCTACGTCGTGCAGTCACACCGCAAAGGATGTCTCATACACCTTCACGTGTACTTCTCAACATGGACAACTTTGCTTCATCCACATATTGTTACGAGAAACCAGCCCACAGTCTTCTAACTACGTAATATCTAAGTATGCACGAGCACTCATATAATATCTGCACCGAAATATATACAGAGTTTGGGTTCTCAAGTGCAGGACAATACTCTCAGCTTGCTTAGAGTTCGACCTATCTCCCAAGCTAATTGAACTGTGTTTTGTGCATAATAGAGAAGACTAGCACTACCCCTAGGGAGAGACCACCTATGAGAGGTTTTCACTTGCTGGTATTGAAGACTCCAACGAAAGTGTCGTTTGCTCTTCATCGACACCCAACTTTGAATTCTTATCCTTTATCATCCTACAAGCCCGCCAAGAATCGTCATGTGTAGAATCCCCAACAAAGCAACACTTGTGCTGGCCACCATCAGTGCAATCCCCAACAAAGAACAACCCTACCACCAGCCACGTAGGCCACCAACGTGTCCCCAACGACCTTCCTCCACACCACCACCAACACTCCTCCACAGCAACCACTGATGTCCCTTCCACCCACGTCTTCAGTGCATGCTAAAGCCTGCTACCTACGACGGTGAGTGCCATGGGACTGGCACTTGTCTAGGAGGGGGTAATGTTAACCGTCAGACGAACAAGGTGAAAAATCTGGAAAAGCTAAAGCAGAAGACAAAGGCCAAGGCAAAGTGAAACGAAAGATGAAGGCGCGCCAAGAAAAATCTAGAAACACAAGAAGCGCAGAAAAGTCCTAAAAAAGGAAAAAAGGCGCACAAGGAAAAGCACAAGTCAATATTTTTGTAAAAGAGCGCAAGCCCATCATGGTTTAATTTAAAGAGCCCCGGGCTCTCATCCGTGCAATTTGTAAAGGTAGATGGGCGGTGGAAAGGAAGCTAGGAAGATAGAAGGACAATGGAAAAAAGGGCCTAGGCCATGGCCGGCCATGTAAAAAAGGGAGATAAGGGGATGACCGCCCAAAAGGGATTTAGAGTTTTGTATATAAAGTTGAAAAGTGAACGAGAAGCTCATTCTTGTGTGTGGCCAAAAGTGGCTCTCTTCTTCTTCTTCTTGCTTGCTTGAGCTTGTGCTTGAGAGAGGGAGTGTGAGAGGGTGAGGGAGTGAGTGTGTGAGGGTGAGGAACCAAGGAGGAGAAGCTCTCCATCTTCTCCTCTCTTCTTCTCTTCTCTTGTCTTACTCGTGGCAATGGAGCTTGGAGCTTGGAGCTTGAGGATGGAGCTTGTACTTAGATCGTGGAGCTACCGGAGTGCGCGGGAGAGGAGGTAACTCGACTGGCATGGAGGTAAGCTCACTACACCCGTAGATATGGATGGCAAGTCGGCTATGTGAGAGGTAGCCATTAGTGCTCGGCTTGGAACGCTTGAAACAAGAAGCGGTCCGTGGGTCTTGACAGTTGAGCGAAAGCTCCCACACCTTGGATGCTATATGGGATTTAATGCTCTGATTATGGATCTTGGCTAGTACTTTGATGCACTTACAGGTATTGGGCAGTGAACTACTCCCTTGTTTTGGCAGTTGCCTATTGAGCTGTGATTGCTCGTTTGCATTTGATATTCGGGATACTTACTGATGAGTGGGCTTGGGATTTACAGTTATGGCCGTCTTGCTTCTGTGTTGTATGGCATCTATGGTATTTGGGCTACTATTGCCTGTATATGTCAGGGAGAAGTTGATCTTTATGGCCACCCGTATATGCATATGGTCTGTTGCTATGTATTTTATAGAGCCTCTTACCTGGATACTTTTACACAGATATTTGGGCTTTTATTGGAGCTTGATTCTTGCAGGTTTATTTGCCACCTGCCGTTCTTGGCTAGACATGTATGTCAGTACATGGTATGAGACACTGCAAAGTTATATATACTCCTATGTTTTGGGGATGCTTATGCATTTATGGCTCCGAGGCATGCTTATGCTTTTATGGCTGCGAGCTATAGTGGTTGGCTATGTCATGCTTTTGGTACAGGGGATATACACTTGGCTTTGCCAAATGGGTCTTCTCTTATGCTCCGTGATATCTTGCATATACCTACGCTTAGTAAGAGCTTGATCTTAGTCAGTCAGTTGCATGGTGCAAGATATTATGTCTCTCTTAGGGATACTTCATGAAAAATCCGTCGTAGTTGCTTGGTATTGGCCAGAGGTGCTAGATATGGCAGTGATTATATAGTGCATGTCTCTCATGTGGGAGATTCTATGGTTACAGTTATGCAGATACCACATGCATTGTTATGGCATTGTCGCCTAGGCCATGTACGACACACTGAGATGGATGCTTTATGTGATATGGGCTTATTACCTGCTCTTCCCCATGCTACTTGCCCTCATTGTACTCATGGTCTGTGCAGAGCCTCTTTGGCTTATGTCTATTGTGTGAGGCATGCTCCTCTAGATCTAGTCCATGTTGCAGTATATGGACCTATGCCTTCCCAGTTACTTAGTGAAGCGTCGTATTTTGTGACCTTCATAGATCATGCTACCCACCGTGTTTGGCCTTACCCTTTGGTATGGATTGAGGATGCTGTTACTATGCTTGACAGGTTTATGGATTCTGTTTGGTAGCAAGCCTAGATGCTTGCAGATGGATTATGAGAGTCATGCTATCTCTCCCAGCTTACGGATCTCTTGTCAGCAATATGGCATTGATTTCTTATGCCCACGGTATTACGGGATTGCTCATGACATGTGCCTGACTTTACAGGCAAAGGTTGCTTCTATGCTTACCACAGCTAGGTTGTCTTATGGCTTTTGGACTGAGGCCCTTATGACAGCAGTCTACTTGGTTAATCGGACGTCGTGTTTCTCTTTGGATGTTATTACTCCGCATGAGGCATGGAGTGGCATGAGACCCTCCTATGATCACTTGAGGATGTTTGGCTACCACGCATCTGTCAGTATGCCACATGAGCCTATGTCACGCAGATGTATACTCCTTGGTTATGGAGATGGTGAATTTACGGCTTATATGTTTTGGGATTCAGATGCCCAGTAGGTTCTATGCAACCGTCATGCTGTCTTTTATGAGACGCAGACACCTCTCAGGCCTCTTGATGCGCGTTCAGTGCGCTCTATGGCTGATTCTACAGCCGTATGTCAGTCTTCCGCTTTGTTGAGGCCGCAGATTGTCTTGAGACCCCGTTTGACTTGTGTCCGGGATGCTGGCCCTTTTTCGATGATTGACCTTGGAGAGTCTGTATGCTCTCCGCTGTCTTTTATGCGCTGCGCTGATGCTATGCGCTACTCTGATGCTTTATAGCCGTGCACTTGTGAGTTGTGTTGCTTGCTTCATGGGAAGCAGTCATGGATTGCTCTACTTGTCCAGAGCTATGGGATTGCTTATCTTTTGGATGTCCTGGACTCAGGGATGCTTGACTCTTCTTGTGAGGCGGTTCCCGCCACTTATTGCACAGCTCGCTTTCCGATTGGGCATTGGGTGAGATGTCATGATTCCTCACCCTGTCTCTTTTCTTTTGTTTTGTTTTTTCACTCCCTGGCCCATTGGCCTTTTAGTGGGAGGTTGTTGGGGTAAAAGGCCCTTGGGCCTGCCCGTGTACAGTGACCGCCCATATTCTTTATTCATATATATATATATATGAAAGTGCAATAAGGCTGCCATAACATTGTTGATAACACCTACATTGTGTGTGCTCTTCTCTCCCGCGTCTCCTGCATCCCTTTCAATATACTCCGGAGGGGTGGGGAGCAAAGGTCAATGTCGACAGTCTTTGGTGGGATGACTGTTCGTGCAACAGTAGTAGCACCTAGTAGAAGGACAATCTGTCGGTGGAGATCCCATGGTACCGGTGTGGCAAACTGGAGAAAAATGATATCTCCCAATGCGCAATGGTCAATCCGATAGGGTTTCCCTCTAGTTCCTTACCTCTTCTTACTCTTTGTACAAATGATGCCTCATTTCCTTCCCTCAAGAGTGAGTAGCTTGCAGAGCCTCAGGCTACCAGTTCATGCTAAGATAGAGCTGCAAGATTCAATCAACTTGCAGAAGTCAGTCAGTTTTTCTTACATACCCAAATTCTAGCACCAAGTGGAGAATCTACTTGGGTTTTAGATGAGTGAGTAGGTGTTAGATAAGTAGGTACCTCGGGTTCCAAGTGGGGCTTGACATCACGATAGCTTGCATTTGTCCTGGTGTTTGACTCCATCTGACAGAGGTAGACCTCTTGAATCATGGTCCACCTCTACTTGGTGAGTAGACCCCTAGTGACTGACCAGATTGTTTTGGCAATAGTTTGGTACATTGCCTCATGTTGGTGTTTTTCTTTGTCATGTGTAGCTTAGCTACGTTGCCTTGTGCAACAGTTCCTACGGTCCAACTCGGATGGATCTAAGGATTCCCATGCCAAGATAGCTTGGGAGACCATCATCAATCAAAGGGAAGCTTGGGGATCATTGATCTTGAGTATCAAAGTTAGGCCTTGTTGGGAAAGCTAGTAGTTCGAGGGCTCACTTGAGGTGGATAGACATGGAAAGTCCTCCAGGAGGGCTTTTAGGACTGTAGACCTCGGCTAGGAGACCGTCTTTGAGATAAATCTTCACTACAACATTGACTATGCTACCCAAATCTTCCTTCCTTTACAACTTGTGATGGGTCTGGTAGTGTCTGCACAAGACCCTAGAAGAACAGGCCTCAATATGCGAAGAGGAGACTGATAGACAGCCTGTAATTTGGAACCCATAGATCCGAGATCATGACAAGATGCAACTAGAGGAGCGCTCTCACATCTAGTGGACTGGTTGGGTGGCTGGCCCAACTGCTCTTTTAGGGTTCAGAGGGACATCTACAGGATTGTGGATTTGGAGATTCTATAGCGAGCAGCATGATGCCATAGAAGGGCAAAGGCTAGGAGGGAGATTATCCCCAGGATTGGCTAGCCCCCCTCCCCCCTTAGAGAGAGTCAATGCAGCCAAGAGAGGTGTGAGCAACACAGTTGCACAGCTTTGCCTGTGGGCATTCCTTTGTAGGTGGTAGGAAAACTTGCTGGTGCCCACCAAACACCTCAGTACAGACGGTGGTCGGTTAGTCCTCGACAAAAGACAACATGGTGTTGTTAGCAGGATTGTCAATTCATGTGAGTCTATGCATGCGTCATGGGCTGGACACATTTGTTAGTATTTTAGGCATTTTATTGGCATGGCATTTTATGCTAGATTGGTATTTTATGCCAGTCAACCAGCATTTAATGCTGGCTGACCAGCTGCTGGTTTGGCCTCTTTTGTGTATATTTTATTGGGCTCCTCCTCCTCCTCAGTTATATAGTCATCATCATTCTTTAGGTGGTCTTCTCATTGGAGAGAGGAGTTGGTGCTAGTGCCCACGTAGCTAGTGACTCACTGTTGTATGCGACTATCTCATGTTTGGTATATGGATTCCATTTCCCGAGCACATCTCTGAGTTCTCTTCTTTTGCAGTGTTCTTCTATTTTCTTTCTCTTTTGTCTTGTGTTCAGCAGTATATTTCAGCACTTGTCTATGCTTTCATTGTTGCACCACTTTTGACATGGTATCAGATTGTAGGATCTAGGCTCCTACTGTGTGTTTCTTTGCTCATTACAAGCCATCTACGCCCCTGCTGACCTGGCGACTGCTGCATGCTGCCATCAACCTGTCGGCCCCCCTCTGGGCCTGTGTTTTTGCGCCAATTGCTTGCATTTTCCTATTTGCTGCATTTAATGTAGGTCGCTACAGGTTGCCTGCATTTGATGTTGTTTACCCTACATTTTAATCAGCAACTGCTGTGTTTTCTGCATATCTTGCTCTTTGACGCTAGATGGCAGCATCTGCTCTCTACTGACAATGTTTGTTGGCTATTTTCAATTTTGTGCAGTTGATTTTTCGTGGTCAGCTTGTGAATACTATGTGTGAACTCTACTTTTGTGCAATCTGTGCTGTTTGGCTGGTTGTCTTCTCTCCCTATCTCCCTTCTCTTCTCTATCTTCTTTCCTTCTCCTCTCCAGATGGTTCCTCCTTGCACTTCTATTGATGATAAGTTACATGGACCTAACTATCTTACATGGAATGCTGTGATGAAAGCTTGGTTTGTGCAAAAGCGGATTTGGTACATTGTTTGTGGAGCTATTTCTCCACCTTAGCATCCTTTTCCTCTTCTAGACAATTTTGATGAGGACAACCATGAGGAACTCACACATATGTCCTCGATGCTGCTTGAGCATGAGGCATCTTTGTCTTTGCAGGGGAGACTTCTGTCTCATTATGGAGGTTCTAGTAAGGCCTTTACCCTTTCCAATGGGGGTGACAGGAAGAAAAAGTCAAAGGCCCAGTGTTATCATTGTGGTAAGAAGGGACACTTGCAGAAGGACTGCAAGGAGTTAGCAATCTCATGGAAGAAGAAGGAGAAGAAGAATAAGTGGGATGCGAACTCGTTTGACGATTCATCCTCTTCCTATGACTCCGACTATGATTCTTTGGACAAGGAGAAATCCAAGGCGCAGAAGGGATCCGCTTCTTCAGATTGTGGGAACGGCTTGACTACCCCTTCCTTTGCTGCTTTCTAGTCCAGGTGATGTGGTCATCCCTCACGACTCTCCAATGCTAGAGAGAGAGTGTGAGAGGGTGGTGAGATGGGGTTAACGAGCCTCATCTATACAAGTATACTGGTGCATAGGTTCCAGAGAGGGACGTCCATGACATATCGACTAAAGTTTGCCAAGTTCAAACTCTGGAGCTGGGATTGATATCTAGGTTCATGATGGGTTGGTCTTTGACAGAGAGTGGTCTTGGCTTCTAGTCTTGAGCTCATATGAGGGGACACTTTGGCGGTTTGGGAAAATCCATGGTCACATATACTCAGAGGGATTTTTGACAAGATGGTATTCTATACTATTGCGAGACATTGATGATGGACATAGAGATATTCTATGGTTCTTCTCTATTTTCAGAAGCTAGTATGATCGACATCGACATCAGGTGTTCTCTCCAAGGCACCTTGGTAGTGGCTTGATCACCCAATGCTTGGGTATCCATGGTTCTACTATAGTGGTTCTATGTTGTATGGACTGTGATGAGTCATTATCATTGTATTGTATTGGATTAGTAGGATTGTCAGCTCATGTGTGAGTCTATGCATGCCTAATGGTCTAGGTACATTTGTTAGTATTTTAGGCATTTTAATGGCTTGGCATTTTATGCCAGTTGTCCAGCATTTAATGCTAACTGACCAAATGTTGGTTATGGCCTACTTTGTGCTTGTTTATTGGGCTCCTCCTTCTCCTCAATTAAATAGTCATCATCATTCTTTAGTGTGCAGCCAATGACTCACTGTTGTACACGACTGTCTCGTGTTTAATATATGGATCCCATTTCTTGAGCACATCTTTGAGTTCTCTTCTTTTGCAGTGTTCTTCTGTTTTCTTTCTCTTCTATCTTGTGTTCAGCAGTTTATTTTTGCACTTGTCTATGCTTTCATTGTTGCACCACTTCTGACAGGCATGGCCTTCCCTAACTTCCCTTGGGGGAGGATCCGTGTCATTGGCCTCCAAGGAAAGTTATGGCAGCTGGATCTATACATACACTAGTCTAACACCAAGGAGTGAGACCTATGGATATGGGAGAGTTTGCCCCTAGAAGAGTTGTAGTGGGATTCATGAGAGTGGCTTTGGCTGGCCATAGTAGTCGCCAAGAAGCCCCAATGCTTCTTGGCTTATAGAGCCGAGATTGGTAGACATGTTTTGATGCAGGCTGATATGGACTAAGCACCCTCAAGTAGCAAACACTAGGCAAAGTAGAGCATCACAGGTGCTTTTTGCCAGATGTTCTGGTAACATGGTGGTTGAGGAGAGTGTCCTACTTGATTTGGCTTGTAGCACATGAGGGCCTGGCAGTTGAGATATGATTGTTTGCTGATTTTCAGATAGCTGCAGCTAGACTGTTGAGCTATGTGCTTCTTTCTCAGATTCTTTTGAGAAATATAATTAGCCACATCTTTTCTTTTTGCCAAGGAAAAAAAAAAACACTACTCCCAAGTCTCCTCTCCTAGAAAATTTTTGACAATAAGCTTAACAAAAGAAAAACTTCACTTTGGCAATCTGGATCAATGATCCCAAGCCCATGTCAAAACCTCAGTTGAAAGAACTACCTTCACTCTAGCTAGGCTCATGCCAGAAAGTTCAGAAAACACAAATATTCTCCAGCCACAAACAGCAGCATGGAAATACCTCTCAGATCTACCAGGCAGAGTTGTAAAGTGTATCGTAAGATGTATCTGCATAATGTTGGAGTGTCAGCTCAATCTGGGTATATGGATAACTGCCAGAGTAAACTGTTAGCTCAATCCAGAAAAAATATTTTTAGAGATGAGCTTTTTTCATGGTTGGAATCGTAGAAGTCATTGTAAAGTCAATATAAGGCAGTGCAAGTTGCATGGCAGGTAGTGGTGGAGCCAGCAAACTCATTTGTAACACCTGATCTTTTTGTTTCTGCAAAGTCTTTCAATTCTTTTATATCTTTATTTATAACAAGTCTCGGAAAGTAGTATGCAAAGTGTGCCAGAAGGAGACGACACCCAAAAATTCCTAGATTTGTGCTTCAGGCTGGAGTGACGATCTTCTTCATCCATTCCCCTTAAGAAGTTCCATTGTGGTGTAGGACTCTTAAGGAGAAACAATTTTTTCTCTGTCAGTCCATTTGTGAGGGCATCCAAGAGAGAATCCTGATATATGTGGTGTTATTAACAACAATTATTTTCATCCACTGAAAGTTTGCATTTGCTACAAGTTTGTGGGTTATATTCAAATGTTGTTTTGCAGCTATATGCAATTGGAAAGCTATCCAAGTCAGATAAGTCTCGTTGATCAGCACTCAGGAGTAACACCCAGCAGTGACTATACAAGCCACTCGTCACTGCTAATGTAAGTCAAGCCACTCATCACTGCTAATATAAGTCAAGAGATTGCAGTAGTCATGTGGCTGAACACACCACATAAGTTTCAAGAATCACATAGTTGAAACTCCCAATGGTTTGGCTACATAACTGACTACCAAAGCACATTTCTTTAAACCCATCCCTCATTGCCTCAAATCTAGCATGCTGCTCTTGTTACAGTTTCAATGGCTTGTGGCTCAAGAAGGGCAACGAAAATGTGATCTATTACAAACTGACTACTAAAGATGACCCAAACATCACAAACGTGAGTGCCATCATTGAGCTGGAGTGTGTCACGTGGACTTGGTCTAATGCATGGTTTTTTTGGAAAGCTTATGATGGAACTTAGGGAGACTGGCTGCATTAAATCGAATAGAAACTATTGTACTGTAATGATGCATGGCAATACAATGTCTATAAACCTGTCAAAGGGGAAACCAAGCTAATGCATATAGAAAGTAGTGTGGCCAGAGAAGGGTAAGCATCATTGCATATGTGAGGAGGTGGGCGAAAATCCCATCTGGTGTAAAACCTCCTGCACAGAAAGACTCCAGGACCAGTCATATGACTGGTTGTCGATTCATTGATTCTCCAGGGGTAGGGGAAAGAGGAAAACTATACCAAATCTTTAGCAAACCTTATTATCATAGCACCAGGAAGAGCCTTGCTCTGTGGAAGATGAGAAAGACTACAGTGTGACTCTAAGCATCTGAGGAGAGGATATACTTTTATTAGAACTTGGGACTCTAGCACCTTCTTCCACTTTGAGTCATGTATGCTCTGGCATTACAGCCCACTGGACTGGCTGTCTACTCAGCACCTGTATCGGACTTCATTTTTGGTGTAGCTCATAGTCCTAAACAGGCCTTATTTTGTACTTCGTATTTTGACCACAAGAAAGGAATCTCCTGAAGTGTTTGTAGTAGAAATTTGTTTTCTCAAGAAAGAAAACAAAGACCAGTGCTTGAGAAGAAGGACATTCATTACCTGATCTTCATGCTTAATAGTCTAAGGAAGTGAAAAGGGTCAGTTGTACTTCCCACCTGGAGGTAACAGAGTTAGTACCTGATGTGTGCTTGCCATTGAAAGTGTTTACCTTGAAAAACTAGAGAAGGCAAAGTATCACATGGATATTTCAGTTTAGAATCAAATAACCCAATCGTTCACTAAATAAAAACCCTCAATGAGCGCCAAAAACAATAATGATAGGGCAAGAATTCGAAGAGCAAAATGCATGAGCTCCCATATATACAGTAGACACATCATGGAACTCTTTTTTTTTTTGAAAGGATACATAAGTTTCAAAATTAAGATGAGACAGCATTCAGAAAGTGACCTAGTGATTGAAATCACACTTTTGTTTTAGAAGTGCTGAACTAATGAAGACTGTGAAGACATTTACAAAACTTCAGCACTGAAGTAGGAACCTGGATCCCATAGTCCTCACAAAAGCCCACAAGCCGTACAAGGTTTCGATGATGGAGCCTGCTTAAAAGCAAGACTTCATTGCGGAATCCTGAGCTGCTTTGAATAGATGAAGAATGTGCACGCTTGATGGCTATTTTCTTGCCATCCACCACTCCATAATATACTTTACCAAAGCCGCCATGCCCAATCTCATGGGTGCTACTAAAATTACCTGTGGCTTTTGAAAGATCATGCATGCTAAACCGTTGCACTCCATCTGGCCCTTCCCAAAGGTCTGTGTCAGAAATATGAAACGACTTAACAAAAAGTTCCAATACATTAAAATCAAAGCAGACTCTGATTTTTTTCTTGAGTAAAACAAACCTAGAGGCTCAAAAAAGTGTGATGATGAAAACTTTCTTTTGGAACTTCTGATCCACAAGAACCATAACCCAGACATAAATATGAGAAGGAACCCTGTTACTCCAACAAGGGACCCAACAAGTTTTTCATTTGTGCTTGATGATGAGGAGCCACCTTTAACACCATCCAGATTTAAGAAAGCTTTAGATGAATACGTTTCATGTCAATTATGCACACTTTTTCACACGATAATCATGATTTCTCCACATGAGAGCTTATGTGCTTAAAATAAGTCAGAAGAAGGCAGACACCTGTTTCTGCAAGTGTGCAAACACATGTTGTAGGATCCTCCAGTACTTGCACCTGGGACTCTTGGGGACAAGAAGGGCAGCCTCCTTTCAAATCCAAGGGGATCATTATCAGAGATGCTTCAATGTGAATAATAGCTGTGTTAAGTTTGTAGGAACCACTATTTTCTAAACCATGATCACTGCAAACTGCTCCACTAGAAGGAGTCAAGTTTCAACCTTACCATTCAGTACATGCTGAGTAAAGTCTTGGCAGTCGTAATATGTTTGGGTGCACTTTATCTTGTCATTTGAATCAGAGCCTTCAAAGCAATTTCCTGATTGATTGAAGCTGAAACGAAAATAGAATCCATATAACAACCACAGTTCTATTTCAGCAACATGGAATCAAATACGGTCTTCAAAAGGTGAATCCATCACTCGACTTCCAAAGAGGAAAGATGTTCTTAAGAAACCAAAAATGCAGAAACATAGTTTGAGAAACCCTTATTTCAAGTTACTTGAAAGGAAGCAATTCTTCTGCTTTCTAATCCCTATCTAGCTGGCCACACCACGTGTGAAAAAGCATGACAATTAAGCCCAAAGCCAAATACAAGACTACCAAAGCTTCTTAAGCATTTTCTTAAAATACATCCATGTAAAGTAAGATACAATACATTGAACAAAAAACATTCTCACTCTGAGCACTTCTTGGCCTCAGAATCACCTCATGAGCAAGCCAAACAACTCCTTTATAGTATTGTAATAGTCCTCATTGCAGGTTCTGCAGAGAAATATGCTCTACCGCTCTACCTTTGCTGGGGTAAGACTGGGATGCAGTCAAGGCTAGGCTACAACTAGAGCTATTTTAGGGTGGAGTTGAGACCTAATTGATTGGGTGTGAGTGCTGGTGAGTGGAGGAGATTCTTATTGTAGAAAGAGAGAGAATGTGCGAGGAGTGCCATGAGATAGTGCCAAGAATGCTGAGAGATGTGACAATGAGGGCCCAATGCAAAGGTGTGAAAACAGCCATGGACTATGACAATTGCTAGATAAAGAACAAGAACAAGAAAAAGAATACATAGAACATGAAAACACACCGCATGCATTGGTATCTATTATGCTTTATGCTGATGATATCATCTTGGTCTGAGAGTCACAGAGGTCTACAACATATCCATGCTCTACATGACTTCTGCACACAAAGGGATTGACCGTTGATCTTGGGAAAACCAATATCCTGATTTCACACATCAGCCCCTTGATGGTTTGGACATGGGATTACAATGACCACTTTTTGAGGACCACAGTTCATTGAGAGACCTGGATACCTAGACATATACATGCCACATGAGCTGCAAGTAGCCATCAGCCAGCTTAGGGTCTCTTCTCACCAGCTAGAGATCAGCTTGCGGCTATGAGGACACTCAGGGGAGCTTTTCTTTTCTCATCATTGGACAGCATCTGAGCAGGATCCCCACCCTAGACTACTCACAGACAGAGTGGACTCAGGGACATTGTCATAGATGGGAGCTGATTTCCAGCATTATAGCTTGGTACATATGGACTGCGAGATGTAGCCAGGTCATTGATCTTCAGGATATACCTACTGGGGAGTCTTTATCGAGGATTTGGACAGAGATAGTCCATACTCTCTGTGGGAGATGGGAGAGGTTGCAGGGCAGCTCTGAGAGGATAACGAAGAAAAGAGAGCCTTTCCCGAGGATTTGGGATTCAGACACCTTCTTTCACACTATCCCTCAGATGGTTTGGCACTTTAGCCCACCAGATTGGTTGTTTACACAACCATTGTATCTTTGATGTACTTAGTTACACTTCACAGAGTTTCTTGTACTTTGTATTTACCTTAGAGGCACTTTCTCCGAGGTGTTATTAATATTCTCTTTTCTTGGAAAACAAAAAAAGTCAGGGAGAGCAGGTCTGATCCCTTGAGCTGAGAGAATTCACGGACTCTACTCAGAGGGAAGGGGGCAGGGCACTGAGCAGCAAATGTAGACACAGTCTGGTGGAGATACCTTATACTCTTCAGAGGGGACACTGCTCTTAGAATAGTCATGGAAACCCCAAATTAGTGACACTTTGGCCTGTTCCTCGTTGAGACTTAGAGACTCCGCACATCATTACTCAAGTCAGGCACTGGAGGGGAGACAGTCACAACTCATTGACATACTGTCAGAGAGCATGCATTTGCCAAACAAAAAAATCAACGGCAGCATATACTTTGAAAGTTGATAATGCAACAAAAGAACTGATCGAATCACAAATGCAAATGGCCCAACAGGTTCTTGAAAGCATCCATCGGCTGATGGATCATTCCTAATATCAAAGGCTAGTGATTTGAAAGAACATGTCATGACTCCACCCACATATTGAGCACTACGAAAAGGAAAGAGTCACTTTGGAAAACATACATCCTATCCAAATATATCCCAAGTATTAGCATGCTGAAGTAAATCTAACCTTGGAAGGTTGGAACCAAGACCACATATCCGGTTTTAGTGAGGAAGCTGCCAAAGCATCTCAAGCTTGGTGCTTGAGACCATCCATCTTAAATGAGACAAAGTCGCCCACATTGAATGCTGGAAGTATTGAACAAGCCCATCACAAACCCTGGATAGGTCATTGGGAGACACAGTAGGCCTCCCAAAGTTGACGATCCCGAGCTGCATTGGGTGCATACACTCATAACCATAGGACCTCATTCTGAATCTCCATTATTGTACACCGCATGGGAACACCACACTTGAGCTTGTTTGTAAAAATCTTTGAGTGTATTTCACACTTGTATAGAGCAGCAAGTGTTCAAGTTGTACTCACTTTATTGCATAAGAACTCCTCTGTCTCTGTCTCCAGACTTTGCAGAGTTCTCCTCTTCCCCAAACTTCTTTGTCTCTGTCTCCAAACTTCTTTATCTCTGTCTCCAGACTCCTTTGTCTCCAAACTTCTCCTCTGCCTTCAGACTTCTCTTCCCCATTCATCTTGGACTTTGGATTTCTTGCCCTTGGACTTCTTTGTCTAGCTTCTTTGTAACATTGTCCTGTATCCTTCCAGACTCCCCTTTCCTCCTACACTACTATCCCCTCTTTGCTAGACCTTTCCTGGTCCTCTTGCATAAACAAGCAATGCCAAGGAGTTCGAAGGTGTATGCATTGATTGCAGAGCAAGCATATTGCTTTGAGAAACCCCCCCACACCTCATACGTGCACCGTCATGCGACAACTATCCCCTATAATTTGGTGACCACGGTGGGACATGGCTCTGCAATTTTCTAAGCATTGAAAGTCTAAAGTGTATGCCTACAACCCGCTTTGGCAAAATCTTCGAGGTAACTCCCATTTCCACTCCCGAAACTCCTCTTCAAGTTTTTAGCGGACGCCAAGCTCCGATAAGTTCTCCCATGTGCCAAAACATAAGTAAGTCCGAAATGACTAGCACGGGCATAGGAGCTGGCAGCAGCTCAGGGGCAGGGGCTGATGCCCTTGAGCCTCTCCACAAGGCACTAGGAAGAATAAATATAAAGATACCCACCTTTAAGGGGCTAGCCATTGAAGATCCTGAAGACCATGTCCATCAATTCTGTAGCTTATGTCAAAGTAGGGGGGTAGATAGGGAAGATGCATTTCTCATACTATTCCCCTCCACCCTAGAGGACACTGTGGACAAGTGGTATACCCAGTTTCTGGAAAACCACTGTGACTTAGGCATCCCTCAAGGATGAGTTCCTTAAGGCTTACCGTCTGGGAAATCGTGAGGATCGCATCATCCAAGAGCTCAACTCACTAAAGTACACTGATGAAGACATGGTTCCTGATCTCCTCACACAATCAAAAGTATTAGTAGCATGCCTTCTGACTTACCTGGAGACTTCATGGTACGGAAATGGGTTACAAGAGCATTTCTGCCAAGCACTCAATAAAAGATTCATGAAACTTTGGATGCAGCTGCCAACCTAGATGCGTTTCAACTGTTGGCAGTAAAGATCAAGAATGCATGGAAGCTCTCCTTACAATCAAGTACGTTTTTACCACCAGCATCGAATACTTCTAATAATGTTGTTGCACAATTAGCATGAGAGTTACAGGCCTTGAAAATTGAGAAAACACGAACAGAGAATCAACATGCGATGGAGCTCTTGAGGAAAGAGATCGAGGAACTCAAGAGAGCAGCTTCTTGCGTAATGGTTGCCGCTCCTTGGTGTACCCATTGTCAACAGCAAGGGCATGTGCCAAGTGAGTGCCCTCGGTGTAAATTCTGCAGCTTTTGTCACAAGATGGGCCATGAAGATCGTGAATGTTACTACCTGAAGGGACTCAAACCACTCCCTCAGGTAACTCTGCTAAGTCCACTTGCACTCCCTATCTTTCTCACCAAGTTACATCGCAAGTTTCTCATTTGTAGCAAGGCAATAGTTCTTATTACTTAGCATCTCACCCCACCTTTCCACCCTCAAATCCTCCTTTGTTGACCACTCCTCTTCCATCCACATATGTCCCCTCTTCCATACCACTCTCCACAAGACCTAGGGCCCTCTCAATCCCCTTGACCAATCCATATTGTGTTATAGGTGTAGAGAATACGGACATTATCAAAGTAGATGCACCCTCCCAGAAGGAACACCTCCATGCTGGTTTTGCCCAAGTTCTATTGATCTCTATACTCGAGACTATCCCAAAACCAAAATACACAAGCACCTCAAACCATGAACTTGATTGATATCACTCCCTCTACCAATTGTACACCTGCTCCCTTGGTGGTTGTTCTCACATGAGCACAAGCACAAGTAGAGGCCCTAAAAAATTCTTCCAATCTCGTAGAAATCTCCCCATATACTCCCTCCACTTCCTAAGAAAATCCACAAATTCCACCAAGAAATTTTGATAAGGTCCCCCCTAGGAAACTTTGAAGTACTAGCATCAGTAAATGAATTTGTAGCAAGAGAAAAATGCTTACTATCTTTCGTAGGGAAGGCTATTATCGAGGCACCAAGACAGCAAGAAGGCTACAATGTTATAGAAGAGGTTTTTTGGCAAACTCAAGAGCAGTTATGTCATCCATCTCCAATAATAAAGATGGCCAAGGCCCTTGATGATTAGCCATCAAGTGAAGCTTTGCTCCAGGAAATTTGCAATGGTAGGTGGCTTCATCTCTCTCTTCCCCAAGCTTGTGTTTTGAGTCCTCTAGTTCAGGAATACGTGCAGATTATTCTTGATCAAGAGTTTGGAATCTATCCCAAATTAGTACTCCAATAACTACTAGTATCAATTGTCACCTAGTGTTGGACATTCCTGACATGTTGACTCTCATAGCCCATGACTTTCGGTTGAAATTAAAGAGCATGCTATTAAAGGAGCAATAGTTTAGGGCTTACAATTACTCGACCCACCCCTTTTGGCATTCGCCTAGTAGATATTTGGGAAGTGCAAACCATGGGATTGGTTGAAGGGGTCCTAGTGCACATACAAGGTCTCCAATTTCGTTCCTTGTAGAGACATTCCAACCATGGAAGGATCGTATCCATTGCTAATTGGCTGCCCATGGTTACACATAGCTAGGCTGTGCAAAGATTGGGACACAGACGAGCTATGGATTAAGCATGCCAAGGGCTAACACCAACTGCAATTAGAGAAAGGGCCAGACTCTTCTTATATCATGGTACCCATTGTTGAAGCTGCCACACCCACTCGACCAATTAGCCTCCAATCCTTAGATGAGTCCACAATCTTACATTCGCTAGGGGCATTTTCATGCAATATGGCGCAAATAAGCGAGCTTCCCCTTGCCACTCCAAATGAAAAAAAGCAACCATTGCAAAACTTTGACAGAGGCTTAGCTATAACATCCCATCAAACTTCTAATGATTTTTCTAATACCAAATGTAATCATGGTAGAGACTCACAGCCCAACAGGGGCAAATCTAAGTCTCCTGGGCAATCACGTAGTAAGTCTTGTGGTCCTAAGTCCTCTCTTACTTATCATTATTGTGGACAGCAGGGTTACATAAGGTTGTAGTGCCATAAGATGTGCAATGATAGGTGCGAAAAAGGCAAAGGGAAGTACATGATAATGCCAAATCTTCTGATGATCGCAACTTTGTTTCCAAGTCCAATGTTAGGATAGAAGAGATAAATGCCTTGGGAGTACAACTCAAATGATAACATACTTTTTTCTTTATCACTTGATACTACTCAATTATTTGATGTTTAGTATGCTTATTCTCAATATTGGCTTCTTGATTCGGGGGCTTATTTCCATGTTACCCTACATCATGAATTTTATACCTATTGTACTATTATAGGTTTAGTCAAACTGGGTGATAATCATATGTGCGACATTGTTGGCATAGGTGATCTGAGATTGCACTTTGGTACTAGTGCCCTCCATTTGTGCTTCATGATGTATGTCATGCCTTGGCTTTGAGTAAAAGTCTTATTTCCACTAGGTAGTTGGATGATGACAGGTACCATGTCTCTTTTGGTGATTCTGCATGGAAAATTACACATGGCAACCTCATTTTTGCTAAAGAAACCAAGGTTGGCACCCTTTACTTATATCTAGCTATGTTGATCATGTTTTGGCATTGATTGATCTTCCACATGTATCTCTTTGGCATCATCGTCTTGGGCATATGCCACTTAAAGGAATGAAAATACTCACTTATTTGTAGTATCTCCCACCTCTTGACCACTCATGTTTGACTCTTATGAACATTGTTTATATGGCAGGTAGACTCATAACTTGCATAATAAGTCTGGTTCTATACGCGTAGGTGAGCCGTTAGCTCTTATACATTCAAATGTTTGTGGTTTCATACTCAAACACGCACACTAGGTGGTGCTAAGTTTTTTATCATGTTTATTGATGATTATTTGCATTAAGTTTGGGCCTATCCTATTAAGTAGAAGTTAGAGGTGTTAGCTAAATTTCAACGCTTTCTTACTATGCTTGAGAACTAGTTTGTGCATACACTGAAATGGGGGTGAATATGCTCTAAGGCAATTGAGTAGTTATGTGATGAGAGCGGTATTAAGCGTAGGCAATTGACCACCCTGTACATCCCATTCCAGAGTGGTGTTACAAAGCGCATGAATTGGACTATTCAGAAAAGAGTCCGTAGTATGCTTAGTTAGGCAAGCTTACCACAGTACTTTTGGACTGAGGAAGTTATTACTGCCATTCATTTGATTAATAGATCTCCACGTATTGCTCTTGGTGGTAGAGTTGCAGAGGAGGTATAGTCTGGTAAACCTCTCTTATATGCATATTTGCATATCTTTGGATGTGATGCTGTGTGCCATATTTCCAAAGACAAACACAATAAGCTGGATTAGAAGTCCGTTAAATGTATCTTTCTTGGATATGGTGATGCAAGTGATATGGGCTATCATGTTTGGGATCTACATGCTCGGAAGGTTATCCATAGCCATGATGTTGTGTTTCACGAGGATAAGATGTATAAGCAACCTAAGCAAGTGATTGAGATACGCAGGGTGATCTTTTAGGAGAATATAACCGAGCCAATCCCAATTAGATAGCCTGCAACAACTGCGGCTGATGATGTAGTGGCCCAAGATCCACGTGTTGTGCAAGATCATGATATTAGAGACAGAGAGGACAGGTAGTACAAGCCCCACAGCCAGTTTTAAGATGCTCAACTAGAGCCTCACATCCTCCTAATCGTTTTGAACCCTCTATGCATTATGTCATGGTGAGAAATGTTGGTGAGTCTCTCACTTATGAGAAGGCTAAACATAGAGGAGACAATCACTCTTGGGAAAGGGCTATACAGTTTGAGTATGACACACTACAAAAAAACCATACATGGGATTTGGTTTCTTTGTCCGATGCGAAACATTTATTGCCATGCAAGTGGATATATAAGTTGAGAAGTACCCTTGGTCACCCTAAGCTAGTATAGAAGGCCAAATTGATTACTAAGGGCTTTAGCAAAAAAAGGGAGTTGATTTTGATGAGATATTCTTTCATATGATCAAGATAACTACCGTATATATGGTATTATCCTTGGTTGCGCAGAAAGATCTGGACTTATACCAAATGGATGTGAAAACAACCTTCATGAAAACTTGCATGAGGACATTTATATGTAGTAGTCCAAGGGCTTTGAAAAAAGATAAGGAACACCTAGTGTGTAAATTGAGGAAGAGTCTTTATAGACCTAGGGAATAGTATCATAAGTTTGATGTCTTTATACATTCATAGGGTTATTCTCGTAGTGATATAGATCCATGTCTTCACACAAAGAAGACCCATGATGATAGTCTTATCATTTTGCTACTATATGTTGATGATATGCTGATTGTTGGAAGTGGTCATGATGAGCCAGATACTTTGAAGACTCAGCTCAAAAAGGGTATTGAGATGAAGAACATGGGGTATGTCTCTCACATACTTGATATGCGCATTACGCGTAATCGAAGGGACTTCTCTACTTATCATATAAGGAGTATATCCATAAAGTCCTTGAGCAGTTTCATATATAGAATAATAAGCCTATTACCTACTCATTACCTTCTCATGTAAAGGTAGGTCAGGCAAATTGTCCCTAGTCAGATGATGAGAGGATTTAGGTGGCCAAGATCATGTATGCATTCGCCATGGATAGCTTGATGTATGTCATGATAGCCACTAGACCTGACATAGCATTTATAGTGAAAGTTGTAGCTTATTATACGGCGACACTTGGCAGGCGACATTGGGATACCGTGAAGGGTATTATGAGAAACCTTAAGGACACTATAGATATGTGCATTTGTTATGCTAACTAAGATATTGCTATTATAGGCTACACAGACTTTGATTATGCACGACATATAGATAGTAAAAAGTCCATATCTAACTTTGTCTAAAGAACTCCTCTATTTATAATACGAGTATATTTATAAAGTCCTTGAGCAGTTTTATATGCAAGGTGGTAAGCCTATTAGCTGCTCATTGCCTTTTCATGTGAAGGTTAGTCAAGAAGATTATCCCCAGTCAAATAATGATAGGATCTAGGTAACCAAGTTCCCATATGTATCCACTGCGGATAGCTTGATGCATGCCATGATAGCCACTAGACCTAGCATAGAATTTGCAGTAGGAGTCGTAGTTTGTTATACAACGATACTTGGCACGTGACATTGAGATGCTATGAAGGGCATCATGAGATACCGTAAGACACTATAAATATGTGCATTTGTTATACTGGCCAAGATACTAGAGTTGTAAGCTACACAAACTCTGATTATGCAGGACACGTCGATAGAAGGAAGTCCATATCTAGCTTCATTTTTACTTTTGCTATATATGCTATTTCTTGGATATTCGAGGTGTAAAAATGCATAGCCTTGTAAGGCCGAGTACATTGCAACTATTGAAGCTATTGTGCTTATATGTACACATTATACTTTCTCACATTTTTCTAGTTTTCTCCATAGTCAAGTGCATTCGTTTTTAAGCGTGAGATTGTTGAGGATTAAAGACCGTTGCCTTGCCTAGCCACCTATTGTACTTATATATACACATTATACTTTGTCACATTTTTCTTGTTTTCTCCATACTCAAGTATATTCGTCTTTAAGTGTGAGATTGTTAGGGGTTAAAGACTGTTGCCTTGCCTAACCACCTATATTTTATTGTACTTACTATCCATACACTTATACACTACAAGTGACGTCTACCAATCACTGTCACTTTATTTTTTATTCTTTACATGACAATGGAATAAGGGAAGGCAAAACACACATTGTGATTGTTCAAGTTTTCATATGTTGTCTTGCTCTCTCTCTTGCTTGAATCTCCATAGCTTTTACTTCCACTCGTGCTTTTACTCCACCTTTTACTAGGCATCCCGAACTCATACTGTAAGGATGAAGGCTTCTCAAGCCTTCTCCTTCTCAACTACCATGCCTTAGAAATCCATGTATTGACTCTACTAGTCGTCTACTATCTAGAAGTTATTAAAGGCTCCTTCAACAATCTAGGAATCCATCTCATGCAAACCTACCACAATCTCCATCGAGAAGCCCGTGTGTGCACAGACCTCTATGGGTGCAGAGACATTGAGGATCCCAAGGCACGAGTCCCCAATGACTACTCTGACCCATAGGAATCACGCAGCCACAATCCTCCCATGGTCTTGCACACAAGCTAGAAAGCTTGGGCCAATCCAAGTACACACTCCACTCCTGTTGTAGAAGTAAGATGTCGATCTAACCTGCAAGACTTGGCTACTATGGCTATTCTCGTTGTTTCCAGGATTTTCTGGTTCCCCACAAATGAAATAACTGGCACATGCCGGATGTATGAACCTCTTGTCAGACAATCGGCTTCCTAGGACCTCTTGCCCCATCGCAGTATCCACAATCCCAAGATACGGAGAAGGATACTGAGGTGCAGGACATTTGCCCCATGCTGCCTGTTAAAATCTATCAATAGCATCCACTGTGGCAGACCCATGCTGCCTGTTATCAATGTCCATCCTGCACCTCGGCTACTGCTCCAGCAATAACTCAAGAGCGAACTCGCCAAGACCAAACTCTCCAAGCCACTAAGAGACATGCTCAGACACCTGGTCCCTCAAGACCTCCTCCACATGTGCCTTCATGGCCTAAGGGAGCTAGCAAATGTGCCCTGCCACTCTGCAACTTGTGGATGGCGAAGATTCCCACCTCCAAAGGAAGCAGGAACTCCCCCTGACCTGCAACTATCATGTAGGTCCACGGGCCACTGCAAACAAGGTCTTCTGGGAGAAGTTGGGTATGTCAGGGGAAGGCACAGCATGCTGAGGTTGAGGAGCTGGAGGCAGTGTGGGAGATGATGATGCTTGACTACTAATAGGTGGAAGATACTGGTGTGTGCGGCTCATTACTCCTTGTGGGTGGAGGCTGACGGTGGAGAGGGGGAGCAGGCGGGGGGCAGGTGTGGCAGCCAAGGAGGGTGGATATGTGGGAGTTGAGGGATACGTGGAGTGCTAAGAAGAAGCCTGAAGTGGAGGGGGCGAGTGGTGGGCAAAGAGGGTGATCTATTGAGTCGAGAGGTGGAGGTGGGAGTGGAGAAGGGATGGGCGGTCGGGGGAGTAGGCTATGCCGGGTGTGGGGGGGGTACCTACGCTCCCATGGTGGGGGGGGTTGCTGCTGCTACAGGGCGGCACTCGCTTTGCTACCTACCCTCAGTTGAGGGTGGCGTGTCTAAGTAGCCTGCTGAGGCTCTCCCTGCCTCCTTCCCTTGTGTCATTGTGTCATTGGACCATCGTAAAACCATCATCATCTGCATGCGTGGTTGCTCACTGTGTGGGTTTGGTCCCAAAGCTTATGCACTCGGAGGCCCGATGCCCAAAGCCATGGCAGTGAAGGCACTGACCGGGCTGTCCAGTCACAATGATTTACTATCTAAATGTGCACCTTCGTACCTCAATCTCTAAAACTTTGAGATTTTCTTGGTGCCTTTCGTTGCCACTCGTACTTTCTAGAACCCTGCATACATCACTACATCAGCAAAAGAGGGAGGGAGAACACACCCAAAGAGGCACCCATAATCCTTCACCAACAACTGGCGATACTCGATTGCTAGTCCCGGGAAGACAAGGTGACTGGGTATTGAGGGAATCTATAGTGAAGTGTGAAGCCCTCAACTCTGACGTTGGCCCTTTGGGGAGACGATCAGACAGTTGTCAACCAGCACCTGTGCCGCATTTGCGAGGTAAGTTGTCCCATGAAGATGCCTTGCTCCATCAGCACTGCCTCTGCTATCCGCGAGGTGGCAATGTGCAAGGTGGAATGAAGCCAATCGCAAAGCTATGTCCCGCATAGAAAATGTCCTACGACTTGTCCAAAGATCACAGTCTCCTCCAGTTCCATCTCTGTAGTGCGAACTGATTGGACCTATGCCTGAGTGAGGGTGACGTGCAATGTGTTTGCCTAGTGGGCATCTGTAGAGTGATCCGGCAGCACCGGCCCAGAGATTTTCATTGCAAGTTATCGTTTAAGCACTTTCAAGCTTGCTATTGATCGTCCAGGGTGAAAGCCCCTATACAGAGGAAGGGTGCGACTAGTAATAATCCTTGGATAGCTGAAGGCAAGGGGGAGAGGTGGCATAGAATTGTGGGAGGGACAGGCTAGGAGGGAGCAAGACAAGCTAGGGGGATGTGTTTGGGAGCAGCGCCTGTGAACAGGTAGGGGGGCATTGACCAAAAGGGGAAAGGGTGTGTGCTTGATACAGGCAAGGGCGGGGACAGCACAGAGGAGTGGCGGCTGGTGGGCATAGTCCCACGTGCAGCCTATGGGCAGGCAGGGGTAGGCATGAGGCAAGGCAGCGGGCATGGAGCAAGGTATGAGGTAGAGTTGACAGGCGATAGGCGTGGTGCATGCAGAACCAGCGTGAGCAGTGAGCGAAGGCAGGGATGGCGCCACAGACCAGGGGGAGGGAAGAAGGCGACGGCAGAAGAGGTGGCATGTGAGGGTGACTCCCTGGGTGAGGGGTGGCACTTGCAGCAAGTCGACAGGAGTTAGCTTGTCAGTCACACTCTGTACTTCTGGTAATAAGCCCGTGAGATCGTCATCAAGGAATATTTTTCGGCCTGTAAGTGTCTCCTTCTTGGAAAGAAATAATATATTCTTATCCATGTTAGCAAGTTTTAGGATTAATGCTTTTGTTTGGGTCATGCCTTTTCCTACTCTCTAAGTACTTCGTACAAGAATCTCAGATGCACCTAGCTTCTTAGACTATGAGAACAATGAAATGAATCCATATAGATGCTTCTTGTGACCCTAGGATTCTGGCACCTTTTTTCATACTGCCCCTCAGATGCTTTAGTATTATCTATACTATTAGTTAAGGGGAGGTTGGGGGCGGGTGCCACGTGGCAGCCCCCAACCTCCCCACAAAGAAACGCAGGGGCGGGTGCCACGCGTCCAGCACCCGCCCTCGCCACGAAAATCGCGCCCGCCCCAGCGCGAAGCGCCCGAGCGAGTCTAGGCGCCGAGCGCCTAGTAGCCCATTAGATTGATTTCTAACACACCATTGTATTTGTGATGTACTTAGCACTCTTTATAGGGTTTCTTGTACTTTGTATTTTAAATTGGAGGGATTTTCTTCAAGGTGTTATTCATAGAGTTTTCTTTATTTTGAAAGGAAAAAACAAACCAGCCATACAAAGGGCAATTGGCTCATATTTGAGTAGGCAAAGTTGACTCTTCCTTTGTATGAAGAGTAAGTAAAGGCTAAAGGTAATAGTTTGATTGCTTACGTTAGTGATGAGTGTGAGGGCACCATCGGGGCAGCACCAGAGAAATAATTGCATGTTATGGAGCTGCATAAACCGCCATAAACCCCTTCAAATTTTTAGGCTAAAAAACTATGCAAGTCAATATACAAAAACTAGTGATAAATATTAGGTAGGTAGCTTTTTCTTTTTTGCAATTCTATTTGACATCGCACAGACAAAGACAACGAAGTCAAATACATTCCCGTAAATTTTTTTTTCCTGAAACCACTGCTTATTAACTCATAAAGTCAAAAGTGTACAAGGTGAATAGAATTCATTATAAAGTCTACTAAATTTTTTTAGAAACTGTGGCAAAACACATCCATGACTGAAGCACGCATAACACAGCGTGGCAACAATCATACAATGATTGCTGTAGTGAAGTCTAAAGTACGTGTGAGGCTGAAATGACCAACCACCCATTAAAGCATGGTTTCTATGAGTCCAAATAGTCCATGGAGACCAATATCTAACCCAACGAAAGCAGAGGGAATAAGGAGAGATTCCTCTAGAAAATCTTCCAAACAGTTAGAAGAATTTCCCAAATCTTTGAGCTAGAATTTGAGCATATGATTGTCGGAAAAGACCAACCAAAATGCTCTAGTTTCTGGGAAAAATCAAAGTAGACGCTTAACAGTCTCATTCGCACATAACCATTGATGGCAGCAAGAGAAAGCAACATTATGCTTCACCAATTTTTGTTCTACAATGAACACTCCCAGAATGCATCTCCAAAAGAAAATTCATTGCTTCAAAGGCAAATTTTTTTTTTTCCAAATTTTACTGAGATAGGATTTCCACCAGCCCAATAATTTATCCAAGTGCCCACAAATCATTCCCATGCTTATCAGTCCAAGGTGAAATAAGGCTACAGCATAAGGCTGATTTTTCTCCAAATGGGTCTATGATACATACCAAGTGCATAAGCTTGACATGCAACCAAGAAAGATAATACCTGCCCCTCCTCATCAACCACATCATAAATGTTTCTAATTCCCAATTTTGGAAGATTGTTTTCTTTGACTAGCTCTTGAATTGCCAATGATTCTTTGAACAGACCACTCCAATGTATGATTTCTTTTTGCAAATAATTTCTGAGCAACCAAAGTCCTTAAGAGCATTAACTATTATTTGTACTGCATTAAATCTCAGTTTTGGTTTCCAATTACAACCCCAAAAAGTTTTATTGTATCATTTGGCATTTGTGATGTATGGTAGGACAAATCCCAAATTTTCCCTATAAATAGGGTTGGTCATTGTCACCACACAACTGTCACTCATTCACTCTTCATCAGCTCATTCACTTCTCAGCACTCTTCTTTGGTGTCCTCCACACCCTGAGATGGAGGACATCTCAGCTTGTGGAGGACTTTCATGTGATGTCTGCTGTTGGTACCCTACTTCTCCATCATTCAAGCTGTGTTTCCAGGGCATATCTGGCCGTCCAGCTGTCTTGACATCTGCTGCAAGCTGGCAACCTGTTTCACAGTGCTGGTGACCTGTTTTCGTGCAGTTCAGACCTGTGTTTTCAGCTTCAGGCTGCTGCTCAACAGTCATTCTCTCTCCTCCAGTGGTAACCACACTCACCAAAACCTGCATTTGCTGTGTGCAGGATGGATTTATCAAATATACTTGCATTTTGACTGCTGATCATTCCAGCCACACACCATCTTCTGGCAGCTGCCTACCGTCAGTTGACATGTGCGTTTGCATGGTAGACACTCCTAGTCAGCAGGCAACATGAACTTCAGAGGGTATGACCAGCTCATTGTCCTCCTACTGCTACGTTTGGTGGAGACTTGTTCTTGGCACCAGACGCTTTTGTGTTTTCTCTTCTCCAAATGGCTGGCCAACAGTCAACTTGAGAGCACCCATCATCTTGGAGAGATTTAAGTATGTACTTCATCACTGACAGCTCCCGAGGATTGCATTTTGCTCTCTTTGCTACTTCACTTCTGGTGTCTTCTTCGACTACCCTGGAGGACTGCATTCTGCTTCCTCCACAAAGCATTCATTCACAAGTGTTGCCACCTGACCAAACAAGGTAGTGCCGTCATAATTGAGCTTTGCTCACGTCAGTACCGGTCCTGGAGACACACCGAGCCTGAGGATCTCTGTCACTCCATTGTAGCAACATGATTCGATGTTCATGATTCATTACTTTATTCTTCTGTGTTTTAGAGTTTTGTGTCATAATGTTTTCCATACACACTTTGTGTTCACCCCACAAACACTAAAGTTTGTTTACAAGAATTACATGTAGAGGAGCCCTACTCGACCATTGGACATGAGACAGTACTTGCTTTCAATATTGTATTAAACTAGTTGAGTAACAATAGCCTAGAGTTTTCCCCTTGAAATGACTCAATATCACTTCCCAATGGCCCATAATCCAATGTCCATATGCCTGAATTTTCATATTGACACATAATCCAATGTCCATAATCCAATGTCCATATGCCTGAATTTTCATATTGACACATGGTTGCCAACATAATAGTCCAAGGCTATTTTGTTAAATGCCTCAAACAATGTAGTATACTTGCATTATAATATTTGCTTATTTCCGAGACTTAACCGTTTAAGAAAACATAAAGAACGCAAATATTATAGTTGTGAGCATACTAGATATCAAAACCCTTGCATTGAGTCCTTGATCTTATTTTTCTTAAGAGTTTCAATGGAAGAGTTGAGTGCTATCCTTCGAGCCATTCAAAGTCTTACAGAGGAGAATCAACATATTCATGAGCAACTTCTCACACTAAAAAGAGTTGGGAAGCCTAAAGAAATCAAGGAAACAAGCCCATCTACTTGAGGAAGACAAAGCCATAGCAATGAAAGGAGCCAATAAAGAAGCCCGGCTACTTTCAAGAGGCGTAGTGGAACAAGTGAAAGGTCCGATTCTACTTCAAGACAACGAAAGAGATTATGTCTCGGCGTTAGATACCATTAAACGCCACATCTCTAGTATCACCAACTACACTTGTGGCCAAATGAACGACCTAGGCCAACAATTGATACCAGATACCACCAAGTACCTGTGCAACATAGATATCACCAACTTCCACAAGCGGAGGGAGTCCACGGTTGATCAAGTGCAAACACTTCAATCTGAAGGCCAAGTGATCATAGTGAGGGCCAATTTGTGAGAGCCAATACTAGAGAACAAGTTGTTGATATCCTATCGAGTCCAGTTGTCTATACCTATGATCTCAGATTGGCCGCCACCCCCCCCCCCCCCTTTCAGTTGCTCCCTCCCTTTGCAACAACTTTCCTCCCCTTCGGTAGCACAACAGTGTGATTGGTAGGTTCTCAACAGGGACGCACAATGGAAACCTCTGGTTAGATGCCGGTGTATTCTGTAGGTTATTGTGATTGGGTATCCAGGGCAGTGCATGCATTGCCATGACTTTGGGCATCAACCAGCAGATTGCACATGCTTTGGAGTCAAGGCGGCTCCGCCGACAGGTCCGCAGGTAGTCACTGATGGTTTTACATAGGTCCAGAGACGACAGAGAGGGAGAGAGAAGGGGGGGGGGGGGGGCGCAATCAGCCCCTTAGACACAGTCACGGCAGCAGGGAGTAGGAGGGCGAGCGTCCGGCCCCCTAGCAGAGCACCCCGTAGCCCCCCTTGCTCGTTCCACCCGGTAGGACCACACGCCTCCACATACACTACCCATGGAGGCGTCATAGGCCACCCCACCTGAGATCTCACAGTCCCCACACCCATCCCTCCCCCCTCCCCATGGTTCACCCCCCCTCCCCCCCCCGCCCCCCAACCCCCCCAATACCCGCCTCGTACCTCCGACCACCCCACCGTCCCTCGATCTTCCTCCTCCCCACCATCTCCCACGTTGATCAGTCCCCCTAATCCTCACCCAGTACAAGTGACCCCCCGCCCATCCCCCCCCTTTCCACAGAAGGTGATGAGCCCCATATGCCTACATCCTCCACTCACCAGCAGTCTAGCCCCCCCTCCCCACACAGCCACCAGCTCATCTATCCCTGCTGCCCATCACACTTTCTTGAGACAGGCGCAACTGCTATCGTAGGAGTTCTTTCGCAATGGTCCGTGGTCCTACCTGAGAGTTACGGAGCGTGGAGAGTTTTCAATACCTTTGGAGGTGGGGATCTTTGTGGTATGCAAGTCAAGGAGCAGCAAGGTCCATTTACTAGCACCACATCGGATGGACCAAACTATGCTTTCATCCTTCAAACCTCTCACTCAGGAGACTAGATGATGACACAGATAGAGGAGGAGGTGAAGAGTCAGGTGGCATACCACATCTCCCAGTGGATGGGAGAAAGAGGACTAGTACTATTTTCCTAGCAGTGGCCAAGTTGCATGATGGACATTAACTGGTGGGCTGGTGCTGAGGTCCCACATCTGTGCATTATCTTTCGAGCCCCTCCACAGTGGAGAGCACCAATCGATGTGATCAAGTGGCCCCTGGCACAGGCGGCCCGTTTCTACCAGTGTACAAAATCACATCTCTCAGCCTGGCTAATAGATGCCCTAGTGGTACCACTTGGAGCATCTATCACCCCAATGGTCCGAGCCACCTAAGGACCACCATGGGGCAATGGAGTTCACTGTCCAGGCCTGTAGCAAAGCGTATCCGCATGCCCCATAGCTCTTCTTCATCAACAACTTCCACACCGAACAGATGCTTGTTCGGTTAGTCATAGGTTTTTCTATGAGTTTACATCTTGCATCCTGGAATGTGAATAGCCTCCACTACAGTGGGGCACGTGGTTCCAGGAAGTTGATCGTTCGGCAGGAGTTGCAGCCTCCCTTGCCAGACGGATCAACATCTTACTTCTCTAGGAGCACAAGCTCAACCTCACCCAGGCCCATTGGGTAGGGAAGGTACTCCCAGGCAGTTTACACACTTATTGGGAGTACGCCATAGGTGCCCACGGCAGGAGTGGAGGCGTATGCACCTCTATTGGCCCGAGCCTCACCACCTGTGCACATGATCA
Organism: Lygodium microphyllum; assembly: GCF_053477565.2. Classification (NCBI taxonomy): domain Eukaryota; kingdom Viridiplantae; phylum Streptophyta; class Polypodiopsida; order Schizaeales; family Lygodiaceae; genus Lygodium; species Lygodium microphyllum. The sequence goes on from NC_141140.1 coordinate 83,703,848, forward strand.
CGGGACAATTGTGGCCAGGAGGGTTCTATGGATCAGATTGGATATTAGGGACTTGTGCCTTGGAGTCCTCAATGTCTATGCCCTTAAGTAGATCATCCGATACCTAGGGTTCCAGGTGGGACTCGATATCACTCCTACTCAGCAGTTTCTTCCAGTTCTTGACTCTATCAGGTGGAAGCTGACCTATTGGAGTACAGCTAGCCTTTCCTTAGTGGACTGAGCCCTGGTGGTCAACCAGGTCCTCCTACGGCTTGGTACATCGCCTTGTGTTGGTGCTTTTCCTCGTCTTGTGTAGCTCAACTTCTCTGTCTAGTGCAAAATTTTCTCTGGGCTAGGTCAAACGGTTCTAGGGATTCTCGGGCCAAGGTGGCATGGGCGATCATCATCTGGTATCGGTCTATGGGAGGGCTTGGGATCATAGATCCAGAGTTCTAGAGCTTGGCCCTTTTGGGCAAGCTAGTAATCGGCAGGCTCACACCACGAGGGCAAATCTAGAAGGTCCTACTTCAAGAGGGTCAGTGCAGACCGAGGCTTGGTGGTAATTGGAGACCATCCTTGAGATGGATCTTTACGATGGCCTAGATCATGCCCCCCAGATCCTCCTTCCTCCGTAGCCTACTTCATGTGTGGGAGGGCCTTCATAAGGCCCTAATTTTGAGCCCCTTGGGATGCCGGGAGGAGATAGACTGCCAGTCGGGAGTCTGGAACCCCAAGGTCAGAGATTGGGACGGGTTACAGATTGGTGAGTGCCCCCACATCCAGTGGGCTGGTTGGGAGGCCGGCCCTGCTCGTACCATCAGGACATAGCAGAAGGTGTATAGGATGGTGGACCAGGAGGTGTTGCAGCAGGCCTCAGGTTGTCAGAGAGGAGCTAAGCTGAGGAGAAGGGAGATTGACCCAACGATACCTCAAGAGTGGCTTGATCCCCCGATACGAGAGCTGGTAGAGCTTGGAGAGGTATGGGCCGCTAGATTTTTACTGGCAGGTATCCCCCTACAGGTGATAGGTAGAGTGGGCAGCGCCCCCTATGGGACTTTCTTCACCGTGCACAAGGGGGGGCGTTTGGTCCTTGACAGAGGGCAGCAGGATGAGGAGATCATTGTCCTTCCTTGGAGGAGGATTTGTGTGCTTGGTCTTCAGGGGAAGACCTAGTGTTTGGACCCTTATGTATTCTGGGAGGAGTTCTGGGAGTGGCACCTCTGGATATGGGAGAGCATGCCACTTGATGAGCTGGAGTGGGACCCTGGAGAGTGGCTATGTGTGACCACTGTGGTTGCCAAGAAGCCACCAAGGTTCTTGGAGTACACAACCAAGATTGGTAGACATGTACTGATGCAGGAGGATATGGACTGTGTGCCTTTGCATAGCAGATACTGGGCGGAGCACAGCATCACGAATGCCTTCCGTTGGACTTTTTGGGGCCGCCTATGGGACAGCTGGAGGTCGAGGAGGGTATGGTATTTCCTATGGCTTTTGGCACATGGAGGTCTAACGGTGGGGAGTTGGCTAGCACAGATGTAGTAGGATGGAGGGTGTAAATGCTGCCCACAACAGCTTTTGGAAACTCCAAAGCACTGCCTTTGGTCGTGTGAGGTGGCACAACTCGTGTGGAGAGGAGCATGTTGCATTCTCCGCCGTCTGGCACCCAGCCTTGGATGTAACTCGTGGGGAGCTTTCTGCTAGTAGGCAATTAGTGAGGGGCCATCACCTTTTGTATGAGACCGGGATGCAGGACACGGTTTTCATCATTGAGGCTGGGTCTTGTGCAGTTGTTGGATTGGAGGCTTTACCCAACTGCTAGGTACTGGAGTCCATAACAGATCGCTCAGAGGTATGGGAGATCGTAGGGAGTCTTACTAGATGGCACATTTGGAAGGTAGGCGGGGAGAGCCTTTCAGTATAGGCGACTTTAGCAAAGCTCTAGACTTCCATCATCCACTCCCTCTGCAGTCGGTGAGACTAGGTGCAAGGGGAGTTTTAGCAAGATGACATGGGCATATTTCTTGGCCTTAAAGTCTCAACAAGCATTCTCACATTTTGAGGATTGCATGATCTTTGAAGAGAACAGGTTTGTCTCCTAAGAGCTAACCCATTTTTGTGCAGATCATGGCATTCATAAAGAGTTTGCCAACACGAATGCCCCTCTAGAGAATGGCATATTGGAGTGGAAGAATCATTGTGTCGAGATGGTGCTGACTATGATGGAGCATTGGCAAACACCTCACTGTTTATGGGTTGAAGCAGAAGCCACTGCTTTCCACATCCTTAATTGATCCCCTACCTCAGGCATGGTTGGTATGACCCCTTTTGAGGCTTACTTTGGAAAAAATCCAAATGTCTCTTATTTCGGGTGTTCAGGTGTGATGCCTATGTTCACATCAAAGAAGAAGTGAGACAAGTTTGGGCCAGCTTCCAAGAAATAGGTGTTTGTTGGATATAGCTCGCAATCCCAAGGATACAGGCTTTATGATCCACTTCCCGAGAGGTGAACACGAGCTATGTTAAGTTTGTGGAGTTTCTAGTTGCAAAGAGGGGTATTGAGCATCCTGTTCTTGGAGATCCAGGTGATAGTTGGGCACCTCCTCTAGTGCCTTCAGAGCCTTTGCTTGTTGAGGCTCCACCCTTAGTGGAGGAGGAGATTGCTTCATCACCGGCTTCACCCATTGAGTTACCCCTGCTGGATATGCCAGAGACTTCGATAAAAGGAGAGCAGTGAGGGGAGTATCGGCCTCCTCCTCATTGGGCTTGAGACACACTCCGTGATTTAGGGATTGAGGGACTCCTTGAGGAGTGGCAGCCACAGGATGGTCCACGGCATTCTCAGAGGAACCATGCATATACCACTGAGCTTGTTTGTACTAACTATTGCCTAATGACTTGTGCCATGCAGGATAGAAAGCCCATCTTCGTGAAGGAGGCTTTGCAATCCTAGCATTGGAAGAAGGCTATGGAGTAGGAGTTGGATTTTATCGAGTGGAATGGTACTTGGGAGCTTGTGCCTAGGCCCGTTCATAAGAAGGTGATTGGTGTAAAATGGGTCTTCTAAACCAAATACCACACTGATGACACTTTGGATAAGCACAAGGCATGGCTCATTGCAAAGGGCTGCACACAATGGCCAAGGGCGGATTTCCATGATATCTTTGCACCTATAGTTTGGATGGCTACCGTTAGGGCCGAGCCAACCATAGGAGATGACCAATTTATCACCTTGATGTGAAGTTTGCCTTCCTAAATGACGATTTGAAGGAGGAGATCTATGTTGAGCAGGCTCCTGAATTTTCCTCATCAGATGGACAGGTGTACAAGTTCAAGAAGGCCCTTTATGGCCTTAAATCGGCTCCACGTGCTTAGAATGAAAAGATAGACTCGTTTCTCCGAGGGAACTTGGGGTATTAGCGTTTCTCTTCCAATCTCCAATTGTATCTACACCTCATTTAGAAGGCACGCCCTTGTTCGTGCCTTATGTGGATGATCTTATTTTGACAAGTGACCATGCCCAAAAGTTTAAGGAGACGAAGGATGCACTACACGAGGTGTTCGAGATGATGGATATGGGCCTTCTCCATTTCTTTTTAGGCCATGAGATTTATCAGACTTTGAGGGGATTTTTATCTCCTAGCAGTGGTATGTACATGAGATTTTGGCCAAACTTTGTGGTTGTAGGTGGGCCCCTCAAATGTGGTGCAAGTTGTTACTAACAATGTATCGAATTGTCGGCGCATGGGCCGTTTGCTTGAGACCGAGTTCCCTACAATTGTGTGGACTCCATGTGCAAGTTATTGTTTGGACTTGCTCATGGAGGACATTGGGAAGCTCAAGTGGGTGGTTTGGAAAGCTACATCCATTGTCACATTCTTCACGGTAAAGGTAAAGGTGCTTGCAATGTATTGTGAGCATAGCACACTAGAGTTAAAGAAGCCTTCTCCAACTCGCTTTGCTTACATGTGGTTATTGCTGGAGCGCCTTTATGAGGTGCAGTCTGCCTTGCGCCAGCAGATAGTGGTGTCCACTCTATGGAATGAGTGGGATGAGCATGAGACAGAGGAGGCCAAAGCCATGCAACGCTTGTGCCTTAATGAGAAATTTTGGCAAAAAGTCTGTGCCGTTGTCATTGTCGTGACTCCCTTTTATAGGGTGTTACGTATGAGTGATTGCGAGAGATCCACCATAGGCCTTCTCGTTTACTTCTTTAGAGCGGCATTGGTGGAGGCATGCGCTTGTACAGTGATCACAGAGATATAGCATGCACATGTTTTAGAGATAGCAAAGATGAGATGGGCATGGATGCATAAGCCCATCCATGGTTTTGCCACATTGGTACATCCGGCCTACAAGTTACCGGCGGTCATGGATGATAGAGAGTTCCATTCGGACCAGCTTGCTTATTTGACTCGTGTGGTCCCTGTGGATGACCACGATGCACTGCTGAAGGAGCTAGGATGCTATGCAGATTAGAGAGGGCATGTGGCTTTTTCTTCTCCCACTTGTTGGAGGAGAGAGTCACTTGTGAAGCCTTTATTTTGGTAGCAAAACTTTGGATACGCACTGGAGACCCTTTAGCCCTTAGCCATGAGGGTCCTTGCCCAGGATTGCTCTTCGGGTGCATGTGATAGAAACTGGAGTGCCTATTTTCTCATTCACACAAAGATTCGCAATCGGCTTAGCACACGATAGTTAGAGTAGCTAGTCTATTGCCGCACTAACTTACACATGATGAGGGCTATGATGAGCATGGATAATCCAAAGCAAGTAAAGTTTAAAGACTTAACCACCATAACATTTTAAATTTGTTGTTTTAACTTTTAAACTTTGAACTTTGAAGTTTATACTTTACAATTTAGACTTTAGCATTTACAATGATCAATCTTATGTGCATCACTGCATTGTGTACGTGAATGTTGATACATTCAAGTTGACGGGCGACACTCTTCCGAGTATACATAAGGAGGTGGAGGAGGAGGAGAAGATGATTTTTGCAGAGCTCTATAGAGAGCTTATAGGAGCAGATACTTATGACACTCGTAGTCAGCGTGCTCGTGGGCGAGGGGTTCGAGTAGGTGGTAGCGGGGGCATGGTCATTCGATGCCCTCCATCATCGAAGAGGGGTGCTTTGAGTGGCTTGCAGACATATGTAAGGTGAGGCTCTAGTAGCTCACATCTTGTGCCTCATGATGACATCCCCCCCTTGTCTACGCAGCCGCCACCTAGGGAGCCATCATTTGATGATGATGATAACCTCATCAATGAGGATCAGTATGAGTGTGTCTCATCATCGGATGCTGAGGACTCAGCTTCAGACTCTCTTGATGAGCACTCAGATGGTTCTGATGACGACGATGATGATGATGATAGTGATGCCTCATCATAGATTCATAGGTCTCTCTTTTTTTTGTATAAGCTATATCATAAACTAGACTGTAGTTGTATTGTATGTTTTGTGCAACCCATGTGACCACGATGGTCACCCTCATGTATTCATCTTATTCTGTGATGAAATGGCTATTTCCAATTTAAACATGCATTCTATGATCTATCATTGAATGATATATGGTTTTTGTTATTTAAAAAATCATCTTAAATTTTTTTCGTACTAATATCGTACCATACCTTATAAAGTCATAAGGTACCATTGAGTACCGTATTTTATCATACCGTACCGTGTCGTACCTTTCTATCTGACAACTATGCTTTGGGTGCAGGTGTTATCTCATGGAATAGCAAGAAGCAGCCCACAATTGCCCTTTCTTCCACAAAGGTGGAGTATAGAGCAGCATCTTCTACCAAATGTGAGTCACTGTGGCTTCAGAGGTTACTAGGAGAGCTTGGCTACCCTTAGACAGGTCCTACAACCCTTCATTGCAACATGAGAGTTGCATTTCTTTGGCACAAAACCCTGTGTTTCATGCTAGGTTGAAGCACATTGAGATATAGTACCATTTCATTCAAGAGAAGATCTTGGATGAGACTATTGATGTGGTTTACTGCAAGACAAAGGATAATCTAGCAGATTTGTTTGCAAAGGCGCTTCCCCAAGTTGTTCTCTAACAACACTCCAGATCCCTAAGCATTATGCTGCATCCAGAACCTGAGAGGGGGTGTTAGAGATTAGTCATCCCTTGGACTAGCATTCTCAGGATACAGTTGTAGTCAGTTCTCTCAAAGGGACTTACACATTTTTCCTATCAGATAGTGGGCATTTTCAGCAATCATAGTGTATGGGCACCTTATTAGGTAGGTGACTATGCCATGTGGCAGGCAGGCTGGTTATCGTCAATTATTTTATTCATTTATGATCAGGTTGGCAAGTTTTGCTGGCGGCCTGGATAAATTTATTTCTTTGGTTCATGCTATTTACACTCTAGTGGCAGCCTGCCCCCATCACTTTTCTTCCACGGTGTTAGTGAGAAAGATCTGGCTCAACGAGATACATCGACAGCCCTTGTACATCTGCCCTCTTCATTTCTGCATTCATTGACCGCAGATTTCTGTGTTCCTCTGTCTCTTTTCTCTCTCCTGTTCTCTCGTGTTCATTGTCTTTCAATCTTTCCCATACGCTTCTGCAGTCACTGCACTCTGACACCATCTCACTGAGGATGGATTTATTGTCAAACCACAGCATATGGACACACACCTCTCCCATTGTATGTGGGCAGCTATTGGACAAATACACACCTCCTGTAGCTGAGGATAGAGACAGCCAGATGGATAGATACCCCAACAGAAGATAGGATATGCGAGCTCTGTGAGATAGATAGCCTGAGACGGAGGAGCACTACATATGCTGAGGTATAGTATACTATGACATATGAGAGAGGTATCATTGCCTCTTCCGTGAGGGCTTCAGACCTCTCTGCTTTAATGTGTGAGCATGTGAACAAATCTTTGTGTGTGTGATGACCTAGGGTTTGGGTTTGGGGGAATCCCAAGGCTATAAAATAAACCCCTACCATTGTACTTTCAATCGTCTATCTATCACATCAGTCCATCTACTGTGGTGTATTTGCAAGCTCTCTCTCTCTGGTAATTGTATTAATTACGAAAAAAAGGTACAAGTTTACATGATTACAAGATACACGATGGCTCTAATCCATCGTGTGTAAAATATAAGACATCATAGTCAAGGTACAAAGGAAGCAGAGTGACTAAAGGGGGTAGAAGAAACTATGGTGTGCCAAGCAAGCAAATCTTGTCTAGGGAGAATATCTGTTATCTTAATCAAGTCAAGCTGCCAATGAAGAAGTCCTTTCAAGTGCTCTCTCTCTCTCTCTCTCTCTCTCTCTCTCTCTCTCTCTCTCTCTCGTAATGGGTAATTGTATGAATTATGAAAGTACAAGTACAAGATTGCAAGATTACAAGGTGCAGGATGGCTCTAGTCCATTATGCATAAGAGATACAAAGTCACGGGAAAGAAAGGGAGAAGATTCTTGTATGCCAAGGAACTAAATCATCTCTAATCAAGATATTAGCATGCTGTAGAAGGTCAAGCTGCCATCGGAGAAGTCCCTTAATCCTTAAGCTTTGCAACATGACACTGAATGCCTGAGGCAACATGAAAAATGAATGTATTCCGAGTGACCCAAATATGCCAGCAACCCCATAATGTGAAAAAGTGAAACAGGATCTTCATGAGGTTGTGGCAAACCGTGGTATGTAGCTTTACCAAAAACCCAATCAAACGGACGTATCTTGTGTCCACCATTGCAAACCAAATGTTCGAGAGAAGGACCCAAATCTTTAGAGAAAAAGGGCAAGAAATGAATCTGTGACAGGAAGACTCAACCATAGTGGTACAAAAGAAACAATTTCCATTAGAAATACCTCCACAATGAAGGGCTAACGCAAGGGGGAGACCCCCCACGAACATTCTCCAAATGAATAACTTGCATTTGAATGTTATCTTATTGATCCATCCCTCCATGATTTTCAATTTCTACCATGCTCTAGACTTGTGCAAGCCCCGAAGAGAATTGGCTTTGGTGGTCAACCACATGCAATCTCTAATCACGAGATGATAAATCTGATTAAGTGAAGAGGATTGAAGGGTCAAATGCCCTGCAAAATTTGAGTCCTTCAAAGGGCAATCGAAATCCAGAACAAGAAAGGGCTGCTGATCTTGCAAGAGATTGGAGACTTTGCCCTAGATATCATTGTAGCCACGAGGTACCTAGAAGAGTCTTTTGATGGTGCGAAAGGAGAAGAGGGTGTTCAGGGAAAGAGAGTGGCATCAGCCACCGAAGACAATCCAAGACATACCATGCGACCAAATTTAGGTCTCTTCTCTAACTTGCCTTCCCACAAAATAATAGGTGACACCACTAGAATTTGCATTGGTAATGAATTAGCCGCCTCCTTTGCCAGATGCCAATGGGCCTTGGAAAGGATAATTTTCCATGAAGACACCAAATGATTAAGAAGAGACAAGGGAGACATAGAAAAGTGAGCCTCAACATTAAGCACATGCCACCAAGAAACGTGAATCCTTGTATTGCCATGCCAAAGCCCTTAGTCCTCAAGGAGAGTGCGAGCAATAAGAGCCTAGGGTTGTTGACCAATACAAAGGGCCTAAAATAGTGACCAATGGAGGGCTATCATATGGGTCCCCACATCCAAAACTCTCTCTCTCTCTCTCTCTCTCTCTTTCATAATGGATGTTATATTTATAAAGTACTAAACGACAAAAGAGTTACAAAAGTCATGGCAAAGACGCAGAGGAAATTGCCATATGCCAGGGAAGTAAGTCCTCCCGAGGGAGTAAGTCAGAGTACCGAATGAGATCTATTTGCCAATGCAAGAGGCCTTTAAGCCTAGCAATATGTCCCTGAACATTATAGGCTGAATCAAAAAGAAAAGCATTCCGAATGGTCCAATTGTGCCAACAGCCCCAGTATCTAAGAAAGTGAAACAAGATCTTCATATGCGACTGTGCCGGTGTGGGGTATTTGGGCCGCACAAAAACCCAATTAAAAGGGCATAGCGAGAAACCAACCATTGCTCGCCAAACCGCTGACAAGAGTGACCAGATTTTCTTAGTGAGAGGGCAAGAAATAAATTGATGACGGGCCGATTCCACACTGGTGGTGCAAAAGAAACAATTGCCGTTGGAGATTCGACGCTTGGAAAGGGCTGAAGCAAGAGGAAGACCACCGATCATCACCCTCCAAAGAAAGACCTTGCATTTGAAAGGTGTCTTGTTCAACCAGCCCTCCATCACAGTTACCTTCCACCACGACTGAGATTTACGCAATCCCCATACAGTATTAGCTTTAGTAACCAGCCATTGATGATCTTTATCAGAAGATGATACACTTGGTTAGCTGAGGCCTTTTCCAAATTCAGGCGGCCTGCAAGGTCCCAGTCCTGCCATGGATGATCCGAAGCAAGGGCAAGAAAGGGTTGTCTGCTCTGGAGCACCATCAAAAGCTATCCCCATAAATCACGGTATCCACGAGGGATCCTGAAAAGCCTCCTGGCTGTACGAAACGATATCAACACATTGCGACTGGCAAGGGTGGCATCTGCAAAAACTGAAGTCAAGCCCAAACATGCCACGCGGTTAAATTTTGGTCTGAGCTCATGTTTGCCTTCCCAAGAAAGTAATTGCGAGACTGGCAATAGTTCCAGTTGAAAAGAGTTAGTAGCTAAGTGGTCCTCCGCTGGATGCCATTGAGCCTCCTAGAGAACCAATTTCTAGGAGCATACCAAATGAGCAAGCAGGGATGATGAAGGACTAGAAAACCGAGAGTTTGCATTAAGGACATGCCACCAGGAGCTCCGAATTTGAGTATTACCATGCACAAGCCTGTGATCCTCAAGAAAATAACAGGCTATAAAGACCCATGGGTGATGATTCAAGCACATGGCACGAAAAAGAGACCAGCATATGAGTTTTGGCATCCAAAATAGCCCCACCACCCATGCGTTTGGGGGTACATGCATGCGACCAAGAAATCCATGAAATGCCTGCATGCAAGGAGTCCTTCTTCCATAACATGAAACGAATGTACTGAGTAAGAGCATTCAATGTAGTAGTAGTCCAAGGCAGCAATGGCAAGGAATATGTGAGCATTGGCAACATAATTGTCTGAGCTTCTTTGAGGCAAACATGGAAGGGCCAAGCCTGTGACTTCCAATACAGAAACTTAGCTGTCAGTTTCTGTGAAATCCACTCTAGTAATTGCTTCGGCCAAACATCAACACCCAAAGGGTACCCAAGATGCCTGACAATGGAACCACGGGGAACAACCATTCCCTGCTAGTCCAGTGACTGCAAATCTGACTCCGTGCAACTGAGAATGGCTGATTTCAAAGCATTGATATGAAGACCAGAAGCATGACCAAAGAGAGTCCAAACATCTAATGCTTTGCGAAGATTATCCTTATCCACAGCAAAATCATAAAGCTGTCATCAGCCAAGGATTGACTAATGAAGTGTTGTTCAAAAGGAAGAGACAATCTAGCCAACTGAGTAGAAGCTGCCATGTGAGATAACATCGAAAGAACCGGATGAGTAGCAAGGGCAAAAAAGAGAGGACTCAAAGGGCAACCCTATCTCACAGAGCGTGTAAGGACAAATGGCTTGGTAACACCACCATTCAGCATAACTCGCGAAGAAGCCGCAACACTAATGGTGTAGATCAAACGAGACATCCGAGTACCAAAGCCCATAGTAGACATAAGTTTTTCAATGAAGGACCAGTCTAAATAATCAAAAGCCTTTTCCAGGTCCAATTGAATCAATACCACCTCTTGATTAGAGTGCCTTGCATAGTCAATAGCCATTTGCACATTCAAGACATTATGCAGAATGTTTCGGCCCTTAATGAAACCATATTGAAGAGGATGTACAATGGCAGGAAGATGCTTATGGAGCCGATTCGCCATTACTTTGGAAAAGATTTTATACATAGAACCCATCAAAGAAATCGGTCGCCAATGTTTCAACATAGACGGCGAAGGAACTTTTGGAAGCAGTTTGATAAGTCCTTTCCATGAGGAAGGCATGAACCCCATTTCCCAAACGTGCTGAAATATAGCCGTCAATGGTTTCACCAAACTGGTAGCAAAAACCTCAAAGAATTCATTGGTGAGACCATCCCAACCGGGACTTTTATCCTTGGCCAAGTGTAACAAAACATCCATAACCTCCACCTCACAAATATCTGTCTCCAAAGTAGTTTGCATGTCATGTGGAACCTGATTACGGACCAAATCATAGAAAACTGAGCGAGCATGAGTAATTTGGTCAGAAGGTGAAGGACTAGAACCAAGAAGGTCCTGAAAATAATTCCTACATATATTCACAATAGTTTGAGGATCAGTGACCATTTGACCTTCTGCATCCTGGAGTCTAGTCATATTTTCTCGAGCGGGAGATGCATGAAGAGCTCGAAAGAACTTATGAGTCTGACAAGCACTATCTTGCAAATTCTCTGTCAAATTTTGCAATTTGGCCTGTTGATAAGATTTCAACTGAAACTCTTTAAGAAGATCAGCCAAACGCATAGCCAATGGCAGTAGAAATACATCATCTGGAGTCTCCACTAGTAGAGAATGAACCAAAGCCAGTAATTCCTCCACTGCGTGTCGACGCCGCCGACAAAGAGAGGCATGATGGATCCCATACTGCCGAACAACCCGCTGCACATTAGAGAGCAATTGTTCAAAAGAAACATTGCCCTCAGAGGAGAAGTCCAATAAAAATCTATCAATCAATTGCTGCATGTAACCCTGAAAGATTGAATGCTTCAAATAAGACGAGTTGAAACGCAAAGGGAGTCTATCCAGAAATTGCTTAAAAGGTGCAATGGGTTGAACAAGCATCTCAAGCTGTAGAGGAAAATGGTCTGACAAGGCATATTGCTGCAACACTTTCATTTCCAGCATCTCAGAAAGAAAAGCATCATCCTGCATGATGTACATGCGGTCCAACCGCAACCATGTAGTTGTATACTGCGCAGAATGAAAAGTAAACCCTATAGAAGAAGGGTGTAGCCATGACCAGAGATCTTGCTTAAGTACGGCAAGAGAAAATGCATTCCACACACGGCTTTCCGGAGTATCCATCACCGAATGCTCTGATGTGAACTGTGAAGGATGAACACACATATTAAAATCCCCCATAAAAAGATCCATCTGCCAAGTGACAAGGAGGTCTGCAAAGTATTCCAAAGATCCTGGCGGTATAAAGGGTCATTTGGAGCATAGAGCCCAATTAACCATAAGATCTCTCCTTCAAATAAAACTTCAATCACCACAAAAGGACCATGTACATCATTTTTTATAAGAACAGGCTGATATTTCTCATGTACAATCATAAGCACACCAGAATAATGCATGGCATGTGTCCTTGCATAAAACAAGAAAAACCCATGGCAATCCACAACTTTTCCTGCTTTGTCGTGACTCTTGTGCTCAATAGCACACAAGACATTCCACTGATTCTCATGCAATAAACTCCACATGGCATGCTGCTTATTGTGAGAACAAATGCCTCACACATTCCACGTGGCTATCTTCATGTGTATTCAAAAAGAAGATCAAGAACGAGGCAAAGCTTGCCTCGATTTAACCTTTTCTGCTAGAATGTCAAGGACTCCCTCATCCAAAAAATCCGCTAACACGGCAAAAGAGTTCCGACGGGCAGATTTAGAGGTAGACGGTATATCCACTGACTTGGGGATGGAACGGGGATAACGACGATCCCATGGGGTAATCACATTACCTCTAGCATCAAAAGCCAACTTAGCAGGTGGGCCCTTCGGACCATCCGTATATACTTTCCTAGTGGGCTGATTGTGAGGAGCAGAAGAAACCATAGCATGAGTAGTGTGCTCTGAAGACAACATGTCTTTCCTGCGCATATAAGTACGCAAGGAATCTTGTAAAGCATTAGGCATAGTATCCGCCATGCTAGCATCAAACCTTTTACCTTTTTTGGCACGTACATCTACCCAGTCATTGTCACGGGAATCCAAGCCCGAAACATGTTGTTTGCCTTTATCCAAAACTTTAGATGGCTGGGTCGCATCGTGCGACGGAGCATCAGGCACCATATCTTCCATGGGAGGCAAAACATGCTCAGCATCTGAAGCCGGTTGCTTCGCTGGACATTCGGCCATAAAATGTCCCCACACGAAAAACAATGCCCTGCAAAGTTACCCAATTTCAAACGAAAGTGCAAAGGATGCATGCTAGAGCAATTAAGACATAACCAAGCAGGCCTTTTCCGAGCAGTATCCCATAACATACACAAACGGTTATGATTTTTGGCCCTTAGGCTCAGGGGGACCAAAACAGTGCCCACAATAGCCATGGCATCCTTTAATAGTGGCCAATAGACAGCCGGACAGTTTTCCACTTCAACCCACACCGGGCATTTGTGTTGAAGCAAGCGCTGAAAATCTGCCATTGGGCGCCATGGCACAACATGGACCAAATGGCGATCAAAGAACAATGGTAGTTTAGTCAGCAGATCGGCACGATTCTTCTCGGATTTCAACAGCACCTCATAAAAGCCTCGGGGCCCAACAAAAATCTCTTCAACACACTCCCCTTGTAGTAGACTTTGTAGCCACTGGCGAATATAGGAAAGCACTGGGATCCTACCAGTGAAGAAGAGTATAACAGTACGTTCATAAAACACTGAGAATGAGCACAAAACATTTTTAGGATCCACAGTGGCTTCCAGAACATCTTCAGTTTCAGAGTCTGAAAACGCTTCATGATTATGTTGAACATAATCACCAAGCAGAGTGTTGGCAAACTCCAACAAATGCTCCCAGTCAATATCCTGAGAATCCACAGAATCAGAAACAATCTGAGCATAAGAACATTCCCGATGATCCTGATGATCCATTGTATCTTCCGAAGTATGCTTGGTGCGTTTGCCCGCAGAGGCTGGAAGTCAGGACCAGGTGGCATCTCCTCTGTGCAAGGAACCATATCCTCTGGTTCCTCTGTTTCAAAATCCGGACCAAGGGCTGCCACCGTTTGGTCAATAAAATCCATGTCCAAACCAACCATGTTGTATCACCATTTTAAGAACTCTGTGTGTGTGTGTGTGTGTGTGTGTGTGTGTGTGTGTGTGTGTGTGTTTCTGTATAGAGGCGGGCCTTCTTTCTTTGTCTGTGCGTAGGGGCAGATTGCACGTGCAACAGCAGAATGTACTGTCTACAGTCTCTGCTCGTCAATAATCTGTTGCCTCCTGGGCACAGATCTGTCCTTGTAAAATGTCTATCTGTCTATCCCTGTTACTGTCATTTCCCGGCCTGTGCAGGGACGTATTTTGCAAGCACACCCTTTGATCCTGGCGATTCTGTGATACTCTGGTTAGGGCTTCCACGCTGCAGTGCAGCACGATTATAGGTAGGCAGTATACATGTCACGTTGCCGGGCCAGGTAGGCAGTGTGCAGGTCACGATGGCAGGCGCCAGGGGCCAGCACAGGTGACAGCGTTCTCGATTCCCTCTCTCTCTCTCGCTCTTTCTCTCTCTGCTGCCTCCTGGGCACAAATCTGTCCTTGTAAAATGTCTATCTGTCTATCCATGTTACTGTCATTTGCCGGTCTGTGCAGGGATGTATTCTGCAAGCACACCCTTTGATCCTGGCGATTCTGTGATACTCTGGTCAGGGCTTCCACGCTGCAGCGCAGCACGATTATAGGTAGGCAGTATGCACGTCACGTTGGCGGGCCAGGTAGGCAGTGTGCAGGTCACGATGGCAGGCGCCAGGGGCCAGCGTCCTCGATTCCCTCTCTCTCTCTCGTTCTTTCTCTCTGTTGCTTTCTCTGCCTGAGTCTTGCACATAGGGGCCGCGCAGAGTTCCGCAGGCCTGTGGACGTGATGCTGCGCGAGAAGGCAGGGGCGCGAGGTTGGGATCAATTCGCCGTGCAAGGAGGGTCACACAAGGTTGCCATCGCCACAGACGATCTCCGTCGCATCTCTCTCTCTTTTTTTTTTGTAAAAGGTAATTGTATTAATTAGAAAAAAAGGTACAAGTTTACATGATTACATGATTACAAAATACACGAGGGACCTAGGCCAACGTGTGTAAAATCCCAGTACTAAGCCACGAAAAAGTTACACAAATCATGGCAAAGACCCAGAGGAAATTGCCATATGCTAGGGAAGCAAGTCCTCCCGAGGGAGCAAGTCCGCATGCCGAATGAGATCTATCTGCCAATGCAAGAGACCTTTAAGCCGGGCAATGTGTCTCTGTACATTAGAGGCCGAATAAAAA